>NC_138354.1:26385771-27054521 GCF_046562875.1 Panthera onca
ATGGCTAAGACCACTGATTTAGAGTGAATCAATCACATTCCCCAAAGGTTGGCAGGCCCACTCTCACGGCCACCACAGCTCCCTCCCTGTCCTCACCAATAGTAAGTTTTATCAGTTCTACCTTCTAAACCTCTCTAGTACCTGTCCTTTTCAGTCCAGGTTCATCAGCACAAGCCACCATCATCACTTGCCTGGACCACTCTGAAAACTTACTTAGCTTTCCCCCTTTTCTGCCTCTTCCAATTCTGCCTCTTTGCCATGCTTCTCCACACAACAGCCAGAGTGACCCTTTTAAAACATAAATCCGGCAATGTCATTCCCTTGCTTAGAAACCATCAACGACTTTCAACTAGACTTAAAATGCAAACTCTTTATCATGACCTTCATGGGTATAGTCCCTGCTCCCCTCTCTAGCCTCACCTCCTGACATTCCCCCTGATCACTAACTTCCAATCATCTTAGAACAGCCCCACCCAATAGAACTTTCTGTGATAAAGTAAATTTTCTATATTTGCACTATCCAACATGGGACCCCATAGCCACGTGTGGCCATTAAGCACTTCAAAAGTGGATAGTGTAAGTAAAGAACCAAATGTTTTAGTAATTTTCATTCATTTAAATTTAAATAGCCACATGTGGTTAGCAGGTACCATACTGGACAGTGCAGTACCTGGATTTCAAGCAGGGCAAATTCTTTACCTCATCAGGGTTTTAAACAACAATTCTCTCTGCTTGGAGCTGGACATGAGAGAGGAGTGATTCTCCAAAGGAAAACCTGAGAGAGATATTCCCACACTAAGGGATGGTGTAGAGGTAAAAGCAACAGGTGTCCACCTCAATGAGGGAGAAATCAGGGCTGACTCTAAAAAAAAAATAGGGAATGGTAAGGGGACAGCCCAAAATGCTGTGTTCAAGTTACAGCAGTGCTCAAATGTGAATGTGCTACAACATACTGTGGAAAAGAAAGTTGCAGACAAATATATACAGTGAGCCCACTGACATAAATTCAGAAATCCACCAATTAAACAATACATTTACAGCTACAAACATATTAGGCAAAACCAAAGAAAAGCAACAGAATGATAAACACAAAATTCACAATAGTGGTGACTTCTGAGGGAAGAGAGGAGACAGAATCAGGGGAAAAACAGGGCATTCCACCCTGGGCACAGGTATGGTGTTCGTTGCTGCAGGGAATTTTAAAATAAAACAAGTAAAAAATCAATTGGTCTGTTTTTTACTTTCACCAAGCTCCAGAAATTCTAAACAATTTCAGTGATAAAATACTCTTCCCCTAACTAAAAAAGCTTTTGTTGGTTTAAGTGCTAAAAATTGCTGCAATGACTCGATATACAGATATGTGCACATATATACATAGGTAAACTTCAAATTTTCACATTTTATTGCTTATCCTTTGTGCCAGTTATCAATTTTTTGTCTATGAACTCCAAATTTATCCTTCTCTTACCTGCTATGAGATACTGAAGCTGGACCCTGTGAATATTTTTCCTTTGCCAGCTGGCATAATATTAGGTTATGCCAGTAGAGGACACTAGAGGGATACTGCAAAGGGGAGGTGCTTCTGTTACTGGTTCCAAAGTTTTTCTTGCTCCTAGTGCATGGCAGCCAGCAGGTGGCTTCCCAGGGAGTTTCAGGAGCACCCCAGTGAGAGGATTCGGTGAGTTTTGCCAACATCCCAATGGACTGTTTTCTACTCACCAGCCCTGGCCTTCAGAACTTCAGTGAACTTTGTCACTGTCCCACAAGGTCCAAATCCCTGCCTTGGGGAGTCAGCATGTTACAATTTGTTCCTTCCTTTGTGTGGTAAGCAAAATCCTAAAGTGGCCTCCAGGCAGCCCCCGCCCCGCACCTCCCTGCGATCCCCAGTATATGTGCCCTATGTAATTCCTAACATTGCGAATATGATGAATGCTAATCCTGTGATTAGATTATGTTTTATGGCATAGTTGACTTTAAGGGAGATTATCTGGGTGAAACTGACCTAATCACGTAAGTCCTTTAAGTCTGGGTCTAGAGGTGAGAGGAAAAAATAAGGAGTCAAAGCACGGAAGGATTTGACTTGCCGCTGCTGGCTAGAAGATGGAGGGGACCCCATGGTAAGGAATGTGGGTGGCAGGCAGGCAGGCAGATTAGGGTGGCCCCCAGATGACAGCTAGCAGGAAACGAAGACCTCAGTCCTACAACTGCGAGGAAATTAACTCTGACAAAAACAAGTATGATCTTGGAAGTGAACATTCCTCTACAGCCTGCATTCAAGAACTCAGTCTGGCTGACACCTTGATTTCAGTCTTGAATTTCCCTTACCTTGCCATACCTATAGAACTGTGAGCTAAGAAATAAGTGGGTTTTTTTTTAATTCTTTAATGTGGTAAAATACCATAATATGACATTTACCATTTTAATTAAGTGTACAGTTCAGTGGCATTAAGTACATTCACATTGTTGGACAACCATTACATCCCAAACTGAAACTCCGTCCCCATTAAATAATAAATCCCCATGCCTACCCCTTCAAAGCTGCTGGCAACCAGTATTCCACTTTCTTGTCTCTATGAATTTGACTACTCTAGGTACCATACAAGCGTGGGCACACGGTATTTGTCCTGTGACTGGCTTATTTCATTCAACACGTTTTCAAGGTTTATCTACATTGTACGATGTGTCAGAATTTTCTTCCTTCTTAAGGCTGAAGAACAGTCCATTACATAGATACACCACATTTTGTTTATTCCTTCATCCACTGATGTATACTTGATTTGTATCCACCTTTTGGTTATTGTGTATGCTACTGCTGTGAACCCAGGTGTACAAATAACTCTTCAAGTCCCTATTTTCAATTATTTTGGGTGTATACTCAGAATTTCTGGATCATATGTAACTCTACATTTAATTTTTTGAGGAACCACCATGCTGTCTTCCATAACAGCTAAATAGGTATTGTTTTAAACTGCTAACTTTGTGCTAACGTGTTACTCAGCAATTGAAAACCGATATACTTGAGTACTCTCTTTCAACCCTAGAGATAATAACTGCTTCCTACACGTGCTAGTCCCATACTTTCTTTACCTCTCTTTGTAGTTAATCCCCTCTACTAGTTAATAATTCTTTATAAAATTTTCCCTATTCAAATTACTAGTGTGGTGTGTGTCTCCTGAGTGGCCCCTGACAGACTCTTTAAGAAACAGTGTGTTCCATACGGAAGGTAATTTGGAGAACCAGTTTCACAACAGCCTCTGACAGTCACAGCAGATTCAACGATATCCTTTCATTTTCAGGTGTAAGTTATGAATCTGAATTTGTTTGGGTTTGTTTGGGGTGCAATTCATACCTCTAACCTCCATGATATTGTGTATTCCTGTTTTTAAATAACATATTGGAAATAAATGATAGCACAGTGATCTAAAGAAAAAGACAGAGAGGGATGCCTATGTGGCTCAGTGGGTTAAGCATCTGACTTTGGCTCAGGTCATGATCTCGTTCGGGAGTTTGAGCCCTGTGTCAGGCTCTGTGCTGACAGCTCAGCTTGGAATCTGTCTTGGATTCTGTGTCTCCCTCTCTCTTTGCCCATCCCCTGTTTGTACTCTGTCTCTGTCTCTGTCTCTCTCTCTGTCTCTCTCTCTCAAAAATAAATAAACATTTAAAAAAAATTAAAGAAAAAGAGAGAAAATTTGAGTCTCATCAACTCTGTCCTTCAATTTGACCACTTGGGAGTTTTTGTGTTTAAAATCTAAAACACCAAAAAGGTATGAACTATAGATGTAATTTTTTTTTGGTGGTTCCGAATTTTGATTCATATATTGTTAAATTTGAATACTATGTTTAAAATAGAATTTCACATTTCCCTTAAATTATTTATTTTAAATCTAAGTATGGATCAAGAATATCGTGATTATTACTGAATATTAAATCTTTACTGAAAATAGTTTTGTTCTATAAAGAAAGAGGGTATATTAAAAAACAAATCTAGCCAGGGCACACGGGTGGCTCAGTCGGTTAAGTGTCCAACTTCAGCTCAGGGCATGATTGCATGGTTTGTGAGTTCAAGCTCTGTGTCAAGCTCTAGGCTGACAGCTCAGAGTCTGCCACCTGCTTCAGATTCTGTGTGTGTGTGTGTGTGTGTGTGTGTGTGTGTGTGTGTGTCTGACTGCTCATGTTCTGTCTCTCAAAAATAAACAAATATTTTTTAAATGTTTTTAATTTAAAAAATAAATAAATAAAAATAATCTAGCCCAATTGTGAAATACTAGGTATACCACTGGGGGACTATCCCCAGTAATGGTAGCATTAGATTTGTATTCACTGTATAGTTACAAATATTACTTTGTCTTTATTCAATATATTAAAATAATTTAAAGTCAAATAGCAGAAAGAACTACAGGATAGGTCTAATTCAACTTTCTAAATTCCTTTCCCTAATCTTGTGCTCCCTAAATTTATTTCCTTCAACCTTTCTGTACAGACTCTTCGTTTCAAGCTTTGCTCTTAAGACAAAACAGCAATATTAAGATTTTAAGTTTCCCAAACTTTCCTCTTCTTGGCTGCTTTTTTTTTTTTTTTTACATATTATTACTTTGTTGAATATGTTTGCCTGTATATCCATAACTTTTTCCTTCTTCAAACTGGCTCTAAGTCATTTACTACTCACTCCTACCCAATTCTTAAGTAGCTATGTCGTTTGAATGAAAACCCCTCTTCAGTAAGCAATCACCATATGAGATCTCTCCAGTATCTGCCCTTGGAATCCTTACTTTGTCTTGCTTAAGTGTTGAGCCTTCCTGTTGGAGTTTGATGTTGTACTTGATGTTTCAGACTATTCCTTGTTTTCTAGCAGCCTCACTTATTAGGACTAGCTTCAGCTTATATTCTGCTAGGTCTGTAGCAAACAGCCCATTTCATGTACCCCTATTTCTTTTTTTTTTAATATGAAATTTATTGTCAAATTGGTTTCCATACAACACCCAATGCTCATCCCAACCCTCATTGAGGAGGGTACCCTCCTCAATACCCACCCCCCAGCCCCCATCAACCCTCAGTTTGTTCTCAGTTTTTAAGAGTCTCTTATGGTTTGACTCCCTCCCTCTCTAACTTTTTTTTTTTTTTCTCCTTCCCCTCCCCCATGGTCTTCTGTTAAGTTTCTCAGGATCCACATAAGAGTGAAAACATATGGTATCTGTCTTTCTCTGTATGACTTATGTCACTTAGCATAACACTCTCCAGTTCCATCCACGTTGCTACAAAAGTTGGCTGCTTATTTTAAAATAAAATGATGGCAGGGGCGTCTGGGTGGCTCAGTCGGTTGAGCGTCTGACTCCAGCTCAGGTCATGATCTCGCACTCTGTGAGTTCTAGCCCCGTACTGGGCTCTGTGCTGACAGCTCAGAGCCTGGAACCTGCTTCGGATTCTGTGTCTCCCTTTCTCTCTGCCCCTCCCCGGCTCATGCTCTGTCTCTCTCTCTCTGTCAAAAATAAATAAACATTAAAAAATTTTTTTCTAAATAAAATAAAATGATGGAAGGGCACCTGGGTGACTCAGTTAAGTGGCAACTCTTGATTTCAGCTCCGGTCATGACCTCATGGCTCTTGGGATCAAGCCCCATAGTGGACTGTGTGCTGTCAGTATGGATCCTACTGGAGATTCTCTCTCTCCCTCTCTCTCTCTCTCTCTCTCTCTCTGCCCCTCCCCTGCTCACATACTCACTCTCTCTCTCTCAAAATAAATGGATAAACTTTTTTTAAAAAGGCAGATTATCTTTAAAAAATAATAAATAGTAAAAAAATAAAATAAATGGAAGCACTGAATTCCTCCAAAGAGAAAGAGATGAGGAAAGTAGGCACCTTTTTTTTTAAAGTAATCTCTACACCCAAGGTGGGGATCAAACTTACAACCCCGAGATCAAGAGTTGCATGCTCTACCAACTGAGCCATCCAGGTGGCTTTATACAGTTTCTGGCCTTTATACAGTTTGCCTTTATACAGTTTCTGGCCATGGTCCCTTTGAGCCAGGGGCTTGATCCTCCCAGATCTGTCCTCCAGGAACTCTTTTGGTCTCTGAAGACCCAGCTGTCTGTCAACCTCATGTCCTATCAGGCCATGAAGCCCAGAGCAAGCACACAGAGGCACCAATTCCCAAACCAAGTGCCCACATATTGACTGGCTACCATAGCAACGAGAGCTGAGCCACATTAGCCCCTGAGCCACCTCGTCTGCAAGTCCCATTGAACCCCACAGCAAGGAGGGTTATCGATTCTCTCCCTGCATAACTGTCTCCTTCCTGCCACTGCTGAATACTTACTCACAGCAATACTGAGCAGAAAAAGGCCCCCAGATCACCCATGCCCCCCATTCATAACTAAGGGAACACACCAGAATCAGCCTGGAGGCTCTTTAGAAGTGCCTGACACACTGTACCAAAATCCCCAGGGCTGAGGGCTACATTCATGTATCTCAAAGATGGTGATCCTCATGCACAACCTCAGTTAAGAACCACTGCTGTACAGAGCATGCACAGAGTTTACAGAAGGAAATACCAATGGATTTCAGACACAAGATGTTAACCTCACCCAGAGACAAAGACCTCACAAAGTGAACCTATATTTTTTACCCATCAGATTAAGATCTATCCAAATATCAAAAGTTTGATCATCTTAAGACAAAGAGCTAATCCCCCTAGTTTATAAAGTGTTTCTACAAATGAATAATGAAAAGACCAATAATCTAATCTAGTAATAAAAAGACAAAGAAGATGAACAGATAATTGACAGAAAGGAAAATATTTCATTCATAATAAAAAAATCTAATGAAATAACCCATCCAAAGGTACCAAAAGTGTGGTAATACACTGATAAAGTCATAGATGAATAGGTGGTAAGAAGGCAAATTGGTACACCCCATGTAGGCAGTACCTATGAAAATTACAAGCTCTTTTCATCTTTGAGTCATTAATTCTACTCCTATGAATTTAACCAACTGATATAGTTGCATACGTGTGAAAAGATTTAAGTACAGGGTTATTCACATGCAGCATTGTCTGTAGCAGCAAAAGATCAGGAGACCAGTTAAATCAATTATAGTACAGCCATACAGTGAAATACTCTGCTAGACAACCATTTAAATAAAAGAAGTGAGATCAATGAAACAATCCCAAGACACCTTATTAAATGAAAACAAATTGGGGCACCTGGGTGGCTCAGTCAGTTAAGCGTCCGACTTCCGCTCAGGTCACGATCTCACGGCCCGTGAGTTTGAGCCCTGCGTCGGGCTCTGGGCTGATGGCTCAGAGCCTGGAGCCCGTTTCAGATTCTGTGTCTCCCTCTCTCTCTGCCCCTCCCCTGTTCATGCTCTGTCTCTCTCTGTCTCAAAAATAAATAAACATTAAAAAATAAATAAATAAATAAATAAATAAAAACAAATTATAAGGTTAAAACAGTATGTGATTAATAACAAAATTATTTTCAGTAATGGTCACTTAATAATCACTAATAATCATTATTTCCTTATAGTTTAGATTTAAAACAATTAACTATTTTTAAAGAATAAATTTCTATTTTAAAAATATTCAAATTCCATACATACACATATAGCATATGTATACTTGTATTATACAGATAACCCTGAAAGATAACTTGTATTATACAGACAACACACACACATACACAAACTGATTCCAGGGCAGAGGATCTGAATAGACATTTTCCTAAAGATATACAGATCGCCAACAGGTACATGAAAAGGTATTCAGCATCATTTATCAACAGGGAGTGCAGATCAAAACCATAGTGACTTATCACCCCACACCTGTTAGATCGTTATCACCAAAAAAAAGTAAAATAAAATAACAAGTGTTGGCAAGAATGTGGAGGAAAGGGAACCCTGGTGCACTATTGGTGGGAATGTAAATTGGTGCAGCCACTATGGAAACAGTATAGAATTTCCTCAAAAAATTAAAAATAGAACAACCATATGATGCAGCAATTCCATTTCTGGGCATTTATTGAACAGAAACAAAAACAATAATTTGAAGATATCTGCACCCTATGTTCATTGCACCATTATTTACAATAGCCAGGATATGGAAACCACCTAAGTGTTCATCAACAGATGAATGAAAAAAGAAAATGGGGTGTGTGTATATACAATGGAATGTTATCTGCCCATAAAAAAAGGAGGAAGTCTTGCCGTTTGTAATGACCTGAATGGAACTTGAAGGCATTGTGCTAAAGAAATAAATCAGAGAAAGACAAATATCCTATGATCTCACTTATATGTGGAATCTACAAATCCAAGATCATAGATACAGAGAACAGATTGGTGGTTGCTGGTGGGGGCAAAATGGGCAAAGGGAGTTAAAAGGTACAAACTTACAGTTACAAAATAAGTAAGTCATGGGGATGTCATGTACAACATGGTGACTATAGTTAATAACACTGTATTGCATATTTAAACTTTTTTTTTTTTAACGTTTATTTATTTTTGAGACAGAGAGACAGAGCATGAATGGGGGAGGGTCAGAGAGAGGGAGACACAGAATCTGAAACAGGCTCAGAGCCCGATGCAGGGCTTGAACTCACGGGACACGAGATCATGACCTGAGCCAAAGTTGGCCACTTAACTGACTGAGCCACCCAGGCACCCCTGTATTGCATATCTAAAAGTTGCTAAGAGACTAGATCTTAAAAGTTCTCATCACAAGAACAATGATTTTTTTTTTACTATGTATGGTGACAGATGTTAACTATACTTATGGTAGTGATAATCTCACAATATATACAAATACGTAATTATTATATTTGTACACCTGAAACTGATACAATGCTATATGTCAATTATAAGTAAATTTAAAAAAGAAAACAGAAGAATTACAAGCAAACCAGGAAAAAAACATAAGTGCTTACCCCCAAGCAAGATGATTAGTTTGCAGATTGTAAAGTAAGTGGTGTGGCTGTAACAAAGAAATCTATTTCCCCAAGCAAGGATACAAAGAGGATGGAGATGCTGGGGATCGAACCCAGGACCTCATGCATGCTAAGCATGCGCTCTACCACTGAGCTACATCCCCACCTGCTGCCAGCACTGCTTTGCTACACTGCTTTCATGAAAGAAAACAGAAATTTGCTCCCTTAAAAGAAAACTACTGGTTACAGTGATAGCCAGGAGAGTTTCTTTTTTTTTTTTTTTTTGGGGGGGGGGGTGAGTGGGGAGTGGGTAATGCAGAGAGTGTATATGGGGAGGTAGGAGTTAGAAATGAAAGTAATTTACTTTTCTTTCTATGCTTTTTGTATACTTGAGTATTTTATCATGCAGGCATTACCTACTTAAAGCAAAAAAAGATGTAAAATAAAATAAAAAAGAAAATAAAGGTTACACAAAACCACTTTTCTGCAAAAATGCCCTCACTTTATAGATGGAAAACTGAGGCCAAATAAGAGAAGGGTCTCTCCTATCCACAAATCCTCCAGCTCCCCCAAAAGTGGGACCACCTCCCTCTGAGCCCCAGAATCCTTTGTTCTTTTCAGGGTTAGAGACTCCATGCCTTGTTGCCATCATTTCCAAGCTTCATCCAACCCTCTACCCTCAGTACCCACCTCAGGGCATCCATAATTTTTGTTAATCCTTTCATCCTGCAAACAAAGTTTGTTGAGGATTGACCATGGCCCAGACATGATAAGCTTCAAGGTCAAGGTCCCTCCTGACCTTGTAGATAGGACTGTGCTGTACAGGCTATGCATTAACACAATTTCAGGAAATGTCATCCACATAAACTATTATTTAACTGGTACCCCTTAGATTTGTGTCATGCAAATCTAACTATACCCAGTGGCCTTGCCCATATGTCCAATAGTCCAGTGGAGAAAATAAATTAATAAAAATAATATGTATATATATTTCTTTTCATTGGAATCAGGGCAATGAAAGAAAAGAACCAGGAGTTACAAGAAAGAACAAAAGGAAGGACCTATTTTGAGTTTCACATAAGCCATTATGAGAAAGTGATATTTAAGCCAAGAAATTGTATTAGTTAGGAATTTTTTTAGTTGCTAGTAATAGAGACACAACTTAGTAGCTTTAACAAAAGTTTCCAATTTGTCTTATTCCATGAGAAGCCAGAAGGCTAACAGCCTAAAACTAATTTGGCAGCTCCATCAGTTCAGGGGCCCAGCCTCCTTCTGTCTTTCTGCTTTACATTCCTTAATATGCGGCTTCCATTCTCCTCCAGGTCCAAATGGTTGCCAGACCTCCAGCCACCACATTGGCATCATAAACAACAGGACAGGGCAAGGACATTAGACAAATAAGGGAACACACCCCCACCCACTTAAGGAGATGAATCTTCTACTTCCATCTCATTGGCCAGAAGCTGGTCCCATGAACACACCATGCTGCAAGAAAGGCTGGAAACTGGAGTCTCTAAAGCATCACCCAGAGTTGTTATTAAAAAGGGCGAATTGTTTTGGGGAGGCAATAAGCAGTTTCTCCCATGGACTGGGAGAATAACAGGAGTTAACTATGTGAAAGAGTTGGTGAGAGGGTGCCTGGGTAGCTCAGTCGGCTGAGTGACTGACTTTGGCTCAGGTCATGACCTTGCAGTTTGTGAGTTCAAGCCCTGAGTTGGGCTCTGTGCTGACAGCTCAGAGCCTGGAGCCTGCTTCAGATTGTGTCTCCCTCTCTCTCTGCCCCTCCCCCACACATGTGTGGGTGTGTTCTCTCTGTCTCAGAAATAAATAAACATTAGAAAAAAATTTTTTTAATAAAAAAGAGTTGGTGAGGGCAAGTTACAGGCATAGGAAACACAAGTACAAAGTCTCCAAAAAGAAAAGGAAGTTGGTGTTCTCAGAAATGAAAGGAGGCCAGGATAGCCAGAGCACACTGAGTAGGAGGAGATGAGGAACCAAAAAAAGGCGTAGGAAAAGGACTCAGCCCCTTATGCACAGCAGCAAACCTGGGTGTCTACCACCAACAGTGGGCAAAGCCTTGGAATCACACACCCACATTCATATTCTAACTTCACTTCTTCCTCACTGAGAGCCCTCGGGTAAGTCCTTTAACTTGTCTGGGCCTGTTTCCTTACTTGTAAAACAAGAATTATATGAAAACAATCTATAGATGTAGTGTGTGGATTAAATGAGATAATGTATGTAAGGAAGCTAGCACAGCACCTAACACATATTTAGCACACATTATTATTAATTATGTCTTTGACCAAAAAGATTCACATAATTGTGACATAGTTAATAGTCAGGGTTGTATCCCCAGCTTTGAACAAATCACCTGGCATATAGTTACTGCTCAAAAAATGGTAGCTTTTCCTATTGTGACCATTGCCAAGAACGGTCACAAGGATAGCTCGTCAGAATTTCTTCCAGGCTCTTTCTTGACTCCTCATCCCATGCCAGCCAACTACAGACCTATCCAATCTTCAGATTACCTACCTTAATGACAAACTAGAAATAAGGGGATGGGGATGGGGGAATGCCATCCCAGGGAGCTAACAGACCCCATAGGTGACTGGTTCGAGTCCCAATCTCTCTGCTTTGCTCAGGTTCTAAGAGTAAATAAGCTCAGCCTCAATGCAGAAATGCTTACTGCATTGAACTTTAATAAAACCCACACTTGGACTCCAGGAAATACTGCCATTTATATCCCCATTGATTTTCTAAGCCTATTTTATTATTCTCCTTCCCGGTGAGGGTGGTATATATTTTTGGGCTATATTCCTTTCATAAATAAGTAAATATGTAGGTAAATACTAATAAGAGCTAACAGTTATTAAGTGCTTGGTCCCATGCCAGGGATGGTGCTGCAGGGCTCTGCCTTTGTTATTTTATTCCCCCATCACAACAACCCAATGAGGCTGGCACTCCAATGGCTCCCATTCTATGGAGGAGCAGACTGAGATTCCAGAGCTGAAGCCACTTCCCCCCAAAAGGAGCAGGGAGATGCTATAGAAACAGTCTGGAAGTTCCTCAAAAAGTTACCCATGGAGTTGCCACATGACCCACCAATGCCACTCATAGGTATATACCCAAGAGAAATGAAGACATGTCTATCTAAATAAAAGATGCACAAATGTTCATTGCAGCACTAGTCATGATAGTCCAAAAAAGTGGGATAAATCCAAATGTCCATCAATGGACGAATGGACAGACAGAAGGTTATTTATGCACTCAAGGAAATATTTTTCGGCCATAAAAAGTAATGAGAGACTAAAACACGCTACAACATGGATGAATCCTAAAAACATTAAGTGATAGAAGCCAGACACAAAACGTCACATATTGTATGATTCCACTGATATATCCAGATTGGTCAAATCCACAGAGACAGAAGCAGACTGGCAGTTGCCAGAGGCTGGTGGACAGAAGGAAATCAGGAGTGGAAATGGAAAATGGAAACAGGGTTTCTTTGGAGGATGATAAAAACATTCAGGAATAAGATAGTGATGATAGTTATACAAATACACTTAAACCCACTGAATTGTACACTTTTATGCTGTGAATTTTATGGTAAATGAATTATACCTCAATTTTTACTGAAAAAGAGGCAGAGCAGAGATTTAACCTTATCTGATCCAAAACCTGGATTACTGCATTCTGAGCAGCCCACGTGGACATGAACCCAAACTCCACTTCGGTTTCTATGCGCCCTCCTTCCTTCAGTCCCCACAGGCCAAGCTTCTCAGGTCAATGCCAGGCCGGACAGGGAAATGCTGAGTGCCTAAACTAAGGCAAAGGTTTGAAAACGCCAATAGTCTTTCATTTCCGCTAACCACCCCTCTGCGCATGGGGCTGGCCTCCTCCCAGGCCTGGGACCCAGAGCACGGGGTAGAGGAGCTGCATTAATCGAAGCTTTATGGCATGTGGGAGCCAGTGGGGCTGAGGTAATCTCAGTGGTCAGCGTTAATCACAATTGCCCAAGTGAGGCCCATTTACCCATTAATACCAACGAGCCAGTTCCAGAAGGAAGGGGCAAGATGGCTGACATAAATGAATCTTCTGTTTATTCAACAACTACAGTGGCCCGAACACCCAGACTACATCTTCACTGATATAAAATATTTTGTATTTCTGCAAGTGTTCCCAATACTCTCACACACACACACACACACACACACACACACACACGTCTGAAGGAGACCCTAAGCAAAGAACATAGCCTGGCACAAAGGGCAGGGATTTTAAAGTTTGAGAACCCTGGGTTCAGATCTCGATTCTGACACTTAGGGGCAGAGTGACCTTAAGTGAGTCATGTCATGTCCCTAAGCCTTAGTTCCCTATCTGTCAAATGGAGCTAATACTTCTACCTCGTTCATGGTTATACCGAGAACTAGGAGATGCTAAATCTACATGTTCCAGCTTGCAATGGGCTCAGCTCATGGTAGGACTTGGTCATTTTACACATCATTTCCCCCAAGACACAGAAGTTTGGGGAGGGGACAGTGGCCATGTGACCAGATTCTCTAATTTCAGTGCATCTAGGATGCTTGTTTAAAATGCAAGAATCGGTGCCCCTGGGTGGCTCAGTTGGTTGAGCGTCTGACTTTGGCTCAGGTCACGATCTCACAGTCTGTGAGTTTGAGCCCTGCGACGGGCTCTGTGCTGACAGCTTAGAGCGTGGAGCCTGCTTCGGATTCTGCATCTCCCTCTCTCTCTGCCCCTCCCCCACTCATGCTCTGTCTCTCTGTCAAAACTAAATAAAACATTTAAAAAAAAATTTTTTTTTAATGCAAGAAACCCCAGGGGTGCCTGGGTGGCTCAACTGGTTAAGTGTCCGACTTCAGCTCAGGTCATGATCTTGCCATTCGTGAGTTCAAGCCCCACATTGGGCTCTGTGCTGACAGCTCAGATCCTGGAGCTTGCTTCAGATTCTGTGTCTCCAACTCTCTCTGCCCCTCCCCTGCTTACACTCTGTCTCTCTCTCAAAAAATAAAAATAAAACATTAAAAAAAGGTTTTAACAGGGGCGTCTGGGTGGCTCAGTCAGTTGAGCGTCCGACTTCGGCTCAGGTCATGATCTCACAGTTGGTGACTTTGAGCCTCACATCAGGCTCTGTGCTAACAGCTCAGAGCCTGGAACTTGCTTTGGATTCTGTGTCTCCCTCTCTCTCTGCCCCTCCCCTGCTCACACCCTGTGTGTGTGTGTCTCTCTCTCTCAAAAATAAATATTTAAAAAAAGGACAAAAAGAAAAAAATGTTTTAACAAAATGCAAGTATCCCCAGCCCCAGGGTTTCTGACTAGGGAGCGGTGGGGCTGAAGGTGTTGCATCTTTTAATAACCAACTCAAGGTTATTAAAGGTTATAACTTTCAGATAATGGAGGTGTCTGGCTGGCTCAGTTGAAAGAACAGGCAAACAACTCTTGATCTCAGGGTCAGGAGTTCAAGTCCCACCCACACTGGGCGTAAAGATGACTTAAATAAATAAACTATTTTAAAAAGAGAAATAAGGGTGCCTGGCTGGCTCAGTTGAAAGCGTGTTTGACTCTTGATCTTGGGGTCATGAGTTCGAGCCCCACACTGAATGTAGAGATTATTATAAATAAATAAACTTTAAAAAAGAAATCAGGGGTGCCTGGGTGGCTCAGTCGGTTAAGCGTCCGACTTCAGCTCAGGTCACGATCTTGCGGTCCGTGAGTTCGAGCCCCGCGTCGGGCTCTGGGCTGATGGCTCAGAGCCTGGAGCCTGCTTCCGATTCTGTGTCTCCCTCTCTCTCTGACCCTCCCCCGTTCATGCTCTGTCTCTCTCTGTCTCAAAAATAAATAAACTTAAAAAAAAAAAAAAAAAGAAATCAGATGCCATTTTGTTTTCTAAAAAAAAAAAAACTTTCAGATAATGGTTCTCATCCCTGGTTACACACTGGAAAGGTTGGGCTTCTTTGTGTCAATGCCTGGATCCCACCCCTACAGATTTTGACATGTTGGGACCCTTGTGTTACAGGGACATTGGTATTTTTTAAAGTTTCCAGATGATTCTAATATGCAGCCAGGGCTGAGAACCCCTGCCAGAAGCCAATGCTTCTCAGAGTGTGGTCCAGGGACGCATAGCATCAGCAGCACTGGAAACTTTTTAAAAATGCAAATTCTCTATCTTTCCCCAGGCTACTGATTATGAAACTCTGGAAGTGGGACCCAGGACGCAGTGGTTTGATAAGCCCGGGGGGGGGGGGCCAAGGGGGAGATTCTGATGCACACTCAGGTATAAGAACCCCCACTATAAGGCATGCTATCCCTTAAACTGCATGATGATAAGAGTCACTTGAGGTGTGCTTATCACTCACACAGATTCCGAGAGGCTGGAATGGGGCCTGGGTATGTGCATTTTTTAACAAATACGCCCTTACTCTCCTGCTCAAACTACCAGAGGCTCTCAGGGAAATCCAAAATCCTCTCCTCACGCCGCCCCTTCTGAGCCTCAGGCAAGTCAGGGCAACTCTGGTTTAAAGAAACAGCCACTTAGGTAACTAAAATCCCCCCACCCTCGCCCTCAAGCCTATCAGCACCACGTCTTCAGTCTCGTGGTTTTCTTTAAACTGTTACAGAGGCTGCACCCAGTTTCTCTGAAGAGCTTCTCTGGCAAATGCCACAGCCCTCCCATCCCGGGGGGCACATTCGGGACCCCCAGCACACACCTGACCCCGAAGACAGCCCTGAGCACTATAAATACTACGTCTTCTCCATATACACACCTACGAGAAAGTTTACTTTATAAATTGGGCACACTGAGAGATTAACAAAACTATAATAAAATGGAACAATTATAACAATACCCTGTAACAAAAGTTGTGGGAATGAGGCCTCTCTCTCAATCCTCTACTCACCCTTCTCGTGACGACGTGAGGTGATGAAATGCTCCCGCGATGAGGCGAAGTGAGGTGAGTGACGCAGGCGCTGTGACGTAGGTGCCCTGACGTAAGTGCCGTGACGTAGCGCTAGGCGCCTATTGACCTTCTGCGGATTCGTCATAAGGAGGATCATCTGCTTCCCGACTGCCTTTGATCCCCGGGGAACTGAAACTGTGGAAAGCGAAGCCGCAGATAAGGGAAGAGGACTACAATAATTACTACTGCACCCAAACCACTATTATCTCTGCCTCCTGTTTATTTACAAATAACCTCAATCAGGGTATATTAAAATATATCTACATACTGCATCTACATATACACACCGCATGCACATACATACACATATACAAATACCCGACCACTTCCTGGAAACCAGCTCTGCCCCTGTCCTACACACATTCACACCTCTGTCTACCCATCTGCATACTCAATTATCAGAAGCTTTGCTCTTTCCAGCCACCCTAGAGCTTGAGATCTTTGCTGAGATGCTGGAATCCACCATCAGTGGGGAACAGACATCTACGGTCTTCTACCCAACAGCAACCCCCTTTTTCCCTGCCAACAACTCCTCACTTTTGCACAGGGATCAAGTGGCCAAACACTCAAGAAAGGTGCCCCATCTCCAGGAGATACTTCTAAGCTAAGGGGTCACACTTTCAGTCCCAGTAGCTCCCTTTTTTTTTTTTTTTTTTTTTTTTTTTAGTTTTAGTTTTATTTTTTTTGAGAGAGAAAGCACAAGTGCGAGCAGGGGAGAGGCAGAGTGAGAGGGAGAGAGAATCCCAAGCAGGGATTCTCAGGGCTCAAACTCACGAACCCACCGTGAGTTCATGACCTGAGCTGAAATCAAGAGATGGACACTTAAGTGACTCAGCCAGCCAGGGACTCCAGCTCCTTTTTTTTTTTTTTTTTTTTTTAACGTTTTTATTTTTGAGACAGAGAGAGACAAAGCATGAACGGGGGAGGGTCAGAGAGAGGGAGACACAGAATCCGAAACAGGCTCCAGGCTCCCAGCTGTCAGCACAGAGCCCGACGCGGGGCCTGAACCCACAGACCCCGAGATCATGACCCCAGCCGAAGTCAGCCGCTTAACCTACTGAGCCACCCAGGCGCCCCTCCAGCTCCTTTTTTATAATAAAAACGTTTGTAATCCCCCCATTACTCTTCCTAAAGGGAAATTCAACACATTGGTTTTTTTGTACATATTTTTTTTGTTGTTAAATCGATGTAATGACCTGATTGTAATATAAAGAAAAAATAATAAAAGGATATGTATAATAGAAATAATAGGCATTTTAATATATAAATGTTTAGACACCATGACACAAAAAACATAAGAATGAAGCAGCCAGATACTTACAACTAGACTTAACTAGAAAAGCAACAGCCATGTAAACACGCACAGGCATTGGACCCTGTTGATGGTCCCTTAAACACCACTAGCAGGTTGCCACCAGTGATGTGTGTCCCTGAAATAGACAAGGAACAACTCTTGTCAACATTCTCAACAAAACAAAGTTCAGACTTCCTTTGTTACAGTCTATAGCTGCATCCCTGGAAAAGTTGGTCTATATTAAAATCCTCAAAGCAAGTTGTGTTTATATGAAAGTGGAATTCAGTTCTTGGCTCAGATGATTATAATGAATGTCTAGTAGAGATAATCATCACTGGAGGAACTGACCTGTACATTGCAGGATATGTAACATTGACCGCCAACACTCTAAATGCCCCTGGCACCCTCTGATCGTTGTGACAACAAAAATGTCCTCATATATTTCCAAAGTCACCCTCTGTGATCGGTTCCATTCCTGTGGAAAACTGCAGGTTCAGACAAGGAGATGGCCCTCTTGCTCCCTTCCTCCCACCCTTTCTGTTTTGAAAGCTGTTGTATTAGGACATGATGCTTGGAGCTTTGGCAGTCATTTTGAGACTATGCAGTAAAGACTGAGACTTCACAGAGGTACCACCCTAGTGCCTAGCAATCATTGAGTCACTTCCCCAACTCTCTGCCTACCCACAGACTTCAATTATATAAATTAATCAAATGCCCTTATAGTTTAAGTCTTATTATTTGAATCTTTTTTCACTTGCAGTGGAACTTATGTTTACTGAGAGAGGTAGGACCAAAGGCACCAGTGTGGGTGGGTAGAACAAATTTAAAAGATCCAGGCCTCAGGGCGCCTGGGTGGCTCAGTCAGTTGAGCATCGACTTTGGCTCAGGTCATGATCTTGCAATCTGTGAGTTCAAGCCCCAAGCTGGGCTCTGCGCTGACAGCTCAGGGCCTGGAGCCTGCTTCAGATTCTTCAGATTCTGTCTCCCTCTCTCTCTGCCCCTCCCCAGCTTGCACTCTGTCTCTCTGTCTCTCAAAAATAATGATGATAATAATATTAATAATATTAATAATAATAATAATAATAATAATAAAGATCCAGGCCATAATATGATTTGATTCTTAGAGATTTAAATACTCTCAGCAAAAACAAACACATAAACAAACAAACAAAACTGATTCCTATTTATAAGATGAATAAGTTCCAGGGATGTAATGTACAGCATGGTGGCTATAATTACCTATATTGTATATTTGAAAGTTGCTAAGAAAGTAGATTTTCAAACTTCTCACCACACCAAAAAAAACTGTAACTATGTGAGGTGATTGACCTCATTATGGTCCAACCTTATTATATTATATGGACCAACCTTATTATGTAATCATTTTGTAATATATACATATAGCAAATCATTACATTGTATATCTTAAACTTGCAAAATGTTATATGTCAATTGTGTCTCAATAAATTTGTGGGTTGTAGGGGAATGTGTGGAGGGAGGAGTGTGGTGAGTTCCCCAAAATTTTTTTTAAAAGTTAAATCTTGAGAAATTCCTCTTGAGAAAAAAAATTGAATTTTGCTTTTTCTTTTTTTAATGTTT
The DNA here is from genome assembly GCF_046562875.1 of Panthera onca. NCBI lineage: Eukaryota > Metazoa > Chordata > Mammalia > Carnivora > Felidae > Panthera > Panthera onca. The sequence goes on from NC_138354.1 coordinate 26,404,553, forward strand.
ATTTATTTTTGAGAGAGAGAGACAGAGTGTGAGCGAGCAGGGGAGGGGCAGAGAGAGAGGGAGACACAGAATCCAAAGCAGGTCCAGGCTCTGAGCTGTCAGCACAGAGCTCAACTCAGGACTTGAACTCACGAGCTCACATAACCTGAGCTGAAGTCAGATGCTTAACTGACTGAGCCACCCAGGTAAACCTAGATTTTGCCTGTGGGAATAGATTCAACAAGACAGCAAATGTTGATAACCCTTGAAGCTGGGCAGTGAATATACTACCTACATATAGACTTTATATAATTGTGAAAATTATACTTTAAAAGTGGAAATAAATAAAAATTTTAAAGATTCATTGTTTATTTTTTTTATTTTATCTTATTTTTAATGTTTATCTATTGGGGGGGGGGGCAGAGAGAGAGGGAGACATAGAATCTGAAGCAGGCTCCAGGCTCTTAGTTGTCAGCACAGAGCCTGATGCAGGGCCCAAACCCATGAATCAAGAGATCATGACCTCAGCCAAAGTCAGACACTTAACTGACTGAGCCACTCAGGCGACCCAGTTCATTGTGTTTTTTGTTTTTTTTAATAAAAAATTTGGTTCACTTCTCTCCTGAAGCCAGGCTATAGTCTTATTTTGTTTTTTTTAGAAGAATTGGAGACTATCTAAGAGGGTGAATGGTCAGAATCTGTATTCCACAATGGGTCCCTGTAGTTTTTATCATCCCAGGGGTACAAATTAGGAAAGCTGAGAGACATTATAGCGCAGTGGCTGAGCCCAGTGTCTTTAACATCCTAAAGTTCAGGCTCTGCTATTTATCACTTGTGCCACCTTAAGCAAGTTACTAACCTCTCTCAGCCTTGACCCCTGCTGTAAAGTGGGTTTAGCAAGAATGCCCACCCCTTGGATGGTTGTGAGACACGAATGAAATAACAGACATACTTGAGAAACAGTAGCTGCTGTGGTTATTATTTTATCTTTATTTCTAGTCTAAAGCCTGGATTTTCAGCCTTCCCTTGCCCAACTAGGGAAATGACCAGGTGTTCCCAAACTTTTTATTTTTTTTTACATTTATTCATTTTTGAGAGAGAGAGACAGAGCACAAGCAGGGGAGGGGCAGAGAGAGAGGGAGACACAGAATCTGAAGCAGGCTCCAGGCTCTGAGCTGTCAGCACAGAGCCCTACGCGGGGCTCAAACTCAAAAACCACAAGATCATGACCTGAGCCAAAGTCGGCACTTAACCGACTGAGCCACCCAGATGCCCCTAAGGGTTTGCAAACTTTTACCTTGAGTATATTTCTGAGCCCCACCCTACCTCTATTCTGACCTTAGCTACTCTCCCCTCCCCATTCCAACCCAGTATTAATATATAATGCACAGTTTTAACATGCCAAGGACTGAGCTTGCTCTTTACTGAATTTAATCCATGATTTTATTAGACCCGTTTCACTGAGGAGGAAATTGATCCTTAGAGAGGTTAAGATCATACAGCTAGGAAATGGGCTCTGAGGCCAGGTGTACCTGATTCCCCAAAGGTACAGTCATTTTACAAGTTCTCATGGTGGCTCAGTCAGTTAAGAATTTAACTCTTGATTTTGGCTCAGGTCTTAACAGTTGGTGAGATCAAGTCCCACACAGGGCTCTGTGCTGACAGCATGGAGCCTCCTTGGGATTCTCTCTCTCCCTCTTTCTCTGCCCTCCCCTTGCTTGCTCAAGTTCTACATCTCAAAATAAATAATTTTTTAAAGTGCACCCCGGGGTCCGTGGGTGGCTCAGTCAGTTAAGTGTCCAACTTGGGCTCAGGTCATGATCTCCCAGTTCATGGGTTCAAGTCCTGCATCAGGCTCTGTGCTGACAGCTGGGAGCCTGGAGCCTCCTTCAGATTCTGTGTGTGTGTGTGTATGTGTGTGTGTGTCTGCCCCTCCCCTGCTCACACTCTCTCTCTATCAAAAATAAATAAACATTATAAAAAGTTTTCCCAACACAGGTATTGAAGGGTCAAAATAAGATATCACCCCCAAGACTAGTCCACATTTGATCTCTACACACAGGTACCGCCTCATTATTCCCATTTTACAGATAGGAAAACTAAGTCCCAAGGTCTACCCCAGCAGCAAAGACCACCTTTCTGACTCCACCACTAACTCAATCTGTGTCCCAAGCCTGGGGAAGAAGGTGGGGTGGCACAGTGGGCCAGAACTGGTCCAGAGATCAGAAAGTACAGTTCTGGCATGACTCAGCTGTGTGATGTTGAATTGCTCACTTCCCCTCTCTGAGCCCCTAGTTCCTCATCCCAGTCGCAAACTCTCCATCTGTGATCATCTCATCAGCCCCTGGTGGGAAACCCCCACTCTAACAGTCTGAGTCCCGGTTCCCCATTCCTCACCCTCACCTTCAGAGAGTGGAGACACAAAGGGCTATAAAACACAAAGAAGTCTGCTCTTTGGAGCCAAAAGTTGCTGTCCTTTCAAGGACAAAGAGAAACGGACCTGCCATTAACCGCTTACTGAACTCGCCCGAGCTGGGTGAGGAGCCATGACTGCGGGAGGCACTGCCACCCTGTGGCCACTGGGCTCCACAGCAGGCCACCTCCAGGGGCTTGCAAGGGTAAGTCCGCCATCAGCTCAGAGGCTGTGACATTCAAAAGGAGGGGAGGAAGGCACAGTTGGGCTTTGGTGGGTGTCAAAAACCAACGAGCCCTAGGGGAGAGAGAGGGCAACATGGCAACTGGGAAGCACAAAGGCTGTTCCCTCACTTGGAATGCTTTTCCCCAGATACAGACATTGCTCCCTGTCTCAGCTCTCCAAGCCTGGCTCAGGTGTGCCCTTCTCTTACCTTCCTATTTAAAATACAATCTTGGAGCGCCTGGGTGGCTCAGTCCATTAAGCGTCCAACTTCAGCTCAGGTCATGATCTCATGGTTCATGAGTTCAAGCCCCACATTGGGCTCTGTGCTGATGGCTCAGAGCCTCCGGTCTGCTTCAGATTCTGTGGCTTCCCCTTTCTCCACCCCTTCCCTGCTCACAGTCGTGCTCTCTCTCTCTTTCTCTCTCTCTCAAAAATAAATAAACATTTAAAAAAAATTTTAATACAATGCAGGGGCACCAGAGTGGCTCAGTCAGTTAAACACCTGACTCTTGATTTCCACTCAGGTCATGATCTCATTATTCATGAGATCAAGCCCCATGTGGGGCTCTGCACTGACAGCAGATCCTGCTTGGGATTCTCCCTCTCCCTCTCTCTCAAAATAAATAAACAAAATGTAATACCTGCAACTCCATCCCCTTGTACTCCATATTTTCCCCAAAGTACTCTTCTCTATCTGAAGGTCTACATGTCTTACTACCTTAGTATCTTAGACCATTGCCTCTCCCCTGACTACAATGTTAGTCTTTTTTTTTTTAATGTTTATTTATTATTGAGAGAGAGAGAGAGAGAAGGAGAGAGAGACAGCATGAGTGGGGAAGGAGCAGAGAGAGAGGGAGACACAGAATCCGAAGCAGGCTCCAGGCTCTGAGCTGTCAACACAGAGCCCGATGAAGGCTCGAACCCACAAACAGTGAGATCATGACCTGAGCCAAAGTTGGATGCTTAATGAACTGAGCCACCCAGGTGCCCCTACAATGTCAGTCTTAACAGGACAGTAATTTTTGTCTGTCCTACTCACTGCTATATCCCCAGCACCTAGGATATTGCCTGGCCCATATCCCATTTATGTATTAAGTGAATGGGTCAATGAATGGACTGGTTCATTGCCTTGGGCATGTGCCTAAGGGCCTCTGAGCCTCAGTTTCTTCAACTGTAAAAAAAGGGTAAGAAACAACCCCTTCGTGGGGCGGCTGGGTGGCTCAGTCGGTTAAGTTTCTGACTTCACCTCAGGTCATGATCTCACACTCCATGAGTTCAAGCCCCGCGTTGGGCTCTGTGCTGACAGCTCGGAGCCTGGAGCCTGCTTCAGATTCTGTGTCTCCCCCTCACTCTGCCCCTCCCCTGCTCATGTTCTGTCTCTCTCTGTCTCAAAAATAAAAAAATTTTTTAAAATTTAAAAAAAAAAAGAAAAGAAACAACCCTTTCGTTATCTTCCTCTCAGGGCTGCAGTGAAGAACAAATTAGTTCTTATTCGGTGGCTTCTGCAGTAGGGTGAATAGTGTCCCTCAAAAATTCACATCCACTTAGAACCTCAGAATGAGATCTTCTTTGGAAATATGGCCTTTGTAGATGCAATTAGTTATATGAGGTCACAGTGGATTAGGATGGGCTCTAAATTCAATAAGTGGTGTCCTGAGGCACCTGGGTGGCTCAGTCGGTTGGGCGGCCGACTTCGGCTCAGGTCATGATCTCACAGTTCGTGAGTTCGAGCCCCGCATCGGGCTCTGTGCTGACAGCTCAGAGCCTGGAGCCTGCTTCAGAGTCTGTGTCTCCCTCTCTCTCTGCCCCTCCCCTGCTCATGCTCTGTCTCTCTCTGTCTCAAAAATAAATAAAAACATTAAAAATAATAATAAGTGGTGTCCTTACATGATGAGGAAAGGACACAGAGAGACACACAGGCACAGAGAAGAAGGCCATGTGAAAACGGAGCAGAGGTTGGAATTACAACACCAAGAGCTAAGGAGCACCTTGGGGCCACCAGAAACTGGAAGAGACGAGGAAGAATTGTTCCCTTTATTTTTTTTTTTTTGTTTTATTTAAAAGGCTTTAAGTTTATTCATTTATTTTGAGAGAGAGAGCATGCGCAGAGAAGGGGCAGAGGGAGATGGAGAGAGAATCCCAAGCAGGCTCTGCACTGTCAGTGCAGAGCCCAACACAGGGCTCGATTTCACAAACTGTGAGATCATGACCTAAGCCAAAACCAAAAGTCAGATGCTCTACTGACTGAGCCACCCAGGAGCCCCAGGACTCTTCCCTTTAGAGGCAGCACAGCTTTGCTGACACCTTGATTTTGGATCTCTAACCTCCAGAACTGTGAGACAATAAATTTCTGCTGTTTTAAATTTTTTTTTAACGTTTATTTATTTTTGAGACAGAGAGAGACAGAGCATGAACGGGGGAGGGTCAGAGAGAGAGGGAGACACAGAATCTGAAACAGGCTCCAGGCTCTGAGCTGTCAGCACAGAGCCTGACGCGGGGCTCGAACTCACGGACCGCGAGATCATGACCTGAGCCGAAGTCGGCCGCCCAACCGACTGAGCCACCCAGGCGCCCCAAATTTTTGCTGTTTTAAGCCACCTAGTTCATGACACTTTGTTACAGCAGTCACAGGAAATTTGTACAGGTTACTATTTAAAACACTGGAATTACACACATATCCTGTTCACAGCACTGGTCAGCATAGACCCCCTATGACAGTATTTCTCACCACACTCCAGCCACCCTTTCCTGCTTTCTGTTTCCCAAACACATGAAAATCATGCCCACCTCAGGCCCTTTGCACTTGCTGTTTCTACTATGTGAACCTCACTTCCTTCTCATCTTCCACCTGTGGCTCCTTGTGATGTTTCAGGTCTCTGCTCACAGAGACCTTCTCTGACCACTTTATCCATTCCTATCATCTCATTTTACTTTATTTTCTTCATAGCACTGATCAATCTCAAGTCATCTCAATTATTTTATTTGCTTGCTTATTTTTTGTCTGTAAAGAAGGTAAGCTCTCTGGGATCAAGAACCCCTCCCATCTATGCTGCTGCATCTCCAATGCCTAGAATAGTGGCTGGCAAGTAAGAAGTGCCTGTTGTATCAGTGAGTCTTACAGGTAATAATATTTATAACCATTATTATTACCCCTATTTTAGAGATGAGAAAACTGAGACACAGAGAAGTTCTGTAACTTGTCCGAGGTCACAGACCTATGTATTAGCTTCCTAGGGCTGCCATAACAAAGCATCACAAACTGGGTGATTTAAACAACAGAAGTTCATTGTCTCACTGTTCTGGGGCCTGGAAATCCAAGATCAAAGTGTCGTCAGGAATTATGTCTTCTAAAGGCTGTGAGAGACCAGTATGTTCCAGGGCTCTCTCCTTTGCTTAGAGATGGCTCTCTTTTCTCAGTATCTCTTCATATTGTCTTCCCTCTGTGCTTGTCTGTGTACAAATTTCTCCTTTTATAAGGACACCAGTCATATTGGATTAGGGCCCACCCTAATGACCTCACTCAATTTGATTACCTCTATAAAGACCCTATCTTCAAATAAGTCACATTCTGAGCTCCTGGGGGTTAGGACTTCAACATAGGAATTTGGGGGGAGGGGAGGACACATTTCAACCCCCAAGAAGCTAGTATGTAGCAGAGGCAGGATTCAAACCCACATCCATCTGACATGACATCATTGAAACAGAGATTGAGGTGACCATAGTGCACTATGACATTGGTGACCTCTATTGGGCTTCTCCTCCTGATATCACACCCTTGTGCAGTGTCCTCCCACTCTGAATTGACCTGACCACATGACTTGCTTCAGCCAATGGGACATTAGCAAGTATGAAGCTCCTAGAGGCTTACATTAAGACTTGTTCTTGGGGCGCCTGGGTGGATCAGTCACTTAAGCCTCTGATTCTCGTGAGATCGAGCCCTGCATCAAGCCTGCTTAAGATTCTGTCTCTCTCTCTCTCTCTCTCAAAAAAAAATACATGTTAAAAAAAAAAGTGTGTTTTTGTTGTGTCTCAGACCCCAGAGATCCATGGGTCTCGGGGGAGCCCTGAGTAGTGCAGGGCTGTCAATCCATAAAGCTGTTACGGGTACTCTGACTTCTCCCACTCGATCTACCTACTCATTTATAACAAAGCCCAAAGCCTGGGACATGCCAAAGATACTGTCAAAATAAAATTAAAGAAAAAAAAGAGATGTCAGGCCAAAGCCAAATGCAACAGGACAAAGAGAGACATCTCCCCCAAGTGGGGATTGCAGGAAATGCCTCCCGAGAGAAAGGAGTTCTCTGAATGAGAACCTGAGAGGTAGACAACAGTCCGGATCTAGACCAGGGTTGCAAACTCAGTGCCTCCTGGGGCAGGCAGGGGATGGACATGGGGAGGCACGCTGCATGGGGACCAGGACAGCCACCGCTCAGCTACAACTCCGGGCTCTGCAGAAGGTGGGGTCTTGGCTCCCAGAGGGGAAACATCCCCACCAGGGGACACAGCAAATATCCCATTAAATTTCAAACTGCAGCTGCCATCTGGTCTCTCTGGGCTCCTCCTGGCTCAAGATGAGCAGGCAAAGAAAGAAGCCACTGTCCTGGCAGGAAGAATGGCTTTGATCAGTGGGAGAAGACAGGGCTGCCTTCCCACAAAGGGGTCAGAAAGACGATTCACACTCAGATGATTCCACCTGGGCATCTCTTGCCTGCTTCTGGCAGTGTCTTAGCTTGACTGTACCAAAGTACCATAGAGTGGGTGGCTGATAAGCAACAGAAATGTATTTCTCACAGTTCTGGAGCCTGGAAGTCCAAGATTCGGGCGCCAACGAGATCAGGTTCTAGGTGAAGGTCCTCTTCCATATTGCAAACTGCCAACTTCTCCTTGTGTCCTCACTTGGTGTAAAGAGGGAGCTCTCTGGGATCCCCTTTAGAAGGACATCAAGACTGCTTAACTTTAATGATCTAATCAACTCCCAAAGACCCCCCCCCCCCCACACACACACCTCCAAATACTATCACAGTGGGGGTTAGGATTTCAACGTATGAATTGGAGTGGGGGTAGAGGACACAAACATTCAGCCCATTGCACTTGGGAAGGGTCAACTGCATCAGCCACAGCCTTGAGTAGTGCAAGGAGACCAGGTGTTCAAGAGTCTTGAGGATGAAGATCTTGGTCAGTCCCAGGTAAACCACTGAGGCAGGCAGGCAATAAAACCAAGGGCAAGGGGTCAGAGCCAACGGCCAAGAAAGAATTTTTAAAGACAGCTTTGGTGCAAAAAGGTGATTTTATGAAAGCACGAGGACAGAACCCATGGGCAGAAAGTGGTGCCCGGGCACCATGAGGACAGACTGGTTGTATACTATGGAGCTGGGGAGCAGTAAAGTCCAGGGGAAGTTTCCAGTGAGATTTTCATATGCTAAAGAAGACTCCCAGGGTACTGGAGGCCTAGCTCTTGTCAAGCTAGGGTTGTTTGCCCTCTAGCAAAGCATTAGCATTAAGACACTAGGAAGTTCCTGGAGAAACATTTTACTCTGCCAGCCTCAAGTATCTATCAGTGGGCTGCAGGTTGTAAGGAAATTTAATTTTATCTGCCATTTCCTTCTGCCTTTGTTTCCCACATCAAATGGTATCAGAATTGAGTTGAAGTGTAAGATGCCCAGCTGATGTCAGAGAGTTGCTTGGTCTGGGGAGAAAACATACACTATAAACGCACGCGTAATTGTTAAAGCAGATGTGATATACTCTCTTACCCTTTTCACCTATTTCACCTAAGAACATATTCCTTCTCCTAACATGGGAGGTTCTCCCATGTATTAGGGCACTCTTCCATGAAACTGGAGTCTGGGTTGTATCCTGGTTTCCTTATCAGGGCTGGGATTTGGGAGTAGGGACTCTTTTGACACAGTGGGTGGTTGAGGCTAAGAGTCCCTCTAGCTGCTGTGGTGCCTGAGTAGGTGCACGTGTGCGTGGGATCCAAGGAATTTAACAAAAATCCCCTACCCCTGGACAAGCAGAGCAAGACTAACTCCATTTTGTGCTACAGCCACCATCTCATGTATAACCCCCCCATGACCTGCTTATTGCTTAAGACACTCCCCCACCCTAGTCAAGCCGCTGAGTACACCCTTATTGGAAACTGGCTCAAATAGGAATGCGGAACCCCTAACCGCCAAAGAATGTAAACCCCGCCTTTTGCCCGCCAAACTTGCGCCAATTCTGACCAGAGTGATAGGCTAGTTCAAACAGTTACTATAGGGTAAATTGTAATTCAATTGGCCACCTGTGTGTGGACTGACATGACTATGCAACTTTCTGTGTGTGTTACAATCTCATTGGCCACTGGCCCCTATAAAACTGCTACGCCTCTTAACCTAGGGGTCCAAGTCCCTGCTCCACCGTGTCGGGTATAGTTGGGCCCAAGCTCGAGCTTGCAAATAAACCCTCGCGCGTTTGCATCGGTATGGGCTGCTTGGTGGTCTCTCGGATGGATTCGAAATCGGGGGCATTACAGTGTGGGGCACTCCCCAGCCCTGGGGGAATATGGCAAGGAAGGGCAGTCCCCTGTACGGTGCTGGGGGGGTAGGGTGCAAAAGCACCTTTTCAGGTCTCCTGGTGTATTCGTGGAGATTTCTCTCTTGGCTAAAGAAAAGTGATCTCCACTTTCTTTTTTTTTTTACGTTTATTTATTCTTGACAGAGCATGGGGGGGGAGGGGTAGAGAGAGGTAGACACAGAATCTGTCATGCTGTTGGCACAGAGCCTGACTCAGGGCTCAAACCCACGAACCATGAGATCAGGACCTGACCCAAAGTCAGACACTTAGCTGACTGAGCCATCTAGGCGCCCTCCTCTCACTTTCCTTTCTATCGGCCATAAACTTTGTTCTTGCTAAATCAATCCCACCTTCCTTATTCGTTGGCTAAAGGAGGGGGCCTTTGGTAAAAAGAAGTGCTGGGTGAAGGGAACTGGTGTCAGAACTGCTTTTCTACCCCCACATTGAAGCTGGCTGACTGCGTGGACTCTGGGTGCATCTATCCACCCTCTTCCAGAAGGGAGGAGGCTGGGAGTGATGTGGGAAACAAGGAAATGGCAGATAGAATTAAATTTCCTTATAACCTGCAGCCCACTGATAGATACTTGAGGTCGGCAGAGTAAAATGTTTCTCCAAGGAACTTCCTAGTGTCTTAATGCTAATGCTTTGCTAGAGGGCAAACATCCCTAGCTTGACAAGAGCTAGGCCTCCAGTACCCTGGGAGTCTTCTTTAGCATATGAAAATCTCACTGGAAACTTCCCCTGGACTTTACTGCCCCCCAGCTCCATAGTATACAGCCAGTCTCTCCTCACGGTGCCCGGGCAGCACTTCCTGCCCACGGGTCCTATCCCTGTGCTTTAACAAGATCACCTTTTTGCACCAAAGACGTCTTCAAGAATTCTTTCTTGGCCATCCCCGCGAACCCCACCCCCAAAAACTTCATCACCATTTACCTGGAGACAGCTCAGATTCCACAGATTAAGGTCTCAGTCCCATGAGACTGCCCCTCCGCCCACCTCCACTTCAGACGCCAATTCCAAGTCTGCTTATAACCTGAGCTTCTGACCTACCGGCAACGGATGGGAGATTCCAGTGACTCTCTCCTTGTGCTCAGTTAATTTGCTACAGCAGCTCGTAGAACTCAGAGAAACATTGTACTTACTAAATCACCACTTTATTATAAAAGGGTATAGCTCAGGAATAGCCAGATGGAAGAGATTCATAGAGCAAGGTGTGGGGAAGGGGTGCAGAGCTCTCTTGCCCTTTCCAGGCGTACCACTCTCCCCACACCTGCACATCTTCACCAACTTGGAAGTTCTCCAAAGCCTCTCGTTTTGGGTTTACAAAGGCTTTGTTACACAGTCACGATCAATTCAATCATTGGCCCTCCATGACTAATTCAACCTCCAGCCCCTCCCCGCTCCCCGGCCTCCAGGCAACCAGCCCCCATCCTTAGGTGCGGTCCAAAGGCACCTCATTAACATAACAAAAGACACCTGGCTGCTTTCATCACAGGAAATTCCAAGAGTTTTAGGAGCTCTGTGCCAGGAACAGGGATGAAGTCCAAATATATATTTTTATTGTAAGTCATAATACCACAGCTTGTACTTGAATAAAAAAAATAATAACCTCTGGAAGCAAACGGAAAAAAGGAAGAGCAGTGTTTACTTGTGAAGGAGATTACCTGAATTGATGGCAGCAGGGACAGAGGACAGAGCCGCCACAGACAGGGAGACTGAGCTCAAAACGAGATGAGGTTGTGAGAGGGGCTCGGGTGATGCCTGCAGGGCCCCCACCAAGCTTGGTCACCAGTGCAGAGTAAGGTCTCCCAGAAGAAAGAGATGCATTTTCCTCTCCCAAAGCACCTGGCTGCATCCACCAGGGGGAATACCTGTCTTCACCCATGCAAAAATTCTGCAGCCCCTGAAGGCAGAGACTTTACACTGGGTATCTCTTTACATGGCTGTTTTTGAACCAGGTGAATATTTATCCACCAAAAGTAAATAAATAAATCTAAAATACAACAGTAACTGGGGTGCCTCAGTGGCTCAGTCGGTTAAGCATCTGATTCTTGATTTCAGTTTGTGAGTTCGAGCCCCGAGTTGGGTTCTGTGCTGACAGCTCAGACCCTGGAACCTGCTTCAGATTCTGTGTCTCCCCCTCTCTCTGCCCCTCCCCCACTATCTCTCTCTCTCTCTCCTCTCTTTCTTTCTCTCTCTCTCTCAAAAATAAACATTTAAAAAATTCCACACTTTTAAACTACTTCTCATAAAATTTAATTTGCAAAACTCGTTTTATGAAAATGTTGTCAAGAGATAACAAGTATCGGCGAGGATGTGGACAAAATAGAACACTTGTGCATTGTTGGTAGTGATGTACATTGGTGCAGCCGCTATTAAAAAAAAAAAAACAATAAGGAAGAGGTTCCTCAAAAAGTTAAACATACAACTAAATATGATCCAGCAATCCCACTTCTGAGTATATAAATGAAGGAAATGAAAACAGAATCTTTGAGAGATATCTACCTTCCCATATTCACTGCAGCATTATTTGCAATCACCAAGACAAGGAAACACTCTTAAGTGTCTGCTGACAGAAGAATGGATAAAGAAAACGTGGAATGCATATACAATAGAATATTATTTAGCCGCCAAAGTAGGAAATCCTGCCTTTTGCAACAACATGGATGACATTGGAGGGCATTATGCAAAGTAAAATAAGACATACACAGAAAGACAAATACTGTTTGATCTCACACGATATATGTGGAATCTAAAAAAACCCAAACCCCTAGAATCAGAGTAGAGTAGCAGTTGCCAGGGCCTGGAAGAAGGGGGAAATGGGGAGACGTTGATCAAAAGGCACAAACTTCCAGTTATAAGATGAATGCATTCTGAAGATCTAAGGTATAGCACGGTGACTATCATTAATAATATAATATTGTATACTTCAAAGTTAAGAGAGTAGATCTTAAATGTTCTCACCATAACAACCACGACAAAAATGGTAATTATGTGAGATAAAGGATGTGGTAAACATTTTGCAGTATATACATGTATGAAATCATCACTTTGTACACCTTAAACATGCACAGTGTTACATTTTAATGCTATCTCAATAAAGGGGAAAAAACACATTGTCAAGTTAATTGTCTGTCTAGGCTGGTAATTGAATATGATGCAGTCACTGAAGTGTTTTCAAATAACATTCAACCATGTGCCATGATGTTCAGAACATAGTGTAAATTTTTAAGACTAGAACTCAAAACCATTCATAAATTATTTCAAGTATAGACATATAATATAGATAAAATAGTGTGTGTGTATAATAGAAAAAAATATTGAGTCTTTCTGAGTGGCAGGATGGTGTTGAATTTGCTTCATTTAAAATTTATAATATTTTCTGTATTTTCTATAAAAAGCATATAGTTGTTTTGAAATAGAGGAGCTGTTGTACTATAAGCTATATTAAAAATAAAATAAATGGAAGGAAGTGAAGGGGTCAGGGGTCTTGGTCTTCCCAGGACCTCCTCGGTCCCTGTGCAGCCATGTTGGTCTTCCCTGTCAGGCAAGATAGACTGTTGACCAGGTGAGATTTGCTAAAATCTAGACACATCAGCTCCCTGTTCTCTCTCTAATTGCAGAGGAGTCAGTCCCCAGTCCATCTGTGCCATGGACTGAATGTTTGTGTCCTCCCCAAATCCATGTGTTGAAGCCCTACCCCAAAACGTGATGGTATTAGAAGGTGGGTCCTTTGGGAGGTGATTAGATGAACTCATGAGGGTGGGGCGCCAAGATGAGATTAGAGCCCTTATAAGAAGAGGGTGACACACCAGAGATCCCTCTCTCTGCCAGGTGAGGACACAGCAGGAAGGCAGCTGTCTACAAGCCAGGAAGAGACACCTCACCAGGAACCTCACAGAACCCATCCTGATCTTGGACCTGCAACTTCAGAACTATGAGAAATAAATGTCTGTGGTTCATAAGCTACTCAGTCTGTGGCATTTTGTTATAGGAGCCCATGTGGACTAAGACAACCTCCCTCCTAACAGCCAGAGTAGAAATTGCAGAACATGAATTAGATGGTGTCACTCAGCTGAAACCACTAGGGGGCCCCACTGCCCTCAGCACAGACCTATACCCCTCCCATAGTGTCCAGCCCTTTCTACCCTTCTGGCATCCTCTAGGGTCACCACCTTATCTGTTCCAGCCACCTTGGGCTTCTTTCGGCTCCTCAAATGCTATCTAGGCCTTTGTCCGTGTGGTTCCCTACACCCACAATGCCATTTTCCTGATCTTTCACCCAGCTAGATGCTGACCCCAGTTAGCCTCCAGGGATCAGCTTCGGTGTCACTGCCTCTGTAAACTTGCTCTGACTTCCCAAGTCAGAGAGAAGAATCTTCCTCTGAGCACCTGGGCCCATGCTACCTCTCTGAGCAGGTACTAAATCTCTTATAATTATCTATTCATGGTAGAATGAGCCAGAATCCCCAAAAAAGAGATAACACTCTCAAAATAGGGCAATGTGGAAAATGTAGCTGAGCTGGGCTGGCTGTCCAGGTGGCTCACTGACACAGCTGTTGGCTACAAGCTCATCAGGGGCTGTCAACCACAGCACCTCAATTCTCCAACATGTGGCCTCTCCATGTGATTTGTGGCTCTCAAAGCATGATGGTGGGGTTCCAAACGAGTGTCCCAAGCACATGAAAGCGGAAGTTTCATATCCCTAAAAGTCCAGCCTTAAAAGTTACACAGCATTATTTCCACCACATTCCACTGGTCAAACAAAATTCAAGGCTGGCCCTGATTCAAGGGGTGGGGAAATAGATTTCACCTCTTGATGGGTGGAATAGCTGGAATTTAGAGCTTATCTTTTTTTAAATTTTAATTGAAATGCATCTGACATACAACATTGTGTAAATACAAGGTGTACAACATGTTAATCTGACATGTTAATATATTATAATATGATTGCCATTGTGATGATAATTAGCGCTTCCCTCATATGGTGTAATTATCATTTTTTTCAGTGTTGGCATAACTGAGTTCTAGTCTCTTTGCAAGTTTGCTGATTATAATGCAATACTGTTTTCTATGTTCACTATATTGTATGTTAGATTTCTAGGAAGGGGGTGCCTGGGTGGCGCAGACGTTTGAGTGTCCAACTTTGGCTCACGTCACGCTCTCACGGTCTGTGGGTTTGAGCCCCTTGCCAGGCCCTGTACTGACAGCTCGGAGCGTGGAGCCTCCTTCAAATTCTGTGTCTCCCTCTCTCTCTGACCCTCCCCCACTCGTGTTCTGTCTCTCTCTCTCTCTCTCAAAAATAAATTAACATTAAAAAAATAAAATAAAGGTTCTAGGACTTATATACTACTCATTGTAAGTCTGTACCTTTACACATCACCTGTCCTATCCTGCCCATGGTAACCACCTGGTAATGACTATTTTACTCTTTGTTTTTTGTGAGTTTGGCTTTTTAGATTCCACATATAAATGATAGCATACAGTATTGTCTTTCTCTGTCTGACTTACCTAGCTTAGCATAATATCCTTAAGGTCTTTAATTCACTGCAGGGGTTTGTTTACAGAAGGGCTAGTAACAAAGACATAGTTTAGGGGAGCCATCTATATAGGACAGTGTAGTCACCGGGGGTTAGTGGCACCTGAGGTGTCACCACCCCAGGTCTGAAGGGTCACGAGGAAGAAGCAGTTACCAGAACCCAAAAAAATAAAGATTTGTGTAGAAATGACTGCCTCACAAAAAGATTGACTTTCAGCGGAGGACCACAGCCAGCCCAAGGCACAGCAAGGGAGCCAAATGAATAAACACTTTGATCTCAGTCTCCTCTCTCTCTCTCCAGTTTTCTGCCAGGGCTTCCCTTGGCCAAACCCAACTAGAAGCCAGAAGACAAGGAGCCCACTGAGGCAATCCACACAGCTCAGCTTCCTGGCTCAAAGAGCAGGGAGGAGAGTGGATCTGGGAGGACAGACAGAAAAAAGCACATATGGGGTGCCTGCATGGCTCAGTGGGTTAAGTATCCAACTTCAGCTCAGGTCATGATCTCATGGTTTGTGAGTTCAAGTCCTGCATCGGGCTCTATGCTGACAGCCCAGAAGCTGGATCCTGCTTCGGATTCTGTGTCTCCATCTCTCTCTGCCGCTCCCACACTCACATTCTGTGTCCCCCTGTCTCTCTCTCTCAAAAATGAATAAACATAAAAAAAAAGAAGAAGAAGAAAAAGAAGAAGCAAGAAGCACATATGTCCACCTTCTCTACCAGACTGGAAACTCCTGGAAGACTGGCACCATTTGATCAGTTAGGAGGGACCAGACTATGCTGTGGAAACAAGCCTCAATACTCAGTTGAATAAAAGAGCAAAGTTTATTTCTTGTTCATACAAATGTACCTCCTGGGTGTCTGCTCACTGTGGTTACCAAAGCACACAGAACCTCAGAAGGGTCCCGAGGCTGGCAGAGCAACCACCCTCTGCATGATGTCGAGAAAAGAAACCACTGGAAAGTCTTGAACCAGCCATGAAATCTTTTTCCTGGAAGTGACACCAATCATTCCCTCCGCAACTCACTGATCAGTAGAGGTCACTGGACCTTCCTACCCACAAAGAGCCTGATGGTGCAACCCTACCACATGTCCAGAAGGCAACAAGCTGGGAATTTGGGGTCAAAAGCACTAACATCCTGTTTTCAGTTACATTCCTGGCACTTAGCACAGTGCTTTGGTAAGGTTTGTTGACTGACTAAATGACTATGGTAGCAGGTGCATTCTCCTGTTGGCCACAGAGAATAGAAGGGTGAGAGTAACCCACAAGTTTACTTGCCCACCAAAGTGATCTTCAGATAGAGAAAGTATAACAGTAAAACTATTACAAGAAAATGGGTAAATATCCATTGTTTACTTTTTCACTCAACATGCATGTAATGAGTACCTACCATATGCCTGGAAGTTTCCAGACTCCCATATATTCTAGGATTTGAGTAGGAAAGATCTCTGTATCACTCAAGATTCTTGTTTGTAAGCAAGATCTGATTAATTAAGTAGTAAAGGTGTTTGGCTAAAAGATATTGGGGAACTTCTGGAATCATCTATACCCAATGAGGCCACAAAAGGAGAAGCTGGAGTCTCCCAGGGCAGAGCTACTGGGGAGGTGACAGGACACAGGAAGCCCCACCCTTGGCCTTTTCTAGTTGTCTCCTACTAGGCAGTTGCCCTGGCTGGTGACGGACACATTTCCTCTGCCCAGTCCTTTTCTGTCTCCTCCCCCAGCTCCTGGTTTCTTCCCTTGCCCTGACTCGCTTTGCCATCTCTGCCTGCCTCCCCCATTACATAACTGTCCCCTGTCCGAGGGGCCCTTATGTAACCCATGTCACCTCAGGCTTCCATCCCCACCTCAGCCTCGCCTGTCTGGTACAATCTTTCACAGTTGGCTGAACCAAGCCCTCAGCAAGCATGTGGGGCTGGGGAAAAGAAGGAGGGAGGAGGAGGAGAAGGAATTCCTCATCCCCACAGTGGGACTAGACGAAACTTGACTGGCAAGAATGAGCTCTGGAGGAAACTCTTTCTGCACACAAAGCCTTGGTGCCTGGACTGTTGTCAGAGGACTCAGCCTGGTTTCTATGCTTCATCTTCCACTTTGGCAAAATGTCTGCACCCCCAAGTTTACTGCAGCACCATCCACAATAGCCAAGACATAAAAACAACATAAGTGTCCACTGACAGATGAATGGACAAAGAAAATGTGGTGTATATATACAACGGAATATTATTCAGCCTGAAAAAAGAGGAATCCTGCCATTCACGACAATGTGGATGAAACTGGAGGACATTATGCTAAGTGAAATAAACCAGACACAGAAGGACAAAAACTGTATGATCTCACTTACAGGATGAATCTAAAAATACCGAACTCCCTAGGAGTGGAGAGTAGAATGGTGGTTGCCAGGGGCTGGAGGGTGGGGGGCAATGGGGAGATGTTGGTCAAAGGGAAACTTTCGGTTACAAGAGTAATAAATTCTGAGCATGGCCAGGTCATGCTGACTATAGTTAATGATACTGTATTGTGTGCTTGAAATTTGCTAAGAGAATAGGTCTCAAGTGTTTTGACCACCGAAAAATAAAAAACAAAACAAAACTATGCAAAGTAATGGATATGTTAATTATATTGATTGTGGTAATCACTTCATAATGCAGACATATGTCAAATGATCATGTTGTACACCTTGAACATTACAATTTTATTTGCCAATTATACCTCAATAAAGCTAGAAGAATAATTTTAAAATAAAATGGGGATATTGTCACAAGGATCAGAAAAGTTTCTATATAGAGATATATAGTGTTTAGAATAGGGCCTGGCTATAGAGCTGTTTGCTATTCTTTTTTTTTTTTTTTTTTTTTTTTTTTAACGTTTATTTATTTTTGAGACAGAGACAGAGCATGAACGGGGGAGGGGCAGAGAGAGAAGGAGACACAGAATCGGAAGCAGACTCCAGGCTCTGAGCCATCAGCCCAGAGCCAGACGCGGGGCTCAAACTCACGGACCGCGAGATCGTGACCTGAGCTGAAGTCGGATGCTTAATCGACTGAGCCACCCAGGCGCCCCTGTTTGCTATTCTTTTTGGAGAGATGGTTCTAGATAAGTGGGCCTTGATTGGTGGTTCTCAGACTTAATGGCCTCAGAACCCCTTTACCCTCTTAAAATTGACAGAAGACTTCAAAGAGCTTTTTTAAGGTGGGTTATACCTACCAGTATTTACTGTATTTTAAATTAAAACTTATATTTTTAAAACAGTTATTCATTCATCTAAAAATAAGCTCATTAAATGTTAACATAAAATCTTTTTATGAAAACTAAATGTATTTTCCAAAATAAGAAACTCTTAGTAAGCAGCATAGTGATATTTTACATTTTTGAAAATCTCTGTAATGTCTGACTTAATAAAAGGCAGCTGGGTGCCACATCTATGACTGCATTCAAGCCAGTCGAGGTATCACATGTCTTGAAGCCACTGGAAAATTCCACTGGATGCTTGTGAGAGAATGACAGTGAAAAAGACAAATAAGATGTTAGTACTATTATGGAAACAGTTTTGATCTTGTAGATCCCCTGAGAGCTTCCCTGGGCCACACCTTGAGAACTACCTGGTAGGTGGAGGAGATGGAGAGAGCAGAGACAAATGGGAATATTTTCATGTTTTCACCCAATTTGTATTCACCAAGGAATAGTGAGGAAAAGTCACTAGAGATCAGATTTGCTCTCTTGACCCAAATCTCCTCCAGTCTTTTAAACTAAAACAGCACCACCAGACCAGTACTGGGCACTGCCTCTGTCCAGGCAGGATTCAAAGCCATTGACACACATTGTTACTGCTCACTCAACTCTAATGGGTGCAGGCTGTTATGATCACCCCCCCCCACCCCCGCACAGATGTGGAAACCAACCGAGGCACACAGACTGAGTGACTTTTTCCAAGGTTGCACAGCATTCCAGAGATTCCATGTCCAGTATTTCTGATTCAGGAATTCCTGCTCTTAGATACAGAGTTCAAGAGTCTCCCTCCACCCGGCTTAACAATTGTTCAAGTGGACGCCGAAGTCTTCATACAGATCCCTGGGCGTCATCCCCGGTGGTTCTAGCTTAATTGGGAAGGTCCCAGGCACCCATTTTGCTTAAGGACTCAGATGATTCTAAAGGGTAGCCAGGATCGAGAACAATTGCGCTAAGGCCTTGCTACCCAAACCACCAGGGAGGGTTTTAGAATGAAGAATCCTCCCACACACCAGCCTCCAGCAAGACTCTCTGAAGCGAAATTTGCTTTTGACAAGAGCCCCAGGTGATTTGCATTCACGTCACAACATGCATTTAGCCTGGGCTAAAGGGACGTGAGCTGAGATTTCTGCCAGAGATGAGAAGGCAGGATGGGGTAGTGGTTAGAGCCCAGGCTCTGTGACAGGTGCAGCTGTCCTTCTGTCCACAACCCACCCCCACCTCCCATGGCTTCTTTCTTAACCTAGGAGCCCACACCACTCCGAGCTTGATAGCTGAGTAAGGACAAATGCTCCTAAAGTTTCTGAGACCTTCACTGCGAAGGTTCATAGAAGCCTGTAAAGAAATAATCTAGGGGCACCCAGGTGGTTCAATCGATTGAGCATCCAACTTCAATCAGGGCATAATCTCGCAGTTTATGAGTTCAAGTCCCATATCGGGTTCATCACTGTCAGCACAGAACCTGCCTGGGATCCTCTGTCCCCCATTCTCTCTGCTCCTCTGCCGCTTTCACTCTCTCAAAAATAAACATTAAAAAAAGAAAGAAAGAAAGAACCTAGGACTGCAACAATTCAAACAATTCTTTGTTGTATTTTAATTCCTTGCATTTTATTATTATATTTTTGTTCCAGTTTTATTGCAATATAATTGACATGCAGCACTGTGTATGTTTAAGTTGTACAGCATAATGACTTAGCTTACATACCTTTTGAAATGATGACCACAATAAGTTTAGTTAAGATCTTATATAAGACCATCTTATACAAATACAAGGGAAAAAAAGAGGGGAAAAAAGAAAAAAAATTTTTTCTTTGTGATGAGGATTCTTAGGATCTACTCTCTTAGCAACTTTCAAATATACCGTTCAGCTGTGTTTACTGTAGTCATCATGTTGTACATTGCCTCTCCAATTCTTATTTATAACTGGTAATTTGTACCTTTTGACCACTTTTAGCCTATTACCCCTCCCCCACTCCCTGCCTCTCATAACCACAAATTTGATCTCTTTTTCTATGTGGTTTTGTTTTGTTTTGGTTTTGGCTTTTGGTTTGTTTTGTTTTCCTTTTTTTTTAAGTTTATTTATTTTTGAGAGAGAGGGAGAGAGAGAGAGAGAGAGAGAGAGAGAGAGCACTTGTGAGCAGGGGAGGAGCAGAAAGAGAGGGAAAGAGAGAATCCCAAACAGACTCCATGCTGAAAACACTGAGATCATGACCTGGGCTGAAACTGAGTGGGACACTGAAAGACTGAGCCACCCAGGCACCCCTCTTTGTTTGTTTGTTTAAGATTCCACATATAAGTGAGATCATACAGCAACTTTCGGTTCTTTGTTTTATACAGAGGTGGGAACTTGAGTTTGCCTTTAGGAGCAAACAATTCCTTTGTTTTGGGTACATGGCAAGGCACCTTCTAGCAGTGAAATGGTGAAGCAGAAATCTTTTCTTGAGAGAAGAGAGCTGCTTTTGTGGAAATGAAGTTGCTTCAGGAGAAACTAAAGGGTGGGGGGGCACCTGTATCCCATCCAGCCCTGGGATTGGGGTTTGATCCCTCTGAGGCACAGTGGTGACATTCAGAAGCTTGGAAGCCCCTTTCCTGGGTAGCTAGCTGAGACTCTCAACATGCACGGCTCCCTACCTGGAAGAGACACACCTGAGACAGACATTGAAGTTCCGGTCTCAACCACCTTTCCCTCACCATCCTTCTTTACTGAGTCTCCATGTGCCAGGTGCTTGGTTCCCAAGTCTCCCTTGCATCAGGAGAGGCTAGGTAACCTGTTCTGGCCAATGAAATGTAAAAGGAAGTCTACAGCTGGGAAGAGAGGGGGAGAGGAGATAGTTCTGGTAATGATTTCCCTCCTGGGTAACAGGGAGGTCGTGAGGGGAGCTCTCTTCCCTGAACACCTTCTGTCCTCCATTTGGGGACCATCAAATGAAGACCTGATGCTTGATGCTGTGGCAACCATCTTGTGACCATGAGGTGCCAAGTTCAGAATGGTAGAGTAGACGGCAGGAAAGAGCTGGGCCTTTGCTGACATTGTTGAACCATGAATCAACAGTGAGATCACCCACATCTCAACTTATCATGTGATAACAAAAATCCCTATTGTTTAGGCCATCTTTTGTCCTGTTACTTGAATATTTCCTAACTGACAGCTTTGGGGGCATTGGGATATTATCACCATGGCAGCCTCACAGGGGACTACAGGGGTTATCATGAGACTACTCTAAGCTGTCTTATGGACCACAGACAAGGAAAGACCTGGGAGAGCCAATACAGGAAAAGAAGAAAAGGTGGCTACCACATGGTGATTGCAGCTAGCACTCTGATTTGTGAACTTCTCTGATGTACCCTGTTGGGGACTCTGGAAGTAACTGATGTGCCCTTTGCAAGAGTGAATCTTCCAGTAATGAGTGGCATAAGTTATAGACCAAAGACATTAAAAGCAGTGTGGTGATCAACTAGTGATGTGTGTCACAGGCACAAAATAATAGAATGATAGCAATGGTGTGTCCACATTTGTTTTTTCCTAGCCACTCACTCCAAAGATGTCAATGCCCAGAGATGTCGATGGCCTGAGTGTCCCCCATTCCCACTCCAGAGGGAAAGTCAAGTGCTGGAGTCTCTGAGCCCTTTCCTGAGCTTCCTTTCAACCTTGCCCAGCAAGGACTCCCGTGACTCCATTAATTAGGAGGCCTTCCCACAACACTATGTGCTAACCACCTCTCTCCCACTCTGCTGATAGCAGGACCCACCTCATGTCTATCTATGAACCATAACAGAATGAGGCACAGTGCCTGGCACTTAGAAGGCACCCAAGGAAAGTGTTAGTGACACCATCAGGGTTCAATATTTAGGGAGTCGCTTGCCTGAGGCTATTATAGAAGTATTGAAATTTCATCCTACCAGGCACCTGAATCCCCATCATTTAAATTCATTCATCCGGGGCGCCTGGGTGGCTCAGTCAGTTAGGTATCTGACTTCGGCTCAGGTCATGATCTCACGGTTCGTGAGTTTGAGCCCCGCATCGGGCTCTGTGCTGACAGCTCAGAGCCTGGAGCCTGCTTCAGATTCTGTGTCTCCCTCTCTCTCTGCCCCTCCCCTGTTCATGCTCTGTCTCTCTCTGACTCAAAAATAAATAAAAAACATTAAAAAATTTTTTAAAAATAAAAAAATAAAAAAATAAATAAATTCATTCATCCTTAGACTTGCACTGATATTTCTGGAAACTTCATCTGCAAGACAGTGGGGTAGAGTGGAAAGAGCATGGGTGGCTAGGCTTTCATCCTGCCTCTGCCACTTACCAGCTGTGAGAACTTGGAGAAGTCACTCAACTTTTCAAGCCTCGGTTTTGTCACAGCAAGATACAGACACCCACCTCAGAAGGTACCGTGGTTAAAGCAACATGACCTGTGGAAGTGGGCTTTGGCAACTCCAGAGCCCTGAGCAGCACATTCATCTGGGAGTTGATCTACTTTGCAGAGAAAAGAGGATCCTGACAGGATTGAATACAGAATAGACATACTCTAACAGGAGAAACAAGGCTGGAATTTACCTATTCATGTAGTCAACAAATACCTGATGAGCCATGCCCTGTACTGGGCAAGGAAAACAAGGATGAACAGCAGACATGGCTCCTATTCTCGTTAAGCTTAGAGCTACACTGTCCTTACAATAGCCACTACCCACCTGAGGCTACTTAAATTTAATTTTTTAAACTTAATTTTAAATTTAATTTAATTAAAAACTGCCATTTCATTTCCACAGCCATACTAGTAAAATATAAAATGCTCAACAGACACATGTGGCTAGTGGCTACCATAGCTGACAGTGCAGATATAGGACACTTCCATCCTTGTAGAAAGTTCTTATTGGGACAGCACTGAGATATAATCTAGCTGGGGAGACAGACACTAAACAAAGAGCCACACAGACACCTAATGACACACTGTGACATTTGTCAGTGGGAATCCAGGGGCAATGCTCTTGTCACTTTTCAGTTGAGGAATAGAGCCAAGGAAGCCTCTGTTCTTCGTTTGCCCGAAGGGGACTGAACATTTGAGAACCTGACACAGCTCCCTATACCTCCTAGAGCTGTTCTCTTCAAGGCTAGAGACTGAAGGAGCCTTCAGGGACATGAAGCTCATCTCTGAAGATGTCTGACCTTGCAGCAAATTACACCAGTTTAGCCAGTGGATAAAAGAAACAACCCGGGTTGAACTCCCAGCTCTAACAACTGTATGACCGTGAACTGGTAATTAACCCTGCTGGGCCTCAGTGTCTACATCTGTTACACAGGGTGAATAATAATATCTGGTCTAGAGGGTTACTGGGAAGCTTAAATATTTTAAAGAACGTTAAGTACTTAGAACAGCGCCTGGCGCACAGTAGCACTCATACCTTATCATAATGATGATGATGATTATCCATGACCCTTTGAACAAGGGGTGGGGGTGGGAGGAAGTATGCACCTGCCACTCAAAAGCTTCCGTTATTTTCACTCTTTGCTTCCCAAAGTATCATCACCCAAAGCTAAACTAATCATCCCAGTGAAACTCCATCTGTAAAATAAGTCAGAAAAGGAAATATAACCATATATATATCAAGATGCCAAACTCTACATGGATCACTTTACATGTATTATGTGTTTAATCTTCACAACAACCCCATTAGGCATGTACTGCTAAAGTTATCTCCATTTTGCATTTTGCAAGAAATTGGGGCTTAGAAAGGTGAACTTGCCCACGTTTACACCGGAAAAGATCTCGGTGTCAGTTCCACCAATAACCACCAGGTGGCGGTGCCTATCCACTTTCCAATTACGCAGTCCGGCTGGAACGCAGAAGAGGGGTCTTCCCGTAAGTATTTAAAGATCGCCTGCTGTGTGCCAGGCATTGTTCTAGGTGCTGAGGATACGTAGGCAAATAAAACAAGAAAATTGTTTTGCCTTTCCCTTCCATTTTTCCTTAAAAATAATAAAAGGTATTCGCGGAGATGTGTAGTTGTCCTGACCAGGAGAAAATAGGCTTGTCTGTGCAAGAAGTGAGAGACCACAGGCTCTTGGGAAAGTGATGAAAATATCTGAAAGGTCTGTGGTCTTCAAAGATCAGGGCATACACCTACCCCCAGAAGGGAGTGTTATTCTACAACCCACCTTCCTGCCTCTCTATCCCCACCCTACTGCAGAGAGGTAGGGAGCAGGGGTCATCTCCCTGCAGTGTCTTGTAGGACCCGGATGGGGTGGAGGAAGGTGGTCTCATTCTCAGAAACAAGAATGGACCGTTCTCAAAGTCTGGGTTGGGAGAGGGGGTGCTTGAAAGTCTGTAAGTCACCCAGGGAACCAACCCCTTGGGTGTGCTGGACTGCAGCTCCCCAGGCCCCATCTGAGCAATGCTGATCTCCCTACAGCCAGGTGGACTAGGAGCCAGACTCAAGTGCCCAGGGACGCTGCGGCCTAGGACCCCTCCTTCAAGCTGGTGCTGGGGCCGTCCTGTGGGCGTGCATCCCGGCTGTGCCCTGAGAGTCTGCGGAGAGCAAGGCCAGTGGCCCCAGGCGGTTGAGTGTGTGCCGTGGGTGTACGTGGATGTGTGCAGCGTTCATGGTGGGGATCCGGCGTAAGGACCTACGTGAGGGGTGCGCAGTGTGAACGTGTATGTTTGGGGTAGCCAAGGACACAAGGGTTGAGCAGTGTGTGCATAGGGACAAAGACACTTTGGGGCGGTTGGGAGGGCGGGGGAGGCAGTGGAGAGAGCCCAGGCGGGAGAAGGCTGCGTTTCGACCAGCTAGAGGAGACCAAGCCGCGCCTGTGTGCCTAGTTGTATACTTGGGGACGTGCGCGCGAGGATCCTCTCTTGCGTCCAGGACCGGGTGTTTGTATGTTGTGGGGAAGTTACTGTTTGTGAACCCACGTTGGAGAGTGTCCTGAGCGGAGGAAATCCCCCGCACTAGGACACTCGTGGGATTACCCCTCTGTGTATGTGTTCCTGCAAATGAATCAACTTGGGTATAGGTCCGGTGCGTCTGGACTGCCTATGTGCTTATGGGCGTGGATGTGGGGGACGTGTCCCCACTTGGAAGGGGGTCGTCTCAGCGCTCCGGGCAAGGAGCTAGGGGCTTGCAACGGGTGGAGAGGATGGAGAGGCGCCGCGCAATTGGCGCGGGGTTCCGTGAGGAAGAGCCTGTGGAGCAGGGGCAAGGGGCGGAGCAGGGTGCCCCGGGGGCGGGGCCGGCCAGGGGGCGGGGCCGCCGCGGCTGCAGCGGCAAGCGCGGGGCCAGGGGGCGCCTCGCGAGGCATCGGCTCGCGAGGGCTATGCAGTGAGACAGGACCGGCGGGCGGGCGGGCGCGCGCGGGGCGGGGGCCGCAGCCGCGCTGCAGAGATGTGACTTGAGGCCGAGAACCAGCAGGAGCGTCGGCGCTGCGTGGCCGCGGGGGTCGGTGAGTGCAAGCCGCGCCGATGGGGTGGAGGGAGCTTGGACGACCCCAGAAACTTTTCCCGCCGTGGGCTTGGGAGGATTGGGAGTCTGCTTCTTGTGCCCTTCTGAGCGGCCCTGGGGGTTAGTCTGCTGGGGGAGATGGGGGTCGACATTGGGGGGGTACCACAGTGCCGCGGGAGAAGAGCCGTAGAGGGCGGGGCGGGGGGAGGGGAGGCCTGGAAACCTTTATTGGGGGGGGGGGGGAGGGTGCTGTGTACCCGGACCAGGTGGAGATCCAAGTCTCTGAGGAGGGTCTGGGGGCGACCACAGGTAAAGGGCAGCTGGGAGTAGTGTAAAGGAGTCCAGCCGTACCCGAGTAACTCGTCGTGTGAGGGGAGCCGCGGGCAGGTCCGGGGGCCGCGTGGTCAGCGTGGGGGCTGACCACAGACAGGGCAGACGAAGCTGGGGGCATAAGGACCCGGCTTTGGGGGTGAGCTGCCGCACCTGCTGCAGGGGTTGGGGGCCAGGCTCGCAGCCGACAGTGCCTGCGCACTACGGGACAAGGGGGGAACACTGCGGGGGAAGAGAGGCAGAGCCGAGACCTGGGGCCGAGGGACAAATGAGGGGCGGCTGCATACAATGGCGAGGGGTTGGCGTTTCTGTTCAGACCCGGCTGGGGCTTAGAACGAGCCCTGTGCTGTGGTGCGTTCGCTGTCCTAGGGGATGTGCCCAGCCCCGCACATCCCGGGATCCCTACCGCTCGCACCCGCCTGGGCCCGGGGGAGCGAGTTAAGGCAGGCTGGGAGCGGAGCGCCGACCTTGCCACCGAGGACGGCCCAGCGCAGCTCGCGAGTTCGTTCCGTGGCCCTTGCTCTGTCACACACAGGCCTGGCCAATCTCCCCCTCCCAACTCGTCCCCGGTTCGCTAAGGGGGCGGCTCCTTGGAGCGCGGACAAAGGCCCCTGGAGTGTGGCGGGCAGCGGCGTCCCTGTCTGGGGCCCCGGCCCACGCGCCACACTGGCTGCCCAACTGCGCCAGGATTGGGGGGGGGAGGGGGGCACTTGAGCAGCGCCCAGGAGGAACTGGGGGTCCTCGAAAAGACAAGAGAAGTGAGGGAAAAGTGAAGGAAGGGACCTGGCACAAAAGCCACGGAACTTCAGCCAAGGAACCTTGATTCAGAAGTTTCTTCGGTGGGGTGGGGGGCTTGCGGAGCATTCAGACTTCGAGTTAAGCTGCATGCAAATAGCATGTAAATAGAATGCAAATCATCATCTGTTGGTTGGGAGCACTCCACGAGGCCAGTTTTGTAACTAGGCTGTGGAGTGAAGGGTTTTCTATCTGTTCCTGCTCTAAGTCTGAAAAGGGGTCAGCTGAGTTGAGAAAGAGAAAAATGGAAGGGGAAAGAAGTCGCCATTTGGGGCAGGCAAGCAGCCTTGTTAGAAAGGGCTCAAAATCTTTATTGCTTAATTTGTTCTTTTAGTAAATGTACCACCTACAGAACTGGGTCTGGGGCAGTACAGTGTAGAAAATGGACAAGCCCCCGCTCTCCGGGCACCGGCCAGGTGGGTGAACAAACACTAAATAAGTAAATGAATAGCAAGTAGATATAACTTCTAATTGGGATAAGAGCTGCCAGGAAAATAAAACAGGAGGATGTCAAATAAAGTGACTAGTGTTGATGTATGTATGGAAGACCATTCTTGGGAGTGATATTTTTGTGGAGCCTGGCAAGATCTCCCACAGTGGGAGATCTTGGGGGACCACTGTGCAGGCAGAGGGCACTGCAAGTGCAAAGGCTTGGAGGTGGGAATGAGCTTAGAACTGAACAAAGGCCATTGTGGCTGGAGCTCGGAAGCAGATGTGGAGGGGGTGGGTGGGAGAAGGAATGGTACAGACCAGCCAGACCGCAATCTTTTGGGCCATGGAAAGGAGTTTAGGTTTTATTCTCCTTGGGCCAGTGAACCCTTGGAGGGTTTTGAGTGGGAACCAAGGGATGTTAATTTTTAAAACTCCCCTGACCTCAACATGGAAGTGGAAAGCAACTCCCCTTTCGTTCTGCCTCTGGGGATGTTGAGGTGCGGGGAGCCTCTGAGGGTCTCCATACAGCCTGTGGGGACTGCTTTGATCCTGGCCTGCCCTGTGAGCCCACTTGAGGAGCTGCTCAGGTTTTAAAATTCACTCCCCACTTTGAGGTAGTTCTTGCCCATCCCCACCCAGAGCCCTTGGCCCCATAAGCACTTCACGCTGAGCTTCCTGGGGGTTCTGAGTTAGTCACATTTTCTTCTCGGAATTACTGCGCAAGAGGAACCATCCACCCCGGAATGGGCAGCCAGGGATGCAATTTGCATTTAAATGATTGCTTTTATTTACAGGATTGGAGCTGCTTTGCATATTCATGGATCACGGAGCTTGTGTTCTGGCAACCCTGTTTACTAACCTAGGAGGCTTATTAAATTCAAGGGCCCCCAAATAGGCTGGTGGTCTGGGCAGCGTTGGGAATGAAGATTATGAGATGGTGTAACTTGGAAAAGATATCAGATGGTGGGATTGTGGGTCTGGGGAAGAGTTTAATGTCAGGAAACCTTGTAACAGTTTAATCTTACAGAGCAGGAAATGCACCAGCACCATCAGCTCTAACAGGAGTTGGCTGGGACACGGTGTCATGCTGGGGTGTGTGGAGAGACTGGCTTCACAGCCTCATCCTGGCCTTCTGCCAGACGTGGGGTGAGGGCTCAAATCAGAGGTGCAGTGGAAAGCCTTGGGTCAGGAGTTCGGAGAAATGGGTTTTCGTCCATTTGGAGAAATGGCCTATGAATTCCAGTAAGCCTCTGGCCAAGCTGCCTCACTTCTCTACCTCCATTTTCTCAACAGGAAAGACAATGGAATCATGATTGTCTTTTTAATAAGACAATTATTTTGTGCCCAACCCTTTGCTGAGTATTTCTCGTGTACTTTTCACACCAGCTTTGTGAAGGCAGCCGCTATCTTTGTTTTATAGAGGAAGAGACTGAGAGTCAGAGAGGTTAAGTAATGCCCCATGTCACATAGTTATGTCTGGCTTCACTCCCACTGCGGTCTTCCACTCTGGATGAGATTGATGGGTAGGTAAATTCTGTGCCAGGCATTCATCCACGTACCGAACTACTAACTATGCCCGGGAGTGGGACAGCCCCCTCCCCGCCTCCTCAGTTTTGTTTTCTTTTTTTTTCTTTCCCTTCCATGCTCTAGCATCTCCCCGCATCTTTAAAGAAGATAGGTTTAAGATGCCTCTGATCTGCTGGGCACTGGAAGGGGCCTCAAGGTGGAGGATAAGTGGTCTCCTTAGAGCCCTGCTGGTAGTAGCTGAAGAGAGGCTGGTCAGAATGTGTGTTCAGAGTGGTTTTATACATCTTGTATCTCTTTTCATATGGGTAGTGGGCAGATGAGGACACTAGTTTCCCAAGGGAATGGCCAGTGTCTGGTCCCTGGATGTCCTCCCTCTGACTTCTTGACAGAGAGACTGAGCTTCAGGGCACCCAGGCTGGCCTGGGTTTCCCATGGGAAAACCACCTTCACAGGGAGGCTTCCACTTAGAGCACCTGCTTTGGGTATCAGGTGAGTTTAGAGGTTCTTAGGGTAGACTACTACCAAAGATATCTCCCCTTCTACTCAGGGTTCTCTTTGCTTGGCATGATGGGGAAGGCTGGAAACCAGTGGTGGATAAACACTTGGGTGAACCCCCTTCTTCCCCCATCTCCATGGCAACTGCTCCTCCTGGAAAAGCAGTCAGGAAAGTTCATAACCTCAGTTGAGGGAATATTTACCAACCATTTCTATTTATTTAACAGACAGCATACCCTGTGTCAACTACTGTCCTAAAACTTACTATTTTAATCTTCACAACCACATATTGGGTACTGTTAATACCCCTATTTTGCACATGAGGAAAACTGAGGCAAGATAGGTTCAATCAGCCACCCAGGGTCACCAGGTACCAGCAAGTGGCAAGGGCAGGACTTGAAACCAGAAGACCTCACTCAGCAGTTCACCCTGCTTGATGGGGATCGGGGCTGGGAGAACCAGCCCTGAATGTGGCCTTCAGGCAGGCAGCGCTGTCCTTTCTCACGCAAGGAAACTTGCCTGCATTCTTTCCAGCCTTTACAGGCCCCAGCTCGTGGAGAGATGGAGAAATGGAGCGTGTTCCTCCACCACCTGCCGGAGGCTTCTGGCCCCTCTGCAGGTGGGGGTGGTGGACAGAGAGAGACACAGAAAGAGAGAGAGAGAGAGAGAGAGAGAGAGAGTGTGTGTGTGACACAGAGAGAGAGATAGTGTATTTAAGGGCCTCTGAATGAGTCACATTTCTGGGAGCCCGGCTGGCAGCAAAGGTAATTAGTATGTGAGCCGAGGCTTGTGCAGTCGCTCACATTTGTTCATTACTCCTTTTGAGGAGCTGCACGCCTCCATCCCATGGGTCTGTTGCCATATATTCATCCCGTCCCAATCAGCCTTGCCTGCGGCTGACTTGAAACCTCTAATCTGGCATTGTTCAGTTTGGGATTCCTGTAGCACTGCTCTTTTCCTGGGGCGGGGATGCAGAGTGGGGGGGTGGGGGTGGGGGGAGGAAGCACTAAGTGGCTGATGCAGCTGGATGGGGTGCATCCTGACGTGGGTGCCTCCCGCTTGCTCTCTGGCAGGGTTGGTGAGGCAGAATGTACTGGGGCCGTGGGTCCTGGCTTACCCTGCTGCATGTATGTCTGAGCTTCTCAGCCCTCCATGTGCCCAGTCATCTGAACACACTTGGAGCTTGCTGCGGGGGCTTGTTGAAACACAGGGGGCTAGGCCCACCCTCTGCGATTCTGCATTTCTAGCGAGCTCCCAGGCGACACTGCTGCTGTTGGCAGTCTGAGGATGAAACTTTGACTTAACCCTCTCAGACCGTCAGTTCTTTCCTCTGTAAGACAGCAATAAGAACATCTGCCCTACTGGGGTCACATGACGGTTTGAGACCATATACTTAAAAAAATTTTTTTAATGTTAATTTATTTTTGAGAGAGACAGAATGCAAGCAGGGGAGGGACAGAGAGAGAGGGAGACACAGAATCCAAAGCAGGCTCCAGGCTCTGAGCTGTCAGCACAGAGCCCGACACGGGGCTCAAACCCATGAACCGTGAGATCATGATCTGAGCCAAAGTCGGACACTTAACCGACTCAGCCACCCAGGCGCCCCTGTTTGAGACCATATTTATCCATTCATCCATATTTATCCAGCAGCTGGGTTGTGAGCCCTGCCCATGTGCCAAGTACTAGAGTCTGTGCAGAACAAGACAAACAAGGGCTTGGACATGGGAGAGGGGGGAAACAGACCAAAAGGGTAACAAAATATTTGGAAATTATGGCACATGCTACAAAGATGAAAATCAAAAGTACTGGCATAGAGCTTCAGGGAGGCAGGAAGGACCTAATTTAGACAGACTGACCAGCAAAGGGCTCACTCACCAGGTGACATTTCTAGAGCCCTGGTCTGTCATAAGAAGCCCAAGTAACAATAGTACAATTGTTTGCCTCCTGGCTCCACCACTTTCTAGCTGTGTGACCTCGAACAAGCCAGCTGAACTCCATGTTTTATTTCCTGTAAAATGGAAATAGTAATAGTACTTGCCTCGTAATGTCACTGTGCAGATTATAAGTCATTACTATATGTGAAGTTCATAAAAGTGTGCCTACAGTGTTGCAAGCACTAAGAGTTAGTTACTGTCATTGTCACTATGGCAAAATAGAAAACTCTGGAGGGCAATTCTGAATCCCCCAGAAATCCTACATGAGCCAGACTCTGCTTCATTCTGAGGCAGTGTGTAGCCGTCCAGATCATCCTAGACATTGTTCTGTAGAGTGGGGTGGCTGTCCCCTCATGGGCATCCTTGACAATAAGAATAATCCCACTTGAGACAGCTGGATCCCACTAAAACGCCTGGCTGCCATTGGTTGCATCCACATGCCTAGATGTTGGGGAGGGAGGACGTCCTGGAAGAAGGGGGCCACATGATGTGGGAGGAATAATAGAACTTCTTTGTTGGCAAGTAACACAAACCCAGCTCAAACTGGCTTAATACAAAAAGGGAAGTTAATTGGCTGGATGAATAGGGGCCGGACCATGAGTCTGACTGCCAGCCTCTGGCGTGCATCCTCACCCCTAATTTGCTTGAGTGGGATGCTGGGATGCATTTAAGAAACATCTCTTGCCATGGGGCACCTGGCTGGCTCAGTCAGTCGAGCGACCTGAGAATCTGAGCCTGCTTCAGATTCTGTCTCCCTCTCTCTCTGCCCCTCCCCCACTCATGCTCTGTCTCTGTCTCAGAAATAAATAAACATTAAAAAAAAAAAAAAAAGCATCTCTTGCCAGATGCCTTCTGTTCTGGGCCTGCCTTCTCTCATCTATAGGCAAAGGTGACGATCCGTATAGCACCAGGCTCCTCATCCAGTGTCATCAATAATTTATCCCAGTCAATGGCTTCACGGCCAAGGCAGGATCAGTGCTGCTCACGGGATCCCATAAAAGAGCAGAAAGAGAGAGAGAGAAGTCGATACTGCATTTACTTAAGGAAGCCCCAGGGATGAGCTGGAGGTGGCTGGAGGTGGCTGGTTACAGCCTCACTCATGTGCAGCCAAGGTGGTAGGTCCAGCCTGAGCCCCCTGGAAATGACCAAGAGAGCAGAGCTGTGTAGGCCATGGCTTTCTGAAGGCCAGGCTCCCTCCAAAAGCAAGAGCTGGTGCCAGTGGGGTAGAGGATAGGGTCCTGGTGAATAAGTCTGTCGTTCATTCAACATTTACTAAGCATCTATTTTGTGCCAGCACTGTGTGCTGGTGCTTCAGTCTACACCAGTGGTGTTCATCCAGCGATCTTGCATCCCCACCCCCATGGGACATTTGGCAATGTCAAAAGATTTTGGGGTTGTCACAGTTTGGGGAGTGGGTGTGCCATGGACACCCATCTCGTGGATAGAAGCCAGGGGTACTGCTGAACATCCCACAATGCACAGGACGGCCCTCACAGCAAAGAATGGTCGGCCCAGAATGTCAGTGACCCCAAAGTTGAGAAACCCTGGTCTACTGTGATGACCTAGACAGTGTCTGTGTCCTCCTGCATCTTGAAGTGGAGAAAGGCAGGGAAAAGAGGAAAAAGAATGAGAGAAACAAAGTAAACAGGCAAGAAAAAAAAAAATCCAGAGATGATTAGAGCAAAGAAAGAAATAGACAGGCTCTGGTGAAGAGGGATGGGGCTGTGACCTTGGCCACTGCTGAACATCCCACAATGCACAGGACGGCCCTCACAGCAAAGAATGGTCGGCCCAGAATGTCAGTGACCCCAAAGTTGAGAAACCCTGGTCTACTGTGATGACCTAGACAGTGTCTGTGTCCTCCTGCATCTTGAAGTGGAGAAAGGCAGGGAAAAGAGGAAAAAGAATGAGAGAAACAAAGTAAACAGGCAAGAAAAAAAAAAATCCAGAGATGATTAGAGCAAAGAAAGAAATAGACAGGCTCTGGTGAAGAGGGATGGGGCTGTGACCTTGGCCACTGCTGAACATCCCACAATGCACAGGACGGCCCTCACAGCAAAGAATGGTCGGCCCAGAATGTCAGTGACCCCAAAGTTGAGAAACCCTGGTCTACTGTGATGACCTAGACAGTGTCTGTGTCCTCCTGCATCTTGAAGTGGAGAAAGGCAGGGAAAAGAGGAAAAAGAATGAGAGAAACAAAGTAAACAGGCAAGAAAAAAAAAAATCCAGAGATGATTAGAGCAAAGAAAGAAATAGACAGGCTCTGGTGAAGAGGGATGGGGCTGTGACCTTGGCCACTGCTGAACATCCCACAATGCACAGGACGGCCCTCACAGCAAAGAATGGTCGGCCCAGAATGTCAGTGACCCCAAAGTTGAGAAACCCTGGTCTACTGTGATGACCTAGACAGTGTCTGTGTCCTCCTGCATCTTGAAGTGGAGAAAGGCAGGGAAAAGAGGAAAAAGAATGAGAGAAACAAAGTAAACAGGCAAGAAAAAAAAAAATCCAGAGATGATTAGAGCAAAGAAAGAAATAGACAGGCTCTGGTGAAGAGGGATGGGGCTGTGACCTTGGCCACTGCTGAACATCCCACAATGCACAGGACGGCCCTCACAGCAAAGAATGGTCGGCCCAGAATGTCAGTGACCCCAAAGTTGAGAAACCCTGGTCTACTGTGATGACCTAGACAGTGTCTGTGTCCTCCTGCATCTTGAAGTGGAGAAAGGCAGGGAAAAGAGGAAAAAGAATGAGAGAAACAAAGTAAACAGGCAAGAAAAAAAAAAATCCAGAGATGATTAGAGCAAAGAAAGAAATAGACAGGCTCTGGTGAAGAGGGATGGGGCTGTGACCTTGGCCACTGCTGAACATCCCACAATGCACAGGACGGCCCTCACAGCAAAGAATGGTCGGCCCAGAATGTCAGTGACCCCAAAGTTGAGAAACCCTGGTCTACTGTGATGACCTAGACAGTGTCTGTGTCCTCCTGCATCTTGAAGTGGAGAAAGGCAGGGAAAAGAGGAAAAAGAATGAGAGAAACAAAGTAAACAGGCAAGAAAAAAAAAAATCCAGAGATGATTAGAGCAAAGAAAGAAATAGACAGGCTCTGGTGAAGAGGGATGGGGCTGTGACCTTGGCCACTGCTGAACATCCCACAATGCACAGGACGGCCCTCACAGCAAAGAATGGTCGGCCCAGAATGTCAGTGACCCCAAAGTTGAGAAACCCTGGTCTACTGTGATGACCTAGACAGTGTCTGTGTCCTCCTGCATCTTGAAGTGGAGAAAGGCAGGGAAAAGAGGAAAAAGAATGAGAGAAACAAAGTAAACAGGCAAGAAAAAAAAAAATCCAGAGATGATTAGAGCAAAGAAAGAAATAGACAGGCTCTGGTGAAGAGGGATGGGGCTGTGACCTTGGCCACTGCTGAACATCCCACAATGCACAGGACGGCCCTCACAGCAAAGAATGGTCGGCCCAGAATGTCAGTGACCCCAAAGTTGAGAAACCCTGGTCTACTGTGATGACCTAGACAGTGTCTGTGTCCTCCTGCATCTTGAAGTGGAGAAAGGCAGGGAAAAGAGGAAAAAGAATGAGAGAAACAAAGTAAACAGGCAAGAAAAAAAAAAATCCAGAGATGATTAGAGCAAAGAAAGAAATAGACAGGCTCTGGTGAAGAGGGATGGGGCTGTGACCTTGGCCACTGCTGAACATCCCACAATGCACAGGACGGCCCTCACAGCAAAGAATGGTCGGCCCAGAATGTCAGTGACCCCAAAGTTGAGAAACCCTGGTCTACTGTGATGACCTAGACAGTGTCTGTGTCCTCCTGCATCTTGAAGTGGAGAAAGGCAGGGAAAAGAGGAAAAAGAATGAGAGAAACAAAGTAAACAGGCAAGAAAAAAAAAAATCCAGAGATGATTAGAGCAAAGAAAGAAATAGACAGGCTCTGGTGAAGAGGGATGGGGCTGTGACCTTGGCCACTGCTGAACATCCCACAATGCACAGGACGGCCCTCACAGCAAAGAATGGTCGGCCCAGAATGTCAGTGACCCCAAAGTTGAGAAACCCTGGTCTACTGTGATGACCTAGACAGTGTCTGTGTCCTCCTGCATCTTGAAGTGGAGAAAGGCAGGGAAAAGAGGAAAAAGAATGAGAGAAACAAAGTAAACAGGCAAGAAAAAAAAAAATCCAGAGATGATTAGAGCAAAGAAAGAAATAGACAGGCTCTGGTGAAGAGGGATGGGGCTGTGACCTTGGCCACTGCTGAACATCCCACAATGCACAGGACGGCCCTCACAGCAAAGAATGGTCGGCCCAGAATGTCAGTGACCCCAAAGTTGAGAAACCCTGGTCTACTGTGATGACCTAGACAGTGTCTGTGTCCTCCTGCATCTTGAAGTGGAGAAAGGCAGGGAAAAGAGGAAAAAGAATGAGAGAAACAAAGTAAACAGGCAAGAAAAAAAAAAATCCAGAGATGATTAGAGCAAAGAAAGAAATAGACAGGCTCTGGTGAAGAGGGATGGGGCTGTGACCTTGGCCACTGCTGAACATCCCACAATGCACAGGACGGCCCTCACAGCAAAGAATGGTCGGCCCAGAATGTCAGTGACCCCAAAGTTGAGAAACCCTGGTCTACTGTGATGACCTAGACAGTGTCTGTGTCCTCCTGCATCTTGAAGTGGAGAAAGGCAGGGAAAAGAGGAAAAAGAATGAGAGAAACAAAGTAAACAGGCAAGAAAAAAAAAAATCCAGAGATGATTAGAGCAAAGAAAGAAATAGACAGGCTCTGGTGAAGAGGGATGGGGCTGTGACCTTGGCCACTGCTGAACATCCCACAATGCACAGGACGGCCCTCACAGCAAAGAATGGTCGGCCCAGAATGTCAGTGACCCCAAAGTTGAGAAACCCTGGTCTACTGTGATGACCTAGACAGTGTCTGTGTCCTCCTGCATCTTGAAGTGGAGAAAGGCAGGGAAAAGAGGAAAAAGAATGAGAGAAACAAAGTAAACAGGCAAGAAAAAAAAAAATCCAGAGATGATTAGAGCAAAGAAAGAAATAGACAGGCTCTGGTGAAGAGGGATGGGGCTGTGACCTTGGCCACTGCTGAACATCCCACAATGCACAGGACGGCCCTCACAGCAAAGAATGGTCGGCCCAGAATGTCAGTGACCCCAAAGTTGAGAAACCCTGGTCTACTGTGATGACCTAGACAGTGTCTGTGTCCTCCTGCATCTTGAAGTGGAGAAAGGCAGGGAAAAGAGGAAAAAGAATGAGAGAAACAAAGTAAACAGGCAAGAAAAAAAAAAATCCAGAGATGATTAGAGCAAAGAAAGAAATAGACAGGCTCTGGTGAAGAGGGATGGGGCTGTGACCTTGGCCACTGCTGAACATCCCACAATGCACAGGACGGCCCTCACAGCAAAGAATGGTCGGCCCAGAATGTCAGTGACCCCAAAGTTGAGAAACCCTGGTCTACTGTGATGACCTAGACAGTGTCTGTGTCCTCCTGCATCTTGAAGTGGAGAAAGGCAGGGAAAAGAGGAAAAAGAATGAGAGAAACAAAGTAAACAGGCAAGAAAAAAAAAAATCCAGAGATGATTAGAGCAAAGAAAGAAATAGACAGGCTCTGGTGAAGAGGGATGGGGCTGTGACCTTGGCCACTGCTGAACATCCCACAATGCACAGGACGGCCCTCACAGCAAAGAATGGTCGGCCCAGAATGTCAGTGACCCCAAAGTTGAGAAACCCTGGTCTACTGTGATGACCTAGACAGTGTCTGTGTCCTCCTGCATCTTGAAGTGGAGAAAGGCAGGGAAAAGAGGAAAAAGAATGAGAGAAACAAAGTAAACAGGCAAGAAAAAAAAAAATCCAGAGATGATTAGAGCAAAGAAAGAAATAGACAGGCTCTGGTGAAGAGGGATGGGGCTGTGACCTTGGCCACTGCTGAACATCCCACAATGCACAGGACGGCCCTCACAGCAAAGAATGGTCGGCCCAGAATGTCAGTGACCCCAAAGTTGAGAAACCCTGGTCTACTGTGATGACCTAGACAGTGTCTGTGTCCTCCTGCATCTTGAAGTGGAGAAAGGCAGGGAAAAGAGGAAAAAGAATGAGAGAAACAAAGTAAACAGGCAAGAAAAAAAAAAATCCAGAGATGATTAGAGCAAAGAAAGAAATAGACAGGCTCTGGTGAAGAGGGATGGGGCTGTGACCTTGGCCACTGCTGAACATCCCACAATGCACAGGACGGCCCTCACAGCAAAGAATGGTCGGCCCAGAATGTCAGTGACCCCAAAGTTGAGAAACCCTGGTCTACTGTGATGACCTAGACAGTGTCTGTGTCCTCCTGCATCTTGAAGTGGAGAAAGGCAGGGAAAAGAGGAAAAAGAATGAGAGAAACAAAGTAAACAGGCAAGAAAAAAAAAAATCCAGAGATGATTAGAGCAAAGAAAGAAATAGACAGGCTCTGGTGAAGAGGGATGGGGCTGTGACCTTGGCCACTGCTGAACATCCCACAATGCACAGGACGGCCCTCACAGCAAAGAATGGTCGGCCCAGAATGTCAGTGACCCCAAAGTTGAGAAACCCTGGTCTACTGTGATGACCTAGACAGTGTCTGTGTCCTCCTGCATCTTGAAGTGGAGAAAGGCAGGGAAAAGAGGAAAAAGAATGAGAGAAACAAAGTAAACAGGCAAGAAAAAAAAAAATCCAGAGATGATTAGAGCAAAGAAAGAAATAGACAGGCTCTGGTGAAGAGGGATGGGGCTGTGACCTTGGCCAAGGTCTCAGAGGGTGACATGGTCAGGGAGTTGGGGGGGGGTGCAGTTTTACACTCAAGGGGTCAAGAGTGTTTAAGCAGAAGGAGCAGGAGGGGCAAGATGGGACTTGGGTTAAGCCCATTTGCCATGGCTGCTGTGGGGAGTCCAGAAGGAGTACCAAGAGGAATCCTGCAAGCACCTGGGGAGGGAGGGATGGAGGTGCAGTGAGGATGGGTTCCCTGGTGACCTTTGGGGGAGGTGTGAGGGCAGAGGGAGAGGGGGATCCCAGGAAGATAGTTCATATTGGATATGGTATGTTTGAAATGAGGGCATGCTTCTAGGAGCTTGGGCGAGTATCCTAACCCCTTGGAGACCCTGTTTTGTCACCAGGGTAAGGACTGGATGTGCCTAGTGCCTGGCTTCGAGTGAGTCATGGGTAAATATTAGCCGTTACCATTGAGAGACTGAAAGGAGGCAGTACATACCATTCTCAGCACAGTGCTGGGTTCATGGCTGTCTCTTTAAAGTTTGCTTTCATTCCCTTATTTTTGAAGAGGTCAGACACAGCACAGAATATAAAAATCAAAGAATACAAAAGAGTATACAGAGAGAGTGAATCTCTCTCTCACGCTCTTCTCCAACCACTAGCAATGATGATTCATGATTGTTCACTGTGCCAGACCAAGGCGGCAGATGGGAGCTGAAATCCGGGTCGTGCACCCCACCCCCACCCCAGGGGCTGTGCTGTCTGGAGAAAGGGGTGCCTTTTTCTGACCTGTCAGAAGTAACTTATGGGCTAGCAGGTTTGAAATGACGTGAGTCTTAAGTCAGGAAAGTGGGAATCTGACAGTGAACTGGTCTTTTTCTCCCTCCAAACATCTCCTCCATCCTCAATATTTTGGAACATTTCTGGTGTCAGAGAGAAAGATGAGAACCCACCAGGTGCTTGCCTTCCTCCTGCTCTTCGTAATTGCCTCCGGGGCTTCTGAGAACTCAAGCACGTCCCGGGGCTGCGGATTGGATCTCCTCCCTCAGTACGTGTCCCTTTGCGACCTGGACACCATCTGGGGCATCGTGGTGGAGGCGGTGGCCGGGGCAGGCGCCCTGATCACGCTGCTCCTGATGCTCATCCTGCTGGTGCGGCTGCCATTTATCAAGGACAAAGAGAAGAAGGACCCCGTGGGCCTCCACTTCCTCTTCCTCCTGGGGACCCTGGGCCTCTTCGGGCTGACGTTCGCCTTCATCATCCGGGAGGACGAGACTATCTGCTCGGTCCGCAGGTTCCTCTGGGGCGTCCTCTTCGCGCTCTGCTTCTCCTGCCTGCTGAGCCAGGCGTGGCGTGTGCGGAGGCTGGTGCGCCACGGCAAGAGCCCATCCGGCTGGCAGCTGGTGGGCGTGGCGCTGTGCCTGATGCTCGTGCAGGTCATCATCGCCATCGAGTGGCTGGTGCTGACCGTGCTGCGCGACGCGAAGCCGGCCTGTGCTTACGAGCCCATGGACTTTGTGATGGCCCTCATCTACGACATGGTACTGCTTGTGGCGGCCCTGGGGCTGGCCCTCTTCACGCTGTGCGGCAAGTTCAAGAAGTGGAAGCAGAACGGGGCCTGCATTCTGGTCACGGCCTTCCTCTCTGTGCTCATCTGGGTGGCCTGGATGACCATGTACCTCTTTGGCAACGCGGAGCTGCGGCAGGGAGACGCCTGGGGCGACCCCACCTTGGCCATCACACTGGTGGCCAGCGGCTGGGTCTTCGTCATCTTCCATGCCATCCCTGAAATCCACTGCACCATCCTGCCGGCCCCGCAGGAGAACACGCCCAACTACTTCGACACGTCGCAGCCGAGGATGCGGGAGACGGCGTTTGAGGAGGATGTGCAGCTGCCGCGGACCTACATGGAGAACAAGGCCTTCTCCATGGATGAACACAACGCAGGTAACGTGATCGCCACCCCACCCCCTGGCGCGGGGTGGCCTCTGGGGCCATCTGCCCCAGAAGGACTCCCTTCTTTCTCTCCAGTGGGGATGGGTGATCCGGGCGGGGGAGGGCAGTGTCCTGGCAGATGGGAGCCCACAAACATTGGCTCCTGTGCTAAATAAAGCTGGCCCAGAGATGGGTTTTTATTTAGCGTGTTTTCTTATCAATTGCCAACTTATTTAAATATAAAACCCAGGTTTCTCACCTCTTTTGGAAAGTCAGCTCTGGCAATGCTGGGTCGACATTCCCACCTGGCAACAATTGCCTGGAGCCGATGGACGGTGTGTGCAGGAAGGCCCGACCTCTCAGGAGTTGTGGCTGCTCCTTTCTTTTGTTTGTTTGTTTTTAATTCCAGTGTAGTTAACATGGCAGTGTTATATTAGTCTCAGGGGCACAATACAGTGATTCAACAGCTCCGAATAATTGCTCCGTGCTCATCAGGACAAGTGTACTCTTAATCCCCTTCAACTATTCTACCCACCCTCCCACCTCCACCCACCTCCCCTCTGGTTTGTTCTCTACAGTTAAGAGTCTGTTTTTGTTTTTCCGTTTGTTTTGTTTCTTAAATTCTACATAAGAGTGAAATCATACAGCATTGCATTGACTTAGCATTCTACTCTCTGGATCCACCCATGTTGTTGCAAATGGCAAGATTTCGTTCTTTTTTATGGCTGAGTAATATTCCATTGTATACATACCACGTGTTCTTTATACATTCATCTGTTGAGGGACACTTGGGCTGCCGCTGTGGAAGACAGTATGGAGGTTCCTCAAAAAATTAAAAATAGAATTACCCTATGATCCGGTAATTGCACTCCTGGCTATTTACCAAAAGAATATGAAAACACTAGTTGGAAGGGATATATGCACCCCTATGTTTATGCAATATTATTTACAATACTTAAATTATGCAAGCAGTCCAAGTGGCTGTTCCTTTACATGGGGATCCACTTTGTGTTTACCACACTCCCCACCATTCCCTGTTGCCCCTACCCCAGCCACTATAACATATTAACATTAATTCTCTGGCTACCTGGAAGTGTTTGAGTTTGTAGTCCAAGTGCTAGATGGATGCAGGGGATATTGGGAGCAACGCTTGTGTCTCCTTCCCACTTTCATCATCACGAATGTATGAATTGCGCCCTGGAGTCAGATGTCTGGATTCAAATCCTGCCTTTGTACTTCCTCGATGTGTGGCTTTAAGCAAATTGCTTTACCTCTCTGAACCTGTTTTTCTCATCTGTAAAATACAGACAATGAGAGAATGTACCTCTCGAGTTGTGAAAAGTAACATACTGAGTGTCACATGCTGAGGGTCTCCCCTAGGACCTGGCATGCTGGATGTGTATCTTGCTTGGGTTCCCCTGAAAGCAGAGCCCAAGACTTGGGTACAGCTGGCTTACCCAGGAAGTGTTCCCTGCAAGGGAGAGGGACGGTTAACGAGACCAAGAAGGCAGAAATGCCCAAACAAGTAGACCAATATGTTGGTTACTGCTGTGGGCAGTTGGGACTCGGTCCTGCCAGGGATGCATGTAGAACGAGCCTCAGACTTGATCTTTGAAATCTGGAGCCTGTAGCATCTGCCACCAGTTCCTCCATCACTTACCCTCATGTGTGTCCTCGGTCTCCTACTCTCATTGTCACATCTCCCACTACTCTGGCTACATGAGTTCCATTGGCTTCTGAGGCACAAAAGCAGAGATTTAGTGGGCACTAGAGGTAGAGGCTGTCTGGGTACCCAGGACTGTCCACACTGCTGTGGCGGGATTCAGAGGTGGGCCTAGAGGATGTGATGCAGGCACTCAGAGCCCCTATAGATGCTTCAGAAGTATTTCTTAGAGTCATTACTTCAAGAGTCGGCTAAGTTCCCAGCACTGGAAATTAAATAAAATTGCCTTTTCTCAGTTACCTGAAGATTTATCAGGGGTACAATAATAATAATGACAGCATTAATAGTAGTAGCAGCAGCAGCAGTAGTAATTATTACCTAGTATAGTCATTGTTTATTGAGCATTTACTATGTGCCAGGCACTATTCTAAGGCCTTAATCTCTGTTTTCTCTTTAGGCCTCACCTCCACCCACTGAGATAGGTCCTATTACTATCTCCATCTTATAGATGAATTAAGTGGAGACTCTGAGAGGTTCAGTGACTTGCCCAAGGACATACAGCTGGGAGATGGCCCATTCCAGATGGTCACGGTCCCCTTTTCAGTGATGCTCACCCAGGTACCTGGGCAATGTTCACCAGCCAGTCGTATTGCAGAGTCTACTTTTCTGGGTTGAGTGCTAAAGGCAGCCTGCCTGTCCCCTGCAGGCAGGGGGAAGCACATCGAACCATCAGGTCCTCCAAGGCCACCCAGTGCCCTCCTCCCCACCTGGATGTGCCCAGCTTCATCTGTACCCCCGACTCCTGGCCAGACCCACTGGAGGGAGGACCCACCTGTGGACAGGGCTGGAAACCCTGGTGTGGTATTTATCAGAGCTGTTTCATTCTTCCTAGAAAGCCTCAGGCCAGCAAGCCCATGTTTGTCAAAGGATTTAGCAGGAGTGTCAGCTCTGGTGGCACTGGTTCACCATGTTACCAGGAAAAGATAGGAGTCAGGATGGGGATCATCACTGGGAGCCCAGAGGGCCCTCCAGGGAATGTGATGAGCAGAGGTCAGGAGCCTGGCTAATTCGTGGGGTCCTGGTGGAGCCACCTCTTCCCTGGCTCCTCCTGGAACAGGATCCTCTTTATAGGAGACCCATAGACTCCCCTTGGACCTCAAAGGTAGTAAGAACTCCTGAAATGGATGTACATTTTTGTACATTCATTGGGGAATTTTTGTCTGTCACTTTGTCAGATTCTCAAAGCTGTCTGCGAACCCCAGATGGTTAAGACTCAGTGTTGTTGAACCTGATGGTCTAGTTTACTTGTAATAAAACAGATGCTAGAACTACCCAAGCATTGGGGTCTTCAAAAGTAAGAACGTTTAACCTTAGTAGGTGTTTACCATGGACCAGGTACCATTCTGAGCATTTTAGTGGCTAATCTCATCTAATCCCTACAATAACCCACTGAGGTCCATTTTGCAGATAGGACACTGACGCACAGAAAGGCTACACATCTTGCCTAAGAGGCAGAGCCAGGGTTTGAGTCCACACATGCTGGATCCAGAGGCCACATGCTTGATTAGTCTACCATAGAATTACTCATTTCTCAGGGCACCTGTGTGGCTCAGTTAAGCATCCAACTCTTGAGTTCGGCTCAGGTCATGATCTCACAGTCATGAAATCAAGCCCTGCATCAGGCTCTGTGCTGAGCGTGGAGCCTGATTAAGATTCTCTCTCTCTTTCCCTCTGCCTGTCCCCCATTCATGCTCGCTCTCTCAAAACAAACAAATCAGTATCTAAAAAAAAAGAATACTCCTCTCTTCTCGAAGCACTTGAGTGGCCCTTATCTTACTCATGTGCCTGGACAACTTTGTGCCTTGAGGATACAGGGTTTATCAATCCCCCATTTTATAGAGCAGGAAACTGATGTCCAGGAATATCGGGCAACTTGTTCAAGCTCACACTATAAGAGCAGGGAAGAGGGGGGATGTTGGTTCTCTACTACATGCATCTTTTCTTGTGAAAATGCAGCCAGTACTTCATATGTACGTAAGATCCAGGGACAAAGGTATCTGGGACCCAGGTCGGTACCAATAGTATCAGGCCTGGCACATTGGTGATGAGGGGTCTAGGGGTACGTCACACCCTCCTCTATTTCACGCTCTGACACATTCCCAAGCCAAGTGAGTTGTCTTTCTGTTCCCTCTTTCTTTTCCAAAACAAAATAGCTTTATTATTCCTTTTCGATGACAAAAACCAACAATAATCATGTAGAAGTTTCAGCAAGTAAAAATAACAAAAATTGTTCAGAATCCCATTGCCCAAAGGGAGCTGCTGCTGACTGCTCCCATCTTGCCAGACATCTCTCAGTGAACACACACAGTCTCTCTCCCTCCCTCCCTCTCTTCCTCCCACTCGCTTTCACACACACACACACACACACACACACACACACGAGACAATCCCATAGAGCGGTTCTTAACCTAGCTGTACGTTAGAATCACTTGGGCAGCTCAAAAAAATTACCAGGGCCTGCCCCCTTGTTCTGATTGGATAAGTCTGTTTGGGCTTAGGTTTTCTGAGCTCTCCAAGTGACTCACAGATGTAGCCACCAATGTACGCAGTGTTCTGCAGTGTGCTTGCTTAAATCAGCATTGTCTCATGGACAGAGGCCCTTCCAGGCCAGTGACTGCGGAGCATAGTATCCTTTTCATGAAGCCGAGCTTCCCATTAGGCACAATCGTTTACTTTTCTCATCCTCTGCTGATGCATATTCATTCCACTTGTTTCTGGCTTTCCGTATAAGTAATGCTGCAGTGAACATTCACCTCTGGGCCCATGATCAATTAACTTAAAAAAAATTCCTAGACATGCATAAAAGAGTCTGCACCTCTAAATCTCCATATATGCAGCCAAATGGCCCCCCAGAAGTTAAACTAATTTACTGTCTTCCCCCTCCCCCGGTTTAATAACTCATGAGAGCCCCATTCCTGTTTCCCCACTTCTTCCCCAACCTTGGATGTTGTCAGACTTAGTTTTAATAGCCCTGTTTTGGATCATCCCAAATGTGTGTCCACCAGAATTCACCTGGGACCAACGGGACCAGGCAGGGTGAGCCCCGGGCAAAGTTCACATAGACTAAATTGGAGTCCTGGCTAGGATTGCCTTTGTTCTAGAAACGCTTGCTTTGCTGGCTGGGGAACATCTGGGTATGCTTCCTTGTCACTGTGAGAACAGCTGTTGTCTTTAGTGCTGACCTCAGCCAGCTTGTATTTTAGGGAACCAGGCCCCACAAAGGGTCTTGCCTAGGAGCTACAGTTGGCCCTGTTTCTTTTGCATTTTAGCCAGCCAGCCTTTTGGGCTCTCTTTCCTTGCAGGTCAAGTCCCAGTGCCCTCAGCTTCTGTATTTCCTTCCCCAAAATGAGACCCTAGGTAGATACCACTTCATCAGCCTCTCGCTTATTAATAAGTATCAACAAGGCATGAGGTATGTGATAAAAGATTAAAATGCACTGAAGGATGTAGCACCTCAGATCACATCTGGGAAAGTGTTAACAAGGCATATTAAATGTTCACCTTTCAAAGGAGCAGTAAAGAAAAGTGTTCTTTCTTTTGGGGGATTTGGGCTCTCAGATCTCATTAGGATGAAGGGCTATTTAAACCCTGACTCTTAGCTTCCTGATGGAAGGCCCTGAAATCAGCTTTCAGGGGAGGG
The DNA here is from genome assembly GCF_046562875.1 of Panthera onca. Taxonomy (NCBI): domain Eukaryota; kingdom Metazoa; phylum Chordata; class Mammalia; order Carnivora; family Felidae; genus Panthera; species Panthera onca. The sequence continues at coordinate 26,449,467 of NC_138354.1, forward strand.
CCAATCTAGCCTCACTTTCAGAGTCTGGGTAAGAGAAGGCCGGCATTCAAACTGTAAACTTAGATTCCTATGGGGACACTCTTATGGATGAGCCCTGCTTGTCTTTCACAGCTGACCCAGGTCAGAGTGGGGTGTTAGTTGGGACACTTGACATTGCAAGCAATAAAAAATGTGATTTGAACTGGCTTCAGCAAAAACAAAACAAAATAACAACAGCAAGACACTAATGTACTGGGAATCAGGCTTCAGGAATCATTAGATCATGGAGACGTGAGTGATGACTACAGTTGGTCTTTCTCCATGTCTTGGCCCTGTTAGCATGATGACAGCCCCAAACTCTGGGCTTGCACAGAGTCCCAGTGGAAAAGAGGACCATTTCCCAGGATGCTTGAGCAAAAATCCCAGAGTTAACTTTGATTGGAACTTATTGGGCAGGTTGAAGTCACATGCCAACCTCAGGCCAGGGTAGAAGGCAGTCGTAGCCAACACTCAGAATGTGGGAGGGATGTTTACCAGAGAAGAACCACAAATAACTACTACAGAGAGGAGCCCTTGGGCTGAGGCACCCCACAGATGGCCAGTAGAGTCGAGCCTTTGTTTCTTGGAGGAAATGTGTTGGGGCCAGATTCTCCCACCGCAGCTGGCCGGTTCTCTGCATTATCAGGAGAGCGGTGCTGTTTGGTGTTCCCTCTCTTCCAGCAGGTATTGGCTAGGAGTTGAGACTAGTAAGAGTCCTCTGATGCCACTCCCTGGCTCCCCCTTCTCTACTTCCTGGGTAAGGTATCTCCGTGCTCAGCTCACGCATAACGAGCTGCTTGAAGGCGCGGAGGGAGACGTTAAAGCAAACACTGGCGTACCTATGTTTGGGAACATTTGTTCACCCTACCTCAGTTTCTTCGGTCCAGCTTGGGCTGAGCTGCCACTTAAGTTTAAGTTGCTTCTGGGGCCCCTGCGTGGCTCAGTCAGTTGAGTATCTGACTCTTGGTTTCCGCTCAGGTCGTGATACCAAAGTCGTGGGATCCAGCCCCATGTCAGGCTCTGCGCTGAGCATCGAGCCTGCTTAAGATTCTCTGTCTCTCTCTTCCTCTGCCCCTCTCCCTAGCTTGAGTTCTTTCTTTCTTTCCCTCTCTCTCTCTTAAAAAAAAAAGTTGCTTCCAGGTAACTGAATGTGATGGTTAAAAACAGTATTTGGAGCCAGTATGGTGTTAAGAACACAGATTCTCAGGGTGCCTGGGGGGCTTAGTCAGTTAAGCATCCGACTTTTTTTTTTTTTAAGTTTATTTATTTTGAGGGATAGAGCAGGGGAGGAGCACAGAGAGAGAGGGAGAGAATTTCAAGCAGGCTCTGTGCTGTCAGTGCAGTGCCCAACATGGGGCTTCATCCCTCAAACCATGAGATCATGACTTGAGCTAAAACCAAGAGCTGGACACTTAACCAACCGAGCTACCCAGGTGCCCCAACCTGGAAATGAGTGTCTGACTCTTGGTTGCTCTGTTTGGGATTCTCTCTCTCTGTCTTCCTCTCTCTGCCCCTCCCCTCTTCACATGTCTCTGTCTCTCTCAAAAATAAATAAATGAACTTAAACAAACAAAAACCAAAAAAGATTCCCTGCCTGGGTTTGAATGCTCGTGTAGCCTCTTTCCAACAGTGGGACCTTGGGCTAGTAACTTAATTTCTCTGTGCCCCATGTAAGGTGGACATAATGAAAGCACCTATCATGCTATGAAAATTAAATGAGTTAATATATAAAGTACTTTACACAATGCCTGGCTCCTAGCTGGCAGTCTATGATGGTTCACTATGTTGCTAAGGTGATTTTGGTCCCTGCCTCAAGTAATGTGTAAAAACCCCAAGTTCTCGTGCTACTTTTCAGGCAGACAAGTGACTCCCTTCAGGGAAGACTCTGAAGTGAGGCTTTTCTTAGCAAAGCAAGATTAGTGCCTTCAAGGAGAATGAAAATTATGACAATGCCATGTTGCTGCTGAGATGGACTTTTGTTTTTATAGTGCCTCTACCTTCTTCATTAGTTTTTAATAGATTGTTTTTCAGAGCAGTTGTAGTTTCACAGAAAAATTGAGCAGGAACTACAGGGAGTTCCCGCATGCCCCTATTATCAATAGCCTGCATTAGTGGTACGTTTGTTGCAGTTGATAAATCAATATTGATACATTACTATTAACTGAAGTCCACCATTTACATTTTAGAGCTCACTCTTTTGTTTGTGCAGTTCTATAGATTTGGACAAACGGGTAATCTCATCTATGTACCATTATAGTGTCAGATAGAATTGTTTCCCAGCCCTAAAAATGCCTTGTGCTCCACCTGTTCCTCACTGCACACCGCACCCCCCCCCCCCCCAACCCCTCTGACGCCCCTGGCAATCATTAGTCTTCCCACTCTCTCTATAGTTTTGCCTTTAGCAGAATATCTGAGTTGGAATCACAACAGTATGCAGCTTTTACTGACTGGCTTCTTCAACTTAGCCTTATGCATTTGTCCCTTCCATGTTTTTTTGTGTAACTGGGGCTTTCTTTACAAAAAAAGGAAAATTAGATCTCTACAAGCACAAAGCAAATAAGAAACACCATTTACCCACCTTTCTTAGGTTAAAAAGTGCTGACATATTCTGCCCTCTCTGCTACCACTCTCCCTTTTTTCCTGATTAGAAATACCCCACCCTGGTCCTTGGGAGTCCCTCTGTTCTCTCCCCCGTCACTTTCCCATGAAGATGACCTCTACTGTGTACTCAGTGTCCACATTCTTAGGGTTGTCCGCCTGTGTGTATCTAGAAACAGTGAACAGGGTTGAGCGGTGTGGTATTGAACTTGACATGAATGACGTTTTGTGGGGAGAGAGGAAACCCTTGAGGGATGCAGAGGTGCTTCCTTATCACCCATGGGCTGCAGAGGCTGGGGGTGGGGGGGGCTCTGGTAGAGGCTCAAAACCCTGCCCCCCACCCCAGCAGCCTGGCCCTGGATTCTACAAACTTCCCAACCCCACTGAGATGGGTCATGCTCCAAGAGAGCCAGAGAACAAAGCCCCTTTGTGACTTTTGTTTTGAATCTGGCTTGTGACAATGGGGAGGAGTAGGGAGGGGGGTGGGGGATGTGTGCTGGGAGCACGGTGTTGATGCAGGGGAAGAAAACAAAATTGTGGGGCTTTTTTTTTTCCTTTTTTTCTTTTTTTTTTTTTGGTGTTGTGTTGCGGCTTCCCGCCTCCCCTCAGCTCTCCGAACAGCGGGATTTCGCAATGGCAGCTTGGGAAACAGACCCAGCGCTCCGTTTAGAAGCAATGTATATCAGCCGACTGAGATGGCCGTTGTGCTCAATGGAGGGACCGTAAGTATCAAGAGGTGATGTTTTGGCCAGAAGCCTAAAGAGCAGTCAGTGTTGGGGGGCAGTTTCACTGGGACACACCGCTCTGTGGGGGCTGCTTACGGGCCCTGCAAAAACACTGGCTCAAGTTGACGCCCCTTGCGGCTAGAATGCATGCAATGCTTCCATTGTTCTTTCCCTCTCTATCCCCTTTCTCCACGCACGGAAGACCCACCTATACTTAGTTAACTTAGTCTGTGGATTCATTTGAAAACATCCCTATTTCTTGGGGCTCTTGTACCCAATGAATTCTCTGGCTTTCATTATGCACAAGGTACCTCTCCCTCCCTGGGAGGTGACTTTTAGGAAAAGCCCAGAGTTGTGAAACCCTGACAGATTTTGCTGACATCCAACCTAGTGTAACCACCCCCCCCCCACCCGCTGCAGGCCCCTGTCTCTGCCCCAACTGGGCACCGGATTCCCCCACCTCTACTCCTTAAAATATGTCTTCAGAAATTGGAGTGATTATCATTTCTATCCTGCGAGCACAAAAATAGGTTTTACTATCTGATGCCAAACAGACCTTCAGCAGAATTGTCATTGTTTACATCTTGCCTCCGTAGAATTACATCATTTTGTTTCTCCAGCAATCCAAAGACACACTGTCATTCCCACATTTAATTTCCAAACATAGCTACATGCTTCTTTCAGAAACAATGCATACCAGTTTACACATGTAAATTGGACTTCCATTCTTTATATCATATGCCAATTCCATAACTCAAACTGAGCTTTTTTTTTTTCCTTTTTTTTTTTTTTTTTTTTTTTTTTAAACGTAAGTCAGGGATGGTCTTTGATCTCTGGAGGGAATTCGGGTTTTCCTGGCCTTTTGAATGGTATGCGAGGCATTGGTTTGCACTGGTTTGGAACAGGCTCAAAGACAAATAGACTCACAGATTTGCTTTCTGAAAACCCCTTGCCATCCACTGGGCTGTTTTATTATTGGGTGCCAAGAAAAGCCTGACTCAAAAGCATTTGGCCTGTGTGTTTTAATAAATATGGTTAGAAAATGGCCCCATCAGTCACACTTAAGCCCTCCTGGTCTCTTCAAGACCAGTGTCTATAAATACACCCCGGACTTAGAAAGTGAAGGGGGTTTCTGGGTAAGGAAACATCCATTTGGGGTGCGTGATTATAGAAAAAAGGACATGACTTCCCAAGAACAGCGCAATATAACACACAGTGCTTGCTGCTTTTCTTGGGAATTACTCAGCCCATTAGGAGAAAGCAAGGGGACTTCTCTTTGGCACATTGTTAACACATTGGCTTTTGATGTTGACTTTGCAAAGCACAGAGTTCTTAGCTGTGTTATCCTTGTTTCCAGATCCCAACTGCTCCGCCAAGTTACACTGGAAGACACCTCTGGTGAAAGACTTAAGTTCCAGAGAATAAGAATCTCTCTTACCGATTTTATTCCCTGGCTGTGTCTTTCTTGAGGGAGAAATCAGTAACAGTAGCCAAACAAGGCTGCCTGACAGCCAGGAGATCTAGAAATCCTGCACAAGGGGATTTCGTGTAAATGTGAACACTGCTGAACTGAAAAGCTAACACTGACTGCCCTCTCGCCCCCTGCCACACACACACACAAACACGTAATACCAAACCAACCTCAATCCCTGCAAACTAAAGCAAAGCTAATTGCAAATAGTATTAGGCTCACTCGAAAATGTGGCTGGGCAGACTGTTTCATCCTCTGGGGGTAGAACAGAACCAGATTCACAGCCAGTGGGCCAGGCTGGTGTGGGTTGGTTGTGGAGGTCCCCCACACCATTGTCCTCCCCAGCGAGTAGACCCCAGGTGGCCTCTTGGAGATGACTGTTGCGTTGAGAGGACTAATGGGGACTGTTCCATCAGCTTGCCTGTTTGCACGTTTCAGGGGGTCAGGAGCAGTTAAGGAGTTGTGGGTGTGATTCCAAGGTGAGTCCCAACCGAATCACGGGGTGAGCTTTCCAACCAGTGGTGGTGGAGGGATCCTGGCATGTGCCAATACAGAGAAGGCTATCTGGGAATTGAAGTGACCATCACATTTAGAAAGTGGTGACCCACCACCGTGCCCTCTGTGGGCCTCCTGCTCCAGGTTAACGGCCGGAAAACAAGCCCGCCTCCCTGCTTGGTGGAGTCATAGCAGTATTCTGGCTTGGGGCAGCAGTTTCTTTTTCCCCTCCACCCGAGCCCTTTCCCAGGCTTTTATTCCCATGTTCATTTCAAAAACTTAGATGGACCATCAGCTTCCAGCCCCCTGGGCTGGCAGGCCAGAAGGCAGGTGCCACAGCAGATTTTCTGTGATGATGTCGCGTAGCAGGGCCTCCCCGGGGAGAGAGGACACGCTGCTGCCTAGCACGCAGCGAGTTCTCCGATCTCATGTGTTGATGGAGTGCAAGTTCCAGGGGGGGTGGAGCACTCGAGGGGCTCTTGCTGTCTTGGAGGGTATGTGGGGCATTTTTGACTTGTTTTTCTGTAAGTTCCATGAAAATGATTCTCTTCAAAGCCCATTGTTTCTGTCATGGTTTCCATCCGTCCTAAGCAAGTCATTCCTTTGTTATTTGGCATTTCGAACATCTCGGCCATTAAAAAGCCCCATGTTCTCTGCACTGTTTGGCCAGCATAATCACTAGCAGTGATTCGAAGCAAAGAATTTTAACCTGATGGCATGAAATGTATAAGTGAGGGTGAGCCCTTTGGCATCTACGCTAATGACTCTGTTGCTTTTTCTATAAAACAACCCATAAGCCTTTAACCTTTATAAAGAAAATGAAAAAGGTTAGTGTTTGGTGGGGGGAGGGGGGGGACTGACCTCTTCATAAGCCAATATGTCTGAGCTGTTTTAATAAACCTGATTTTTCTCAAGGCCCTAGTCTCTGCTGTGTCCCGTCCTCGTCACAGTCCCCTCCCCCCCACAACCTTGCAGAGCAGCGGGGTAAACAAGGCCAATTTGGCGGTCCCAATGCGGTCAACTTCGAGTTTTCCTTCCAGCCAGCGTACTTCCTTGAGTTGCCATGCATGGGGAAGAAAAAGCATGGCAGCAGAATGCCACCTGTACCTGACCTTTGGGAAACAGCCCCACCCCGGCCCACAGCATGTGCTTGCTTCTAGAGAATCAGATTCCAGTCCTCTCTCAGAGGAGCATCATTGGTGGACTGGAAACCTGAAGTACTGGGGAGGGGAGGGAGGGAAAGAAGCTAGGACCTGGGGTGGGGATGGGGGCGGTTGCATGCAGTCCCAGGATTCTGAGAATACAGAAATCTCCAAACACCTCGGTCCAGTCCAGTGAAAAACGACAGCATTACACATTCTCGTGCCAGGAAATGGTTGCTTACCCCCGCTCTCTGGAGTCCTTTGGAGCTCTCTGATCCCATCAGTGATTCCGTCTGCAAGAGCCCCCCCTCCCTTGCAGAAGGGAGCAATTCACCTGAGCGTTTCCCCTCTCAGTTCTTGGTCCGGGCATAGAAGGTGAGCATGGTATAAATGGGAAAAGAGGGAAAGTAATGTTTCACCAACATAAAAATGGAACCAGCTTCGAGCCACAGGAAACCTCACTTGATGAGACCTTTCTCCCCCCTTTCTTTTTAAATCTATGATATGTTATCGTGCTTCTGGGTTTTGTCTTATTTTGGCTTTAAGGTTGAGAGTGGCTGGATGCCCTCTCAATGGGGCAGAGGGGGGGAGTGAGGGCAGAGAGCAGAGAATGGGTATTTTTCTAATGACTCCACCTGAAGGGTACAAAGAGACCTCTTCGCCAAGAGACTGTGGCCACCAGCTGCCCCCACGGAGCAAAGTTTAAATACGAAATCAAATAGCACCTCTGTTTAAGATCTATTTATGTAAACAACACTTGTTGAGGGAACATAACCTGGAAGGACAGCATCTGTGATCAAAATACCTAACTGTAAGCACAAATCTTTCTGTGTCCGGTTATTAAAATCACTTTGGGACTATAATAGCCACTCTCGTCCCCCCTTTTAATAGAAAATGGTCATTCTATCCTGGATTTCTCCACTGGATATGGAGGGTGGGGAGTGAGGGAATCAGCGCAGAGAACTGACAAACTGGGAAGTTCTGGGGATCCAGTGCTTTGAGTACAGATTGTGTCAGGGCCCACTGAACAAGTGTAAACTCGGGGTGATCTAGGTTGGCCAATGCTGAGTTAAACCCAAAGTGAAAGGGAGCGTTGTGGCTTTTATAATCCAATGATGCAATGATTATACCAGCTTACAGGAGTTCTCAGCAGGTGCTTTTTATTAATTGATAAAGAGCTAAGGCTCATTTTTGATAGATAATATATATTTATTAAATGTATTAATGTGTGTTTTATAATGTACCTTTATCCTCCCCTGGCTGACTGTTGCATACTTATTAAAAAAAAATCGTTAAAGAAATTTCAAGACAATCAATGTGTACCATAAATGACTGTATATAAATATTACACATTTAAAGGTTGTAAAGCATGGGCAGATAGGTTTTATTTTCAAAATGCTGTTCTTAACACAAAAATAAAGGCTTTACTATTTACTTAAAGATGTGTGGTAGCTTGTCAAAACACTCGGTAGAACTACTAGGCTTTCTTTCGGATCTGCCTGGAGGCTAACTCTGTGGCATTTTGAACGGGGGAATCCTGGATAACAGCAAACCCCAGAACAAATGAGGGTAATAAGTTAGCTTACCCATCGAATGAGGAACTTTTCTATAATATTCTGGGGACCTGACAACAAACCTCCTTTGTTACTGTTGTCTGGGTTTAAGTGTCTCACCTTGTTGGATCTACAGTCAGAGTTAAGAGTCAGTCTCCTTTGGAAATGATCGCAGGCAGTATATCTTTTTTATGAAATGAGTAACTTAAAACCAGATCAACTTAAAACCCACTGCAGAGGTTTGGGACTTAAATTTAAATAGTGATTTTTGCAAAGGCAGCCCAGAGTGGGAAACTGGTAACTAAAGCACGTCAACATCTCTTGGAAGCCAGAGTTCGTTGTACATTTTAGTGGTGGCTGGTGCAGAAGAATACACCTGAAACACTGAAGAAATAATATGGATACAAGAATAAAATTTTGAGATACTGTAGAAAGTTAAGATCAGTACTGTCTTAGGATAAACGATACGCACTAAAACATGTGTGCCACAAATGCTATCTTCTGCAGAAAAGATTCTGTATTCACATGTACCAAAAGTAGTCATTAAGAAAGTTAACAGAGAGGAAGCATAATTCGTACATTTTCCTCACAGAGGGTCACTGAAGCTCCGAAGGGAAAAGATCCCACCAGTGGCTAAATAAGGTGGTGGAGTCTTAGCTCAGGCCTCCTCCTCTTTCTCCATTTTGCATTTCACTGCAAAGAAATGGAAGAGAAAGTCAGGATCGATTTGCATATCTAGACAGACTTGTCATTTTGAAAACAGCAAATTTTGATGTGTAGAGTCAATGACACCAAAGCCCAATGAGCACCTGCTATGGTTCTGGCGCCACGGGAAGGACACAGGGCCATTGTGCTCCAGGGACAGAACCTGAAGTTTCAAAACCATGCAATGTTGATGGCCATTCTTTCTTTCCCCAGTTTTAATGAAAAAGAATTGACATGCACTACTGTATCAGTTGAAGGCATACAGCACGATGGTTTGATTTACGTAGATTGTGAAATGGTTACCACAATAGATTCAGCTAACATTGATCTTCTATAGGTACAATAAAAAGAAAAGCGGAAAAAAAACCTCTTGTGATAGAATTCTTGGGATCTACTCCTAATGACACAGCAGTGTTAGCTATAGTCATCACGTGTACGTTACATCCCTAGTTCTGATTTATCCTGTAACTGGAGGTTTGTATTGTCCCTGGTAACCACAAGTCTGATCTCTTTTCCTGTGAGTTTGGTTTGTTTTTTGTTTGTTTGGTTGTTTGGTTGGGCTTTTTTAGATTCCACATATAAATGAGATCATACAGTATTTGTCGTTCTCTACCTGACTTACGTCACTTAGTGTAATACCTTCAAAGTCCATCACAACCATTCTTAATTTAGTTCAGCAGAAGGTCAAAAGGGTGCTTTGCAGGTCAGGGGAACTGAAGAAAGGAAGTTTTACTGAAGATGATGACAGATTCCAGGCTCTTGACTCAGCCCAATCTGTCACCACTCACCTTGCTCCCCCCACCCGCCCAAAATTAAAAACTCAGGATTACACTGGGGTGAATACAAGGTCAGAAAAGAATCTTTTCACGGTCTGGAAAAGAATGTGATATGGGGGATTTCCTGCATTGGCCAAACAGGAAAGTTCACAGAACACAGGATGGCACTACTTGTCCCAGGAGGTACAAGCCCCTCCCCTGGAAAAATAGGGAAACTCAGTCCCCTGGGGGTTGGGGGGTGGGGGTGGGGAAGGAGATGGAATCCTTTCAGAAAGACCCTCTCATTTTTAATAAGTCTTTGCTTCTAAAGGTCCAAGTGCTTGTCCTGGACATTAGTGCCTGAAGGTTCTTCTGAACAAGGTTGTGGGCTCTGGTTACACGTGGAGAGCAGTGTCCTAGCAGAAAGGGTGTTGGGGCTTGTTACCATGTAAGGCAGATGTTTTGATCCAGCCAGGCCCACGCATGGAGTGAGGTGTGGACCCATCACGTGCAACACAGTTACTTCCTGTTGGAAGTGGGGCGAATGCTTTCGTCAGCCCAGGCTAGCCCAGCAGTCTTCAAGCTGGAGCTACACAAAGACTTTCTAAGGGTACTTGGTCATGGTTTATTCAAAGAAAGTCAACCTCTAAATCTGCAGCTTCCAACCGTGGACTTGCAGTTGTGGGATTTATACCGACCCCCTCTCCTACCTCTCCCCGTCCTGGCATTGCCTAGTGTGTACAAAATCCCCAGGTGTCAAACAAGGAGGCAATTTGTCCAACGGAGTCTCCTTTCTATGCTTAATAACTACCAAGAATTATAATGTATTTATTTGGCTTTGTGAACTACTAATGATCGTATTAATAACTCGAACCAGAAAAAGTATTTTTAATACTTGGAACCTGTGGTCACTGGAAAATTCAAAGAAATGTTTTCAATGTGTACATCTTTTTTGTTCTCTATATATGGAAGATCTATGGGTAACCACCATGAACACCCCATGTGCAACTAGACCCTACTGATGACAATGATCCTGCATAGCCAAGGATGCTCTACACCCCTGAAGGTGCTCAGTATCCTGCTGACCCATGATGTGATCCAGATGTGAATGTTTAGCAACTGAGTGGGGATGGCAGAGTCCTGACTTGTAGTATTTGCTGATTTCCATAGTTGATTTTAAGCTACCAGCCTGACCAGGCACAGTACATGGCTGATCTGGGTCTCTACAAGTAGCTATACAGGGAAACCTCAGGAGCAAGATTGTACTCTAGGTGTGATTGGGGGGGACTAGCAATGTTTGCAACACTGGCAACCTGTTAGAAATACAAGCCAACAGCTCCACCCCAGACCTATAGAATCAGAAACAGTGGAGCCCAGCAATCTGGGTTTTTAACAAGCTCCCAGGTGATGCTGATGGATACAAGTTAAAGTGTGACCCACTGTTGGTGGTTCTCTACCCTGACTATGTCTAAGAATCATCCCAGGGCCCCTTCAGAAGCCTGTGAGTGCCTGGGTCTCACCCCAGACATTCTGATGTAGTTGGTCTGAGGCACCAGTGTTTATTCAAAGTTCCCATATGTTGCTACTGTTCGCCAGGGTTGAGAAACCCAAACTGCGGTTGGAATGCCTTTAAAAAAACATGACCATAAAGATCCTGACAGCAGTTTAGAAGAATCAAGAATTCCCCTCTTTGTCTCAAAATTTAAGCAGGTTAAATGACTTCTCTAGCCTATAACTGGCAGACAGATGCTAGAGGCTACTAATAGCCACACAGAGAAGGAAGGATTGGCTTCTGTGAAGAATTCCCAGCCCTTGGATTTTCTGTAGTTTCTCAGACCTGCCTGAAGTTAGAATTCATCTGCTCACCTTTGTCCCAGTATCTTTTTTTTTTTTTTAAGTTTATTTATTTATTTTGAGAGAAAGAGAGGCAAAGGGAGAGAACCCCAAGCAGGGTCTGCACGGTAAACACAGAGCCTGATGTGGGCCTCGAACTCACAAACTGTGAGTTCAAGTTCAATCAAGAGTTGGATACTTAACCAACTGGGACACCCAGGTGTCCCAGCAGTATCTTTTCTTCTTTTTCAAGGTTTTTTTTTTTTTTTTTTTTTTTTAGAAAGAGAGCATGAGCAGGAGAGGGGCAGAGAGGGAAAGAGACTGGATTCGAAGCAGGCTCTGTGCTGATAGCAGCAAGCCTGACGCAAGGCTTGAACCCAAGAACTGGGAGATCATGACCTGGGCCGAAGGCAGACACTCAACCAAATGAGCCACCCAGCTGCCCCTACTTTTGTCCCAGTATCTTAACCAATTCCTGTCCATGCCTTGATAACCTCTCTTAGCCAGCCCACACTTTGACTTTGCCTGGGAAAAACCCGTGTTAGCTCTTTCAGATTATTACACAAAAATCTTCAGAGTAGAGAGCAGAAAGGGATGCTAGGACCACTCCTCCAAACTGAAGAATCAAAAAAATACTTTCTAGAGTTGATGGACTGGAAACAAAGGTGGACATGGAGCCTCATGATGGAACCATCTGGGGAGCTTTGAATATTGTCAATGCCCAGCCCTGCCCTAGCCAATCAGGTCAGAGTCTCTGGAGGTAGGGACTGTCCATTAGTGCAACCACATAGGAAAAGTGGCATTATCAAGTAAAACTGAGTATGCACGTGCCCTGCAATGCAGGGATTCTGCTCCTAGATCCACTGCCTGGAGAAACCCTTGCACACATGTTCTGAGTGACTGAATAAAGATGTTCATGATAGCAGAAAGCTGCAAACAACCCAAATGTCCATCAACAGCTGACTGGATAAATAAATAGTGGTCTACGTGAACGGTGAGTGTACGGCAATGAACATGAATAAACCACGGGTACACCTGTCGGCTTGGAATAGCTTATCGATGTTGAAGGAAGGGCATAAGGCACAGTGTGATACATGTAGTGTGATTCTATTTACAGCAAATCTAAATACTGAGGAGTGCCTATAAAGATAAGAAGAACTCTAAAGAAAGGCAAGGGAACAATGAGCATAAAAGTTACGGTGAGCGGCTTCCCTGGGTGGGGAGGAGCTTTAAAGGTGTTGACAGTATTCTATTTTCTTAACTGGGACGGTAGTTACATGAGTGTCTGCTTCATAGGTATATATGTACTCTATAGTCACTATTGTTTGTATACCCCCCATTGTATTGTTTGTATGCCCCAAAACAAGTAAAAAGAAATAAAGATGGTAGTATATTACTTGAAATTACAAAGTCAACTCGTAAAGGAACAGAAAAGAACAACTTAACTGTTTGGGGAGGGTATAGATGGGGTGTAAGTGAGCTAACCCCCATCTGTCGTAGCAGGAAATCAGTAGATAATGTCAAAAACCATATCTATCGTATCTAAAATCATAACCGTCCAGAGAAACAGCCCAGAGTTCAAAGTTATTGCCATAGCAGAGGGTGCCACAAAGATGATGCTCATTCTGTCCTTCTGTTCATCCTGTACAGCAGTCCCCCACCACCGTGTCCTCGGGGAACACGTTCCAAGAGCTCCAGTGGATGCCCAAAGCCACAGATAAGGTGGGGGGGGGGGACTACTGTATATCTTTTTAACCGTGGGAACAATGTACAAGAATTACTTTGCTAAAAATTAAGAAACAGATTGAAGTCTCCCCCTTAGTGGTTTTCCTCCTCATCTTGGCAGGACAGAGCCTTGCACAGGTGGGACCACAGGTAGGTAAAAGGAGGGAGGTAGGGAGGAGCAGCAGGGGAGAAGCAGGTAGTGATGACTAAATAAAGGAACATGGCTTCCATTTTAGTTTTAGAGACATCATCATGGTTGGCCTCCAACACCAATGGACAGATGCCTCCACACCTCTGCACCGTCCTTGTCCCCCTTAGCAGGCTGGTGTGCAGCCAGTTCCGGAAGGGCTAGAGAGTGGAAAATCCCAGAGAGATGTGCCAGCCCTTCAGCTTCAATTAAAGGCAGTGTGACAAGAAAGGCCCTGCATACTAATAAGAGTTGCTTATGGTTTCCTCCTCTTGGTCACCCTCCTTCTTGTTCCATTTAGTGACAAGGCTGAGAACTCCAGACAGTTGGGAGAAGCTGCCCAAGGCTTGAGACGTAGGAAATTCGGGACCACGGGGTAGTCGGGATGTGGCCTCAGCATAAAGGATCATCTGGGGCAGATCCCCGGGCTACTCCAGACCTTTAGAATCAGATCTCCAAGAGCGAGGCCTGGGAATCAGCATCCCCCATCTCTGTGCCTTGAGTGATCCTTTTGATGTGACAAGTTTGGGAAAGAGTACTGCATCACTCAGCCAGCACGCGGTGCCTGTCTCCTGGGGGCCCAGGTGTGAGACGGTGCTGGGAGGAGCAAACAAGACAAGGCCTGCAGAGTGCTGAGCACTGAGTCTGATCCACAGTTAGGTACCCAGTGAGTACTACTTGCTATTATTTTCAGGGCATGCTCTTTGATCTCAAGGCGCTCACGGTCAAGAGGGGGAAACAGAAAAATAAACAGGAGCTTGTAAGAACCAAGAGATGTGCACACACTGTAGAGAGAAGTTGCTTCAATGATATGTTCATCCATCATACAGTTATGGACTCAAAACAGTACTGCATGTTGAGTTACAAAGAGGAGGCTGGTTCACAATCTCAAGTCACCAATATACTTAAGAAACCTTAAAGTTTAATTTGTTATCCAATGAGCACCCACTTTCTAGGATTCCAGGTAAATAATAAAAGCAAACACTTCTGTGGCACAGACTGGGCCCTTCACACACAGGAAGCGATGGGGAGGTGAGTGTTGTGATTTTGCCCAGTCTGACAGACAAGGAGATAGGGGCGCACACAGGTTATAGCTTGTCCGTGGTCACACCATGGCTGTCTGGCTCCTGCATTCATGCTCTTAACCCCTGCAGGGTCATGGTCTCTCTCGTGGGAGATGAAGATTTCTGTACTCAAAGATACCACAACGAAGTATGCAGACAATGGTGTTCACTACCACATCATTTACCACAAAAACGGTTTGGGAACAATCTAAAGGCCCAACAACCGGGGAATGATTCAGTATCTGATTTCTTTTTAAGTTTTATTTATTTATTTTTAGAGACAGAGAGAGCAGGGGAGGGGCAGAGAGAGAGAGGGAGAGAGAAAGAATCCTAAGCAGGCTCCCTACTGTCAGTGCAGATGCAAGGCTCGATCGTACCATGAGATCATGACCTGAGCTGAAATCAAGAGGTGTGCGCTCTGGGAATGCAAGCTGGTGCAGCCACTCTGGAAAACAGTATGGAGGTTCTTCAAAAAACTAAAAATAGAACTACCCTACAACCCAGCAATTGCACTAGTAGGCATTTATCCATGGGATACAGGTGTGCTGTTTCCAAGGCATGCACCCCCATGCACCCCCATGTTTATAGCAGCACTATCAACAATAGCCAAAGTATGGAAAGAGCCCAAATGTCCACTGATGGATGAATGGATAAAGAAGATGTGGTATATATATACAACAGAGTATTATTCGGCAATCAAAAAGAATGAAATCTTGCCATTTGCAACTACGTGGATGGAACTGGAGGGAATTATGCTAAGTGAAATTAGTCAGAGAGGGGCGCCTGGGTGGCGCAGTTGGTTAAGCGTCCGACTTCAGCCAGGTCACGATCTCGCGGTCTGTGAGTTCAAGCCCTGCGTCAGGCTCTGGGCTGATGGCTCGGAGCCTGGAGCCTGTTTCCGATTCTGTGTCTCCCTCTCTCTCTGCCCCTTCCCCGTTCATGCCCTGTCTCTCTCTGTCCCAAAAATAAATAAAAAACGTTGAAAAAAAAATTAAAAAAAAAAAAGAAAAAAAAAAAGAAAAAAAAAGAAATTAGTCAGAGAAAGACAAAAATCATATGATTTCACTCATATGAGGACTTTATGAGACAAAACAGATGAACATAAGGGAAGGGAAACAAAAATAATATAAAAACAGGGAGGGGGACAAAACAGAAGAGACTCATAAATATGGAGAACAAACTGAGGGTTATGGGAGGGGGTGTGGGCTAAGTGGGTAAGGGTCACTAAGGAATCTACTCCTGAAATCACTGTTGCACTATACGCTAACTAATTTGGATGTAAATTTTAAAAAATAAATAAATAAATAAAAAATAAATAAAAAATAAAAAACCGAGTCACCCAGGCTCCCTGGTATCTGATAATTTATAAACTTGGTAAAACATACAAAACCATTAAAAATGTGATGCTTTTGCAATGTTTGAAGGAACAGGTAGAAACCTCAAGGGGAAAATACAGTGGGGCACATTTGCTATAAATTTTGATGAGGCAAATTTGAAATTGCTCAATACCAAAAGCTAACAATGTCTCCAAGGGGAACACTAAAGCTCTGTCTGTTGGTGCTGGAAGTCGACCACAATGATGTTTCTAAAGGTAAGGTGGAAACCAGGTTCTTTCATTCACCATCTCTGCCCCTTTTTTCCCTCCTATCTTTCTATAAAAAAGTATTTTGGAAGAACAAATGACTCTTGTTTTACATCTATTCCTGATTGAGGCCTTCCACAGTACATCCTTAAATGTGACTGCCTTTTACAAAATCCAATCATGTCCATTACCGCAACTAAGTTATGGCCCAGCATCTTGACCATGTTTAAAAACAAAAAAACAACTACACGTAAAATGATTAAGAGGAAATGGGTGAATTTTTGTTTTCCCAAATGTCTACAATACACATGTATTGCTATCCAATTGGGAAAAACTTTCTTTCTAGAAGAATTATAAGAAAATATACCAGACAGGGGCGCCCGGGTGGCTCAGTCAGTTAGGCTTCTGACTTCAGCTCAGGTCATGATTTCATGGTTTGTGAGTTCGAGCCTTGCGTCGGGCTCTGTGCTAACAGCTCAGAGCCTGGAGCCTGCTTTGGATTCTGTGTTTCCCTCTCTGTTTGCCCCTATCCTGCTTGCACTCTGTCTCTCTCTCTCTCAAAAATAAATAAACATTGAAAAAAGAAAAACAGACAGAAGAATAAGAAGGACTATCAAGAGAATGAATGCCTATATAATATTAGTGCAATCAGAGCTAAAAGATTGGGAAAGGTAGGAAGGAAAAAATTGGGGTCAAATGGCCAACAGGAAGTTAGCTGCAGGAGTCCAGGAGATGCAACCCTCCCCAGTATGGCTAGACCCAGCACTGGGAGACCCTGAGAGATCCACCTGAAGGTGAAGTTGCCCTCATAGAGGTGACCATTCCAAAAATATTAGTGAAATGGGCACTAGGAAGTTTCTGACTGGAGAAATGCTAGAAAAATAATGCTTCCCCTTCAGTTTGCTTGAATGTAGAAGGGTAGACTTTGAAGTCAAGCAGACCCAGTCTCCAAATCCTGGCTCTGCCATTTAAGAGCTGGGTGACCTCCACCTCCAGCCTCATTTGCTCATTTGAACTGAAAGTATAATCATCTCAACCTCACAAAGTCCTTATTAATGTACAGGCACCTGGCCGGCTCAGTCAATGTGACTCTTGATCTCAGGGTTATGAGTTCAAGCCCCACATTGGGTATAGAGATTACTTAAAATATTTTTTAAAAATTTAAAAAAGAAAGGATATAATGTATTTAAAGTGCCGGGTGCAAGGATTGACACGTATGTAGTGGATACTCAACTAATGTGACTTCTTTTCCCCTACGTGGACTGTAGAAATATAAGCTAAAATGCTGCTAGAGAGTTCACTTAGCATTTAAAAAAATTCATATGCGGGGCGCCTGGGTGGCGCAGTCGGTTAAGTGTCCGACTTCAGCCAGGTCACGATCTCGCGGTCCGTGAGTTCGAGCCCCGCGTCAGGCTCTGGGCTGATGGCTCGGAGCCTGGAGCCTGTTTCCGATTCTGTGTCTCCCTCTCTCTCTGCCCCTCCCCCGTTCATGCTCTGTCTCTCTCTGTCCCAAAAATAAATAAAAAACGTTGAAAAAAAAAAATAAATAAATAAATAAAAAAATTCATATGGGGCTCCTGGGTGGCTCAGTCAGTTGAGTGTCCGACTTCGGCTCAGGTCATGATCTCACAGTTTGTGAGTTCGAGCCCCTCGTCGGGCTCTGTGCTGACAGCTCAGAGCCTGGAGCCTGCTTCGGATTCTGTCTCCCTCTCTCTCTGCCCCCCCCCCCCCCACTTGTGCTCCGTCTTTCTGTGTCTATCAAAAATAAATAAAATGTAAAAAAGAATTTTTTTTAAATTCATACCATCTCACTCATCTGCAAGGTA
Source organism: Panthera onca (assembly GCF_046562875.1). Lineage (NCBI taxonomy): Eukaryota > Metazoa > Chordata > Mammalia > Carnivora > Felidae > Panthera > Panthera onca. The sequence continues at coordinate 26,467,146 of NC_138354.1, forward strand.
TTTCTCTTGCAAGCTCACTATCAAAGAGAGTTAAGAACTTGAAAGTAAGCAGAAGCCAGTGTAGATGTTCAGAAACTCTGTTGTTTCAGTCATAGGAGAGCCTCTGCAACCTCTCTCAGAACAATGTGTGCTCGTTCATTCTTTAAGCCTCATTCTGGCAAATTGAGCTATCAGATATCCCAAGAGTATAACTGAGTTTAGGAACGCAGTGGTGTGTCCCAATGGCTGATAATTACATTAAAAAGTGTACAACATCATTAGTCATCACGGAAATTAAAGGCATGATGAGAGAGCTAATGCACAGTCACCAGCATGGTTAAAATGAAAGAGATTCACCATACCAAGTGTTAGCAAGGATGCAAGGAAGTGGAACACTCCTGTTTCATGAGTGTGAATGGGAAAATGGTGCAACCACTTTAGAAAATGATTTGGCAGTATCCTCTAAAATTAAATATTATATATACTCCCGGACCCATCAACTCCACTCCTGGACAGTCTGCCAACTGAAGTGAGTATTTAAAGCCAGAAAACACATACAGGGATGTTCATAAAAGCGGCATTTTTCATAATAGCCCAAAACTGGACACAACCCAAGTGTTCATCAGTAAAGCAAATGGATATAGAAATTGTAATCATATTCATATGAAAGAATACTACGCATCAGTGAAAAAGCAAACCACTATTACCCTCAACAATCTGGCTGAATCTTCCAGACATAATGTTCAGCAAAAGAAGCCAGGCACAAAGAAGTCCATACTGTGTTTTCTATTTATACAAAGTTTGAGAATAAGCAAAACTATTTTATGGTTTTAGGAGTCAAAATAGAGTTTGCCTTGGGATTTGGGGCTACTGACTGGTTGCGGGCACGAAAGAGCCTGCAGAGGTGCTCGGGCATGTTCTTAACTTGATCTGGGTAGTGGTTATGTGGGACATACATATGTCGAAGTTTGGTTAGGACCAGGGGTGCCTGGGTGGCTCAGTTGGTTAAGAGTCTGACTTCGGCTCAGGTCATGATTTCAATACTTGTGAGTTCAAGCTCTGTGTCGGGCTCTGTGCTGACAACTCAGAGCCTGGAGCCTGCTTCAGGTTCTGTGTCTCCACTCTCTATGCCCTGCCCCTCCCTTGCTTGTGGTCTCTCTCAAAAATAAATAAACATTAAAAAAAAATTTAAAGAATTTCACGTAGGACCAGTGTATCCTACTGCATGTAAGTTTCACCTCAACAACAAATAAACTAAACTAAACTAAACTAAACTAAAATTAAATTAAATTAAATTAAAATAGGAAAATAGGTCTCTGAGGACCTTTTAATTCAGATCCAGGGCCAGAAGTCTTAGGTGCCTCAGCAGTCCCTAAGGGCCCCATACACTTGCAAAAGAATATTAACAATATCACATAATTAATCAAGAAACTTGCATTAACTGAATGCTAGACATTATGTTCATTTATCATCTCATTCAATCCACCCAAGCCACTCTGGGAAGTAGATGTGATCATTATTTCCCTTTTACTGATGAGGAAACCAAGGCTTAGAGACACCAAGCTACCTAAGATCACAGAGCTGAGTAACTGGCCATGCCAAGATTCTAAGCCTGGTCTCTCTGAGTTCAAAACCCATGGTCTAAACCATCAAGTCATAGCACTACAAAGTAAGAAATGAGGTCCCTGATCCCGACCCAGAATAATCCGATGGAGTTTATAGTCATGCCCCATACTTTCCAATTAGGAAGGCAAGGCATGTATAATATATATTACCAAGACTTTATTTCTCTTCTGTCTTCCTGGAGTGAATTTTATTTTGGTGACGTGGGGCTCAATCTCATGAACCATGTGATCATGACCTGAGCGAAATCAAGAGTTGGACACTTAACTGACTGAGCCACCCAGGCACTCCTGGACTGAATTTTAAAATGAGATTATTTTTTGGGGCTCCTGGGTGGCTCAGTCAGTTAAGTGTCCGACTTCAGCTCGGATCATGATCTCATGGCTCATGGGTTCGAGCCTTGCGTCGGGCTCTGTGCTGACAGCTCGGAGCCTGGAGCCTGCTTCGGATTCTGTGTCTCCCTTTCTCTCTGCCCCTCCCCCACTGGTGCTCTGTCTCTGTCTCTCAAAAATGAATAAATGTTTAAAACAATGATATTATTTTTCCATTATAAAAAAACATAGCCATTATGGAAAATTGGAAGAACACAGAAAACATGTGGAAAAATCAATAAAAAATAGCTCCATGTACCCCCAGTGGAGGAACAAATGATGGAAGGTTTTTTTTCTAACAAGAAATAAGTGTTGACATTCGAGGGGTAAATGTCAGTAGTCTGATAACCTTCTTTTCTTGAGAGTCAGATGTTGGCCTGCATTATTTTAAGGAAAGTTGAGCCCTGGAAGCCATAAGGCATCGGGGAGAATCTGACAGTCTTGAATGTGCAATAATTAAGGCATATTGCTGACTTCTAAACAGTGTTACTAAAGTAAACTCAGTGAAGTCTCCTTGAAGGCGGTATTTTAAATGGGAACATTTGGTGCTAAAAGTGACAACATTGGTTATATTGAGACAGAAACATGGGGATTATCAAATTCTGACCCTGGAAAGGATCTTGGTTTCTGGAAAGGGAGACATTTAATAAAAGACTCATTTTTTTATAAGTGAAGAAAGCTGAGGCCCCCAAGGGGGAAGGAAGCCACCAAGGCAAAATCAGTGACAGGGCCATTGGAACAGAGCTTAGTTGCTCAGAGCATACCTTCTGGAAGCAAAATCTTACCATCATTTACCAACTGGGTGACCTTGAGCAAGTCTCCTAACTCCTTTGAAGCCTCAGCTCCCTCAGAGATAGTGAGACCTTCCTCTTGGTGGCATGAAGGATGAAATGAGATGATTCATTGCCCGGCACACAGTAGGTCAGTAGGTGCTCAATAAAATTCTTCCTTCCTTCCTTCCTCTTCTTTCCATCTTTCTTTTCTTTTTCTTTTCTTTTCTTTTCCTTTTCTCTTCTCTTTTCTTTTCTTTTTCTTTCTTTCAGATTTTATTTTTAAGTAATCTCCACACCTAACTCACAATCCCGAGATTAAGAGTTGCATGTCTTCCTGACTGAATCAGCCAGGCACCTCTCAATAAATTTTTTTTTCATGTTTATTAATTTATTTTGAGAGAGAGAGAGACAGGGTGTGTAAGCTGGGGAGGGGCAGAGAGAGAGAGAGAGAGAGAGACAGAGACAGAGACAGAGACAGAATCCCAAGCAGGCTCCGCACTGACAGTGTGCCCCAATATGGGGCTCAAACCCACGAACCATGAGATCATGACCTGAGCTGAAATTGAGTTGGATGCTTAACTGCCTGAGTCACCCGGGTGCCCCTAAAATTATTTCTTAATCATACAAGTAACACAGTGTCTGTAGAAAAACCGGAAAATATGCTATTTTTAAGCAAATATTTAAATGATTTTCTTTAAATCATTTTTTCTAAAAATCAAATTTTATGTGCTATTCAGATGTTTATATATCTATGAGCATTTTCTTTCCACATCTCAATTCACGAGGCTAAGTCCATTTCACAGTTAACTGAATTGCATCAAGACTGGAGTTCCAACAATTTAAACAGCCACCGTCTGCTAGGTTGTCCTTCAAAATTCAGTGTCTTCAAAAGCCTAGTGAGTCATGGGTGTGAATGAACAGACAAACCCCATCAGCCGTGTCTTGTGACTTTTTTATTTATCTCTACATTCTCAGCTGCTGCTGCCAAGACTGAACCTTTAGAAATATCCCAAGCATTTTGAATGAGCCTGGGTATAAACAGTTCTCATCCAGTTCAGACTGGCAGAGGCTCTATATATTAAATGTTGCCTTTAAGTGAAAAGGAAACAAATCCCCCAGTTTATTTTTAAACAGTTCCTTTACAAGAGTAACAATTTAATAACTAATCAAGAAATCATTTCAATCTGTACTGAGGGACTGGGGCAATATTCACTCATTATCTTAGTGCTTGATCCAGAGCCCAGGGCAGGCTGGGTTCAAGTCAAGAAACTCCAAGGACTAAGAAACCAAACTTATCAAACATTAAGAGGAGGGGTTGGGATTCTGTTTCTCTCCTTCTCTCTGCCCCTCCTTTGCTCATGTTCTCTCTCACTCTTTTTTCTCTCTCGAAAATAAATAAACTTAAAACAAATTTTTTTTTTAAAAAGGGGCGCCTGGGTGGCTCAGTTAGTGAAGCATCCAACTCTTGGTTTCAGCTCAGGTCATGATCTCACAGTTCGTGAGTTTGAGCCCCACATTGGGCTCTGTGCTGACAGTGCGGGGCCTGCTTGGGATTGTCTCTCTCCCTTTCTCTGCTCCTCCCTTGCTCATGCTCTCTCTCTCAAAAATAATTAAATAGGGGCACCTGAGCGGCTCAGTTGTTTAAGCGTCTGACTTCAGCTCAGGTCATGGTGAGTTGGAGCCCCATGTCAGGCTCTGTGCTGACAGCTCAGAGCCTGGAGCCTGTTTCAGATTCTGTGTCTCCCTCTCTCTCTGCCCTCCCCCACTTACGCTCTCTCTCTCTTTCAGAAATAAAACAAATAAATATTTAAAAAATAAATAAACTTTAAAATTTTTTTTGAAGAAAAGAAAAGAGGAGGGCTTGGGAATTAAAAACACAAGAGTTTCAACAACAGGGTTCTTCTTAATAAGAAGTCCCCTGGTATACTGAAAAGAAAATGTGAATGTTTCCAACCACAGACAGTGAGAAACATATTTACCTCCAAACAAAATTGCATTTTAGAAAGGATCATTCATATCACCTACGTCATTCTTACCCCCAAAATGTCTCCTAAATGCATCCACTTCTGTCCATTCCCACTGCCAACAGGTCATCTATTCTGCTCTCCACCTGCAGCCACATTCATCTTTTTAGAAAGCCTATCTGATGCTGCCACTGCTCAGTTAAAACCTTTTAAAGGCTCCCTGCTGTCCTCAGGATCAAGTCCACAGTCTTTAACTGCTCTCTCTTGGCTCCACGGTCACCCTGCATCCTGCTTGTGCCACACAGGCCTTTTTTCAGTCCCCCTTCCAGACTCAGGGTCTTTGCTTAGGTACTTTTCTCATCCTAGAAAGCCCTTCCTGCCATTCACATCTAGTTAATTCCTAGCTCACTTCTGATCTCAGCCTAAGGGAACCTATTCAAATTCCCCTGCTGATCTCTCATGGCACCCTGAACTTCTTAGAAGCACTGATCACAATTTGTAATCAAGTAGTTATGTGATTACTGGAACAGTGTCTACTTCACCCCTAGACTTTGAGTTTCTAGTAGAGCAAGGTATTGGCTTATAGTCTCCATTGAATACCCCAACACCTGGAACTAACCAGTCCCACACCCAGAGCAGAAGCTCGATCAATCTTTGTTGACCTAATTAATGAATCCTACTCTAGCTTCCTTTTGTAAGTCCCAACCACCCTCTCTCTCAGCCACTAGGTTGTTGAAAGGACACACATCTTTCCTGGGAAAAGAACACCCAGACTTTAGTATCAGAGAGGTAAGTGTTTGCATTTGAGCCCCAGCACTTACTTATCAGTACCACCTAGGCCCAGTCATTACTCCTCTTGAAGCTTCTGTTTCCTTGCCTATAACATTGGGCTCCCCATGGATCTCACTACACAGGTAATCTTGACATTTAAATATATTAACTGAGATCGCATATAAAAATCCACCAGAAGAATGACCAACACACAACGGACGCAACAAGCACATAATAAATGGTGGTTCGTATTGTGACTCAAACTACTGTGTGCTTGGTTTCCTACCTTAAGCCCCTTTAGCCCCTGCTGCTGCCACAACATAATCCAAAGCAGCAAAATATGTTGGGGGCCTCCTGCTTTCCTTCTGGCATTCCTGTGTCAGCATCTACTGTGTGTTTGTCGATGCTAGACCTAAATCGTAAACAGGCCAGACACAGCCATTGCTCCCTCAGAGCTAATCTATGCTTTAATGAAAAGATAAGGGTTTTCAATATGTAAACAATATCTTCCATAGCTACACAAATGGAATTAAACCATCTCACAGCCATTGCTAAGAAACGATTCTAAGAAACTAACCTTAAATACATACAAAGATTTAGGAATGAAGACATCTATTTGGTGCATGATATTAAAACACTGTTCTTGGGGTGCCTGGGTGGCTCAGTCGGTTGGGCGTCCGACTTTGGCTCAGGTCATGATCTCACGGTCCGTGAGTTCAAGCCCCGTGTCGGACTCTGTGCTGACAGCTCAGAGCCTGGAGCCTGTTTCAGATTCAGTGTCTCCCTCTCTCTGACCCTCCCCCCTTCATGCTCTGTCTCTCTCTGTCTCAAAAATAAATATACGTTAAAAAATTTTTTTTAATTAAAAAAAAAACTGTTCTTTGGTCAATGTGAGAAATAGTTAATGTCTACTCATTTTTTTAAATATATTCTTTAAAAAAATTTTTTTTATTTTTTAAAGTAATCCCTATACCCAACATGGGGCTCAGACTCACAACCCCGAGATCAAGAGTAGTGTGCTCCATCAGCTGGGCCAGCCGGGAGTCACTAATGTCCACTTATTATGACTGCAATTCCCAGGCTGATAAGAAAGACCTGAATGCCAGCCCACCATCTCCATTTCTGCTACCTGTTGCAACTTCTAATATAGCTAGCAACAGTAACAACAATGATGAAAATAAGAATGATGATTATTATAAGTACTATTTATTGGGTCGTGTGTGCTAGACTATACATTCCTTTAATCTTTAAAACAGCTCTATTTTTTTTAAAGTTTATTTATTTTCGGGGGGGGGGTGGGTAGAGAGAGAGGGAGAGAGAGAATCCCAAGCAGGCTCCAAGCTGTCAGCTTAGAGCCCGATGCAGGATTCGATCTCACAAACCATGAGATCATGACCTGAGCCGAAACCAACAGTCAGACACTTAACCACCGAGCCACCCAGGCGCCCTTCAAAACAGCTCTATTATTATTACTATCTGCATGTGTCAGATGAGAACACTGTGGCTCAGAAAGATTAGTGACTTTTCTAAGCTGCAAATGTGGGATTTGACTCTTTTTTGTGACCATTCTACTACTTTTAGGGAAATCACCTCAAAGTTTGAGTTAAAAGATTAATGTTTTCAGTATGTAAAAATATCTTTAATAGCTTCACAAATAAAATTAAACTCTCTTAGGAACGAAGGCAGCCATGGAGGCAATATTTATAATGATGAAGTTCAGAAAGAAGTGTCTGATAGGAAGATAACTAAATTATGTACTATGCATATGTAAAATGAGTTTATAATATAGAAGGATGTTTACAATGTAGAGTTAGGGACACATGAAAATAATTGTTATGGGTGATGATTTCATTGACATAAAGTTAAAGCTAGAGTTGCATTTTCAAAAACATTGGCAATAAAGACGACAATTGGAAATTCAAAGGTCCAAGAATTGCCAAAACAATCTTGAAATAAAGAAGGTTGGAGGATTCAAATTTCCTGAATTAAAACTTATTATACAGTTATAGTAATTGAGACTTTGTGGTACTAGCATAAGGATAGACATATATAAAATGGAATTAAAAGTCCAGAGATAAACCCTTACATTCATGTTCAACTGATTTGTAACAAGGGTGCCAACATCATTTCACTAGGGAAAGAGGAGTCTCTTCAACAGATGTTGCTGGATGCCTGGATATCCACATGCAAAAGAATGGAGTTAGACTCTTACCTTATGCCATATACAAAAATTAACTCAGGTCACCTGGGTGGCTCATCCAACTGTTGATTTTGGCTCAGGTCATGATCTTACTGTTTGTGAGATTGAGCCCTGTGTGAGGCTCTTCTGTGCTGACCGAGGAGCCTGCATGGGATTCTCTCTCTCTATGTCTCTCTGCCCTTCCTCTGCTTGTGCAAGCTCATGTGCTCTCTGTCTCCCTCTTAAAATAAATAAAGTTAAAAAAAAAAAATAACTCAAAATAGGTCAAAGACTTAAATGAAAGCACTTGAATCATAAACTCTTAGAAAAAAAATAAATCTTCATGACCTTGGATTAGGCAATGGTTTCTTAGATAGGATACCAAGAACACAAGCGACAATTGAAAAAATAAATTGGACATCACCAAAATTAAAAACTCTTGCACGTCAAGACACCAAGAAAGTGAAAAGACAGCCCACAAAACTGCAAATTATATATCTGATAAGAAACTTGTGTCTAGAATATACAAGGAACTCTCATAACTCAACAACAAAATGATAGTCCAATTAAAAAAGGCAAAGGATCTGAATAGACATTCCTCCAAAGAAGATATACAAATGGCCAGGAAGCACATGAAAAGATGCTCAACCTCATTAGGCATCAGGGAAGCATAAATCAAACCACAATGGGATACCACTTCACACCCACCAGGATGGCTATAATCCAACAGACAGATAATAACAAGTGTTAGCAAGGATGGGCAGAAATTGGAACTCTCCTTCACTGCTGGTGGGAATGTAAAATGGTTTAGCCACTCTGAAAACAGTTTTGCAGTTCCTCAAACAGTTGAACCTAGAGTTACCATATGACCCAGCAATTCCACTCCTATGTACACACCCAAGAGGATTGAAAATACATCTTCACACAAAACTGGTACATGAACGTTCGTGGAAGCATTATAGAAAATAGCCAAAAATAACTGAACATCCATCAACAGGTGACTAGATGGATGAGATGTGATATGTCCACACCATGGGATATATTCAGTCATGTTATGAGCTGAATTGTGTCCCCCCCTCAAATTCACATGCTAAAATCCTAATCCTCTCAAGTGACTGTATTGGAGATAGGGCCTTTAAGGAAGCAATTAAGGTTAATGAGGTCTTAAGGGTGGAGCCCTAATCCCATAGAACTGGCACCCTCATAAGAAGAGGAAGAGATACCAGAGCTCTCCCTCCCCTGCTTGAGGATCTTAGCTAGAAGGCAGCTTCTGGAAGCCTGGAGAAGAGCTCTCACTGGAACCTGACCATGTTTGCACTCTGACCTCAGACTTCTGGCCTCCAGCACTGTGGGAAAATAAATGTCTGTCGCTTACACCAGCTAGTCTGTGGTGTGTTGTGATGTCAGCCTAAGCTGACTGATACAAGCCATAAAAAGAAATGAAGTATACATAAATGCTACGACATGGATGGACCTTGAAAACATTGTCCTAAGTGAAACAAACCAGTCACAAAGACAACTCTATAGAGACAGAAAGGAGACTAGTGATTGTCTGGGGCTGGGAGGAATGGGGGTCTTGGGGAGTTATGGGTAAGGGGAATAGGGTTTCTTTGCGAGGTGATGAAAATATGCTAAAACTGATGGCAGTCATGGTTGCAAATTTTGTGAATATACTAAAAGCCACTGATTTGTATGCTTTGAATTGTATGACATATGAAATATATATCAATAAAGCTGTTTAAAAAAATAAAGCTATTTCAGTAGTGGTCATCTCTGGGTGGTGAGACCTACAATGACCGACTTTTTTTGTTCATTTTTTCCACAAAGGGCAATTATTACTTCTTTTTGCAATTATTCCTTTTATAATCAGTTAAGAAGAAAGTTACTTTAAAAAATTTGCTAAAACAAAGACCAACAGTATTCTTCTTTTCTACAAAGCTGATAAAACTTCACACCTCTGCAAGAGTTGGATACACTGTAATGACAACTCCCCCTGGACCAGGCTTCTCAGTGTTTAATGTTCTTTCGCATACATTATCTCATGTGAGATTCACAGCCTCTGTGTTGTAAACAAGGCAGATGCCTGTTTTCTTTCTGAATATATTTATATCTTGCTTTCTCCCTAAAAGGAATTGAGATAATTCACAACAAAATATAGTAATAAAAGTGGAAGGAAAAAAAAGAAAAAGAAAGAAAACCAAGTCTGAAGAGAAACAGATACGCTTAACCAGAAGAGCCAATAAGCTGTTATACAAGAGCTTTGAAATGAACTCTGAGGTTCCTGGCAGACAAGGTAAACAGGGAAAGTTAGGGAAGAAGCAAACTATTTCCTCAAGGGAAGCAACATTTTTCCTGGCACTATCTGCTGGATAACTTTTCTCATACGAGGATTTTTTTAAATGTTTACTTATTTGAGAGAGAAAGCGAGGAAGCAGGGGAGGGGCAGAGAGAGAGAGAGAAGGAGATAGAGAATCCCAAGCAGGCTCTGAGCTGTCAGTGTAGAGCCCATCTTGGGGCTGGATTCCATGAACTGTGAGATTGTAACCTGAACCAAAATCAAGAGTCGGACACTTAACCAAATGAACCAACTAGGCACTTCTGATGGTTTATTTTTTAGAAGGATTTAATGGAGTTTGACTGAAACTTTTTTACAGAAGATGCAAAAGTACATTTAATATGGCTATTTCCTAGAGCTACCTTGGTTTTGTAGGCCAGAGATATACCACTTTGGCAAATTCAGGTTAAATCTAAGATCAGAGGACCCAAGTTTATCTGCTCTAAGCCAGTGTCTTCCATACTCACAAACTGCCACCTACAATAAATACAACTTAGGGGCACCTGGGTGGCTCAGTCAGTTGAGCATCTGACTCTTGGTTTCTGCCAAGGTCATGATCCCAGGGTCATGGGATCAAGGCGCTGAGCCTGGAACCTACTTGGAATTCTCTCTCTCTCTCCCTCTGCCCCTCTCCCCGACTTGCATGCTCTCTCTTTCTCTCTCTAAAAGAAAAAAAAAAGTTAAAGAAATACAATTTACATGGGGCACCTGGCTGGCTCAGTTGGAAGAGCACGCAACTCTTGATCTCAAGGTCATGAGTTCAAGCCCCATGTTAGGAGTAGAGATTACTTAAATAAATAAATGTTTAAAAAAAGGGAGGGGGGATGCAATTTACATCATTTTTACAGTACACAAAACTTTCACTGATGAAAGATAAGATATAGGAAGAGCATTTCTCTTACTATAAGCAATACACACTAATATCTTCTAGGTCTACTCTTTTGTTTTTTAAATGCAGGTGGCAAACCACTAATTGATTTCACCATCCACAGTGGGAAAATGGCTCCAACATGCTTCAAAAATTGTTTGGTTTACAGTAGTCACTGATCATTACTGAGCACCTAATGTGTATGAGGCATTGAACTAAGCATGTTATATGGATTGTCTCATACAGGTCTCTCAAGGATCCAGTGAGGGGAGTCCTTCTATTATTTCCATTGTACAGATGAAGAAACTAAAGCATAGAGAGGTTCAATAACTTGCTCAAGGTCACACAGCCAGTGACAATCCACAGGTAGGCCTTAGGTCAAGTCTTTTAACTCAAATAACCTCTCAGTTGGACTTTTAAAGGGGTGTTCATCTCATTTTACAGTTAAAAGATGGAAGATGAGAAAGGGTAAGTGCCTTGCTCAAAGACACACAGTTAGGAAGCTTCCAAGCAGGTTTGAAGGTAGATTTGGGGACTCCAAAGCCCGGACTTTTTCTGCTATCATTAGCTGCTCTCTCTGAACAGCTTCAGCTGTCACTTTGAAACCTCTTAAGAGACAAGTCTTTAGATGACATGAAAAGCAAATGAGGGCAACTCCAATGCGCATGGTAACAGGAGGACATTACACAGGACTCAGTTTCTGCTGCCTCCCTCCTACTCGGATGGGACAAAATAAGGCACCTTTCAAACGTTTTTCTATATACCAGAGTGTCATTGGTGACAGTCTTGCTGGGTAACTTTTTCTGATCTCTTGATGCTTTTCTGCATTTTCATCATGAGAATGTATTACTTCGATAAAGGGACAATTTTTAAATCTGTGTAAAAGGAATCAGCCTGCCCTTCTTGACAGCTACCTTCCAGAGCTCTTTACCTTGAAAATTTTCCATGTCCTGGACTAATGAGAGTTGAATCTGGAAATTGGCAAGACACTTCAGCTACTCAGATCCTAAATTTAGATCCTAAGGCGAATACCATGAGTCAACAGGGCTGGACTGGTGCTCACAGAGTGGAGTGGGACAATTAGGTGGGTGGGACCACTGCCCTTTAAACCAGGCTAACAGGCGTAAAGGGACATGAGCTTCTTGCCCTTGGCAGTTTAATCAGAGGTTGGATCCTGATGGATTTTGTATGAAACCAAACACCAAGAGATTTCTCCTGAGCATTTTAACTCCATAAATAACATCTGTACATTGCAGCATAATGAGGTGGGGAAGAGGAAGGACTCTGGAATCAAGCTGCCTGGCTCTGCTACTTCTTTGCTGTTGAGGCTCTGGGTACATTGTTCAACCTCTCTGTGCCCGAGTTTCTTCATCTATAAAATGGACACCACAGTAGTACCTGCTTCACAGGGCTGCTCTGAAGACTGAGTCACTGCTAGGGAAGCACATGGAACAGTGCTTGCCTCATAGTAAGCACACAGTTGATAACCTTTGCTATTATTCTAGAAAACATAAATAATCAAAAAAGGAAAATAATCACCTGCATTTCTATTTTAGAAAAAAACTAAAACAGGCAGTAATCAATCAACCCATCAATCACCAGCATTACTACCACTTAGAAATAATCACTATATAGTGGCATCTGGCTGGCTCAGGTGACGAAGCATGTGACTCTTGATCTCAGCATTGTGAGTTTGAGCCCCACGTTGGGTGTAGAGATTAGTAAAAAAAATAAATAAAGTTTTTAAAAAAGAAATAATCACTAGTAGCATTTTGGGGTTATATTCTAGTAGACTTTTCTTTTTGTGTAAGCATTATGTCTCCCGTTTGTTTGTGTGTTTGTTTGCTTAGAAACAGCTCCATTTACTTGTCCTTGGAGTGTTCACTACGCTAGATAATTTGGGAGGGGGATTATGAAACACAGATCCATTCATTAATCAACAAATATTTCTTGAGCATCTACCATGTGCTGTGTGTTGTTCTAGATGCTGGGGATACAGCAGTGAACAAAACAGGAAGGAAAAAGAAAGCCTCTGCTACTACAGAATTTACACTGCGTGGTTACACGGACAATAAACAAAATAAATCTTTAAAATCCTGGGTGATTCAAAGGAATTAAACACTTGAAAAAATTATTAGTGGCTAAGTTATGTGTATCATATAGTCAAAGAAAATTTAAAAATTTTTTATTTTATTTTTAATTTTTAAAAGTATTTTAATGTTCATGTATTTTTGAGAGGGAGAGAGACAGAGTATAAGCAGGGGAGGGGCACATTGGGAGAGAGGGAGACACAGAATCTGAAGCAGGCTCCAGACTCTGAGCTGTCAGCACAGAGCCCAACGTGGGGTTTGAACTCACAAGCAGTGAGATCATGACCTGAGCTGAAGTTGGATGCTCAACCAACTGAGCCACCCAGGAGCCCCCTCCTCTTAAGATTTTTTAAAGGAACCACTTTGGCTATACCATTTTACATTCCTACCAACTGTGCATGAGGATGCCAATTCTCTACATCCTCACAAACACTTATTATCTTCTGGGGGGCTTTTTGATAGTATTCATCCTATTGGGTGTAAAGTGGTCCGTGCCTTCAATTAAGTTTTTTTTTTGTAGCAGCTTTATTGAAACATAATTCACATACCATACAATCCACCCATTTAAAGCGCATGAAAACTCAATAGTTCAGTATCGTCACAGATGTGTGGAGTCATCACCACAATCGATTTTATACTTCCTCACCCCAAAAATGAAACCCCGTACCCTTTAGCTATTGCCCTCCATTCCCCCAGCTCTAGGCAACCCCTGATCTACTTTCTGTCTCTGCAGATTTGCCTATTCTGGATATTTCATACAAATGAAATCATATAATATGTGGTCTCTTTGGTGTCTGGCTATTTGCACTTTGCATTAACGCTTTCAAGGTTTGTCCATGTTGGGGCAGGCATACATCCTTCAATCCTTTTCAAGGTGTGGACTTCAATTCTGTATTGGGCTCTTTTTGAGCTTTTGGACACCATGAATTCCAGACCTCTCCCTCAGCCTACCAGTCCGTGGACTGGCTGAAAGGAAGGCTGTGAGAACAGCAAGGCAGTATGAAATTGTGGAAAGTTCTAAATTTCCTCAGCTCTGCCACTTATTGGCCTGTGTGACCAAAGGTGAGTGACTTAACCTTTGGGACAGTTTCCTCCCCTGAAAGATAGGGTAATAACAGTATGTATTAATAGAATTTGTCATGAAGATTAATCAGAAATAATATATGTAAGGTGCCCAGCACATAGTAGGCCTTCAATAAATTGAGCTCTCATGAGGACCATGGATCTTTGCAGACAGCCAAGGTTTGGCAGTTAAGGACACAGGCAACACTACCCTCCAGGCCGGGACACCACACAGCAGGAGCAACTTCCCATTGCCTTCCCTTCATTAGCTCCAACTTTCATTCAGAGTCACCCCTGGGTGTGACAGACCCAAATATGGTGATAGGAAAGGCCCTCAGTCTAGGGTATATGCTTCCCATTCTTCTAATATATGATCGAACAAAAATCTCCTTTAAACATCCCTGCTCCTTCCCCACAATCTCTCCTAAATGGCCAAATACGCAATCCATCCTTTCCTCTAACCCACCTCAACATCTAAACCTCCCCAGTTACTCTCTGGCCCTCAGCTATCCCACACTACTCTCCCCAACAAAAGCCTAGAATGTTCACCATCTTTTTGTTCTTGCCCTCAGTGTTGAGACCAACCCCCCAAGCCCATCAATCACCACCAAGACAACCACAAGTTTTCCAAGGTCTACATTTGCTCTGCAATAGGCCTCTTGCCCAGGGGGCAGGCGATTCTATGGCAACACCAGTTGGAATTCTTATTTAGAGAGATTTCCTGGTTTACTCTTTCCATTTTTCAAAGGAGAAAGCAAAGTCCATCTACTTGGTAAATTGCACAGATGGGCCAGGAATTCAGATTCCCTGAATTTTAATCCAAATGAAATTGCATTAGTGAGAAGAGCCTCAAAAGGAAGACTTTGAATCCAAAACCTATCACTGTTGCTGGGACCTTGCAGCTTGTCCACCACGATATTGGGATTTTGCTGATGCGGTTACAACACATTCTCTACTAAGAATAGATCCGTGTAATCACTTTCTCTGGCCTCTAGCCTGATGTATCCTTATAAATTTCTCCCAGGGGTTGCTAATCTGCAGCCAGGATTGAGAACCACTGCTATCAGTAAATTACTTGGAATAAAAATTTTAGGGGTGCCTGGGTGGATCAGTTGGGTAAGCGTTCAGCTTTGGCTCATGTCATGATCTCAAGGTTCATGAATTTGGGCCCCACGTTGGGCTCTGTGCTGACAGCTCAGAACCTGGAGCCTGCCTCTGATTCTGTGTCTCCCTCAATCTCTGTCCCTCCCGCGCTCACACTCGCCCTCTTTCTCTCTCTCAAAAATAAATAAAAAGACATTTAAAAAATTTTATACATATTTCTTGACAGTTTAAAAAAATATTACTAAAACCAGCCACCAGGTATTCACTTTGGACTAGGGGTCTATTTAATAGCATACAATGGTATTTAATCTTACTTAATCCTCACAGGAGCCCTCTGCAACAGGCCCTAATTGTCCCTGTTATAACAGAGGAGCAAACTGTGCCTTAAGAGGATGAGCAACTTGCCCCTGATCTCATTGATGAAAAGGGGCAGGACCCCGGTTCTGTCAGACCCCAAAGCCAATATCCTTTTTTTTTTTTTTTAAATATCTGTTCATTGATTTTGAGAGACAGAAAGAGAGCAAGTAGGGGAGGGGCAGAGAGAGAGGAGAGAGAGAATTCCAAGCTGGGTCTGTGCTCTCAGCGCAGAGTCTGATGCAGGGCTCGTACCCATGAACCATGTGATCATGACCTCAGCCAAAATCAAGAGTTGTATGCTTGACCAACTGAGCCATCTAGATGTTCCCCTCCACCAAAGCAATATTCTTAGTAACAACATGTATTACCCACATATTACTAATCATTTATTGATCTTCTTATTATGAGCCAAGCACTATTCCAGTTCATTTAATCTTCCCAAAACTCTATGGGGTTGTTGCTAATATCAGTATTTCCACTTTATTGCCGTGCCAACTGAGTCAGTGACAGAGATTATGCAACCTGCACAAGGTTATACAGTTGATAAATGGGAAACTTAAGCCAATCTGGTTCTGAGAGATCTCCAGAAGTTGGTAGATTTATCCAAATCCTACAAAAGCACTCTGCATCTATATAACTTCAAAGAAGAATACTGAACAATCAGATGAAGGAATGAAGCTAAGGAGGTTGGAAGCATCCATTTACCTAAACTTAAATTTGGGATCTTGAACTTGTGGGGCAAAGCACTTTAATTTTTATTTACTTATTTATTTTTTAGAGATACTGCAAGTGGGGGAGAGGGGCAGAGGTAGAGAGAAAGAATCTCAAGCAGGCTCCATACTCAGTACAGAGCCCAGTGCAGACCCCGATGCAGGGCTCCATCCCATGACCTTGGACTGTGACCTCAGCCAAAATCAAGAGTCAGATGCTCAATCACTCAATCGACAGAGCCACCCAGGTGCCCCATGGCACCCAGAGCATTTCAAAAAAAAGAAACCCTCTTTGATTTACTTTTTAATTTCAGCAGAACAGTAGGGGATCTTTGAGCATTTCAAAAGAAGGCAGTCCTAGCTATGCAGACGTGTGCACATTTTTAATGAAAAAATATGTACGAAAGTTGATGTCATCCAAACATCTCCACCCACGGGTGAGTCTTAAATTAGAACCGATGAAAGTAATATCGAGGCATGAAGTCCCTAAATTTCTTTTAATCAAATTTTTATTTCTTTTGCAGGTTCAAATGGAGAAGGAATAAAGTTTGAGGAGATATGAGAGAAAAAATTAAGATGTAAGTGACACCTTAGAGTTACTGATATATTTCTTCTTAAAGAGTAAGCGTATTATCAAAGCAATGACTTCATTTAGAATTACTCTCAAGGCAATAATCATTCGCATTTTACAAGCAGGGAAAATGAAACACCAAGATCACATCACCCATCAACAGTTCCAAAGCGGGTTGGTGGCATTAAGTGCAAATGGAAGCAACAATTTTGGATGACAACATGACAATCGCTGTCTAAACGTAGTACATGCAAGTCCTTTGAACCAGCAATTTCATTTCTAGGACTTTATCCTATAGAAATAGTTCTATGAGTAAGCAAGGACAAATCTACAAAAATATCTATGGAAGCATTGTTCACAATATAGGCTGAATATTCATTTATAGGGATTGTTTTTTTTAAAAGCATGGTACAGACTGATTACCA
The DNA here is from genome assembly GCF_046562875.1 of Panthera onca. Taxonomy (NCBI): domain Eukaryota; kingdom Metazoa; phylum Chordata; class Mammalia; order Carnivora; family Felidae; genus Panthera; species Panthera onca. The sequence goes on from NC_138354.1 coordinate 26,484,328, forward strand.
TTTTTATGGATCCACAAAAAAATAATGAGATAGATCTAAATATATTGGCACGTGTGATACTGTGATTTATAATAAGAAATATATATTTGCCTTTGTCCCCACTTCTGGCATACAGCTCCTAAAAACCCTTGGAATTTCCCAAGAAAAGCTAAAGGTGTCATTTGTTATGTTGATAAAGTGACTTTTGGATCCAAGTTAGGATGGGGGCTGGTTGCCGGGGAAAACCAACCATGTGATTAGAGGGTTAGAAACTTTCCGTCCCACCGCCCAGGCCTCCAGGGTGGGGTGGGGGGCTGGAGGTTGAATCTGGCACCATTGGCCAATGATTAAATCAATCATGCCTATGTAATGAAGCCTCCATAAAAACCCAAAGGACAGGGTTCAGAGACTTCCAGATGGGGATACCAGAACAATTCCCTGTGCCTTCATGCCAGGCCCTAAGCCCCACGAGGACAGAAGCCTCTCTGTTCAGGACCTCTCTCTCTCTCCCTTTTATCTCTCCATCTGGCTGCTGATTCGTATCCTTTAATGTAACCTCTGTAATAAACCAGTAATCTAGTGGGTAGTTTCCTGAGTTCTGTGAGCTGCACCAGCAAATTAATTGAACCCAAGGAGGGGGTTGTGGGAAGCTCCCGACAGCAGCCGGTCAGTCAGAAGAGCAGGTAACAACCTGGATTTGGGATTGTCTGCGGTGGGGACAGTCCTGTGGGTCTGAGCCCTTAACCTGTGAGAACGGATGCTACCTCTGGGTAGACAAGTATCAGAATTGAGTTGAATTCTCCAACCTAGCTGGTGTCAGAGAATTATTTGATGATGTAGAAAAACCCCTCGCTACACAATGAAATTTTTATTAAAACTTTTAGCATGAAAAGATGTCTATGATATACTGCCAAGTGAAAGAAAAAGCACATTGCACTACAGCATTTATAATATGTTTCCATGTTTATAAATATATATGTGCATATATTTATACGTAGATAGATGAAGAAACCCTATGGGTAGACACCCTCAATAGTAACTGCCTCTGGAAAATAAGCCATTGATTATTTTAACATATATCATTGTTAGGTGATCAATTATGTTTATTAGTTACAAAGGGCTACAGCTAATGCCAGAACCCACCTCCTGGGTCACAGGCTCGTGTTCTCTGTACCCGGGTATCCTCTTTGGTGGCGAAGCCCTTCCCTGCTCCTCATCTATGGATGGGCAGGATATTTGGAAGGAGGGAGAAAAGAACATCCTCATCCCTATCCACTTACCCCTGGCTTCCTAAAACATGCTGACAGATCCTGCAGCCTCTGGACAAGGGACTCAGCATCCCCTCTCTCCACACCTCCCTATCCAGTGGCCTGTGGCTATTTCAGTGTTAGCGGGCAGGGTGGGAGGCATGGCCAGATGCTGCCCACTGCCCAGCCTGGGGGTCCTGGTACCCTGTTGGGAAGCTCTGCACTGGGCCAACATGCCCAGTTAAGGTAACTGGACAACATGGCATGAAATGGCCCTAGGATCCCCGGCATCAGGCAGATCTGGGTTCAAATCCCTGGTTGGGCCCTACTGGCAGTGTGGCCTTGTGTGAGTCATGTTCTCCCGGCCCTGGTTTCCTCATCTGTACAATGGAGATAATGTCCTCTGTGTGGCAGAGCAGGTGTGAGGACTACATGGCAACAAAAGGTGCTTAGCGTGGTGCCTGGCACATGGTATGTGCCCAATAACCTACAGCTACTACTTAGTTTCAGACATTCTCTGCTCTAAAACTAAGTTCCAGGGGTATCCTAAGGTCATAAGCATGTGGTGTGGCCAAGATGAGATGCTTAAGACTGTCCTTAAAACCCAATCCTAATATAGTTAAGGTTTGTCATTACAATCTAAACTTAAAATACTAGATTAAAAGTCAGAAAAAAAAAAAAAAACTTATCTGGTCCCTACCCACCTCCCACCCCTCTCAGGCTTTGTTTTTTTCCTAGTGCCCTCTTTTTTTTTTTTTTTTTTTTTTTTAATGTTTGTTTTTCAGAGGCGGGGAGGGCAGAGAAAGAGGGCGACAGAGGATCCGAAGTGGGCTCTGCACTGACAGCAAGCAATGAGGGACTCAAACTCACAAACTGCAAGATCATGACCTGAGCCAAAGTCAGACGCTCAAAGGACTGAGCCACCCAAGTGCCCTTCCCAGTGTCCTCTTAATGAAAGGAAAACTTCAGTTCCAGGAATAACTGTGCTTCTAAGAACCTTCTTAATCTTAAAGACACAATAAACAATATAATGATCCTATTTCCTTCATTGTTGTGGCTTCTAGGAAGCTCAGAACCATAGTTCTATTTATTTAGGAACATTTTTGAGGTTATTATTCACATTGCATAATGTATGAGGGAAGGGCCCAGTGTTTCCTGAACAAATAGCTTGTCTTTTTTCTTATAGACACTATGAACTATTTAACAGATCCTATTTTCCTCTTTGCTTTGTCTCTAAGAAATCTCTAGGAAGTATAGGACTTAGAGTATTTTGTTTACTGCATTTTGTGGCTTAACTTTTTCTCTCCTTTTAATTTTTCCCCAACCCAATTACCACATTTGGTAACACCATACCTAAAAATGTTATATTACAAGTTTCTGTAAGCTACTGAAAATGGCTCTTGGAATGAGGTAGGGAATAAACAGGTAAGCAAAGAAAAGTAAATAATCTGTTTCCTTTGACAGGTCAACCTCCTCCAACATTTTCTTTAAAATATCAACAAGAAGTGATAAAGTCATTTAAAGAATACTTAGATGGGGCACCTGTGTGGCTCCGTTGGTTAAGCGTCCGACTTCAGTTCAGGTCATGCTCTCACAATTTGTGAGTTCAAGCCCCGCATCGGGCTCTGTGCTGACGGTTCAAAGCCTGGAGTCTGTTTGCGATTCATGTCTCCCTCTCTCTCTGCCCCTCCCCCACTCATACTCTGACTCTCTCTCAAAATAAATAAACATAAGAAAAAAATTAAAGAATACTTACATATATATAAAGAATACACACACAAATATAATCTGATGTTTCATACACATATATGTAAATATATGTAAATACACCCCCCAACACACACACACACACACACACACTGTAACCTGATGTTATAGGAACAATTTCTATGGCTTCTTTCTTCCTACATCCTAGATTTCCAAATAAAATATCACCATTCAACTACAAAGCACATTTGAAAACAATTACTGAGTATATACAAAGCTAAAAATACACTATTAATTGAGAAGGGATTTTTGACCACATCTCAAAAATGACTTAGGCATCTTGTTTGGAATTATATTGGCTGCAATTCTTGTCACACACATTTAAAAATAATTCCTGCAACTGTCCCAGTGGATAGAGACTTAAGGATAACTTCACACCATTTCTGTCCTAGAAGAAAATCCTGTTTGGGAGGGCCTCTGACTCAGTGTAACATGAGATGAGCTATATATGACCACAACTCTACCCTGACAGCGGACACTATTCTCCCTCAGACCTCCTGTCTGCATCAAGGTTGCTCCAAGAAATGAACTTGGCAAAATTTATTCATACTATAAATACCAGAACATAATATGGATAATATGGCATGCACTCAAAAAATATATTACATATGTTTATTGGATTTGTACATAGATCAGTTTGTGCATTTTTTAGATAAAGTTGAAGAACTGTTTTTATTTGCAGTCATTCCATTTTTTTTTCTTTACTGCAAGTCTAAAGGAGAACTAGCATGTGTCTAACATAAATTGCTTCATCAGAGGTCTTGGGGTCTAATGATAGTGTCACCTTGGTTGGGGGGATTTATTATCCAAACTGCCACACTACCCTAATTCATAAGGTTTAAAACAGGATGTAACTCTATACTGCCTGAGTGTAAGGAATGATTCAGCTTGGGGAGTCTGGGTGGCTCAGTCGGTTAAGCGTCAGACTTCGTCTTGGGTCATGATCTCATGGCTCGTTGGTTCGAGTCCCACATCCGGCTCTGTGCTGATAGCTTGGAGTCTGGAGCCTGCTTCAGATTCTGTGTCTCCCTCTCTCTCTGCCCCTTCCCTACTTGCACTCTGTCTCTCTCTCTCTCAAAAAAAAAAAAAAAAAAAACAAAAACAAAACATTAAAAAAAAATTAAAACAAACAAAAAGAAACGATTCCACTCAGGGACACCTGGAGGAAACAAGGAGTTCTACTTCCCCTGGTGAGCAGTCTGTGTGCTGCTCCTAGCAATTCAGCCCTGACTTAGAGGCTTCAGTCAACACAAACAGCAGGAACCCAAAGCCCAGAAAGTCCAGGTCATGAGAAATAAGATAAGCAGGATGTCACGTTCAGGAGGATTCCTGAGGGAATTTGGCTCTGACAGTAGAATCCAAGGGAGCATCTTAACTCTCTGTGTCTTTCCTCAGATATGTGTTAGAAAAGTGGACAGAAAAAGGGAACACTTGGGCCCCGGCCCTAGGCCCTCCTTTGGCAGTGTGCCCTTGGACAAGTCTCTCAACTTTCTTGGGCGTCTACTAATTCGTTTGTAAAATGAAGCCCAGAGCTCTTTCCACCCTGTATGTGTAGACTGCATGCTCTATGCCAGGCTCTGTGCTAGGTTGGAGGCACCATGAGTAAGAGAAAGAGTCCCCTCCAGGGAACCCTATGGCACTTAGAGTCTAGTGGAGTAAACCAACAGAATTGTTTAAAAGCACACAGATATTTTAATTATACTAAAATTGTGACAGTAACCAGCCTTTATGGGAATGATGTGCCAGCACTTATTCTAAAAATCAAGTCCTGTAACCTTTTAACAGCCATATGAGACAGGTACTGTCATTAGTCCCATTTTGTACATGGGAAAACTGAGGCTTAAGGAAGTTAACTAGATCAGGATCACACAGAGAAAAGTAAAAGGACTCTCTGAACAGGTCTGGCCAATTCCAAAAGCCAGTCCTTTACCCATTGCACTGTACTGACTTCCTTCTTAGCTAACCACAGTTCTGGAGACAGCGTTTAGAACTGGCTTTTTTTTTTTTTTTTTTACCTAAGCGCCATTTCACAGTCTAATTGTAAGCGGAAATTTTACCCATGAATTCCCACTGGAGCATTTACTGAACCCCATCTTGCCTGGAAAGGACTGCTCCTTCTGGAGCCCTGGAAAGGCCACAAGGGACACGAGCAGCAGGTGGCTGAGATGCGCGGGTGGTGGTGATGCTAATGCTTTCACTCTGCCCCTCCACTGCTGGCTGGATTACACACATCAAATCCCGTCTGCTCTCCCTGCTACACAGCAAGCTAAATCAATCTGTCAACCAACAGCAAATCAACTCAAAAGAATAAGAAACAACAGAACTAAATAGGCACGCTGCACTTTCCTTGACCTTTAAACTGATTACAGCCTTGATTGTCTTCCAATTTTGAAGTGAAATGAAACGGCAGTTGTGCACAGAAGAGAGGCCTGGGCTGGTCCTGCCAGTTTACAGCTCAAGCTGCTTCTTAGCAAGGGTTAAATGGTAGCAAGTCTTTAAAATCGCCAATTTGATGAGCTCTTACTCTGCACCAGGCACTGTCTGTATGCTGGCTCATTTAAGCCTCAGGACTCTACCCATTCATTCATTTATTCACTCACTCATTCAACCAATACTTATTTGGTACTCACTTTATGCCAGGTGCTGTACTAGGTTAGGTCTTTGTCCTCATGAAGCTTATACTTTAACAAGGAAGACAGGTAACTGCCAAGTAAACAAATAACAGATGGACTTCTCTTCCCCGGGGCTCAGGGCATGCAGGCTTAGAGGACTCCACATTTTTAAATTATTACTTTAGAGAGAGACAGAGAGAGAGAGAGAGCAAGCTGAGGAGAGGGGGCAGAGGGAGGGGGGAGAGAGAGAGAGAGAGAGAGAGAGAGAGAGAGAGAGAGAAAGAGAATCTCAAGCAGGTTCCACTGTAGGTGCTGAGCCCGATGTGGGGCTTGATCCCACAACCCTGGGATCATGACCTGAGTGGAAATCAAGAGTCGGACACCCAACCAACTAAGCCACCCAGGTGCCCTGAGGACTCCCCATTAAAATTTTTTTAACGTTTATTTAATTTTGAGAGAGAGTCACAAAGCAGGAGTTGGGGAGGAGCAGAGAGAGAGGGAGACACAGAATCTGAAGCGGGGTGCAGGCTCTGAGCTGTCAGCACAGAGCCCGATGTGGGGCTTGAACCCACGAACCGTGACATCATGACCTGAGCCTAAGTTGGCTGCTTAACCAACTGAGCCACTCAGGCGCCCCGAAGTCTCCCCATTTTAAAGAGAACACGAAACAACTGCAGATCCAGTGCCTCCTTAGAGTATCAACTCTGGCTGACCATTAGAACTGGGAAACTTAGCATTAACATGCACGCCTGGGGGCTCATCCCAAAACCATCGGATGAGAACCTGTGGAGGTGAGGCACTGGAATTTTTTTAACTGATAATTTTGAAATAATTTTGAATTTACAGAAAAGTGGCTATCATCATCCAAAGAACCCCCAGGCTCACCAGTTGTGTATACTTTGCCATACTTATATTACCATTTTCTCTCTATGTATGCATACATATACATGCATGTTACACATTCTTTTTTTTCTGAATCATTTGAGGTTAAGCTACATACCATATCCACTGATCGTTAAAGTCTTCAGCATGTGTCTTAAGAATGAAGAGGCTTCTTACATAGCCCAAGAACATTGTTCAAAATGAGGAACTTTGATAGTGCCATGTATTTATTTAAATAAAGACTATATTCAAAGTTTGCTAATTGTCTCAATAATGTCTTTCATAGAATTTTTTCCCATACAGGAGCCAATCTAAGATCATGTGCTGTGTTTAGCTGTCATGCCTCCTTGTTCCTTCCTTGGCCTTTCTTGACACTGGCATTTTTTAAGAATCTGAATCAGTTATTCTGGTGTGTCCTTCCTTTTAGGTTTGTCCAATGTTTCCCCATGATTAGATTCAAGTTATGCATTTTGACAGGGATAGTGCATAAGCATATATGTCGTGGGTCCTTGGTACATCATACCAGGAGGCACGTTATATCAGCTTGTCCCAATATTGGTGATATTAATTCTCAACACTTGGTGAAGGTGGGTCTGCCAGGTTTCTCTAATGCCACGTTAGCATTTTCCCCTTTGTTTAATGACTAATTTGCAGAGGGATATTTTGGAATTCTAAATATCATATTCCTCATCAAACTTTCACACAATGGTTTTAGCAAGTACTGATGATTTTTGCCTGAGATAATTATTTACTAATATGGTTACAAGATGGTGACTTTTTAATTTCATTAGACTTTCTTGTTTTTAAGTTTATTTATTTATTTTGAGGGGGGGGTACAGAGAGAGGGAGAGAGAGAATCCCAAGCAGGCTCTGTGATGTCAGCACAGAGCCTGATGTGGAGCTTGAACTCACCAATTGTGAGATCATGACCTACACTGAAGTGGGATGCTTAACCAACTGAGCCACCCATGCGCCCCTAATTTCATTATACTTTCTCTGTGTATTAGTTGGTATTCTAATGTAAGGAAAAGCTTCCTCATCTCCCTCATTTGTCAAGGAGTTATAATTCATTACTGTCCTATTAATTTTGACACTTAACTGTCCCAGATTTGCTCAGTGAGACTCCCATCAAGCTATAGCCTATATTCTTCTCCCATGTCCCCATCTTTATTTTCTGGCATAAGATGTTCTAGGCTGATCTACTTTCCTTGCCCCAGGCTTGTGATCAGCCATTTTTCCAAGAAACTTTTTTTTTTAAGTTTATTTATTTTGAGAGACAGAGAAAGCACCAGCAGGGGAGGGGCAGAGAGAGACGGAGAGAGAGAGAATCCCGAGCAGGCTCTCCACTGTCAGTCTCGGGGCTCAAACTCACAAACTGTGAGATCGTGACCTGAGCCGAAACCAAGGGTCTGACACTTAATCGACCGAGCCACCTAGGCATCCCCATTTCTCCAAGAAACTTAATTCTGTTTAGAGTAAAGTGTACTTAGAAACCAATATCTGGACACTAAGAATGCTCATTACTTCTAGGATTTTCTGTCAATGGCACTGGTATTTTTAGAAAGCTCCCAAGGTGATTCAAACGTGCAGCCAGTATTGAGAACCATTGTCTATGAAGAAGGCGCCCAACCACCACCTAAGTAGATGGCTCTGGGAAGGGAAGGGAGAGAAGATATTTAGGAGCTGTGGAGTAGTGGACCAATGCAGTATATCTCAAAGCATGGGTAAAGACACATTAGTGGGCCATATAATTCATTTAGTTGGTCATGTCTAACATTAAAAAAAATAAAAATAAAAAACAAAACCTCAATAGAACAGGAGGGCATGTACTAGATTATAATATAAAGCTATTTCTTACTGAGTCACAGTCCAAAAAGATTGAGAATTGCTGGTCTAAAAAGTGCTGGGCTTTTTTTCTCCTCTGCTAGATAAGAGTGGGTGCTTCCCCCAAGCCAAACCCTAATCCAGGGAAGGGAAGAGCCAAGAGAACACCTCAAAAAGGTTGAGGGTGGGGTGCCTGGGTGGCTCAGTCGGTTAAGCGTCTCACATCAGCTCAGGTCAGGATCTTGTGGTTCATGAGTTTGAGCTCTGCATCAGACTCTGTGCTGACAGCTCAGAGCCTTGAGCCTGCTTCGGATTCTGTGACTCCCTCTCTCTTCCCCTCTCCTGCCCACACTCTGTCTCTCTCTCACTCTCTCAAAAATAAATAAAATATTATTATTTTTTTTTAAATTGAGGGTATCTCAGTATTTACTTGAACATTTGCTTTAAGGGCAGATTGACATACAGATCATCCCCCTTGCCTGTCTGAGAAGGTTCAGTGTGACCTGGGTAGACACACTGGGGCAGAGAGAAGGAGGACCATGGAGAGGTCTGCATGTCCACCCATGAGAGTGAGTCAGGTGGACACTGGGAGGCAAGTTGAACTATCTTCCTGATGCCTCAACCAAGAGGGCTGGCCACTAGGTAAGGAGATCCCCAACAGCAAAAGGCTGGGAGTGGACTGGCAGAGGTGAGATCTGGGGTGGTGGTGGAAGAGGCAGAGACGGATCCAGATCCCCACAGGGGTGTTCTGCCACCTGTTGTTTCCCCCCAGGAAGAACGCATATGAAATACAGGAGTCAGAGAGTCAGCATGGAGATGCCTGCCCAAAGGACACAAATGGTAGCCTTAGCCGGAGAAGCAGTGGCAGCCAAAAGAGGATCACAACAGACAGTGATCTGTATCTCCCTCCTTCCCACCCGTCCCACTAGAGGAGAAAGGGATTCTGACAAGAAAAGTGTGGAAGTGTGAAAGATCTAATAGTTCTTTCCCCTACTCCCACCCCCACTGATGAAGGGCGGAGGGGGGTGGGTAAGATTTAAATGGGATGTGAGATTGAAATTTAAACTAGACTGGGCTTTCTGAAATTACAGCATACAGAAAAAGACATGGAATCCACCCAATATGCCATGAAGGGACTGGAAAGACAGATTCAAGAAGGCAGGATTGAAGACAGTTTCTGGGGAGAAGAGAAAGCTTTTGTTTAGACCCCACCATGTTGAGAGTGTTCAATAAATACTATTTCAAGGAGGCCTGGAAGATGAGAAGCAGCTGAGGATGGGTTACCTGGCAGAAAAAAAAAAAAAGAAAGAAAGTACAGTGTCCTCTGGGTGAGGGAGGTATTGGCATATGGAAAGGACGGAAAAGTCTGGAGGGACTATAGCCTAGTGACAGGGGACAGGCTGGATGGGGAGTTGAGTTGAGAGGACTCAAAATATGGATGGCCTGTAGCCTGCTGAGGGGAGTAGGGTTATTTTTTCATAAATGGTAAAGTATTATGTATTTATTTAAAAGATTCCAGGGTGCCTGGGTGGCTCAGTCGGTTGAGCAGCCAACTTCAGCTCGGGTCATGATCTCGCGGTCCGTGAGTTCGAGCCCCGCGTCGGGCTCTGTGCTGGCAGCTCGGGGCCTGGAGCCTGTTTCGGATTCTGTGTCTCCCTCTCTCTGACCCTCCCCTGTTCATGCTCTGTCTCTCCCTGTCTCAAAAATAAATAAAACGTTAAAAAAAAAAATTTAAAAAAAAAAAAATAAAAGGTTCCAGGGGCGTCTAGATGGCTCAGTCAATTGAGCATCTGACTCTTGATTTTGGCTCAGATCGTGATCACAGGGTCATGGGATTGAGCCCCACATTCAGCTCCATGGTGAGCATGGAGCCTGCTTGGGATTCTTTCTCTCTCACTATCCCTCCCTCTGCCTCTCTCCCTAGCTCATGCTCTCTCTCTCTCTGTCTAAAATAAAAAAAAATTTTTTTAAAGATTCCAACAGTGCACCTCTCCCTACCTCATACAAATCCTAAAGGTATCATGTATCATTAATGTATTCTTCCAGGCTGTTTAGACGTCTCCGTGTTTCCATGTATATATTTTTAATATATGGATGAAAACTTACGGTTCTGCTATTTTTTCCACTTGATTATATATCACAAATCTCCTTCCATATTGTTGGTTGAATAAATGATACTAAATCCATACCATGCACCTGTTAAACTTCATGATGCTGCTCTTAATTGTTGACCAGAATGATGTTCTGAATATGTTCAGTGACAGATTGTAACGATGTAAAATCCTATTTTTAACAAAATATCTATAGACACTCATTTGTACCTGTTTGTACCAGAAAAAGTACAGCAGGATATACACCAAAATATTAACAGTGGTGGGATTTCTGTTTTTTTCCCTTTTTTGGCTGTTGTTTTTCTTTTTTACTTTCTTTAAAATAAAAAATATATATATAATGTATAATAAAAATAATAAAAAATAAAAAAATATTTTGATAAAAATACATTAAGTCAATTCTAGACCCACATGGGGCTTGCACTCAACCTCAACCGAGATTAAGAGTCGCAGACTTTACTGACTGGGCCAGCCAGGTGCTCCTTGGTTGTTGTTTTTCTAATTTTCCTATCGTAAATAAATAGTAAATTAAAGTTTTATAACAAAAAATGTGGAAAGTAAATAGGACGAAATGGTGCTGCTATTCTTTGTTCTTTGTGTGTGTGTGTGTGTGTGTGTGTGTGTGTGTGCGTGCGCACAAATGTGTGTGTGTGTGTTTAATTTCTCACAAAAGGGGAGAGAACAAGCATAAAGCATCATTTCAGTTCAGACACACAATCAACAACTTAAAAAAAAAAAACCACCCGTCACACTGATGGACACTGTATTTCCAAAATGAGGGGTTATCCTTGATGTCTTATAGCTTGAACAAAAAAGACATGCAGACACAAGATGACCCTGAATTTGTCCCTGAGTGAGGCAAATAGCCATATAAATTATATCACATCACCTCTGGCATTCTAGAGCAGAATCTTAATATGCAGCCACTTCCCCCCCACACAGACTGAGTTCCCTGCAGACACAAGGACCCCGTAAGAACCCAGAGGGCTTCTTTCTGAGCCTGGGCTAAGACTCAGGCTTTTCCTAAATAAACTAAGGACTGTGAATCAAACAACTAACCTTTCTGTTCTTGTTTGGCCCAGAAAATCTTGACTCGCTGGTGAATGTGGTTGTCTTCACGCAGTTTCTTCTGCCACTGACGCAATTCTTGAATCTCAGGATCACACCGAACCTGGAAAATGCCCACAAAGCTTTAGTTTCTTTCCTACAACTTCTATACATTAGCTTGTTAACTCTGCATGGAAAATCCTTTACAAACCAACTGGATATGCTTTAGGTTCTAAGTGAATCAGTGTTTTAAAGGATTTATCTAAACTCCTACAGCTTATGTAGTATTTGAGTGTAAATAACGTTGTGTGAAGATTTGCTATACTAATGGTAGGTTGAGAACATTCTAGATCTGTGCTCTTCAGCAGAAATACAAAGTAGCCTCATGTGAAATTTTACATTTCTTTGCAGTTCCATTTTAAAAAGTAAAAATAAGTTAGTGAGATTATTTTTAAGAACATATTTTATTTTGGGGCATCTGGGTGGCTCAGGTTAAGTGTCCAACTCTTGATTTCAGCTCAGGTCATAATCTCACCATTCGTGGGTTCGAGCCCCATGTTGGGCTCTGCGCTGACAGTGGCAGAGCCTGCTTGGGATTCTCTCTCTCTATCTGCCTCTCCCCGACTCGCACTCCCTGTCTCTCCCAAAATAAATAAACTTAAAAAAAGAATATATTTTATTTAACCTCAAAGATCTAAAATATTATTTCAACATGTAATCAATACAAAAATTATTTATGAAATATTTTACTCTCCGTTTTCCATACAGTCTTCAACATCTAGTGTGTATTTTACAGTGACATCACAGCCCAATGTGGGCTAAACACATTCCAAGTGCTCAATAATCACACACAACTGGTGGCCAGTATATCGGTTCTAGAGGAATCACAGTCAATGTATTAGTTTAATACCAATTGACTAAGCGTCTACTGCATACTGGGCTTTGTGCTATACCTTGGCAATAAACAGATTACTGATGATAATTTTAATTAAGTTTTAATTTTATTATTCTGTAGCTCATATTCATTGAGCACTTAGGTCCCAGGCATTGTTTAAGTCTTTTACAAGATGTAACCATCAAAACAACCCAATGAGGCAAGAATGATTACGCCCATTTTACGGATGAGGAAACTCAGTTGAAGCAGCTTGCTGAGTCACAGATCTAGGAAATGGTTTTGAGATTTCCAGCTGCTCTTGAGGGGCTGAGAATCTAGTAGGAGACATAGAGTACAGGAATAAGATCACCAAGGTGTGGTAAGAATAAGGATATCAGTGAGTACAAGGGAATACAGAAGGGGAACTGAGCTCAGCCTGGAGCAGTCAGGAAACAGGTCATGGAGGAGATGACTCCTGGAGTGAGTTTTGAAGCATAAACTAGAGTTAGTCATGGAGAGAGAGTGGGTAGAGTGTCATGGTGGTCCAGTTCTGCCTTACTGTGATCATGTCACAAAGCCAGGGCCCACCCTCCTGCTTTTTCAAACAAACACTGGATCTTGAAACTTCCTGCTCTGGTCATTGGGATATAGGCTTCCTGGATGAGTTTCCAAAGGGTCCTGTTGTCCTCTAGAAGCCTCACATGGCTTTTTATAACTAGGAACCTTAGAGAGCAATGTTGGGGTCAGGATGATCTCAGTCCCTTCCCTTCCAGAAAGATCCTTGGTTCTTTATGCAGACTGATCCCATGCACATCAGAGAGCTACTCACCAAGAGGCATTTGGAGAAATGGCCTTAACAAACTCAAGAAAAATAAAGTCCTTCCTATCACTTCATTTCTCAGAGCATGGGGTGCCTTAGTTATCTTAAGAAAACTACTCAAGTGATTTTTTTTTCCCAAGATAAAAAAGACTGTTTTTTTCTGAACTTCTAAATGGCAGCTACTCTTGTTTAAAGAAAAAGAAAATATACAAATTATCTATAAATGTGTATTTTTAAAAAAAAATTTTTTTTTAACGTTTATTTATTTTTGAGACAGAGAGAGACAGAGCATGAATGGGGGAGGGTCAGAGAGAGGGAGACACAGAATCCGAAACAGGCTCCAGGCTCTGAGCTGTCAGCACAGAGCCCGACGCGGGGCTCGAACTCACAGACCGCAAGATCATGACCTGAGCCGAAGTCGGCCGCTTAACTGACTGAGCCACCCAGGCGCCCCTCCCCAAATCTTTTAAATTACAAACCAATGTTTTTAGTGTTTCCTAAAGTCTTATGTTCAAAAGATTAGGTACCTTCAACATCTCTGTTCTGTAGGCTAAGCAAACTCAAACCCTCATGGGTAGCTAAAAAGGAGGTTATCCACATCTTTTCCAGGAACTTCTGTTTATCTGGATCCAAGCACGCAGAAACCCCCACATTTCTGCACCATGACAACTAATACGCATAATGCTAATAAAGATGAAAGATCTTCTGAACCACTAAAAAAAGGTTAACACTAATTATAATCAGCAAGTTGACTACATTTTATTGTAGTCACATTCTTTCTGTATAACTGATGTATTTGTATAGTTTGGAAGAAGTCAGAGAGTGTGGGTTCCTCTAGGAAGGAAGTAAAATGGGGGAGGGAGCTTTAGCTTTTTACTCCATATTTTTCTGGATTGGACTGTTGGGGATGTTTACAAAGAGCATATATTGTTTTAGAAATACAAGTGTTTAAATTTTAAATTAACAGGCTGCTGAGAGGCAAACAAGAGTTCTTTAACTTAAGAATAACTGATGAATTTCCCTGACAATCCCCTGAACTCTCAATTACCTTAATATTTAACAAACAGAAACACCATTTCCTTCATCATTCCAGAAGGCTACAGATGTTCTCAGGATTCTGCTGACCAGTTTAGGGTGATTTTCCTCTGTCTGGCCAGAGACCCTTGATGTTTTTCTTGATTCCCTTCATTTGGAAAGCAAGGACTGCTATTTACTAAAGTGGAGCATGGCAGCCTTGTTAGTTAACTTCTCATTACCAGGAAAGCCTGGATCCCCAGAGAAGGCTTTTGTGAGCCCTGGGGAAAGCATGCACCCATTGAACAGGGCTAATCCGGTCATTATAGTCATGATTACGGAATCAATTTAAATGGCAGTGGCTGTGCCAATCAGCAAATACCGTAGAGTGCAGTGTAATGTTTAACACATCAACAGTTTCATTGATTTAAAAAAAAGAAGTCTCCTTTACGAGTGGCTTCCTACTTTTACTTGTTTAAATTACCCCATGGAGTCCATCTGCTCTTCCAAGATACGCACACCGAGTAATACACACATTATTGTGTACTTGACTTTGGGTAAGCCAAGAAAGAAAACTCCATTAAGTGGATGTGAATTTTTTAAAAAAATGCCCGTGAACCAATCAAATTCTCCTAATTATCTATTACTCTGATGAAAGCCAAAACAGGACACCATATTGGTTAAGAAATCCAACTCTCTATCGGAAAGACTGAAGTTGAATCTCAGCTCTGCAAATGACAAGCTGAGGAACCTATGAGCAAGTTATTTAAACTGTCTGAGCCTCGATTTCCTCTCCTGTAAAATGGAGAAAGTATACATATTTCCTTCATTGCACTGGTGTGAAAACAAGATGAGATATTGTCTGGTCCATAGTAAGCCCTCCCTGTTTTAGCAATTTCTTACATCAACTAATAAAGTAGTAAGAATAATCTGAGTTCAGCTCTGGGGTTGCATCCTACAACCGCTGGTAGGACATGGAGCCAACTGGCTGAAGAGCCAGTGATTCATAAAATTGGAAGTGAGGTCTCTTCCCAAGGGCTTACAGTTTATTGAATACATAAATGATCTTACAATTATATAACTGTAGGCATTACTCAACCAGTAGAGAGATATCAGGGCCGTAGGATGGTGACTGCAGCCAGGGAAGAAGAGAGGGGCCCTATGGCTGGGACTTGGAAATTACCCTTAATACTTCTGAATTCCTCTTAGCTCAGTTGTTTTCTTTGCTTCTTGGCAAAACAGACAATAACATAGCAACGCCTATTTTCTCTGGAGGATTCCTTGGGGTTTTTCTAGTTGCTTTGGAGGAAGAAACTTTCAGTATAGTACAGTTCCTGGAAAGATGCTGGAGAAACAACACAACAGTCAGCACTTCAGTCGTGCTGGCAAGAGTCAGCCTCCAACTGGGTGTGAGACACCTCAGAAGGTCCTTACCACATCCTTGCCATGACTTGATGTACTAACGATAATACTGAAGGATTTTATACCCGGGAAAAGTGGATTTCAACAAGAAGGAAATACATATTTGCAAATTCTCTTGCAAATACCTAATGAAATATTCACAGTTTCCAACTCTCTCATACGTTCCAATTTCTCTCTGCAGGTAAGATTCATTTCTTCATTTCTTCTTTATTTCTTCTCAGATCTTTGGCAAAATGAAACAAAAGTTGGTTTCTCATTCTGGTAGTTACGAGTGTTCCATATTGTTTTTAGGAACAAATTATAAAAACCTGTAGATATAACATATTTCCTGGTATTGTGGAAGTGTCCCAGACATTCATCTGTACTAAGATAGTATGCCTCTTAGAAGTTGCTGGGGGCTTTCAGGGAGGAGCAGAAATGTGTTCTAGAGAAATATATACTTTTTTAATTTTTTAAGAGAGAGAGTGTGCAAGCAGGGGAGGGGGCAGAGGAAGAAAGAGAGAGACAGAGAGAGAGAGAGAGAGAGAGAGAGAATCTTAAGCAGGTTCCACACTAAGTGTGGAGCCTGATGTGGAGCTCAATCCCACAACCCTGGGATCTTGACCAGAGCCAAAATCAAGAGTTGGGCACTCAACCTACTGAGCCAACCAGGCGCTCCTAGAAAAATATTTTTTAAACAGTGGGTTCAGCACTTTAGCGAGTAGTAAATTCACTTTAGTGGGTTGTGAATAACATTTTAAAAAGTCTAATCCAATAGAAAATACCAGATATTCTCTTATCATTAAGGACCCACTTTATCTCTGAAAATGTTTTTTTCTTTCAAAGTCTATTTTATCTGATGTTAAGAATGCAAGATCACTTTCCTTTTGGTTGGTATTTGTGCCGTATATTCTGGGTCTTTCAACTATTCTGGGTCATTTTGTGTTACCTGTACCTCTAGCATAGAGGCAGATTTCTTTTTAATCCAATCTGAAAAATCAGAGTTTATTCTATTTACACTTATTGTGATCAGTAATATTTTATTAATCTAATTCACCAAATATTTTTATTTATCATGCTTTTACGTTTTTTTTTCCTTTCCTGCTTTCTATTGCATTGGATTTTCTTTTTTTTTTCTTTTAAGATTTTATTTTTTTAAGTAATCTCTACACCTAACATGGGGCTGGAACCTACAAACCCGAGATCAAGAGCCGCACACTCTACCACTGAGCCAGCCAGGCACACCTGAATTAGATTTTTGTATTCCATTTTTCCCCTTCCACTGATTTGTTAGTTCATATTATATATTTTTTGAATATGTCATTATAATGTAATAAGCAACTTAAAGTAAAAAATGAGTCTGTCCAACCTCCCCTGAAGCACTTACGGGACTTTAGAAGACTTTAACGTCCCACTCTCATCTCTCATGACTGTTGTCCAGTATTTTAGTTTCCCCTCATTTATTCCCCCACTGGTGTGTGTATATGTGTGTGTTGTGTGTATATATGTATACATATGTGTATATATGTATATATGCACATGCAGTATATGTACATAAGTGTACGTATGTGTGTGTGTGTGTGTATATATATATATAAAATAGTCAATGTCTATTTAGATGTAGCAGCTTCCTCATTCACTATTGTTTCTTGCATTCTGCTCCCACTCCTTCCTTGTGGATTCAATTTCCTTCTAACTCAAGTACATCATTTAGTAGTTCCTCCAATGAGAGATGTGTTTGAAAATGTATTTAGCCATTGCTCTTGAATGATAATTTAGTATATTGATTAATAAGTTGATTAATAAAATGATAATTTAGTAAATAATAAATAATAAATCTATTATTAAATAATTAATTTAATATAATTCTCTGTTGAATGTTACTTTCCCATAGGGTTAGAACACACTTCACCGTTTTCTGGCATGTGCTACTGCTGATCAGTAATTTTTTTTTAAGTTTATTTATTTATTTTGAGAGAGACATAGTGTGAGCAGGGGAGGGGCAGAGAAAGAAGGAGAGAAAGAGAATCCCAAGCAGACTTCATGCTGTTAGCACAGAGCCAATGCAGGGCTCAGACTCACAAAATCATGAGATCCACACCTGAACTGAAACCAATAGTCGAATGCTTAACCAACTCCTGCTGATCAGTAATCTTTTAATTGTTTTTTAATGTTTATTCGTTTTTTGAGAGAAAGAGAGACAGAGCATAAGTGGGAGTGGGGCAGAGAGAGAGAGGGAGACACAGAATCCAAAGCAGGCTCCAGGCTCTGAGCTGTCAGCACAGGGCTTGAACTCATGAACCACGAAATCACGACCTGACTGAAGTTGGACGCTTAACTGACTGAGCCACCCAGGCGCCCCTGATCAGTAATCTTGATCAGTCTCATTGTTCTTCCTTTGTAGGCAATCCTTCTTTCAAAACAGTTTTAAGACTTCCTCCTTGCTTGTGGCATTCCAGTTTCACCAGGTAGCATTTTGCTGTGATTCTGTCCTCATGTATCTAGTTCGGGATTCGTGTTTCTTCAGCTTTGGGATATTCTCACCCAAAGAGCTCTATCAACACTGCACTGCCTCTCACCCACTCATTCTGTTGTCACCCTCTGCAATTTCTATTAGACTTATGTTTGACCTTCTTGTCTCAACTGCTTTCCCCAATTTCCCACTGTATTTCCCTGCTGCCTTCTTTCTCCCAGATCTCTCTCTGAATAGTAATTACTCCTCCAGCTGTGTCTGCCTACTATTTAATGTACACCCAAAATATGGTTCATGGATCAGCACCATTGGCATTACTTGAGCTCATTAGACATGCAAATTCATGGGTTCCACCTAAGACCTATGAAGTCAGAACTGAATAGAGAGGGGCCAGGAATCTATGTTTAACAAACTCTCCAGGTGATTCTGAAGCTTACTGGAGTTTGAGAAGCATGGCTTTAGCCTGTTTGCTAAATTGTTTTCTTTTCTTTTTTTTTTAAACTTTTTTTAATGTTTATTTATTTATGAGAGACAGAGAGTGTGTGTGAGTGGGGAAGGGGCAGACAGAGGTGGGGACAGAGGATCTGAAGCAGGCTCCGCACTGTCAGCACAGAGCCCAATGTGGAGCTCGAACCCATGAAACGTGAAATCATGACCTGAGCCAAAGTTGGATGCTCAACCAACTGAGCCACCTAGGTGTCCCTAAATTGTTTTCATTTCTAGAGGTTGTACTTAGTTCTTTTTCAAATCTGATCCTTTTTTTTCTTACTCCCCTATTTAGCAAGGCTTATATTCTTTAAAAAAAAATTTTAGTATATTTCTATAATCATCTTAAACGTACTTATTTCACAGCCTCAAATTGCCACCCTTGAGGCCTTGGATTCTCCAGTTGGTTGTACTTACTGGCTGCCCCCCCTTCCCCCACCTCCATTCCTTGTTGGTTTATTTTTTATTATAAGCTCATAGTCACTGAGGGCCCTAGTTCCATTTCCAGGTCTGAGGTCATGTTTTTTATGCAGGAGTCAATACAGGTTTTTTTAAACATCAGATAGTAAATATTATTTTTTAATTTTTTTAATGTTTATTCATTTTTGAGAGAGAGAGATAGAGAGAGCCAGTGGGGGAGGAAGAGAGAGGGAGACACAGAATCTGAATCAGGCTCCCGGCTCTGAGCTGTCAGCACAGGGCCCAACACAGGGCTCACAAACCGTGAGATCATGACTTGAGCTGAAGTCAGACACTTAACCACTGAGCCACTCAGGCGCCCCAATATTTTTGGCTTTATGGGCCATATAGTGTCTGTCCCAATGACTCTGTCATTATAGCACAAAAACAATCATACCCATTATGTATTTTTAAAAATGGGCATGGCTGCGTTCTAGTAAACTTTATTTAAAGAGTGGTCCAGGGGCGCCTGGGTGGCTCAGTCGGTTGAGCGTCCGACTTCGGCTCAGGTCACGATCTTGTGGTCCGTGAGTTCGAGCCCCGCGTCGGGCTCTGGGCTGATGGCTCAGAGCCTGGAGCCTGCTTCCAATTCTGTGTCTCCCTCTCTCTCTGACCCTCCCCCGTTCATGCTCTGTCTCTGTCTCAAAAATGAATAAACTTAAAAAAAAAATTTTTTTTTAAATTTAAAGAGTGGTCCAGAGTTGGTCCACAGGCTATAGTTTGTCAGCCCCTGCTCTTATCCTTAAGTGGGCATTAGAATTGTAGCCCCCAGGGGTGCCTGGGTGGCTCAGTTGGTTGAACGTCCAATCATCTTTGGCTTAGGTCATGATCTCACAGCAGTCTGGAGCCTGCTTTGGATTCTGTGTCTCCCTCTCTCTGCCCCTCCCCCGCTTGCACTCCACCTCTCTGTCTCTCAAAAATAAACATTAAAAAAAAAAAAAAAGCCCCAATCTTCCCTTGGTTACCCTTCCATTTTTCTGTATGTATTGCACACACATTATTCCTTTAAGACAATTCTCTAAATTTACCTGATGATATTGAGATCACTTAGGGCACTTGTTAAAAGTGGAATCTCACGGGGGCTCCTGGGTGGCTCAGTCGGTTAAGCATCTGACTCTTGATTTCAGCTCAGGTCATGATCTCACAGTTCATGAGTTTGAGCCCTGTGTCAGAGGCTTGGGATTCTCTCTCTGTGCACCTCCCCCGCCCCAATAAATAAACATGAAAAAAACAGAATCTCAGGCTCTTACCTTGTAGGCTCTGATTCATTGCATGTGAGGTGGAACCAACATGTATATTTAGCAAGAACCCCCGGTGATTCTAATGATCTGAAGAGTTTGAAACTGCTCTAACCAAAGAATATGTGAAGAATGAACTTAATGTTGAGACTGACATCTGCTTTAAGACCCGCAGATTTTTATCTCAGTTCTTACACAATGCCACGTTGATTATTCAAATTCTTAAAATCAGAGTCAAGAAGGACTGCTCAGGCTATTAGTGTGTGGTCAGGAGACAGGATCTGTATGACTCATGAACAGCAACTGCTTTTTGGTGGGGTAGTCTTTTCAGTGCAATTCTAGAAAGGCCTTCTCCTAGGAAGCCACACCTATTTTTTATACTAAAGTTCCTTGAACAATAATATCATATTGCAGTATATACTTGGAAAAAGCGGAATTTCCCCCAACAGCTCGGGGATGACAGTTGAGATAAAGTTCATCCAACTTTCCTTGGTACTTGTTTACCCAAATAATCAGGGAATTATTAAGTTGCAAAAGTATTTAAGGGATTCGAGGAACTTTCCAATGATTTATGAATTACAGCCAAGTGAATGATGTCAAAGACCATGTTATTGCACAATGCTTTGATCTTCTTCTTACCATTGATACCCGTAACTGACATTTATATAGTTATGGCTGCCCAGATGTATCTAATGTGCAGTCAAGGTTGAGAGCCACTGCTCAAAATTGTGGACACTTCACCCCTCCACCAGTGGCTCTCAAAGTGGGGTCCTTAAACTAGCAGCTTCAACATCTCTTGAGAGCTAGTTTGAAATGTAAGTGCTCAGGCCCTGTTGCAATCCTACTGACTCTGATACTCTGGAGTTGAGGCCCAGCAATCTGTGTGTTTAGAAGGCTTTCCAGATCATTCTGATGTAGACTACTGTATGAGAACTGTTGCATTGTTCCCCTAGTGAATCCCAGCTCCCTGGATCCCTGCCTCTTGGAAAACTGTACCACTCTTCTCATTAAGCAGGGGAATCTAGCCCCCCTCTTTCTTTTTTTTTTTTTTTTTAAATTTTTTTTAACATTTATTTATTTTTGAGAGACAGAGAGAGACAGAGCACGAGTGGGGGAGGGGCAGAGAGCGAGAAGGAGACAAAGAATCTGAAGTAGGCTCCAGGCTCTGAGCTGTCAGCACAGAGCCTGATGCAGGGCTTGAACCCATGAACCGTGAGATCATGACCTGAGCCGAAGTTGGATGCTCAACCGACTGAGCCGCCCAGGTGCCCCTATCCCCCCTCTTTCGAATCTAGGTGAGCCTCATGACTTGCTTTGACCAATAGAAGGTAACTGAAGAGCTGCTGTGCAAGTTTCAGAGTCTGGGCCTCAAGAAGGCTTGAAGCTTCCATTTCTAGAATGTTCTTTCCATAATGTAAGGAAACTGGTCTGGCCCACTGGAGGATGACAGGCCATGTGGAAGAGAACTGAAGAGCCCCAGACATGTGCCTGGGACCTTCCAGCCCAGCCCAGGAGGTCATCTAGGCCAAGAATACCACAGAGCTGCTGGAGAGGTCCATCATGGCCAAAGGGTGCATGCTGAAAGTGGTACAGATGAGGTTGGAGCGCCAGACTCAGAGCCCCAGTGGGGAGCCATGTGGGGACATCCCACACACAGTTGAAGGTCCTGAATGCAGCATTCACCATTAAATGCACCAACCGAATGCAGCCACGTGAGTGAGTAGAGGAGAAATCAGCAGAAGAACTACCCAGTTAACCCAGAGGACTGTGAACAAGAATCAATTGCTGTGGTTTAAGTCACTAAGATTGAGCAGCAGGAGGGCTTATATTACAGCTGTACAATTTACCCACATACTTTGCCTTGAAGGGAAATTGATTAGCCCTTTAAAGAGAAACACTCTGGAAAAGTTGTAATTTTGGCCAGTACTAACCACCAGGCAGAGTATTGGGTGCATCAGATGCAACTAATACATAGGTCTGGCTTCACGGGCACCCTGTACAGTCACACAGGCCCTGTGCTTAGAAGGGCCTTACATTGTTTTCACACCCTTGTTGTCACCATCTAGAAATTCTTAAAACTTTGAACCAAGGGCCCTGTGTTTTTATTTTACACTAGGCCCTGCAGATTATGAATCCAGTCCTACCAATACGTAGTTCCGTCATTTATTCATCACAACACCCCCAGAATTTGGCTTATCAGTTTTCACCACGTATTTGGGATGCGTTGCGACTCAGCAAATAAAGAGGAGGGCAGGAGTTGCAGACTGTCTGGCCACAGACATAGCATGGCATAGCATTTTTTGAGCA
The DNA here is from genome assembly GCF_046562875.1 of Panthera onca. Lineage (NCBI taxonomy): Eukaryota > Metazoa > Chordata > Mammalia > Carnivora > Felidae > Panthera > Panthera onca. Next base: position 26,506,869 of record NC_138354.1, read on the forward strand.
TATTAAGGAAAATCCACTTGCAGAAATAACCCAGAGTATATTTAAACAACGACAGGACGAGGCAGGGGGAAGGGGAAGAGACTGGCCTGGGAAGCTAGGCCCCAAGCAGGCTAAACTCACTATTAATAGTGCTGTGGCCTATTTTGGCCTGCCTGGTGGCCCTGAAAATTGCCCTGAGAACTGGGCTTGGGAAATGACAGTGGAAATCAGGTGCCTTCATTCTGGGGTATCACTGGAACCATGCTGGGCACAGACAGAGGTCTTTCTGACAAGCTAAAGGACATTTTGCAAAACAGGATTTTCTTTGACAGGGAATTAAACAAAAAATTAAGGTTGGGGCACCTGGGTGGCTCAGTCAGTTAAGCATCTGACTTCGGCTCAGGTCATGATCTCATGGTTCGTGGGTTCAAGCCCTGCATCGGGCTCTGTACTGATGGCGTGGAGCCTGGAAACTTCTGTGTGTTTCTCTCTCTCTCTCTCTGCCCCCCCCCCTTGCTTGTGCTCTCAGTCTCTCTCTCAAAAATAAATAAATAAATAAACTGGAAAAAACATTAAGGCAAACTATCAGGAAATGATCAGGAATATTAGGGAAGAAAATGCATTGATGAGATCAAGTCAATAAGGAACTAACAGGAAACCCTAAACATGTGTTAGGCACTATGCTAAGCACTTAACATACACCATTTCATTTATACCCTCACATATAACTCTGTGAAGGCAGCACTATTATTATCCCCATTTTACAGGAAAGAAAACTGAGGCTTGGGAAAATGTGACCTTATTAAAGGTCACAGGGTTGATGAGCCAGGATTCAAACCCACATCATGGCACTCCAACTACTCAGGCTGTCCCCTACAGCTCTTCCTCTCAAACTTTCGTATGCAAAGAGTCACCTGGGAATCTTGTTAAGATACAGATTCTGATTCTAGAGGCATGGGGTGGGGCCTAGATTCTGCACTGCCAACCATTTGTCACGTGACGATGACCCCACTGGTCCTCAGACCCCAATTTGAGTAGCAGGGATGTGGATATTACAATAGTTTTCCTGCTTCTACTTCTAACCTCCTACAATTTGGTTTCTCTACAGCGGCCTGCATTATTGTGTTCGTTTCCCCTGCTGCATAGTAAGTGACCTCCCAAAATTTGGCAGCTCACAATGTCAATGAACAGTTATCTCACACAGCTTCTGAGGCTCAGGAATCCAGGTGAGGCTCAGCTGGGTGGTTCTGGCTCAAGGTCTCTCACAAGGTTACAACTAGGATGTTAGCTGGGCCTGTAGTCACCTGAAGGTTTGGTGGGGCTGGAGGAGCTGCTTCTAAGATGGTTCATTCATGTAGCTATTGGGTGGAGGTCTCAGTTCTTGTATGTGGGTGTCTCTATAGAGCTGCTTGTGACATGGCAGCTGGCTTCTCCCAGAGTGAATGATCCAAGACAGAGAGAGAGAGAGAGAGAGAGAGAGAGAGAGAGAGAGAGAGATACCAAGGCTGCAGTGTCATTTATAACCTAATCTTGGAAGTGGCATGCCATTCTTTCTGCCATATTCTATTGGTTACACATATCAACCCTGGTATAGTTGTGGGAGGGGATGCTTCAGAAATGAGAATACCAGGAGGTGGGGATCACAGGGGAGTCATTGTGGATGCTGGCCTGATGGAAACTAAGTGAGAGAATGCCTCTCTTCTCAGCTTCATTGATGTTGGTCTTGGCCATGTGACTTGCTTAGGCTACTGGAATGAGTGGGGAAGTGGCACGTCCCAGACTAGGCCTTAAGACTTGTGTGTGTTTTTCCTCACCCCTTTGAGAGCTTTTGATCTCTGATGTAAAAAGAACATGGCCTTGGCAGCTGCTGATCTCAGAAGAATGACAGACCCTGGACAAAACCACATAGAACCCAACAGCCTAGAGCCAAGCGTAGCCAAACACAATTTGGAACAGCTGAAATCTGGCTGATCTGCTGGCATGTGAGTAGGAAATAAATGTATGTTGTGAGCCACTGAGTTTTGGGGTGGTTTGTTAAGCAGCATTATTGTGACAATAGCTAGCTGACACACTTCTTGACATTATATTATGTATTTATTTTTATCTGTATAGTCTATGGCAAGAATGCCAGTTCCATGAGGGCAGGGACTTGGTCTTATTCCCTGCAGTACTCCCAGCATCTAGACCAACGCCTGCCTGCCCCATAGCAGGTACTCAATAAACACTAGTGAGTGAATATCAGTGAATGAATTGATCTAATTGTAGAGCATGCCTGCTTAACCTTTATGCTATTAGACTGCCTTCGAGTTAGCCTAGAAAATTGCCAAGTATTAGAAAAAGAATTGTCTTGAATAGGAGTTCTAGGCAGCATACCCTTTACAAAGAAAATGGGACACACACCAAGTTGTCGGCCACTGTCTCTGTGCCAGACGCCATCCCTCTTCACCTGGGCTACCCAGGTCACCCTGGACTTCACCCAGAAGCGGACCCTGGAGTCACCCAGAAACCACAGCCACCCTCTGCCTGAGAATGGAAGCGCTGCTTTAAATGACACTGGCTCACCTGGTTGGGTGGCTGTCCCCAGAGGAAAGCCAGAGAGATGGCTAATGACGCACACAAAGAGAGGAAATCACCCCCCACCCCTGCCCTGAACAGCTGCACCGGGAGACACCCCCCCTCTGGAAAGGAGGAAGAGGAAGTCAAGAAAGCTGTAAAGCTGACTAACAATCTGGGGAAGGCAACAGTCACAAAAAAGCAGAAGGAAAAAGGCTGGCCCTTAAGTCACTAATTGTTGGGCTGGCTGATGAAATATAAATCAACACCCACTCCTCAGGTTTTCCTCAGGTCCTGCCACTTCAGGGCTCACTTTGGGTTGGGAATATCTTGAATGCGAAACTGGCCAAATTCGTACCTTCCAACTACATGAACAGTGTGTTTTCCTTCAAATACAAATGCTCAGCAGGCACCTGGGTGACTCAATCAGTTGAGCATCTGACTTTGGGTCAGGTCATGACCTCACAGGTTCATAAGTTCGAGGCCCACATCAGGCTCACTGCTGTTAAGTGCAGAGCCCTCTTCAGATCTTTTGTTCTCTTTTCTCTCTGCCCCACATCTGCTTGTACTCTCTCTCTCAAAAATTAACATTAAAAACCCCCACAAATACAAATGCTCAGAATAGATCTACGTGTGCTGATGTGGAAAGCTATCCTCAATGCTAAAAGAAAGGCAGGACTCAGGATGTAGAGTGTGTGCCCATATTTATAAAAAACACAATAAATATACATAAATGTTCACATGTACAAAAGAAAAACACTAAAAAGACACACACCAAATTGTTAACAGTGGTTTTATCTGGGAAACAGGTTTAGAGTAGGACAAGAATGGAGAGCTCCACATTTAACTTTAAAGTACTTGTTATAAAAAATAAAAAAATAAAAAAAATAAAGTACTTGTTATATATAAACTATAAGGTACCGCCTGGGTGGCTCAGTCGGTTAAGTGTCCAACTTCAGCTCAGGTCACAATCTCACAGTTCACAAGTTCAAGCTCTGCGTTGGGCTCTGTGCTGACAGCTCAGAGCCCAGAGTCTGCTTCAGATTCTGTGTCTCCCTCTCTCTCTGTCCCTCCCCACTCTGTCCCTCCCTTGCTCGCACTCTGGCTCTTTCTCTCAAAAACAAACAAAAAAAAATTTAAATTAAAAAAAAGTACTTGTTATGGACTGAATGTGTTCTCCTCAAATTGTAGCCCCCAACATGATGAGATTAGGGAGTGGTAATTGGGATTAGATGAAGTCACCAGGATAGGATCCTCATGACGGGATTAGCACTCTTATAAGAGGAAATCAGAGAATTTTTTATTTCTGTCTCTCTCTCTCTCTGCCATAAGTGGACACAGCAAGAAGACAGCCATCTGCAAGCCAGGAAGAAGTTTCTCACCAGACACTGAATATGCCGGCACCTTGATCTTGAGGCTCCCACCCTTCAGAACTGTAAGAAATAAATGTCTGTTGCTTAAGTTCCCCAATCTGTGGCATCCTGTTATACAGCAGCCCAAGCTAAGACATTATTTCTATATGGGTTTTGTTTACCATGAAAATCTTCCATTTTATAATAAAAATATCAATGGAAGACTTTTTTCATACAAAGATGGCCATCCATTTCCATACCCAAACTGACATGCTCCTCCTTGCAGTATGTTCTGAGTTGGTCAGATGTGGTTGTAAAAGGACCTCTTGTTTCATATGACGTTTGCCAGGGACAAGGAGGCCTCTCCTCCCTTGCTCTGAGGTGAGGACTGTTATTGAATCCTTGACGCCATGCCTCTGCTTGCCTTGTCCTTTTAGTTACATCAGTGTTTACTTTCCACAAATTAGTGCTGACTTAACCCATCCGGCAGAAGATCGTGGTCTACAGCCATGCCCAGATCTGCCCACATCACCACCGCCTTGGGAATGGGTGTGTTTATCCCACTTCTCGTCTCCATCTGCTCCTTGGCGTTCCAGCTACTCTCATACCTCAAGCAATCTTCTAATAGCACACATAAAATTGACAGAGAAAGACTACTCTCTCCATCTGCTCTTGAAAACCTCTCTGATGTGTTTAGGAAACAAAACCTCAAATAGGGTACTTTTCAAATAGGGAAGACACTGATAGATAATTACACCCATAGTGATACCATTCATTTCTGCAGCTAGAATTCACAGGACACTTTCTTGTGTGGTGCCACTGAAAAACATTTTGATCTTTATGCTAACGTGATGAGCTGGGCAGCTATTATCAGTCTCAAAGAGAAAGAAATTGAGATTCCGAGGATAGTGATTTGCACTGGATCATCTAGTAGATAGGTAGCAAAGTGGATTCCAATTCACTGGTGGGTCTTAAATCTGGCTATACATTAGTGTCACGTCAGGGGTCTTTTAAAAACTGCCTATCTCTTATTCTCACCCTGGCCAGTTGAACAAAAATCTCAGGGGAATGAGGCCTTGGGTATTAGAATTTAAAAAGAAAATCTTTCCAAGGATGACCTTGATATACAGTGAGGCTTGAAACCATTGCAATCCATAGGTAATAGATAAGCCAGTCTTTTGTTAAACTCACATGTGCTAATTCATCACCAGGATTAAGAGCTCTCTCTTATTGGGGTGCTATATTGGGGTGCTATACCATTCAACAGTAAAAAGGAAGAAACTACTGATCTCCACAACTACATGGAGGAACCTGATGCATCAGGTCCAGTGAAGGAAGCCAGATGCAAAGGCTATATTTTTTATGATTCCATTTATCTGACATTCTGGAAAAGGCAAAACCAGAGGGGCAGAAAACAGATCAGTGAGCATCCAAGGCTGGTGGTAGGGACAGGGGTTAACTACAGAGGGACAGCCTGAGAGAATTTTGGGAGATGATATAAATGTTTCTATGCCTTGATTACGGGAGTAGTTACACTATATGCAGTTGTCAAGACTGAAAGACTATACACAACAAAGGGTAAATTTTACTGTATGTAATACATATCTTGAGAAACTTGATTAAAAAACACGTATACACAAAATGAGATTTACTACACATTCACTAAAATGGCTAAAACTAAAAAAGACTGACCATACTAAGTACTGGTAAGGACATAGAACAATGGGAACTCTCATACATTTCTAGTAAGAATGCAAAAAAAATAAATAAATAAAAATAAAAATAAAAGAGAGAGATGGGATTCTGAGGACAGTCAGACCTGGGCTTAAACTCTGGCCTTACCAGTTATCACTGTGTGATGTTGGGCAAGTCACTTAGGGTTTCTAGGCCTTGGTTGGTTCATCTACACATGAGATAAAAGTAGTACCTACCTGCCGACTTTATAGGATCAGCGTAAAGCATAAAGGAAATAATGCTTGTAAAACACTTAATCCAATGCCTGGCACATAGCAAAAGAAGCAATAACACTAGATTTTGCTATTCTTCTTCTTTTTTTTTAAATTAATTTATTTATTTTGAGAGAGAGAGAGAGAGTGTATATGCACATGCACACAAGCATGCAAGCTGGGGAGGGGTGGAGAGAGAGGGAAAGAGAGAATCCCAAGCAGGCTCCATGCTGTCACTGCAGAGCTCAACATGGGGCTCAATCCCATGAACCCTGAGATCATGACCTGAGCTGAAACCAAGAGTCGGATGCTCAACCGAATGAGCCACCCAGGTGTCCCTAGATTTTTGCTATTCTTAACATTATTATCATTCTTCTTATTATTGCTTCCTCTGAGCTCACCAAGAGGTGGATGATGTTTCTAAAGCACCCAGCACTGTTCTTGGCAAGTCGAAGGTCCTCAATACACATCTGTGAAATGAGAGAGTGAACATATGGAGCCACACGTCAATGGAGGGAATAGACCTCTATTTGAGTGGAACCGGCAGAAGGGATACCCACAGCCATCCTTGGGGGCACTCCACTTCACATGCTAGAGTTCTAATATCGGGATCCCCACCTAAAACCAAGACCTCCAGAACGTTGACAAGTACAGAAGTTTTACTCTACTTTGTCAGCTCGTATACATGACCTAGATCTCCCTAATAGCTTATAAACATTCTCCATGTGTTAGAAAATGCTCACAACCAATTTCACTATGGGGGAGGTTCACAAATACCAATACAGCCTAAAGGAAAGGGCATTTGGGGATCTTCTGGTTGGGAAGGTAAGGTGATAGTGAAACTGAAAAATAGACTGAAAATGTATTCATGGGCCAGCAAACACCAAGAAGATTCCTTAAGAAGATAAATCTGTCTATGTGGAGTTCCCACTAGAGGAACCGTGGGCAGAGATTTCTTATCAAATCACAAAGGTCGTGACCAACCCTCTGAGGCTATCAAGAGATGGCTGTGCACCATCAAGAGGAAAGCTGAGGGTAATCTGATGCAACGCCCATTTTTAGCATTCCTTTTGCACAATACAATGTCTGACTTTTGCCAGGGAAGTCTGCCCACCTGTCAGGAGATATCAGCACTCAGGACAGAAATTCCGAATGAAGACAATCTTTTCTGTCCAATACTCAGATGAATTAAACACACCCCATTAGCTTTCAGCTGGTGCTCTCCTTTCAAGCCTGTTTGGGGGACCGTAATTTCCCCTCGCACACTTCATTTCTTCACCTTACGAGGCTTGGTGCAGAGGTGGTTCACAAAGTCCAATGCTAAAATGAATACACTTTTCTCAACAGTGATCTCTTGGGGATTAACAAGTACAGCTGTTGAGTTCAAGGATCCTGGTACAAAAGTACCTTCCCACAAAAGTCCGTGTGTAAGTGCCTGTGTCAATCCCAGAGAAGGGCTTTTAAAATGGAACAGAACAGTTTGTTCTTCTTTGTTTTCAAATGCCTTCATTAGAGAGATAATTTAAGGGATTCAGTTATTCACTAAAATATTTATTATGTACCTAGTATGTGCCAGACAGTGTTCTAGGGGCTGGGGATACAGGATGAACAAGTCAAGCAACCTCTACCCTTACGGAGCTCACATTCCGGTCAGGATGACAGGCAAGAGACAAACAAGTGAATATTCAGTATGATGTCAGGTGATTGGTAAGTGATAGGCAGAAAACAAAGCATAGTAAGAAGCTGGAGAGTGATGAGGGGGTGCCATCTTGGAAAGGGTGACCAGAACAGATATTCAAGAAGAATCCTGAATGAAGCAAGAGAAGGTACTGTGATTGAGAGTTGCCAAGTGCAAAGAATAAACAGCAAGTGCAAAGGCCTTGAGATGGGAGCATGCATGGTGTCCCTGATGAACTATATAAGAAGGCCACCTGCTGGTTTTTTAAACAGATGCCCTGGGGTGCCTGGTTAGCTTACTCAGTAGAGCATGCAACTCTTGATCTAAGGAAGATGGAACCAGTAATAATAACAGCAACAACATCAGCTAATATTTACTGTGGATTTACTATGTGCCTGGCACTGTGCCAAGGCCCAAATGTGGACTAACCATCCGATTCAATCATCACAGGTGGGAACTATTATTATTCCTATTTTATGAACAGGAAATTGTGGTTCAGAAGTTAAATAACCCACCCAAAGTTATCAATAACCTGACATACAGATTCAAACAGATCTGTCTGCTGCTAGAGCCCATATTATTAACAACTGGCCATGGAGCATGTTTTACACATAATAAAACAAGTCTTTCCACTCACCCACAACATTTAAGAACAAGAAAGTTAAGGCTAATGATGAGAACTTCAAGTTCTCATTTTGGGGGGGTGGGGGTCACGCCTACCAGCCCAGCCAGCTGCCAGAAGTGGATGAAATTTTCTCTTCCCCTAAGTGCAGAGCTTCAACTTGGAATTTCTGATGTCTGCATAAAAATATGGGAGGAACTACAAAACTTTTTCTTTGTATTCTTTGAAGGGCCTTTTCATAGTTGCTTGGCTTTTATCCTGCACTGTTCTCCTCATCCATTTTCTACCTAACTTTAAGAGAAAGGAGTGGTTTTTCAGGGGGAAAATATCAAGTTCAATCAAGTCAAACACAGTTGAACACTCATCTCTTTCTTTTCTTCTTATTGTGGTAAAATACACATAACATAAAATTTACCACCTTAGGGGCGCCTGGGTGGCGCAGTCGGTTAAGTGTCCGACTTCAGCCAGGTCACGATCTCGCGGTCTGTGAGTTCGAGCCCCGCGTCAGGCTCTGGGCTGATGGCTCGGAGCCTGGAGCCTGTTTCCGATTCTGTGTCTCCCTCTCTCTCTGCCCCTCCCCAATTCATGCTCTGTCTCTCTCTGTCCCAAAAATAAATAAAAAACGTTGAAAAAAAAAAAAATTAAAAAAAAAAAAATTTACCACCTTAACCATTTTTTCATTTTTTTAAACTTTATTATTTTGAGAGAGACAGAGTGAGTGGGGGAGGGACAGAGAGCAAGAATCCCAAGCAGGCTCCATGCTGCCAGCACAGAGCTCAACATAGGGCTTGAACTCACAAAACTGTGAGATAATAACCTGAGCCGAAACCAAGAGACTGATACTTATCCGACTGAACCACCCAGGCGCCCCACCACCTTAACCATTTTTAAATGTACTATGCAATAGTATTAAGTACATTAAGTAACTGTTGTGCAACCATCACCACCATCCATCCCAAGACCCTTCACATCTTCTAAATCTGAAAGTCTGTACCCACTGAACACTCCCATATTTACCCTCTCCCCAGCCCCACAACCACGCTTATACTTTCTGTCTTTATGATTCTTACTATTCTAAGCTCCTCCTATAACGTGGAATCATACAGAATTTGTCTTTTTTGTGACTGGCTTATTTCACTTAGCCTTAGGTCTTCAAGGTTCACCCACGTTGTAGCACATTACAGATTTCTTTCCTTTTTAAGGCTGAACAATATTACATTTCATATGTATAGCACATTTTGCTTATCCATTTGTCTATTGATGGACACTTGAGTTGCTTCCACGATTTAGGTATTGCAAATAATGCTAGGAACATGGGTGTACAAATATCTATTCGAGACCCCACTTTCAGTTCTTTTGGAACACACACCACTTTTTATTTAGAATCTTCAGAATGCTCTAAAGAGAGAAATGCCGGGGCGCCTGGGTGGCTCAGTTGGTTAAGCGTCCGATTTCAGCTCAGGTCATGATCTCACGGTCTGTGAGTTCGAGCCCCGCGTCAGGCTCTGTGCTGACAGCTCAGAGCCTGGAGCTTGTTTCAGATTCTGTGTCTCCCTCTCTCTCTGACCTTCCCCCATTCATGCTCTGTCTCTCTCTGTCTCAAAAATGAATAAACATTAAAAAAAATTAAAAAAAAAAATAAAGAGGGAAATGCCAATATTTCTCCCCTGCCTTTTAAACTGTTGGCTGATCCAATGGGTTTTTCTCTAGTGAAGCCTAACACATGTGCTGTGAAAGGCTTTCTTTGTTCATGAAATCAAAGAGTTCTCCAAATGACTTGTGGTCTGTTATTTCTTGTTAATTAAGACTGTAACAGGAGAGCTGTAGGCAAAATAATCAAACTTCCTTGCAACCCAAAAAAATCATTTGAGCCTAGTTCTTTTCTACACATAGACACAAGTGTGTGTAAACGTGCACGCACACAAAGACACACACACACACAGAGCCCTAAAGAGGCTGAGGAATAATAGTTTAATGATGCCAAATTTGAAAAGAGGAAAAGGGATCATGGTTAAATGTAGGGTTCCAAGTCTTTATTTAAATGTTTTTACGGGTACTTGGGTGGCTCAGTCGGTTAAGCGACTGCCTCTTGGTTTCAGCTCAGGTCATTATCTCATGGTTCATGAGTTCGAGCCTGGCCCTTAGTTGGGATTCTCTCTCTCTCCCTCTCTTTGCCCCTCTCCTGCTCACGCTCTCACTCTCTCAAAATAAACATTAAAAAAGAATCATTTATACATGTTTTTATTCCACTGTAAAAATAACATATAATTTTGTTTCTATCTATAAAAACAATAGATAATTTGAAAAATAAAAAAAAAGTAGAGGGCAAAAACGTCACCCTCATCCCACCTCTGAACAACTACAATATTTTTTATATATTTGTTTCTTGTGCATTATCTACATTCACTTGTTTTAACATAATTATAAACAATATATATATACATATATATATAAGACATTTTATTCTTCCTTCACTTAATATACTATGGCAATCTCCATCTTGTCACTATGCTCTGTTTATTATTTTTAGTGTCGGCATAATATTGCATTGAGTAAATGCCCAGTCTTTACTTTATAATTACTACATTATTGAGTATTGATTATTTTACATTTTACTTAATCTAAAAGATGTCATACACTTTCATGAAGAAAATTCTGATCCTGTATCATAACTTTGGTTCTGGTAGAGCTTTACTTATTCAGCCTCCAGCTACCAGAATAGGCCAAGAGATATCTAGATATAACAAGTGGCTGCTCAATCATCACTTTTCAGGCTTCGTGAAGCCTCAGAGATCTGCTGTACTGGTTGCAAATGGTGTTCCCTAGACAGAGTTGTGCAGTGTACAACCCACACAACTGGTCACACTGCCTTTACCTGTTCATACCCTCTTGCACAGTCCATGCAACTTCAACTTCCCTCGACATACTTTATGGTCCCAATCTCTTACTCTTCCTCTCTTCACTCTCCCGTCTAGACCTACAGCAGGGCATATTTGTCTATATTGCTGGTGCATGTAAATATATCTACAGGCTAGTCTCCAGCCTCTCTAGAGAATAATATAGAAATAATTGTGAAAATTCTGAAAAAAAAGATGCTTACTTTTTGAGCCATCAATTCTACTTCTAGCAATTAATCTCATAGAGAAAATCAGATAAGGGTGCAGACATATGAACAAGGATGTTTTCATAATATATGTTACATAGTAGAGAAAACTAGAATGTCCAGCTATGGTTAAATAAATTATGTATTATAGAGCCATTATAATTTGTGAAACTGACTTTTGTGTGCTGACAAAGAAGGATATTCCCAATATAATCATTAAGGGGAAAAAGCAGGCACAAAACAGTGATTATCATCATAATTTTGTCTCAAAAACTTCCTAATGAATAGGAAAAATTCTAAAGGGATGAATACATGATTGAATTTTTAAAAACTTATATGTATTATCCTTTTTTCCACAATGGAAATCTATTACTTAAGCAATAAAAACAATATATGTGCCTAAGAAAATTTTGCTCCTTGGGGTAGACTTCCCCTTCCCAACTACGGGCAAGCCGATATGGGCCCCAGTCTTTCCCTGGGACAAAGTGACATAGTTTCTCTGTACGAGTGAACCCAGGTTTCTATTTTGTGTCCATATCCTCTTTAATGTGCAACTAATCAAGAGTCTAGAACTTTTTATCTTGAAAATTATCATTGTCAGGACTCCTACTGTGACAGAAACCCCTCTGGAAGAGACTCATTTGTACAGCTGAATCCAGATGTTCCACAGCCTTAAAGGCTCAGCTCCCTCCTGTCTCTCATCTCTCTCGCCTCTGCAGTCACTTCTCCATCGGGTTCTTCACACAGTGGCAAGATGTTTGCGGACAGCTGGGCCTCCCAGAGACCCCCATGCAAAGCAAGCTGCTGCACTGTGTGAACAACTGTAAGACTCCCAGAATGGAGTTTCACTAGGTGTGAGTGGCCTGATTTAGGTCTTGCCCATCAGGAACTAATCCCTGTAGCCAGAGGGATACAATATTCTAGTGTCCAAGCCGACACAGACCCACCTGTGCAGTGAGGGGGCGGGGGAGTGTCCGACTTTAAACATGCGCTCTTCGTTTACAGCAAGCTATTTCTTCATGGGGGCACCTCATCCACCCCAGGTCATTGCACAACAGACAAAAGTATAAATGCACAGATTCTCATTGTTCTCTGCAGGTGGAGATCAGGATCTCCAATTTTTTTTTTTTCCTGCAAAGCCACAAAGGCGCTGCTGGAGCAACCTTGCTCTGTATTGTTCATCAAATGAACAAAAATGGTAATGATTAGTAGCCTTTGTGATTGTCAGTTGTTACAGTGCCTAGAGGGGAAGTTGATCCTGGGAAGAGGGAAGACTGTGTGCCACACTGGAGTCTAGGCGGAGTTAGACAAAATAAAATAAACAAATGGGCAGAAGGCATAAAACACCTGGAGCTTATTTAGACAGAACCAATATTCAATGGTTTTATCTGGTCTCTCTGTCCTAAATCATTAAGGAAATTTCAATCCTTATGGCCCATCAGAACTTCATCTGAACTTCACAGGAGAGCAGAGTTTTCTCTATTAATTGTTACCTATTCTATCTAGTATTTCATAAGCAGAAGAACCATTGATGTGGCAGCTTATGACCAATCACACTTCAGAAAGGAGAGTGTCCAGGGGCGCCTGGGTGGCTCAGTCGGTTAAGCGGCCGACTTCAGCTCAGGTCACGATCTCGCGGTCCATGAGTTCGAGCCCCGCGTCAGGCTCTGGGCTGATGGCTCAGAGCCTGGAGCCTACTTCTGATTCGTGTCTCCCTCTCTCTCTGCCCCTCCCCCGTTCATGCTCTGTCTCTCTCTGTCTCAAAAATAAATAAAACATTAAAAAAAAAAATTAAAAAAAAAAAAAGAAAGAAAGGAGAGTGTCCAGAGGACCAGATTTCATTCACAGTATCCAAATGGATTTAAAAAATTCAGTTTGCACGTTGAAACAATCTAGACTAACCATTACTCTAGTGTTCTGAAAGAAGGAATAAGAGCATGTCTCCTTTTACAGATGTGTTTAATATCTAGTAATAACTACCAGGAATCTATTTATATGGCTAATTATAAAGTCACAGCTACCAAGAATAGCTCAGTACACATAGCTTTTCATACCATGTGACATTTCTTTTAATGTGGTTGGTTAAAATATATTTTTATGATATGTCCAGCTAGTTTTATGATAAGTGAGGATGTCAGATTTCTGGATTTTAAAACTTCCTGCCAAGAATATTATTCAATCTTAAAAAGGAAGGAAGTTCTGGGGCGTGTGGGTGGCTCAGTCAGTTAGTTAAGCGTCGACTTCGGCTCAGGTCATGATTTCTCAGTTTATGAGTTCGAGCCCTGCGTCCTGCTCTGTGCTGACAGCTTGGAGCCTGGAGTCTGCTTTGGATTTTATGTCTCCCTCTCTCTCTACCCCTCCCTTGCTCATGCTCTCTCTAAAATAAATAAACACTAAAAAATTTTTTAATAAAAAAAGGAAGGAAGTTCTGACACATGCTACAATATAGATGAATATTAAGGACATTATGCGAAGTGGAATAAGCCAGTCATGACAAAGACTATATGATTCTACTTATATGAGTTATCTAGGTAGTCAAATCCTAGAGACAGAAAGTAGGAGGGTGGTTGTCAGGGGCTGGGGGAAGGAGGGAATAGGGAGGAGTTATTGTTTAGTGGGCACAGAGTTTCAGTTTAGAATGATGAAAAAAGTTCTGGAGATGGATGGTGGTAACGGCTGTACAACAATGTGAATGTGCTTAATGTCACTGAACTCTACAACTAAAAATGGTTAAAATGGTAAATTTCTTTTTTATAGTTTTAAAAAATTTATTTGTTTGTTTTTAGAGAGAGAGTGAGCATGAGTGGGGGATAGGGGCAGAAGGAAAGAGAGAGAAAAAGAGAGAGAGAATCTTAAGCAGGCTCCACGCTGAGTGGGGAGCCTGATGCAGGGCTCAATCTCATGACCCTGGGATCATGACTTGAGCCAAAATCAAGAGTAGGAACAGTTAACCAACTCAAGTCACCCAGGCACCCCAAAATGGTAAATTTCATGTTATGTATATTTTAGCATATGAAAAAATTTTGTGGGAGACTATATTTTTCCTTCATGGTGTTTAAGAAAGTACAAGTAAAGGTTTTCATTAATTGCAAAACCTTCATGGTAAGTGCAGTGAAACTACATGCGAGTGTGTAAGGAAAGAGAGTTTGTACAATTGCCAGCTATGAGGTAACACTTCACGAATTCCTGAAAATCCCTTTTTCTGGTCATAGGATACCTCACTGTTATTCACAAATCCAGGCCCCAAATCAAGAACCTGTGTCAGAAGAACACATGGTTAAAAGGAATAAAGTGCCTTGCTTTGTATTTTTCCCCATAATATTCATGTGTTTATTATTTTTTTAAGTTTATTTATTTGTTTTGAGAGAGAGAGAGAGTGAGCAGGGCAGGGTCAGAAAGACAGGGAGAGAGAATCTCAAGCAGGCTCCAGACTGTCAGCACAGAGCCAGATATGGGGCTCAAATCCATGAACCATGAGACCATGACCTCAGCTGAAACCAAGAGGTAGATGCTTAACCGACTGAATCACCTAGGCTCCCCTCATTTGTTTCCTTATATAGAATTCACATAACATAAAATTCACCCTTCTAAAGTTTACAATTCAGTGCTTTTTATTCACAAAGCTGTACAACCATCCCCACTAATTCCAGAACATTCTATCACCCAAAACAATGCCATTAGCAGTCACTCCCAATGCTTCTCTTCCTCCAGTCCCTGACCACCACTAATCTGGTGTCTTTTTAAAATTTTTTTCTTAATCTTTATTATTTATTTTTGAGAGAAAGAGAGAGAGAGAGAGAGAGAGAGAGAGAGAGAGCAAGGGAGGGGCTGAGAGAGAGGGAGACACAGAATCCGAAGCAGGCTCCAGGCTCTGAGCTGTCAACACAGAGCCTGACACGGGGCTTGAACTCATGGACTGCAAGATCATGGCCTGAGCCAAATGGGACGCTTAACAGACTGAACCACCCAGGTGCCCCTAATCTGGTTTCTGTGTAGGGGTTTACCTATTCCGGATATTTTACTTAAATGGACTATGTGGCCTATTGTGTCTGGCTCCTTTTGCTTAGCATAAAGCTTTCAAGGTTCACCCATTTTGTAGCAAGTAACGGTACTTCACTCCTTTTGATGGCTGAGTAACACTCCATTACATGGATGTACCACATTTTATGTATCCATTCATCAGTTGGTGGACATTTGGATTATTTTCCAATTTCGGCTACTGTGAATAATGCTTCTGTGAACCTTCATGTACAAGTGTTTGGACAGATGCTTTCGGTTACCTTAAATATATACCTAGGAGTGGGAATCCAGAGTCATGGAGTGGTGGCTCAATTTTTAGATTTTTGAGGAACTGCCAAACTGCTTTCCAAAGTGGCAGCACCATCTTCCATTCTCACCAGCACTGTGTGAGCCCTTCCAAGATCTCTACACTCTCACCAACATTTGTTGTCTTTTGGATCCTAGCATACTGGTGGGTGTGAGGTGGTATCTCACTGTGGTTTTGCTTTACATTTCCTACATCTTTTCATGGGTTTGCATATAGTCTTTGAAGCAGTGTGTATTTGAATCCTTTGCCAGTTTTGTAATTGTGTTATTTGTCGGGTTGTGAGAATTCTTTATATATTCGAGATATTGAGCCCTTATTTGATACAAGATTTGCAAATATTTTCTCCCATTCTGTGAATTGACTTTTTTATTCACTTGATGGTGTTCTTAGGAGCCAAAAGTTTTCCATTTTGATGAAGTCTGATGTGCTTTTCTTCTCTTGTTGCTTGTGCTTTTTGTTACGTAAACTGTTGTTTAATCCAAAGTCATGAAAATTTACACCTATGTTTTCAGAGTTTTACCGTTTTTGCATTTTAATTTAGGTCTGATTAATTTTGGATTAATTTTTGTATATTGTACGAGGTGGGAGTCTAACTTGATTTTTTGCATGTGGATATTCAGGCGTTCCATCACTATTTGTTGAAAAGACTATTCTTTCCCCCATTGAATGGTCTTGGCACTCTTGTTAAAAATCAATTGACCATAAATTTAAGGGTTATTTCTAGACTCTCAATTCTATTCTATTGATCTATGCCTGTCCTTATGCCACTAGCATTTGGTTACTGTAGCTTTATAGTAAGTTTTCCACACTTGATCTTAGCCAAAAGGCCGAGAAGCGATATATAGTAAGTTTTCCAATAGAGAAGTGTGAGTCCTCCAACTTTGTTCTTTTTCAAGACTGTTTTGGCTATTTGGGGTCTCTTATATTTTCATATGAAACTTAGGATCTGCTTGTTAATTTCTGTTAAAAAAAAAAAAGGCAGTTGGGATTTTGATAGAGATTGCATTGAACCTGCAGATCAAATTGTACCACCATCTTTACAACATCAGGTCCTCCAATCAATGGACACAGGCTGTATTTTCTTTTGTTTGGGTCTTTTTAAATTTCTTTGCAGTTTCCAGCATAAGTCTTGCAGTGCTTTTGTTAAATTTATTCCTAAGTATTTTATTCTTTTTGATGCTATTACAAATGGGATTGTTCTGTTAATTTCATTTTCAGTTTGTTCATTGGTAAGTATGTACAAATACACTTGATTTTTGTATATTGATTTAGTATCCTGCAACCTTGCTGGACTTGTTTATTAGTTCTTTTGTGTGTGTGTGTGTGTGTGTGTGTGTGTGTGTGTGTGAATTAGTTAGGAATTTCTGTATGGAAGATCATGTCTGTACAGAGAATAGAGATAGTTTTACTTCCTCCTTTCCAATCCGATGCCTTTTCTTTCTTTTCTTGCCTAATTTCCTTAGCGCTATGTTGAACTAAAGTAGAGAGGATATCTTTGTCTTGTTCCTAATTTTAGGGGGAAAACACCCAGTCCTTTCTCCCTAAATATGTTAGCTGTGGAGTTTTGTGACCACCCTTTATGAAGTTATTGTTTTTATCATAATGTAATATAATCATGTTTATTAATTATAAATTAATGGTTAATTTATTAATTATAAATAACAAAATCATTGGATTTTGTGTTCTGCATCCATTGACATGAAAACATGGTTTAAATAAATTTGAAATTAATGAAAATTATACTATAGCCTGTTTGTAAAAACTGTTCAGTGTGTATATAAGGCTATGGTCTCTCAAATTTTTCCCAGCTACTCCAAGTTATCCACTGCTGTCAGATTGCTCTGTTTCCCTTTAGATATTTTCCTATCCTTTGTGTGTGTGTGTGTGTGTGTGTGTGTGTGTGTGTGTGTAGTTGTCAAAAATATACAGTACATTTTTAAAAATTTTTTAATGATTATTCAGTTTTGAGAGAACAGGGGAAGAGCAGTGAGAGAGAGGGGGACACAGAATCTGAAGCAGGCTTCAGGCTCTGAGCTGTCAGCCCAGAGCCCTACACAGGGCTTGAACTCACAAACCACAAGATCATGACCTGAGCTGAAGGTAGATGCTTAAATGACTGAGCCACGCAAGCGCCCCATAAAAATATACAGTATGTTTTAATAAAATTGGTATTTTACACACACACACACACACACACACACACACACACACACACACACACAATTTCCTCCCCTTGGGATATCATCTTGGTCCCAGCAGACAATCCAGTGTTCCATCTTTCTTTTAAGGCTGAGACCAAGTCCTTCCTTTTTTGTGGAAGCTTCCAAGGTCATCCCATATATCAGACCTCTTTTCCTTCTGGCAACAACTTAGGATCTTCCCCCCTCACTTGGTGACCTTTAGTAATATATTTTTAGCACAGGAGATGTTTGGGTTTGAACAACCTGAACTCTCACACAGTATAAACTGACCTGTAAACATCTATAGTACTGTGAGGTACTATATCACTAGTGTGATGATGGTACTATAGCCACGGTTAAATTTTGGGCCACTTTGACATCTTTTTATATGGCAGTGTTCGTTGGTGTGATAAGCTGAATTCAGCTGTCTTAAGGACTACAGACAGTCTCCAACTTACGATTACACTTTATGATGGCATGAAAGCCATATGCCTTCAGTAGAAACTGTACTTCGAATTTTGAATTTTGATCATTTCCCGGGTGAGTGATATGCTATACAATATTCTCATGAGGCAGCAAACCACAGCTCCCTGTCAGTCATGTGATCACCAGGGTCAATAACCAATACACTGAGGATAATTCTGCACCCAAACAACTATTCTATTTTTCATTTTCGGTACAGTATTCAATAAGTTACATGATATATTCAACAATTTATTATAAAATGGGTTTTTTGGGGGATGATTTTGCCCAACTGTTGGCTAATGTAAGTGTTCTGAGAACATTTATAGGTTAGGCTAAGCTAAGCTAAGCTATGATGTCCAGTGGGTTAAGTATATTAAATGCATTTTCAACTTACACTAGGTTTATCAGGATGTAACTCCATGATAAGTAGAGGAAGATCTCTATGTTTCTCATGCTGTGTCCATAACATAGGCCCCCTGTGTGTGAAAGTCTTATTACTGCATGGGAGAATCAGGGACAGAACATCCCCTTTTACTGTTAACATAGTGATTACAATTCAGGCTTCTGAGTATGATTTGAAGAAAGGGCTTTGCTGTTTTAAAGAAACAAAATCTGCAAATCACTATTTTATTGCATTTGGCTCTTACTGTCTCATTAAAAGGATCAGAAAATGGAAAAGTAAAACTGCTAATGCTAGTGTAACAAGTTCAAGTCTCACAAATGAAATATACTGACGGCAAAGGTGGAACTCAAAAAGCATGTGGAAGCCAGGAATCTTTCACCTTGGTTGGACATCACTGGACTTAAACTAACCTGCTGATGGTCAATTACAGAAGGACAAAGACCATATCTATAAAATATGTAGGAAATGCTGAAAACCTACGTAGTTAAAAATTATATCTAAATCGTGACATATCACAAAGGGTTTTATTACTGGCTTTTAACTCTTTGGGAACAAGTTTGCTCCTTATAATGTGCAAATCTATTATTTAACCTTCACACTTGACTTTGAGCCCTGTGTTCACTGGACAATATTGCCTGAAACAGTAAGCTGCTTATAATAAAGAACAGTCCCATTTAACATTTAACAAATATTTTGCTTATTGATTTATTAATTGTATCTCATTAGAATTCATCTAATTTCTTCCTGGACAACCATTTGCCAGCATGTTCACCTCAGGCTACTTCTCCTACAGCAGCTCTGAGGAGAGCGTCAACATGGAGATGTTTGGCCTCCGTGTAAGTCCACTGAGACCTTTCTCTGTGGCAATGTTTACCACCTCTGAAATCAAATCTAAACTAGTTCCATTGATGTTTAACACTCAGACTTGGGTAGAGACACGCTTTTACCTAGAATAGGAGCTTATGTTTATTGGAAGCTTCTTAACATTGATGTGTGGCCAAAAAATTGGGGAGAATGTATACTTTTTAGCACAAGATACACAGGCCACTCTCATATGTATATTTGGTAAGAATTTTTCAAAGTACATCCTCCGGAAGGGCCACATGACAATATGGATCAGGAGCTTTAGAAAAGAACTTACCTTTTGACCCAGAAATTCCACTTCTAGAATTTGTCCTACATAAACAACCAGACAATTGTGCAAAGATGGCTGCACAAAGATATGTATGACAGCATTTATTATAATAATGATAAACTGGAGATAACCAATAGGAAAATGGCTACAAAAGACAAGTCTCAAAAGAAAAGGTTACTTCTAGCATATGATAAGTGTCTATATGTTATTCTGTCTTCTAAGATTTTTCAAATTTTATATTTTTCATTTATTTATTTAAAAAACTTTTAAGGGGCGGCTGGGTGGCTCAGTCGGTTGAGTGTCCGACTTCGGCTCAGGTCATGATCTCGCAGTTCGTGAGTTCGAGCCCTGGGTTGGGTTCTGTGCTGACAGCTCAGAGCCTGGAGCCTGCTTCTGATTCTGTGTCTCCCTCTCTCTCTGCCCCTTCCCTGCTCATACTCTGTCTCTCTCTGTCTCTCAAAAATGAATACATGTTGAAAAAAATTTAAAAAAATTTTAAGTACCGTTTAGTTATCATAACAGTGTTATATTAGTTTCAGGTGTACAATATAGTGACATGACAGTTCCATACATGACTCAGTGCTCATCAAGATAAGTGTACTCTTAGTCCCCTTTACCTGTTTCACCCATCAAGATTTTTAAGGTTTGGAAAGTTTTACAGCAAAATGCCAACAATGATTATTTTGGGGTAATAGTTTCAGCAATTCAACTATTTTTTTTTTGCTCTAATTGAATTATCTGAATTTTCTTTTTCTAAAACGAACATGTATTGCTCTCTGTATGTAAATAATATTATTTTTTAGGTAATACAGGCTAGTCGATCCAACATTAAAAGGCTGTCGAGGACTTTTCATGATAATTGCAAAAGAAGCTTTGGTAAAAATACTAAACCACTCTTTGAGATGTATTTTACAGAGAATCCTATTTCTGAGGTTTGGATGTTAGCTATAATACCCTCTGTTTCAAATTCATCTAACAGTTTTCCCATGGGCACTCTGCATCACAAAAATTCCCCACCAGGCCAAACGCCATAATTGCACAAGACTCTTACCAGATAGGCTCTCCAGAAGGACTGAATGATCAGTGCTGCCTCTCCTTCTGTCAGCAGGAGGGAGAGTGGCATTGCCGGGCGTGGGCTGAAAAGCAATAAAATGGTCATATGCCCCTGAGAATCCATCCTTCAATCTCAGCAAGGCCTTTGACAACATAATGGCCTCTCTGATTAAGTGCCTCATCCATTTCCATTCTTAGAAAGCAACAATGCCATTTTTGATAGAAAAGTTTAAGCTGGGTTAGCGTGTTTTGTTTTTAAAATCGAAGATGGATTTTGTTTTGTTTTGCTTTTAACCAGCAAAATCTTAAATCACTATTAACCTGCTCTGCTTTGAAAGGCTCAGGTTGCTAAAGCTGCATGTTACTCCTAAAGGTGCCACATACATAAAGCTGTGTAGACATAAAACAAGAGACACAGCAAGGGCAACTTTTAAATACTGCCTTATGACTGACACTTAATAAAGGGCTCTTTTTCCAACTTCCTATGGAAGGGAAATGAAAACAAAATATTGGCATTTATCTCTGATAAATTATGTGCACATTACAATTTAATGTGGCTTAAATTCAAGCATATTTTTTTAAAGAATGTTTTATTTATTTAAAACATTTTTAAAAATTTTTATTTACTTTTTGAGAGAGAGAGAGAGAGAGAGAGAGCAAGCATGAGTGGAGGAGGGGCAGAGAGAGAGGGAGACAGAATCCGAAGCAGGCTCCAGGCTCTGAGCTGTCAGCACAGTGTCCGACGCGGGGCTCGAACTCACGGACTGTGAGATCATGACCTGAGCTGAAGTCGGACGCTCAACCAACTGAGCCACCCAGGCACCCCAAGCATATTTTTAAGTTAAGTTCTGCTACTACATCTTAATAGGCAATAAAATATGTCAAGTGCTGGGTCAGTTGATACTGTTTGCTCTTTTTGGATTGTGCAGATAGTGATGGGATTTTTGATCACAGATACTACATTTAAAAATCATGGCTAAATGCTCTTTTCTTTTCCCTAAAAGTTTCATAGAGATACTAACTCCTGACAAGATCTTATGAGTATGACTTAATTCTGGTTCCTTATGTTTCTCTAAAGCACAGCTACCGCTGAAAAGCCAAGTTAAGTCTTTTTAGATATAGTACAAACAAATGAACTTCTGGAAGTATGTGGGTCATAGAGGCTGATCTCAATGCAAGAACCCTGGAAATGACTTTGCAAGTAAGGGGTTCTTAAATGCCCTGGCCTCAGAGCTCTCCCTAATAACCATCATTTGAATTTATATTAACTCCCATTGTGTAGAGAGGTTGACTAAGCTACCCAAGGTCATACAGCTTGTAGGTGGCCTAGTAGGGATCTGAGCCCAAACCCATCTGATCCCAAAGCCCGGGCTGCCCTCACAATGCTCTGCTAACACCAGACCTCAACTGAGCAAACACTCGCAGATGCCCAGCTTGGCACAGAATGCAAAGCTAAGTGGCAATAATGCGTGATTCTCCAGGATGTGTGGTTTTATTTCCCCCTAAACTCTGACTTAAAAACAACAACAACAACCCACCCTTCATACAGTGTATTTGTTTGAATGAACATGTGTGCTTTTGAATTATTCCAGAATCGAAGAAATCAAAGCCAGGAAGAACCGTGGGGTTATTAAGACCATTTCTAGGGAGCACAGTGTTGTTGCCAGGTTCTGGGTCTTGGGCTGGGCAGGTCCTTTCGAAGAGACCAAGTCAAGGACAGTCTTCTACTTCTTTGGAGAGATAATTACACCCTCAAAATGACAGAAACCTTTCCCTAACGTCCTGTTTCCAGTTTCACTTGCATGATGTGGTGGCTTTTTTTATTTTTTATTTTTTTTGGTTCTGTTTTTGTTTTTCACTTCTTACCTAATATCTGGCTTTCTGGGCTGCAATGGAGCATTCATATTTTGCTGGAGGCTTGCCACCGGAGACACATCGGCTCCCTGCTTTCCACATCAAATGTCTCTACTCATCCACTGTCCTTATTCTTTAAGTCTCAGTTGTGTGACACCAACAAATCACATCCCTGAAGCAATTCTCCTTCACTAGTTAAAAATCAATGGCTTCTAGAGAGACCTTGGGGTTTCTAAGGAGACCTTGGTGTGTTGGCAATGGATTTATGAGACTAATATTATCATGCATTAATACTAGCTGATATTTACTGAGAGCTTTCTGGACTTCCTTCCTATCAGCCTGGCTCCTTGTGCTCCAGCCATGGTGGCCCTTTTCATCTCTTCAAAAGTGCCCTTCTACCCATGGTCTTTGCAGACCCTGCCTTTCCTCTGCCTCCAATATCCTCCTATCTGCAGCCGTATAGCTGTGCAGGTTGCTGCTTAAGGACACCCAGCAGATGGGCCAGAGGGCACTGAAACCCAGCCCATGCTCTGCCCGCTAAGCCATGCTCATGGCCTGGGGTCACATCTGCCCTGGGGTAGGAGTACCTTTTCCTAACTTGCTCAAAATCTAAGGTTGGGGGTGAGAGGGCTGACACTCCTCCTGGTTCACTCTTAACTCTTTCTTCTGATCTCCATTCCAGTGTTATGGAAAGTGGTTTTTGTTTAGGTTAGGACCCAGTGGAGCTCTGTGTAATTTTCCTTCCTAGTCCTTGGCCTAATTCAGAGATAGAAATCTGTGTGGTTATCTAATTAATGCCCTAATCCTCAGCCGGACTGCAGGCTCCAGGAGGGCAGAGACCAGGCCCGTGTCTGCGCCTCTTGGCAGTCCCAGCACTTAGGAATTATTCCAGAACCAGAGAAGTCAAAGCCAGGGAGAACTGACATTTCTAGTGGGTAGTTGATAAATGTTTGTGGAAGGAGCTCTCTGCCTGGCACAGTGTCCTAAGCACTTTCCATACATTATTTCATTAAATCCTCACAATCTTAGTAAGGATAATAAATAAAAGTAATATTAGCTGTGGTTATCCTTCTTTTAGAACAAAGAAACTGAGGCACAGAGGTGTGAAGTGACTCATTCAAGGTCACAGACCATTTCCTGCTGAGAATCTTTTGGCCCAGGAAGCACAGGGAGTGGCCTAAAAGGGGAAGAGAAGACAGCTCAGAAGGTCACTGATGTGGAATTCAGGGTCTCGCAGCTGTGCGTGTTTAATAGAAGAAAACAAGGTCATTTGCCTAGAAGAAAAAACTGGGGAGGGAGAAAAAAGCCGTAATCATAGAAGATGCCCTCTTCATTAATTCTTACAGTAATAACTTGGCAGGTATTCATTTGTCTGACGCTCCACAGGGAAATCCGATGTCAGGACAGCAGAACAAAGTGGAGTTTGTCACTTGTATCGGAGGGGAGATTTGATGGCGCCTTTCTGCTCGGCTGCAATTTCCCTGCCTTAAGTATGTTTTTCTCTACTGATGTCATGAAATCCTCAAAGTAACAGTATTCCTGCTTTGGAATAGCAGTAGGAAAGGAGACCTGCAAATCTGGGGACAACAGGCTGGGCCAGCCCAACAAAGGGCTTTCACCAGTAATGAAACCTCGAACCGCTTTGCATGACAATGAATCTCCAAAAAGCAAAATGAGATTTCTAATAGGCCTTTAAGCAGTAATATGAGGCCACCTTTAGTGACATCCTTGCTTTCATGGCTAAATAATGGGGTGCTGTCTAGTTCCCAAACCAAGAATAAGTATGAGAGAGCCAAATGAAAAGGACTTAATCTTCTGAGTGTAGTCCCTGGGAATTATCAATCATTTCAGCAGGCCAGCGTGAAGGGATAGAAGCCATGTCAGGCCCTTTTCTCTCTTTTGGAATCAGTGCAACTGGCTTCAGGTCAAATAAAAATAGAGATCGAGTAGAGGCAGCTTCTCATCACTGGGGAACTGGGAAGGGGGAGGAGGTGCCATGTCAACCACAGGAGAAGGCGGGCAGGCTCCCTCCTCAAGGGCTTACATGGGACATAACCCAGAGCAGACAGGTTTGCATGTTTCAACGGGCAAAACAGTACCACTGAGTATGTTTCCAAGACTTGTCTTACTGGTAATGCTCATTTGTCATGTCTTTTTCCTTTTTTCTTAAATGTGAATCAAATATATTTGAACATAGGAATCGATGCTATAATTCTGAGAAAGAACAAGCATTTATTTTTCTGATTCTGTGTGTATGCATAAACACACACACAATTCTTTCCCCCTTTTTGGGTGCTAAGTAAAAGATTTGCAGGACCTAAAAGAGATGCAGCACGATTTCAAAATATACAAGGGACTCTGGAAAGTTCATCTTTGTTAATTTCTACATCCAGTTCTAAAACAAGAGGGACCATCCCAAAGTGGCACTTAAACAAAATAAAGCAGAAAGCAGAAAAGCTTGCTTTATATTGAAACTTGAATCTTGGAATCCAAATTCTATCCACTTTTCATTAGTTAAGTTGTTTTCTTGGAACACGAAAGCACAACCCTGATGCCAAGCCACTTACAAAATGACACAGGCCCTAAATCAATCATCATTTATAAAGCCTTTCTAGGGTCTAAGTATTTAATAACAACTACCCATCCTATCCAGCAAAAGAGATTATCCAGTCCCTGCCCGGCCTTAACTGGTTTCCCAAACATTCTGTGTTAGAGGCATCATCAGTCTTGAGTAATAAATTTCAAATATTTGGAAGAAGTACAACAAAGGTTATCTGGAATGACGCACCCAGATATATGGTGACCAGCCATTAGGATGGAACTCATAGGATTTTCTGTGATGTCAGGAACAACTCTGAAAATCAGTAGGGTAGAGCCAGCTGCATTACTCTCTAGCGGCCTTAAAGTGAATTCAGAAACCATGGTTACTAGGATGTGATCTGGCTTCTGCCCCCTCACTAATCACCCTGAGAGACCGACAAGCAGGTATTATCCTGGCATCAAGCTGAATCACTCTCCTAAGTTAAACACAGAATCGACTCCCATCTTACCAGCCCCATCACTGGACGTCGCATATGGGTCTAGCCAACAGAGCTCACCTAAGAATGAGACAAGGCCAGGTGCCCACCCTGTAAAGTATAACCGTGTTGAAAGTCAGGGTTGTGATACTTGATGCGTTTTGATAAACGGGTCCAGGTTGCCGTGTTGTTTAGTCTCTTTGTAATGGATTACATGTTTTCTTTAACGTGACTCAACGAAAACCTGAGGGAGACCTGCCTCCTTCCCAATCTCCCTTTTCCCCCTCCAGAGAGTGAGCCTGAGCAAGGGTGGGTGTATCAGAAGAGCAGACCACCTCCCTCTTCACGGCTTCCAAATCTCTGGCAGGGGATCTTAACTTGGTTTGTGTCATGGATCCCTTTTTACACTGGCAGTTTGGATTTCTTTTCTAAATAATATATATTTAAAAAAAAAATTTTTTTTTAACGTTTATTTATTTTTGGGACAGAGAGAGACAGAGCATGAACAGGGGAGGGGCAGAGAGAGAGGAAGACACAGAATCGGAAGCAGGCTCCAGGCTCTGAGCCATCAGCCCAGAGCATGACGCGGGGCTCGAACTCACGGACCGCGAGATCGTGACCTGAGCTGAAGTCGGGCGCTTAACCGACTGAGCCACCCAGGTGCCCCTATATATTTTTTTTAATTTGAGAGAGAGAGAGGGAGAGAGTACACAAGTGGCGGGGGCGAGGGGGCAGGCAGAGGGAGGTGCAAGAATCTCAAGCAGGCTCCAAACTCTGACATAGGGCTCACTCCAACGACCCTGGGATCATGACCTGAGCTGAAACCAAGAGTCAGACACTCAAGTTACTGAGCCATCCAGGCACATCGCCCCCCCCCCCCAATAATACTTTTTTAAAATATGAAAGCAAAGCAAACCAATTATACTGGAATACAGTTTTCAAAATACTAAAAAAAAAAAGACCAAAAACAGGTGGTGGGTCGCCTGGGTGGCTCAGTCAGTTAAGTGTCCAACTCTTGATTTTGGCTCAGGTCATGATCTTGCAGTTCCTGAGTTCCAGCCCCTAATGGGCTCTGCACTGATGGCATGGAGCCTGCTTGGGATTCTCTCTCTCAGCCCCTTCCCTGCTTATGTGTGTGCATGTGCTCTCTCTCTCTCAAAATAAATAAAGAACAAAACAAAACCAGGAGGTGACATAGTAACATATGTGTTTCTAGAGTATGCAGTAAATAGGAAGAGCTAATGACATGTCAATTAACTGCTGTAATTTAGAAGAAGTGACATGTGTAAACGATATTTCAAGACCATTGCAACTACTGTATCGGGATGTGAAAAAATCTGATCACTATTAGTGACCAAGACACAGGTACCATGGACTCTTCTGAAGCTCGTTGCCCATGCTCATAATTAAAAGTGAGGCTAAATTTCAGTTAGAGGCTAATGAAAATAGAGAGGCAATGTGTCCACCTTCCAAGTTCAGGGAACCCCGAGTCATTGACAGCATGGCTGGAGCTAGGGAAAGGGGAGAAGATGAGGTTTACATCCAGGATGAGACTGAGAACTAAAGATTTAAAACTAAACAGGATGAATTCAAACAGTGAAATGAGACCATCTAAAAACAGAGAGTGACCAGGAAGTTAGGGAATTCGGCCAAAAAGTTATTTAAATGGCTGCCTCCCAGACAGAAGGGAGACCCACCGTGATACAGTGGGTCAGTTACTGGGGAAAAAAATAAAAAGAAAGCTTCATATTTTTACTCCCCAAAACTTGGGATTTATCCATAAAGCCGTTAAATTTTCAAAACAGAACTCTAATTTCTGCCACTCCATTTCAGTAACTGGCTCCTCATTCAGCCAGTTGCTCAGGCCTGAAATCTCCAAGCCATGTTTGACTTCTCTCTCACCACACATTCAATCCATCAACAAGTCTTGGTTCCAACATCAAAATATCCCAAATACAGCCTCTTCTTGCCTCCTGAACTCTGAGTTGTCATTATCTCCTGCCTACAGTAGCCTCCCCACTGACCACTTGCATTGTTAAAGGTGACTAAAGTCAACTTCCCTGCTAGCCACCAGAGTAATCTTATTTATTTATTTTTAAATGTGTATTTATTTATTTATTTTGGGAGGGAGGGGCAGAGAGAGAGAGAGAGAGAGAGAGAGAGAGAGAGAGAGAATCCCAAGCAGGCTCCACGCTGTCAGCACAGAGCTGGACCTGGGCTGGATCTCACAAACCATGAGATCATGACCTGAGCAGAAATCAAGAGTCGGACCTTAACCCCAAATGAACAACCCAAGTGTCCCCATAGTGATCTTTTGTAAAAGATAAATCAGATTCCCTCGATCTTCTCCTAAAAACCCTCCAATAGTTTTCTATCACACTCAGAGGAAAAAAGTTAATCTTTACCATGGTACCCAAAGGCCCACCCAAGCTGGGCACAGCCTAGCCCACTGTTCTGGCTTCACTGTCTACCCGGCTTTGGCCTCCCTCATCTCCTCGTCTCACTAGCCATGTCTGTTCCCTATCTCAAGGGCCTTCAGAGTGGCTGTTCTCTCCACCTGGAACACTCCTCCTTCTGATCTTTGTAAGGTTGGCTTACAGACCCCTGTGCAAATGTTTCCTGTTTAAAGAAGTGCACCTTCCCTGGCTTCTCTAAACACCGGCAGCTCTCACCCCAGCCCTGGGATGCTCTATCCACTTACGCTGCTTCATTTTTCCTCAGAGCACTTGGGTCTTCTTTGCATTATGCAATATGCTTATCTGTTAGCTTAGTTATTGATTGTCTTTATACTAAAATGTAAACCCTATGGGGGCCAAGACTTTCTCTTGTTCTCCACTCTACGGTACCAAGAAAAGTACCTGGAAAAGAGTAGGCATTCAGTAGGTGTTTTTGAATGAATGCCTATTATTATAGATAAGAAAACAGAGAACTTTCTTTAATGTCAGGATTTATCAGTGGCGGAGCAGATATTTGGTCTTTCTCTTGCTTGGTTATTCTGCCCTCCACATTTCATACTACTAAAGTAGTGACTGCCATTCTCCTCAGATTAAGGACACAATAAAAGCGATCATTCTTTGGAGACCTCCTATGAGCCCTCTGCAATGGATGTCTTTAATTTTCATCTGCTCAACAGACCCTGCCCCTTCTTGTGGTATCTATCAGCCCTCAAGATTTTGCTTTGACAGCTCCACCTCCCTGTGTTGGGGGGTGGGGAATGTGGGTCACAGCACCTCACCCTCCAGTAACCGAGGGGTGTACCTGACAGCCAAGCTTAGCCAAATAGATGCGGTTTCCCTAGAATGTGAATCTTGAGTGGACCGGCAGAGACTATAGTATTCTTCCCGGCACTGTTGTCTAGAAAACATGGGTCTATGATTCCTGGATCACTACACCTGCTTTCTAAGGCCAGGTCCTCGCCTTTTCCTTCACGTTTGTGAGTTATCTTTTTTTCTTTCAGTATATACCCTTTTCCTTAAGTAGCCTTTAAATTTCTGTTGCTTGTGACAATTTCTCTGACACCATCTTAGACCTCATGGCAACCCTGCAATGTCATCCCCAAGTAACAGGAGAGAGGAGCATGGCTGGCAAACGGATTATTTCCAGGTTGCCCGACTGTGGCAGGCTATATAACACTTCCCCAAGATGTCCTCATTCAATCCCCAGACTCTTGAATGGATACGTCCCCTTATATGGCAAAAGGGACTTTGTAGAAGGAAAGGATTTTGAGATTATCCCAGATTATCTAGGTGGGCCAATGATATAGTCCCAAGGATCTTTGTGACAGGGATGCAGCCGCAGATGACACCACAGGAGTAGCTGTGATGATGGACACCAGAGGTCAGAGTGAGGCAAAGAAGGGGCCATGGGCCCTCCAGAGTACAGGCAGCCTCCAGAAACCAGAGAAGGCGAGAAAACAAATTCTCCTCTAGAGGCTCTGGAAGGAATTGGTTTTACACTTCTAGCCCCGAGAACTGTAAGAGACGACACCTGTGTTGTTTTGAGCCATCAGTTTTGTAGTCATTTATTAAGCAGCTATGGGAAACTAATATCCCAACTAATAAATGGCAGAGCTCAGGCTGGAACCCGTGCTGCCTCGAACAGCCTCTCTGGGCTTGTTACCAAAGAGTCACCTAGAAACAACAGGAAGAAAGGAAGGAAGCAGGACTGTGTGCCGCAGAGAAAAGGGCTACCCACATGCCAAACCTCCAGCGAGAAAGAAGCACATAGTGGATTTACGCATCCCAGCGTGTCCTGAATTCAGGAAACAGCTCTCCTTCCTTCCTATTTGAAGACAAATGCTAATATAAAGAGCAAAGTTGATTTATTATCCTCATGAGGCTCCTAGCCTCTGAAGTTACCCATCTATAAGACAAAATAAAATTAAAAGATTTTTTTCCTTTCAACAGGACACGACAGCAAATTTACTGCCGTGCCACCTTTTAATTATGATCCTTAGTGCAACATGCATGCTGTTTCCTGTGCCATTTAGAAGGCACGAACATTTTCCTTCAGATTATTAACCTTCTTGCAAACAGACCATCATACGAATGGCTGGTGCTTGTCCTCAAATGGCACGGTGACACTTTTGTTTTCACCTCAGCTTTTGATCATAAGATACCTTTCATCGACATGAAAGTATTGTAGTTTTTTTTTCTTTTTTTTGTCCACGGGCTGAAATTTGCTGAAAAGACATTTCACCCAAAGCAAGCTTTTCTAAAACACAATCTTTGTTTCATTGAAGGTCTCAGCTTTAATGATGTCTTTCATGAGCCTTCTCCCCTGAGATATGGGACCAGATAGGCAGCAGGGCACTTTTGTTCCTTGTGCTTGTGTAGTGATTTCTTTTTGCAAATGCATCTGACCAATTCCTTTTGGTCAAAATAAAAGTGAAACTTTTCTTGTTCTCAATATGATAGCAAATAATTTCCTTGTTTCCGATTGGCTGGTTGAGTCACGACTCTATAACAAAAAAGAGGATGATGCCAGATTCATAAATAGGAGGAAAGGCATCAGAAGATATGATGTAACCCACCGCTGTTGAAAGGTAGGGAAGAAAACACCCTCATTAAGCTCTCATGAGAGCATGTAGCACATTGTGTTATTGGTCCCAGTTATTACTCTTCTCCCTGGAAAAAAAGAATTGTATATCTCTGCTCTGCCATATGCCTTGCAGTCTCTGCCGGGGGTGGTGTCAGCCTCCCTATAGCACTGCTATTTGGCTTGGCCATGGACTTGTATCGGCCAATGAAACGTGAGCAGAAGTAAGGTTTGCCACTGCGTAGATGGGCCATTGCCCTTCTCTCTCTGTCATGAGAGGGAGGGAGGGGGCTGTTCCTTCAGCCTGGGTCCCAGAATGAAAAGGGACATGGAGCTGAGCCAAAAGTGATATGCAGCTAACATAAAAAAGGGGGAAGAAGAAACATTTGACATTGTAAGGCACTGAGATTTGAGGGTTGTTTAGTAACAGAACCTAGACAAAGCTAAGTTGGAATACTGGAGGCTAGTTGGGGCAATACCATGTCAGAGCACGTATCAGGACTCTTTCATTTGCAAGTAATAGAAAACTACCTCAGGGCACCTGGGTGACACAGTCAGTTAAGTGTCCAACTCTTGATTTCGGCTTAGGTCGTGATCTCATGGTTCGTGGGTTCTAGCCCTGCATCAGGCTCTTCACTGACAGCAGAGAGCCTGCTTGGGATTCTCTCTCTCTCTCTCTCTCTCTCTCTCTCTCTCTCTGCCCCTCCCCCACTTGTGCGTGCTCTCTCTCAAACATAATAAAATAAGATAGATAAAACTTAAAAAGAAAGAAACCTAACTCAAATGGGCTTAAGCAAAAAAAATAATTAAAAAAAAAAAAAAGGATTAACTAAGAGGGAAGGGATAGAGTCAGCTTTAGGCATGGCCAGATAGAGAGGCCCAAAACAATGCCACAGAAACTCAGGCTCTGGCCACCTCTCAGTTCCACTATTATCTCGGGCACAACCTCTTTAGGTGCTTGCCCTCAGCAGCTCAAGGCTTATGACTTCAAAGCTCCAAGTCTAGAGGAAAAGAGAGAGTCTAAAGTAAGTCTAAAGGAAAAGAGCTTCCTGGTTGCTTCCTAAAAAAAATCTTGGGGTTATCAGTAATTCAAACAATTTGGGAGCAACTATAGTAGTCAGGGGGATTCAATGGTCTGACTGGCCAGGCCTGGGTCACATCCCCAACCCAGAGCCAGAGGGGGAATCAGCTCACTGTCCACATGGACTGAGAACAGGACAAACATGATCCTCTCTGTGTCACATGGAGTTCTGTACCCAGAGGAGGAGGAGGAAATCAGTGCAGGGTGGGGAAAAACAGAAATGTCTACCACAGGAAGCAAGAAATGGAATAAAAAGAAGTAGAATAGAGGTGCCTGGGTGGCTCAGTCGGTTAAGTGTCTGACTCTTGATTTCGGCTCAGGTCATGATCTCATGGTTTGTGAGATCGAGCCACGCATCAGGCTCTGCTAATAGCACAGAGCCTGCTTGGGATTCCCTCTCTCTCACTTTCTTTTTGCCCCTCCCCACTCTCTCTCTATGTCTCTCAAATAAACTTTAAAAAATTTTTTTAAAAAGTAGAATAAATACCCTTTAGTTTTGTAATTGTTTTTAATTCTTAAAGTAACTCTGTAGACAATATGAAAGCTACAAAATAATTTAGAAGACAAAATAAAAGCCGTGTTCCTGACTTTGGAGTGAAACATCCTTTTGAAAGATTTTTACGTGTAGAGTTATTTAATTCTATGATTATCCTTGATTTTAAACATTTCCTTTTCACTGTATAGTTTATTTAACAAATATGTTTATTTTCTTTGTGATAAATCTTAGTTATCTTTATAAACCTAAGAAAAAATATTTTTTAATGTTTATTTATTTATTTTGAGGCGGGCAGGGGCAGAGAGAGGAGAGAAAGAGAATCTTAAGCAGGCTTTGTGAGGTCAGCACAGATCCTGACATGGGGCTCGAACCTATGAACTGTGACATCATGATCTGAGCTGAAACCAAGAGTCAGACGCTTAACTGTCTGAGCCACACAGGTTTCCCATACCTAAGAAAAAAATTTAAGGGTTGTCAATGTCTATATAAAATAGCTACAAAAAATGCAGTTACTTGGAAAAAAAGTTATGGAAAAGAAATGGGTAACTGAGAACGCATGGACAGAGTGAAGAGTATGCTAAATTATGGGGAACCTGTAGGAGAAGGGCCTGTCATTTATGTGAAAAGCGATCGGCAGCCATCCGTGACAAATGATCCCAACCCACCAGCTGTGATCTGACAATATAATGACATCACGCAACAAAGATAGCTGGGCTTGGTAGAATTTGTCTTACCAAGAACGTTAAAATAAAGCCGAACTCACATTTTAGATGGTTCCCCTGGCTGGTAGATAGGATTCTCTGAGGCAATAAATGCTAACACACACATAATATAAAGAGGAGTTGTATCTTCTACCACAGCTGTACTCTGAAATCAGCCCATAAGATGAAAATCACATCTAGTCAAAATTTCCCCTTCGCGGCATCCTTCAATCAATGTCACATGGCCAGTGTTCTCCCTGTCTTTTAGCACCGATCACTCTAAGTAGCAGGTGATCTAAGAGGTAGGTTCTTAAAGGCATGGACTCAGGAGCCAGGTTGCCTGGGTTCAATCCTGTCTTGTTGTTTGCTAGCTTCTGACTGGGCAGGTAAGTCATCTCTGCGCCTCAGTTTTTTCTCTGAAATATGGCTGTCACTGGGACAGCCAGTACTCGTGGAATATCCAGTGTCCCTTATGGATCTCAGCCTCCCTTGCAGTTGGTTTGGAGTCAGGCTCTGTCAGGAGACGGGAGAAGGTTAAGAACATTCTAGGCCGAGAAGGTTAAGAGCTAAAATGCCTCCTCCACTCTTTTCTTCCTTTGCTTTAGTGACCTCAAAAATCATTATGTTCCAGATAGCTATAAATAAAAGGGGTGTCTAAACTGTGTCAGTCTTTGGATGAGCAAGAAGTAAACTGTTACTGAGTATTTCAGTATTGTTTATGATTGCAACTCGGCCTAAAATAGCCTGACTACTACAACGGGGACAATAACATTTCCTACTCTGTAGGGTTGTCATACAAGTTAAATTAGGTTAATATTTATCAACTGTTCAGAATAGTACCCGAGTACATACTATATAAATGCTTGGTTGGCAGGTAGTTATGTGGGTAGGCAGACATACAAACAGAAGCATGTAGTTGTCTTATGAGCTGCCCATGTTATGAAGGGCACATAACACTGGGAACAACTAAGGAAAGAGCTGAGTCATGTGCCCTATTTATGCTTTTGCCTATAGAGTGGAATGGCAAGGGGAACAGCTTGGTTTTTTAAAAATCTTATTTCTCTCTCTTCCCCCCAAAGGCATGTCATTGAACTAGTATAAATTAAGTACATGCATTTTGTAATCCAACTATACACAAAAACTATCCATGAAGACAGGTACCATGTTTCTCTGTGTTATATTTCCATGGTACAAAGTATCCAATAAACAGTAGCCAACCAGCTTATGAATATGTCTGGGCTCTATAATTTTAGAGGACATTTGAGCATTCAATAAACATCAGCTAAATAAATGAACAAATAAATAACTACTTTTAAATAGTTGGAACATACCTATTCATAAACATATCAGTACTAGAAAAATGGTATCCCCTTAATGGTTGGCACTAGAATTCCTCTTAGGTAAGAAACTAGCTTTGTTTACTTGAAAGACCATTTTACAGATGGAAAATCTGAGGCTGAGAGCAGTTAAGTCATCTTCATCCAGAGTCACACAACTGGAAATGGTGAAGCTTGGTTTGGAAGGCAGAGTTGTGAATCCAGAGTCCAAGTTCTTTTTTTTTTTTTTTTTTTAATTTTTTTTTTAACGTTTATTTATTTTTGAGACAGAGAGAGACAGAGCATGAACGGGGGAGGGTCAGAGAAAGGGAGACACAGAATCTGAAACAGGCTCCGGGCTCTGAGCCGTCAGCACAGAGCTCGACGCGGGGCTCGAACTCACAGACTGTGAGATCATGACCCGAGCTGAAGTCGGACGCTCAACCGACTGAGCCACCCAGGCGCCCCCAGAGTCCAAGTTCTAACTCCTACACTTCCACTCCCGCCACTTCTTTGTCCTCTAGGATATTCCTACACCACCCTTGACAGCTCCAGGATTTGACGTGCTGTCATCTTCCCCAACCCATCCCCCACCGGCCTTTTCAGATACTTCATTATTCATACTGATGACACCTCCAACACCATGGCCTCCAATCCACGTGACTCCATGACTCCCATCTTCCCTTATGTCCATCACTCAATAGAATGGTCACATCTTAGAATGGGCTTCAGATTCCCTGAAGACTCTCATATCTCAATTTTCCAAATTTCTGCTCTGGTCGTAACCTTATCCATCCTTCCATCTTTCTCACTCACGCTCATTTAATTGTTTTTAGCTCTTATGCAAAACTAGGATTTGAGAACGTTCTTGGTATCTAGAACAGGGCTCAGCAAACTATAGCCCATGGGCCAAATGTGGCCCATCACCTTTGTGTAAGTAAAGTTGTACTAGAATCTAAGCCATGTCTGTTTATTCACATACTGTCTATGACTGCTTTCCTGCTACAATGGTGGAGTTGAAGTAATTGGATCAGCAATTTGCAGGCCATATACAGCCTGCAAAGCCTAAAAGATTTATCATGTTCTACAAAAAAAGTATTTATTGTAAGAAAAAGTACTAGTAGAACCATGTTCTTTAGGGCAAGCCCAAGGCTCTGATCATGTTAATCTCCTTTCATTGTTGCTGGGGAGAAGTGGGTTTGGCATCAGAGGAGAATGTGAAGGGAGAATGAGGCTGAGGTAAGGGAACTGGTTGGTGAGTCATGTGCATTCAGAGTCAGGTCTCAGGAAGGGTGACCAAGGCCTCTCCAGCACTAGGCTTTTCACATGTCCCACACCTGCTACTCTTGCCTTGCCCCAGGGCCATTTTCCTTCCATGCCATTTGAGTTTCTCAGCATGATCATATGAAAACTCAGTCTCTTCCACTGTCTGTCACTCCAGCAAACTCCAGTGGAGAACAGCCCTCAACCCTCCCGGCTGACAGCCAGTCAATAAATACCTCCTTGCCCATGGCTCATCCATCATTCAAGTGGTCATGAGGAGCTTTGAAAAATCTCATTGTTTCTTTTCCTTTTAATTTTTTATTATGGAAAATTTCAAAGATATAAAAAAGTAGACAAGAAAACAAAAATGAACCCACGTCACCATCAGCCAGCTTCAATTCTACTGTTCTGCATGTCAGTTATACAGTGTAACTCCCCGCTCCCAACCCTCCCAGAGACACCATACCATTTCATATTTCATTCATAAATATTTTAGCATGTTTCTCTAAAAAGCAGTAACTTTTTTATCGTGACTATGAAATGATTATCATACCTTAAATAAAAGAATAATTCTTTACATCATCAACTATTCAAAAAATTTTTTTTAATATTTTGTTTTTTATATTTGAAAGAGAGACAGAAGGAGCATGAGCAATGGAGGGTCAGAGAGATGGAGACAGAATCTGAAGCAGGCTCCAG
This sequence comes from Panthera onca, assembly GCF_046562875.1. NCBI lineage: Eukaryota > Metazoa > Chordata > Mammalia > Carnivora > Felidae > Panthera > Panthera onca. Next base: position 26,543,129 of record NC_138354.1, read on the forward strand.
GCTTTGAGCTGTCAGCACAGAGCCCAATGCAGGACTCAAATCCATAAACAGTGAGATCATGACCTGAGCTGAAGTTGGACGCTTAACCGACTGAGCCACCCAGGTGCCCCTATATCATTAACTATTTATTAAGTATTCAAATTTCCAATTGCCTCCTAATTTTTCTTTTTAGTTTTCCTTTGAATCATGATCCAAATAAAATCTACCTATTGAAATTTCAAAAACCACATGAACCCCACTTTAGTGTCTCCAAGTTTGGTATGTTTCTCACTTCTAAAGTGAACACATAATGTAGTATTTCTTTCTCTTTCTGAAAATTGGTGGTTAAATTGTTAACATAATTCAAAAAATATGGTAGTTTTTGAAAAAAAAAAGTAAGATATTATTCTTAGAAAAGTTAATGCTTCCCCTTTATTTAAGATCCCCTTGGGGCGCCTGGGTGGCGCAGTCGGTTAAGCGTCCGACTTCAGCCAGGTCACGATCTCGCGGTCTGTGAGTTCGAGCCCCGCGTCAGGCTCTGGGCTGGTGGCTCGGAGCCTGGAGCCTGTTTCCGATTCTGTGTCTCCCTCTCTCTCTGCCCCTCCCCCGTTCATGCTCTGTCTCTCTCTGTCCCAAAAATAAATAAAAAACGTTGAAAAAAAATTTTAAGATCCCCTAGGTCCAGTCTAGACTTTCCACTTAATATTAGCTTTGCTAGTCTTCAGCCCTGATTTTACCCAACCATCTGCTTTCTCCACCCCCTTTCCAGGGTTGCAGAGGGTTGCTGGTGATAATCACATAAGCAGGCTGTTTACTTGCACCACAAATTCAGGCCATCAGCTGGGCCATCCCTATTTATCCCTAGTTGATTCCCTACCAATTTCACCACAGCAGCTGCTGCACACCCCCTTCCCTCCCCCACAAGCCTCCAGAACCTGCCTGGGTCTCCCTCACAGCAGATGCCTCTACACCTAAATGAACAACCAGAATGACAGGACCCACCATGAACTTGGTCAGTTTTTCCGCTTCACCCCAAATTTCCTCTTACTTGTAGTTCTGGTCTCAGAAGAAGACATACATCTTCTTATACCTAATATATGTGTATATATGCACATAGAAGTCTCTGAAAAGAAGTTCACTAAAATGTCAACAATGGTTACATCTGAGAGGCAGGCTCTTAGGTGATTTGTACCTTTTTCTTCATACTTTTACTTTTTTCTCTGAGCATGTATCATTTTCGCAAAACCCATAATACCATTTCAAAATGTCAGTGATCCCCAAGAAAATGTAGGTGATCCCTACCAGTGAGGGACTTCCAATTTTCCCATATTCTCCATTACTCTTTGAGGTAGGCAGAAAAATGGCACCTAAACATGAAAGAATCATAATTCCTATAACCTATGTTATGTTACAACGGCAAAAAGGACTGTGCAGATGTGATTAAATTAAAGACCTTGAGATGGGGAGAATATTCTGAGTTATCTGGGTGAGCCAATGTAACCTAACAGTCAAAGAGGGAGGCAAAAGAGAGTCAGAGAAATGTGACTAAGGAGACAGGATCAGAGATATGTAACATTGCTGGCTCTGAAGATGGAGGAAGTCACCACCAGCCAATATAGGCAGCATCTAGAAGCTGCAAAAGGCAAGAAAATGTGTTCTCCCCTAGAGAGACAACACATTTTCCTCCATGAAAGAATGCAGCCCTGCCAACACCTTGATTTTAGCCCAGGGACACCCATGTCAGGCTTTTGACTTCCAAACTGTACAATAATAACTTTTGCATTGGTTAAAAACTTTGTGGTAATTTGTTATAGCAGCAAGAGAAAACGAATATACCCCTACTCCCTCCCCACTGAACAACTCAACATAACCTAAGTGGAAACAATGATTTGCTTTGCAGACAAGACAAGGCATGGTCACCATTGCCAACCACATGAATTAGAGTAAGTGCCTCCTTTATTGAACGCTTGGACCAACTCTGGGACACTCCAAAGTTCAGCTGTAGCTGTACATTTGACATGGGGATCTTGATTCCAAAATCAATGTTTCTCTCCAGACTCCACTTCTGAGCTTCAGACTGATATTTCCAATATGGACACCTCAATCTCAATGTGCCCAAGACAGAAATCCTCATCTTTACCCTTGAGCCTGATTTTCCAGCCACATCTCTTTGCTTCTATCATGGGCTTCCATTCGCCCAGCAAATCTCCCCTTTTCAGGCACATTTCTTCACCCCCAAACTCATCATCCTGTGCCATCCATCCACTGGACCTATCGCAGGGTCCTCCTTTCCATTCCTATTGTCCCAGTTCAAGATCTTAGGGCTGGAACCAGGTGGTCTGCTGCACTCTTGGGAGTTATCCTGCCAAAGCAGCTCGCTCACAGTATGCCTCTGCTCCAAAATCTTTTAATACTCTCTCGTGCTTATGGAATAATGCCCAAACTTGATGGTTTTACATTAAACCAAAATCCATCCCCTGACTCCCTTCCAGCCTTATCTCCTATCCCCTCCCTATATGTCGGCATGCTCTATGAGTCAGCTATGTTGGTTTCCTGTGCTTGGACCAAGTCCTGCCTTCTCCCACCTTCCTGCTTTTGGCCATGAGTACCCTTTTCTGCTGTATGTCTCGTCTAAAGTCCACGGTGTCCTCTGATGGCAACAGTGGCCACTAGGAAGGCACATGTTGCTCCAGACTGGGCCTGTTCACGATTTCATGTGTAGGTGCATCATTTCACTGCATCTTCATGATCATCAATCACATTTCACTAACGAGGAGATACAGGCCTAGAGAGTGACCTGCAGGGGTGCTTTTAAAATATGTCCACGTGTGGTTTTGACACTCCTTCTTTCAAAAGGTGGAGCCTAATCACACTCCCCTTGCATGTGGTACATGAGCTAGACTTAGTGACTCACTTCTAATGAACAGAATGTGGTGGAAGGTGCAGGTGTTTGGCTTCCCAAGTTGGGTCACAAGAGGCACTGCAGCTTCCTTCTTGGTCTCGAGTCTCTCACCCTGGAAGAGGCCAGTTACCATGTGGTGAGGACACTCGAGCAGCCCATGGAAAAGTCCGTGTGGAGAAAAACGGAGGCCTTCAGCCTGTGGGTGGGTGTGGCACCGTGTGGTACCGTGTGGGTAAGCCAACTTGAAAGTGGCTCCTGTAGGCTCAGTCACGTCTTCAGAAGACTACAGCCCCCGCGACGTCTTGACTGTAGCCTATGAGACACCTTGAAACAGAACCACCCAGCTGAGCAGCATGCACCTCAATTCCTGATCCACAGAAACTGTAAGAATTTAACAAGTGTTTACTGTTCCAGGCCACTAAGTGCTGGGGTAATTTGTTACACGGTAAGAGAAGCTAAAACACTTACCCGGGGTCATTCGACTAGTAAGCTGGTAGAGGAGACATTTGAACACTGGTTTGTCTGTCTCCAGAGCTCATGTTCTTAACCTCAGCCCAGAACTGCTGGAAGTGCTAGTTTATATTTTGCTTCCTTTAGAAAACTTTGACAAAGTCTACCCTCACAATTCATCTTCCTCCAATCTGTACCCTTAAGCCCTACTCAAAATGCCCATTTATTTTGCCCCCAACAATCCCCATATTTGCCCAAGACCAACCTTACTTCGTTTGCAACTTCCGGCTCCTTTCAGTTTTGGGACCTACATCTTAGTGTTGGCACTAAGATTAAATGAGATAATATGTGTAAAAGTGCTTAGCAGAGGAATGGTGAAATTATACTATTTACTACTTCAAGTATACTTTTTATTAATAGTATAACATAATTATATTATTTATTTGAACACAGTATTTCTTCTGCTCTATGGATGAGGTCTCAACTCTGGGTATATATTAGAATCACCCAGGAAGCTATTAAAAAACAAACAAACAAACAAACAAACAAACAAACCAATACATGGGCTATACCCTGAATTAAGAGGTCTGATTTAATAGGTCTTGGGGAAGCCAGGCAACAAAAACTCCCCAAATGACTTTAACGTGCAGCCAGGGTAGAAAACCACTGGATTAGGTCAGAGGTTCTCAACCAGAGGCTATTTTGTTGTCTCCCTGCCCACTCGATCCCTCATGCCCCTGATATTTGCTAGTGTCTGGAGATATTCTTGATGGTGATGGCTTTAGGGAGGTGCTATTGGCATCTAGTAGGTGGAGGCCAGAGAAGCTGCTGAACATTCCACAATGCACAGGCCAGCCCCGCATCAGAGAATTATCTGGTGCTAAATGTCGATAGTGCTAAGGTTCAAAAAACCTGGATTAGATATTGTTTCCAGCTCCTGCTCTCATTGTCTTTAAGAACATTGGTTCTTACTTATCTCTCTGACTCTTCTGGTATCTTTGAGAAGGATACAAGACCTGAGTCCTTCCCTCTCAAGACCAAATGTGGGCACCAACCAGCTTGGCTGCTGCCCCAACTGGGCTGGCTCCAGGCCTGTCAGGAGGGTCTGTGAATGGTCTTGTGCTTCCCCATTTCCCTTCAGTGCTTTAGCCTCTGTATTAGAACACTTGCTACAGAAACTATACTTAGTTGTAAATATGTCTCTCTTACTCCCAAAGCCAGAGCCCATATTTTATTCATCTCTATTTATTCCACAATACCAGGCTCTGTGCATTGCACTTGGTAGGTGTTCAATAAAATACTTATTGCATCAAAGTAGATTAATATAATTTAAAGTTTTATCACACTTCTTGGCATCTCTTTGAAAGGTTACAGAAATAGAGGATACAAATGCCAGTTAGGAGAGAGCTCTTGTATTTCTGTACTTGTGGAGTTAAAGTCAAATGGTCAGTTTTGCTCTTTCTTAGTGTATTTATATGAGTTGCCAGAGGAAGTGAGCAACCATTTTAAATTAAGATTTATTTAAAAAAAAATTTTAATGTTTATTTTTGACAGAGAGAGAGAGACAGAATGCGAGCGGGGGGGGGGGGGGGGGGTGGCGGGCAGAGAAAGAAGGAGACACAGACTCTGACGCAGGCTCCAGCCTCTGAGCTGTCAGCACAGACCCTGATGCGAGGTTCGAGTCCACGAACCGTGAGATCATGACCTGAGCCAAAGTCAGACACTTAACCGACTGAGCCACCCAAGCACCCCAGAAAATATTTTTACAATAAATAACTAGGGATTTGAGAGGACTCTTATTTAGAGAAGTTCTCATATCTTTAAGATTCTTTTTCATTGGTTATCAGAAGTGAGAAAATGCTTCATTTTCAAGGCAAAGCAATAACTTGGAGAATGATACTGAAAAAACCTTGTCTTAGAAAAATATATGCAAACTCTTCCACTTATTAATCATTTATACTCAATACATTATGGGCCTTCCATTTTCATAGTGGGCAAAATTAGGCACAGGTTTGGAAGCTAATTAAAAAAACACGGTTTTCCAAGATCATTCATTCTTTCAATGTTTTGCTAGTCTCAGATTTTTATTTTTATTTTTATTTTAATGTTTATTTACTTTTGAAGAAGACAGACAGCACAAGTGGGGGAGGGGCAGAGAGAGAGGGAGACAGAATCTGAAGCAGGCTCTGGGCTCTGAGCTGTCAGCACAGAGTCCGACATGGGGCTGGAACCTACAAGCCGTGAGATCATGACCGGAGCCTAAGTCAGATGCTTAACCAACCGAGCCACCCAGGCGCCCCTGATTTTTAAAAAACTGATAACGGGTGCCCCGCTGGCTCAGTTGGTACAGCATATGACTCTTGATTTCAGGGTTGTGAGTTTGAGTCCTTTGTTGGGTGCAGAGAGTACTTTTACTTAAATAAAAAAAAATTTTTTTTTTTTTTACATTTATTTATTTTTGAGAGACAGAGAGAGACAGCGTGAGCAGGGGAGGAGCAGAGAGAGAGGGAGACAGAATCAGAAGCAGGCTCCAGGCTCCAAGCTGTCAGCACTGAGCCAAAGCGGGGCTCAAACTCACAGACTGAGATCATGACCTGAGCCGAAGTCGGACGCTTTGACTGACTGAGCCACCCAGGCGCCCCCAGAGAGTACTTAAAAAAAATCTTTTAAAACCCTGGTAAAATCTGGGGTATATTTAATTCTCCAAATTAAGAAAGTCAGTCAAGAGTCTATTCAACTTGGCATTCTCAAGAAGGGCATATCTAAACAAACAAACAAAAAAAGTGATATTCGAAGGCTAAAGGTCTAATTTAAGGTCTTTCATTCTGTTTAATATGAGGTTTTACAGGCCTTGCTTAATTTTCTAATGCCTTGGTTTCCTTACATTGTTTTCACAAAGGGCTGGCATGAAAACATTTCAAAGCAACAAGTTAAATATACATCATTTTCTCTAAATTGACCTTTCTTCCACCTATGATCTAAAATAGTGGACCACTGCTTAAATGTCATCTTTCAGGTGAGATCCTTCCTGACCACCCTATGCAAAATTAAGCCCCTTCGATATTCTGCATTCCCCCTCTCTGCTTTCTTTTTCCCTATAGCACTTACTTGTTCATTGTCTGTCATCCCCCACTAGGATATAAATTCCATAAAGGCAAGGAAGGTGCTTTACCTCCAGCACCTAGAATGATGTTTGGTGCATCGTAGTACTCAATAAATACTTATTGTATGAATGAGTGAATTATGCAAATCTAGAGATGAAATATACTATAACACCATCAAAGGCAGGAATTAGGTGTGATTGAATCAACAGGGCTAGATCTCAAAAGCATGTATTTGAGAGCAAACAAAAGCAAGTTGCAAAATAATGCATGCATTTCCTCATCTGCAAAATAGGGCTGGTAATGGCATTGTTATCAGGATCAAGTTAGTTCATTAGTGTTAAATGCTGAGAACAATGATATAAGCACTCAATAAATGTTATTTGCCATCATCATCATTACATTGATGAGAAATCACTCACAGCAAATAGTACTACTAATTTTATATGATATAATCTAATTTTACATGGTTAACCAACCTTAAGAGCTCTGGAAGGACTATAGACTAAACTGATTACTTTTGTGAGGAGAGAAGAACTCATATGATGGTCAAGGAGAATTTTAAATTTATCTGTCATGTTCTAATATTTTAAATGTAGAATAGATTAGTCCTATTTCTTGAGACATAATAACCTTGAGGGGGGCAGGGAAGAAGGGAGGAAGAGAGAAAGAGTGAGGAGAGAGAATGGAGAGATGAATTACTTAGGATAAGAATTTTTTAACTTTTCTGATTTATTTCTGAAGTGCTTCTAGAATAATCACCACAGATAGGATGCTCTTAGCCTGGACTGAAAATAGCTAGAGACAAGAACCACGAATAAAACTGACCTGGAGTCCTGGATGGATTACATGAGTTAGTTGGATTGGAGAAAACTATCACTAACACAATCTTAAAATAGGAATAAATTATTTGAGGCCTTGTGTTGGTACTTACTGATGCTTCAGCCACTGCTCCACAAATGGGATGGAGAAGAATTCCGTGAAAGACTCCCCTATCCTCTTTGGATTTTGACTGGTAACGATGCCATATTTTGATTGACAAGAAAACAATAAGCAAAAATTCAAGTCAATTGTTGCTATTCTGCTTGCAAATGAACACTATTGAATCCCTTAGGGTCACTGAATATTCAAACACATGCAAAACTTACTTGTATAACGACTCAGTCAGAAAATCACAGGCAATGAATTTGGTTCTTTTTCTCTAAAGAGAAAAAAGAGAAGAGAGAATTAAATTATACTCTTTGTCCACATGTCTGAGTAGGACAAAGGAAGAGAGGTTAATTGATTTTTTGGGTTAGATGAAATATGCATGAGTCTTTTATGAGGTTTATAAGTACATCAACAAACAGTAGCTTGGGGTGATGTAAAGAATTCTGAAGACTTTTCTCCAGTCATCTTTATTTTTTTGTTTTTTGTTTTTAATTTTTTTAATGTTTATTTATTTTTGAGAGAGAGACAGAGTGCAAGCAGGGGAAGGGCAGAGAGAGAGACACAGAATCTGAAACAGGCTCCAGGCTCTAAGCTGTCAGCACAGAGCCTGACGTGGCGTTGGAACCCATGAACTGTGAGATCATGCCTGAGCTGAAGTCAGAAGCTTAACCAACTGAGCCACCTAGGCACTCCTCTCCAGTCATCTTTGGATTAGCACATTTTCTGATAGCAGGGACTAATAAAAGACAGTGCACATAGTAGGAGGCTTACTACATGCTTTTGGAATTGTCACAGAAGGATTTTATTTAAATCTGGAACTTGATTCTGAGTAACTGTACTTACTGCTTTCTCCCAGTCCACTCGAACCCTCACAACAGCACTACTTCGGGTCTGGGTACCATCTTGCAATGTGGAAGCCAAGCATGCAGGTGCCATTGGCCAGTGTGGCTGACCCTGCCAGTTGTCCACCCAACAGTGGCTCCAGGTCTACACTTCTCCCACCCGGTTCTGTGCCTCAGGAGGCTGATTTTATGGTTCACTTCCACCAGGCTCCCTTACTCACTAGGTGGGTCCAGCCAGTGGGAGGTACCAGCAGGAGATCCGAGACAGGGAGGATAGACAGGGTGTAGTGGATTGAACTGTGTGTCCTCCTCGACCCAAATTCATACGTTTAACTCCTAACTCCCAGAACTTCAGAATGTGACTGTATTTGGAAATAGGATCATTACAAATATAATTAGTTGCGTCCAGCCACTCCTGAAGGGCACAGCAACTCCAAAGAAAATGAATAAATTTGGGGTAATATAGCAAGTAAGAAGGGAGATGCTATTGGCTAAACCATCAATGGCAGATTTCTAATGACATTGTACTAGACCCTAGATCCTGCTATACCCAAATTCCAAAGCCCAAATTCCCTGGACCTTTCAGGTACATGAGCCACTATATTCATTTTTTTTTTTAATGCTTATTTATTTTTTCAGAGAGAGAGAGAGAGAGAGTGAGTGAGCGAGCATAAGTGGGGGAGGGGAAGAGAGAGAGGGAGACAGAATCCTAAGCAGGCTCCAAGCTCTGAGCTGTCAGTACACAGCCTGATGCAGGGCTCAAACTCACAGACTGTGAGATCATTACCTGAGCCAAAGTCAGGCGCTTAACTGACTGAGCCACTCAGGCATCCCTAGTCTCTGTTTGATTAAGCCAGTTTGTATTGGGTTGTTTATTGCTTACAACAGGAAAAGTTTTAACTCCTATTCCTTTTTTTCTCCAATCAGCTAACCCCCACTTGTCCTTATAGATGCCTCCAGGAAGACTTTCTGACCATTCTCACCCTCCTCAGCTTAAACTCCCCAGCCCCCCACCCCCAGTTCCTCATTTGCCACTCTGTCATAGCACCTCAGACATAACCATAACATAATACTTGCCTACATGTCTATCTTCCCCACTTAACTATAAACTTCTTGAGGACAAGGCACATGTCTCTTTTCTTTATATTCTTAGTGCTTAATTGAGTGCCTTGCATGGAGTAGGTGATCAATGGGTGATAAGTAAATGAATGAATGAATTCACCATTCAACTCTCAAACATCAAAGCAAGAAAGAGCTTATTTACAAGAATTCTGACATCTTTTTTTTAAAAGTTTATTTATTTATTTTAAGAGTGCATGCAAACAGGAGAGGGGCAGAGAGAGATGGAGAAAAAAGAGAATCCCAAGCAGGCTCGGCACTGTTAGTTCAGAATCTGATGTGGGGCTTGATCTCAAAAACGGCGAGATCATGACCTGAGCTGAAGTCAGACGCTTAACCTACTGAGCCACCCAGGCGCCCCAAGAATTCTGATATTTAAAACTAGCGAGTGCTTGGGGTGCCTGGGTGGCTCAGTCAGTTGAACGTCCGACTTCGGCTCAAGTCATGATCTCAGTGTTCATGGGTTTGAGCTCCACATCGGGTTCTATGCTGACCGTTCAGAGCCTGGGGCCTGTTTCAGATTCTGTGTCTCCCTCTTTCTCTGCCCCTCCCCTGATCACACTTTGTCTCTGTCTCAAAAATAAATAAACATTTAAAAAAAAACCCAACTAGGGATTGCTAATATAATTCTGGATAGTTTCTCTTCATTTTCTTCTCCTAATATTTTATCATGAAAATGTTTCTTCTTTTTTTTCTTTTTTTCCCCCGTTCACTTCAAAATAGCCAACTCAGCTTTATAATCTTAGATAAGGTTGAAAAAAAAAAACTGTTGTGAAATTGATTCTCACCAAAAAGGAAAGTGCTGCTTAAAATTTTTTACTGAAAGCTTTACTATAGCCATTAGTCCATAAAACAGAGCAGTTCCCGAGTTGCTGGAGATTGTTTGCAGTCTTCTACCTCCTTGCTGATAGCCTTTTATTAAAAAATTGAAACACTGCTGGCCAGGGTAATAAAATTAAATGTACTGGAGCATGTAACAGGGTTTTCTAAGTCTGCCTTGCAACAGTAGGGTTGCCTTCAAAAAGCCATCTTTAACCCAACTAAGAAAATACTTGTACAACAATGCAAATATGTATCTAGCATGGATTGCCGTATAATTTAAACAATTCAGCAATTGTAAGATGGCAGTGTCTCTTTTTTTCCCGTCCATAAAAGATGCATTGTTCCCTTGGCATTTACTGCAGTGTTTGGTGGTAAAGATTCCTTCTACCAAGGGAATGCAGTTTGACTTACTCTATTAAATAGACTTTTAAAATAGCCCAATGGTCTGATGTATGAAGGTCATGCAGACAGATTTAATCACTTTTGATGCAAAGAAATAAAATGGAAGAAATTGTGTTTTCCTTCTGATCTGAGCAAGTGTGGACGTGCCGTGCATACTCAGACACGTGGAACAGTGAGGATATTGTTCAGCTGTTGTTTAGTTTAAAAATTATCTGCCAGGGAGCTGAAAGAGAGAAGGGAGAGCAAATGAAAAGTTGTGGTGAGTGAAGAGATAAGAGAGGAAGTAACAGAGAGAAAAATTAAAGAGTGAGATTAAGAAAGTGTGGGCACCCAGGGTTTACGTAATGCGGACAAACATACTGAGTTCATGATTGTTAAAGGGTGAGTATGTGCAAGTTTCGGCAAGCAGAGGAAACAGTTAAGACAACCTCAAACAAGGTTAAAAAGCAATTTTTAAAAATCCAGAATTAAAAGGAAAAAGACTAAATGACAAGGGATAAGACATCATCATGTCATCATGAGTCTGCAACTTACTTTAAAATGCACCCAAAAAACAAGGTAGATGGATAGACGGATGGACTGATGGATTGGTGGACAGATATGCAACCAAGCCAATAAAGCAAAATGGTAACTGTAGAATCTAGGTGGTAAATATGTGGATGTTCCCTCTGAAATTCTTTCACTGTTCTATATTGCTGGAAAAATTTTGTAATAAAATTCGGGGGTGGAAAACATCATCATAAAAGACTGAAACCCCAAAGAGAGAAAAGGCAGAAATTGGAGTTCAACCCAGACAGTACCTTGCCCCGATGTTCATGTTGGGTACGGCCATAAGAAGCAGACTAGAAGTGCAGAGACTAGAAAGAGAAACTACTTGCATTGGAAAGTCACTGAATCTGCATCCGGTAATGAACGTAATTCCACCACAGAAAGGTCAAAAGCACATGCTGTGAGGTTAGTGCACTGAAGTGTGGCTTGCTATGGCATTGTGTTTGTTGAGATTCTTTGGGTTTGCAAGGTTTAGAAATCTGTTCGGGTTACCTTGGTTCCTGGGTATTTTTTACAAATCAGTTTAGGATAGATTTTGCCGCAGCAAACAACCCCTAAATCTGAGAAGCTTATATCAACAATGGCTTTTTTTTTCACTCATGTTACATGAACATTTCAATCAGCTATAGCTCCCTGCTCCACGTTGCCTTTACTCTGGGATTCAGGCTGACGAGCTTCTCTCTAAAATAGCGCTAGTTATCACATTAAGTGAAAACGACATGGTGAACCATGCTTTGACTCTTAGAGTGTGTATTTGGAAATGACATATGTCACGTTCACACATTGCTTTGACCAAAGCAGTCACATGGTCAAGCCTCCCTTAGAGAGAGGCCACAAATATTTTTTAACATGAGTATAGTCTCGCACACGGGGTTAGTGTAAAGCCAGAAGGTGTGGAAGGAAAATGGGAATTCCTCTGATTGGGGGCAGGTCTCAGGGAGAAGTGGACCAGGGTCCATGGCTGTTCAGGGCGCAGGTCTGGCTAATCACAGTAGCCTCATCTACTTATAGCTTTGTGGCTCAACAACAGTTCTGGTTCTCAATCTACGTGGGACTCAGCCCTGTGGCATCGCTACTCCCCAGAAGGAAGAATCTGATTGGATTGGTAAGATACTACTCAGAATGGGCCATCCCTGTTGGGCAGAGCAATTGTACCAGATCATTTCATAGCCACTTGGCATTCTCAAGTGGCTGCCCATAGGGTGTGACACTTATTCTTGGCTCAATCACTTGTAGCCAGGGTAATGGGGACATGGACAAAGCAGGGACAGAGGGCTGAAGTTAAGGCTGTCGGTGTGGCATGCACTTAGAATGTCATAGCCTCCTTTCCCTCATAGCTATTCTCTACAGTAAACTTCCAGATGCCTGAGAACCAGCCCCCCAAGACAAAAGTGATAACTGATGCTAGAAACGAGCACTCACTTGGACTACAGCCAGATGCCAAAATACTTATCACAGCAAACTTCAAACAGAAGTTACATTTTCCCCGACTGCATTAGAATTTCATTAAAGAAAAATAATACTTCTCAAAAGAACTTAAAAATACACACTCATGGGGCACCTGGGTGGCTCGGTTGGTTAAGTGTCTGACTTCGGCTCAGGTCATGATCTCAAGTTTGTGGGTTCAAGCCCTGTATCGGGCCCTGTGCTGACAGCTCAGAGCCTGGAGCCTGCTTCGGATTCTGTGTCTTCCTCTCTCTCTGACCCTCCCCAGCTCACGCTCTCTCTCTGTCTCTCAAAAATGAATAAATGTTAAGAAAATTAAAAAAAAAAATACACTCATAACACAAAGTATAGACCAAGACTTTCAGCACAGGCCACGTGCTCATTTCTAAAAGTGTTCTGAAATAAAAGGAGTAACGCTAAAATAATTCTACCACACCTTTCCTGTGACAAATCTATTTTTTCCACTCCTTAGAAAAGTTTTTCAAACAAAAGTGGATGGTATTTCTAATTCCCTTATTGGTCAAGGCCAGGAAACAAGAGTTTCTTCCTTCACTGACCAGAGCCCTTGTACTTTTTAAAAGATATTTGGGTATTTTATTTAAAAAATAAAAGACTACAATAAATGACTATAAGATAGCACAGGACTCTAAGAAGAAATAGATTTGTTTTACTGAATTATTCATAGTAGCAAATTTTAGTGTCATGAGATCATCAAATGACTTATCAGGAGTTAGAAATAGTTTCCTGATACTAACTTTTGTTTACAATAGTCTTCATTGTAATGGAATTTGATGAGCAACCAAAGCAAAAGGGAAAATTTTATGCTGTGTGGGATAGGATAGGAAAAGAGGCAGAAAGTCTTATCACCTCTATCCAGACCCTGCATTTAATCCATATTTAAAGCTGAGATAAGATTTATTTTCAGGCACCATTTTAGTCATGCAGAAAACTCCTGATTTCTTTCTAAATTACGCACAGTGCATTGTTCCGGTTTAGTCCTGTTCAGTAAACATTTACTGAGGACCTACTATGTGCCAAGCCTGTGTTAAACACAAGAGATAAAGAAATGAGTAAGCTATGGCTGCACTGTGGTTATTAATTCAACATCCAGCAGCCAACCTCCGGCTGGAGGTTGCTGTGATGAGTATGGAGGATTAAGTCCATCTCCAGCTCCAGGTATGAATCCCGATTAGGCAGTCCAGATAAGCCCACCCCACCTGCCACCTAGACCTAAACCTGGTCCACATTTATCCTGGCCCGAGGGATTTGCTGAATGAAGAATGGGTGCATAATCAATTTCAGACTGATAAGGTATGAGGGGAGATGTGCTGGGGCTTCTGGGAAATCATTTTCTTTTCTTTTCTTTTCTTTTTAATGTTTATTTTGAGACAGAGAGAGACAGAGTGAGAGTGGGGGAGAGGAAAAGAGAGAGGGAGAAACAGAATCCAAAGCAGGCTCCAGGCTCTGGAGCTGTCAGCACAGAGCCCGACGCAGGGATTGAACCCACAAGCTGCGAGATCATGACCTGAGCCGAAGTCAGATGCTCAACTGACTGAGCCACCCAGGTGCCCCAGGTTGCTGTAGTTGCGGGGGCAAAGCCTAGGCCAGTGGCAGTATCTGTTTGGCCACTCTGAGGGAAGCTAGCCTGAGGATAAAACCAACTTTGCAAGAGGCCACCCAGAGAGGCAGAAGAGAACCAAGTCTCTGGTTTTATCATTGAGTTCTCAATCAAACCCATCCTGAAATCTTCCTTCTTTACCTCAGAACCTTTTAGTTTCCTGAACCAAAGAATCCCCTTCATTATTTAAGACAGTTTCCTGCTGTTCGCAGCACAATGTGTCCTAGCCAAGATAGCTGCCCAGTATCCTTTCTGCCTTCTTTGGTAACAGCACCTTGAGTTCCTTTTGGGGATCTGTCTTTCCCCAATTCTAAAGCTATGTGCACTGGGTTAGGGAATCCTTCACTTTGCCCAACAGCCCACTGCCCACTAAATTCCCCTAGTTCCATGGAATGATTCCAAAGTAGGTCATTGACCTGAGTCAGTTCAATTAGAAACTCAGGAAGAGACTTTCTCTTTCTAAGGCATGAGACATAGGCTAGTGTCACAAGGCAGGGACCATTTGAGGGTGGAGCCACGCCAGAGGAAACTGAATCAAGAGATGGAGAGGGAACCAAATCGTGAAGACATCATCTGGGTCCCCAGATCAAGCTGTAGAAGATATCCCCATGGGAGAGGACATATATAAACAAACAAACAAACAAACAATCTTTTTCACAGAAATCAGTTCAAATGGGGTTTTCTGTCATGTGAGGGACTGGCCCCCAGAGTTAACTAACAGATACGGGAATAGCGAGTTCTGCATACTTAACACATCCAGCTGGAACAAACTCTTTGAGTTCATCATACTTTTTACTGCTGACAATATAAACTTTTATAAAAAATTGCTTATAGCAAAAATTATTAACTTAATTATTAACCAAAATATTTTCAGAGCTGCATTGGAAAGAAATCCAAAGTGAAGTTTATAATAGCCACTAAGCCAGCTCTGTTCAGTATATCTGTCCAGTTATGTTCTTATTAAGTTCTCGCCTCTCATGTTCCAATTAAGCTAATCCAAAGGCAGGACTAGATGTCAGTGGATCACCAAGAACATGGAGCCAAATGTAATGTCTAATCTTAAGATGATATTTACATGTCTCAAACTTAATTTACCACTAGAATTCAACCCAATTCATGACAGAATAGGAATGGTATTATGGCCTTTTAATCAATGTTCAGTCTAAGAAAAATGCTGAAGTTCTATATTAACAATTGCATAGTTGATTTTCTTTTCACCTCTTCCAAATCACATGGACTCTGGGCTGCCCAGGGATCCCAGGGAAGGCAGCTATAAATATAAATAGAAGATCAGGAAGGTCAATGTCAACAAAGATGCAGCAAGGAACAGGCAAGTCTTCATGAAAATTCTACAAAGACCTGTCTTGGTATAAAAATTATTTGCAACCTAACTTCACAGTTATGCCTCCAAGAGATCAAGGGGTCTCTTGCACTCCCTTCAAGGCCTGCTCTCTGCTCAGAGAAGATGGAAAAATTGATCAGGACCTATGCAAAAGGAAGCTTCTGGGAGAGGCTCTGACAATCAGGGCTTTCTTAATCCATCTCACTATCCCCGTCTGAAACTGGGTTTATTCTTTCTTCACTTTCAACCTGGACCCATGTCTCCTCCCTCTGTTTTCTCACTTGCTGCTAGCTGCCTCTCTTCCTGAATCCCTCAAGCACAATCTTGAAAGACAATGGCTACCCCTACTGAACACTCACCCTGTGCTAAGTGCCATACACAGAACATCTTAATCCTCCCAAAAACCCTGGTGAGGTGGGTACTGTGGTTATCACCCTCCCCATTTAACAAATAAGAAAACTGAGACCCTTAGAGTTTTAGAGTTTAAGTAAACTTCCTAGATGCCCAGAGCTAGCAAAACTTGTAGGAGGGAGGGCACCTGGGTGGCTCAGTCAGTTAAGCATCCGACTTTGGCTCAGATCATGACTTCAGTCTGTGAGTTCGAGCCCTGTGTTGGGCTCTGTTCTGACAGCTCAGAGCCTGGAGCCTGCTTCAGATTCTGTGTGTGTGTCTCTCTCTCTTTGCCCCTTCCCCGCTCACACTCGGGTCTCTCTCTCTCTTTCTCTCAAAAGATGAATAAATGTTAAAAAAAAATTTTTTTTTAAAGTTGGAGGAGGGGATTCAAGCCCACCCTTTTGATTCCAGCAACCCTACCTCACCTCCTTACTGTATTCTCAGAGCCCTCCACATGTCTGAGTTTAACCTCCCACTACTCTTTAACTCCCCACATGGCCAGTCTCAACCCACCTCTTCCTTACATACTGCCCTCATTCTTACTTTTCCATTCCGGGCCTAAGGAACATTTTTCCAATTCAATTTTGTTCTTATTTTATTGCTACTTTTCACTGTAGCTGTGCCATTCACTGAGCTGAACACATTATCTTATTTAAATTCTCTTACTATGAATGATATTATCATTGTATGTAATAATATGTATATCATTATATGTATTATAATAATACATATATATTATTATTACTATTTCTATTTCACAGAGGAGTACACTGAGGCTTAGAAGGTTAAAATTACAAGGTCCCAGTGCTAGCCAGGTCCAAAGTCACCTACCTAGAAAGAGGTAGAACTGGGCTCTCAATTCAGGTAAGCATAGCTCCAAACTCTATGCTTAATCATTAAGCTTCCCTTACATTGCCTCCCACATAACAACAGCAGCAGCTACTACTACAAAAATCTGGGTGTTTTTAGGATTTCAGAACAAGGGTTGGCAAACTTTCTTAAATGGCCAGGTATACATATTAGGCTTGTGTTACAACTATTCAACTTGGCTACAGTGAAGGAGTGCAAAAGTGCACTTTTAGTGCAAAAGTGGCCATAGACAAAAATGTAAAGGAGTGGGTGTGGCTGTGTTCCAATAAAATTTCAGTTACAAAAAGAGGTAGCTGGCCCTACAGGCCATAATTTGCAGACCTCTGCTTTAGAACATTATCAATCACTGATAGATGCTTTTTCATGCAGAAGCATGGAAACATCCATAGTACTTGATTTCTGACCCAGAAATTTGATTTCAAGAAAGCTCGGTTTCACCCATTTCCTGGACAGCCCTTTTATTATTCTAAGGGATTAACAGTTTAAACATCTTTTGGCTCTGGAAGTAGTTTATGACTTGGGTTTTCTTGTTCCTAAAAAGTAGCAGGAGAAATGCAGCTCTCTAAACAACCAAGAGGGCCAAAAGAATCAATTGAACCTTATTTTCACTTTTTAAAAAAGGGTTTCCAATCCTTTAGACATTAATTCTCAAGAGAATTTTGGGATACCTTGCAGTCTTTCTTTCTTTTTCGGTCACTATGGCTGTGATTCTAGCAGCTTCTTCAGCATTGCAGGGCCCTTAATAGTGCATTCTCAGGTTCTGAGCTCACCATATTATTTCCAAGGGTTATGTTTAGATTTTTACAAATATATATTACTTTTTAAAGGCGCTAGTATTTTTAGAACGATGAGGAAAATCCATCCTTGGCCATCTGTAATACCCAGAAATTAGTAACAAGGATACCACCTTCCATTTATTCAAGCAACAACTGGTCACTCAGCAGGGACCATGGGGAATAACATTCCTTTTACAGACTCGCTATTTTCTAGGCATCATGTTAATCATGTTAACAACAGTTAATATGCATTGAATGTTGTCACTCTGCCAGGCACTCTTCTAAATTTTACTTAGCTCATTTATCCTCATGACAACTACGTATTATTAGGTTACTATTCTTATTATTCCCATTTTACAGATTAGGAAACAGGGGCACAGAAAGGTTAAATACCTTGTCCAAAGTCACTTACTAGTAGATGGTCAGAGTCAGAATTTGAACTCAGTTGGACTCCAGAACTTGCTCTTTCACACATTACCTCATTTAACCCTGTCCATAAGCCCACCAGTGGTTTACAAATGAGGGGAGGAGGGAGTTGCAGACAAGTAACTTCCCTGAAGTCACTAGGCTAGAGCCAGAAGTCAAACCTGCCACCTGCTGCCAAATCCATACTATTTCTAATACAGTATATGAGGTGAATTGCAAAAAGGGCCACCATTCTTCACCTCTTCCTGGATCCACAACCTTTGCAGTGTAGTTTTAAAGCTCTTCCCATCAAGAGGTAGAGTCTATTTTCTTACTCTCTGAATCTGAGCTGGCCTTGTGACTTGCTTTGGCCAAGGTAATGCTGTAAAAGTAGCAATGTGCCAGTTCCAAACCTCATCAGGCTCAAGAGGCCTTGAGAACTTCTACTTGAACCCTCGCACCCCTGCCCAGCTACGATGTGAACTCTCCAGGGTTAATTTGATGGAAGCTGAGTGACCAAGTTGAACAGAGGTGATACATCCCAGCTAAGGCCTTCCTAGACCCAGCCTGCCCACAGACACAAGAATGGCCCCAACCAAGGTCAGAAGAACCTCCCAGCTGAGCCCAGCCCAATTGCTCTCTTGCAGGAGAATGAACTAAATAAACTGTTGTTTTATGCCACTAACTTTTGAGGTAGTGTGTTATGTAGCAAAAAATCAACAGATGCTGTGTATAATAAGTGAAATGCAATTTATAGGCAAATGCTCTCCCTATTTAGCAGACAGTCAAGACTGCTACGACAGCCCCCTGGCATAGAGCCATGCCCCTGAAAGCAAGAGGACAAAGCTTCAGAGCAGAAAAGGAAAACCCTGTCACAAAGCCACTGCCCTTTATTTTATAAGGCAACCATGGGGTCACCCTCAGGTCAGAGCCTGTTGACTTTCTTTCTAAAGCCTTGTCTTTTGAGGATGACTTTGATTTTCAGAAACAAAAGCAACTCCTAGCCAAGTTTGGGAATGAAGTGATCAATGCTGCCATTGTTAAAAAGAAGAAAGAAAAGAAGCATGACTATCAAGTTATAATAAGATTTTCTTGTATGGTTTACAAACTGGATCGGACCGCAATTCCAAGAGCCTCAGAGCGAAGTATTTTCAACACTAACAGCCTTATTGGCATTCAGCAGTACCCCCCTTATCCACAGAGGATAGGTTCCAAGACCTCAGTGGATGCCTGAAACTGCCGTGAGTACCAAACCCTGCATGTAGTATGTTTTCCCCGTATATACATACCTATGACAAACTTAATTTATAAATTAGGCACAATAAGACAACAACAATTTCAACAATGTTTTTTTAAGTTTATTTATTTATTTTGAGAGAGACAGAGAGAGCAAGCTGGGGAGGGAGGGGGCAGAGACAGAGAGGCGGGGGGAGAGAGAGAGAATCCCAAGCAGGCTCTCGCTGTCAGCACAAAACCTGATGCGGGGCTTGAACTCACGAACCGTGAGATAATGACCTGAGCCAAAACCAAGAATCAGACGCTTAACTGACTGAGCCACCCAGGCGCCCCCATGGGTACTTCTTGAACCTCTGTTTCCTTATCCATAAAAGAGGGACAATAAAACCACCCATTCAAAGGGTTACTGTAAGTAACAATGCGATCACAATGTGAAATAATGCCTGGCATATGGAAAGTACTCTACAAATGATTGCCATCAATCACCATTGATTAATCACTTAGAAGGTAACTGTTGGGTAATGGTAGATGATTAAGAAATAGCTCTTAACTTAGAGCCGTATTTCATATTTAGGTACTAACTTCCAAAATGTGAAATTGGGATCTGCTATCTGGACCCACTTAAATGCTGTGACATTCAATCAAATGTAATAAGATCAGGTAAAAACCCAGTTTCCTCTACTGAAAATCTATCCAAGCAATAAAGATGAAGTACTGATACACGTACAACACAGATGAACCTCACAAACACTGTACTAAATGAAATAAGCCAGATGTAAAAGACCATATTATGTGATTCTAGTTATTTGAAATGTTCAGAAAAGGTAAATCTATGGAGATAAAAAGTAGATTTGCTGTTGTTTGGGGGTAGGGGTGGAAATGAAGAGTAACCAGAAATAGCCACTAGAGATTGGGGTGGGGAGAGGTTATGGAAATGTTCTAAAATTAGATTGTGGTGATGGCTGCACAACTCTAAATGTGGTTCAGTTAAAATGAGTGGACTTTTTAAAATCCTTTTTTTAGAGGCACCCAGGTGGCTCAATCAGTCGAGCATCTGACTCTTGATTTTGGCTCAGGTCATGATCTTGCGGTTGTGGGATTGAGCCCTGCATCGGGCTCTGCACTGACAGCATGGAGCCTGCTTGGGATTCTCTCTCCCTCTCTCTCTCTGCCCCTCTCCCCTACTTTCACTTGCTCTCCTAACTCCATTTAACATACAAACACAGGTGGGGTCTTTTTTTCATGGTTTTAATATATATTGATTTTTCCAGGAAAGCAACCGCCACATATACTGAGGGAAAAGTGTACTTTGTTCTATTCAGAACCTAAGAGTTTCTCACCATTTCAGAAAAATCCCAACACCATGGGCAATATCACTTACAGTATCTGAATGACTGATACATCGTGTGTGATGCAGTCTGCCTTTTTGCAGCTATCATATTCATGGTGATTCTTTTTTTTTTTTAATGTTTTTATTTATTTTTGAGACAGGGAGAGACAGAGCACGAGCAGGGGAGGGGCAGAGAGAGAGGGAGACACAGAATCAGAAGCAGGCTCCAGGCTCTGAGCTGTCAGCACAGAGCCCAACGTGGGGCTCGAACTCACGAACTGTGAGATCATGACCTGAGCTGAGGTCGGACACTCGACCGACTGAGCCACCCAGGAGCCCCTGATTCTATGTATATGTATGAGCAAGTCACTACTCATATCTTCTAGTATAGTTTTACCTGAGATTTTAAAAAATTAAAAAATATTACATATGTTGTAAATGGTTTCCATTTTCTTTCTCCTTTATGCTATAGTAGGCTATAGTATAAACAGCCACTATATATATATGTGTGTGTGTGTGTGTGTGTGTGTATATACATATATATGTGTGTATACATACACACACACACACACACACACATATATATGTTTGAAATTACTGCACAGATAGATGCAATAGATTATTAGCTAATGAGCACCTAATGAATCATGTATGGTAGGTCCATGCCCCTTATGCCCCTTTGCAATGTGACTTTGCTAATTTTTCTAGAAGGAGTCTATTTCTCACCTACTTATGGGTTGCCATATGAGTTGCTGGCTTTGTGAATTGCTTTGACCAATGGAACGTGGTAGAAGGGTTGCTGTTGGAGTTCCAGAGCCCCAGCCTCACATATCTGCCTTTGCCCTCTTGGAAATGTCCTGAAACCACCAAGCTGTAAAGAAGCAGGGCTGGCCTGCTACAGGATAAGAGCCATGATGAGGAGAACTGAAGTGCCTAGCCAACACCAGCACTGAGGCCCCAGCCATGTGCCTGACACCAGCTTGGACCTCCCAGCCCTTCCCAGTCACCTGCTGAAAGCAGTCACATGAGTGAGTCGAGGTTGAGACCAAGAGAAGAACATTCAGCCCACAGAAATATTAAATCAATGTGTTAAGACGTGCAGTTTCCAGGTAGTTTGTTATAAACAACACACACAGCAGGGGCACCCAGGTGGCTCAGCTGGTTAAGCATCTGACTCTTGATCTTGGCTCAGATCATGATCTCATGGTTTGTGAGTTTGAGCCCCACATCAGGCTCTGCAATAAGACTGCGGAACCTGCTTGCGATTCTCTCTCTTCTTCTCTCTCTCTCTGCCCCCTCCCAGTTCACATGCACTCTCTCTCTCTCTTTCTCTCAAAATTATCTAAGCATTTCAAGATATGAAAAGGCTCTTTAAAATGTGACAAGGGGGCACAGGGCCCAACAACACAGAGAACATTGTGCTGATGAGTTCCCACTGCTCCTAAAATAAAACCCACACTTTTTACTGGCTTATATGATGTGGCCACTGTAGAGCGGCCATCTTACCTCCCACCTCATTAGTTTGCTCTGCTCCCCCCATACTGGCTTCCTTTTTGTCCCTGGAAGAGGTGACTGAATTTGGCAGTACTGGGTCATTAAGAAAGCTTAAGAAGAGTTGTGCTGGAGGATTTCAGGGTCAAAGCACCACAAGTAAAAGAGAGAACAAATGGTGTAAAAAGATGGAGGTGAGGTGTGTCACTGTTACTCAATGTGTCAGTGAAAATGGAAAAGAAAGAAAATCACCTAAATTGGGGGCAAGGGCCCATTTATTTACAACATTTTTTATAATTACCAAAGTAATTGACACTTATTTTCAATTTTTCAAATATTATTGAAATACTGAAATATAAGAGAGAAAAACCCTCTAAATTTGCAGCCCCCCCCCCCCACCCCCGCTTATGTGTGATTTTCACTTATTGGCTGACAGGTTTAGATACTATCATTTACCTTTGGCTTGGTCTATGTACTGTGCACGTCAGTATATACACAGGAAATGCCTGTGCAATATCTATTGTCAATTCAGATATAATTCCACCAACTATTTGTACCAAGTAATCATTTCCCACTCTTTATCTTTCACAGAGTATGTTTGTTTAACACAATATAAAATATAAATAACACAATATAAATATAAAAAATAAATATAAAAAATATATTTTTATATAAAAAATAAAAAAAAACACAATATAAAATACTCTCTCAAAATAAATATTTAAAAAAACAAAAGATGATAATATCCAATGATGAACAAACTGTTTGATTAGGATCTTTATGAAAGTCACCAGAGTTCAATTTATAATATTTAAAATGACACGTATAAAGGAATTGAATTATGAATTAATCAAAATCAAAATCATCAAACTTACACAGCTTGTGTGCGACAGAGTCAGACTGGAAGCAAAGTCTGCCTGATTCTGGAGGCTGGGTTCTGAAGCACTGGATGAGGTACCATAGACTTCCTCTTTTGTGTTTGTGTGTTTGTGTGTGTGTGTGTGTGTGTGTGTGTGTGTGTGTGTGTGTGTGTGTGTTTAATTGGCCAGGTGCTCTATGACATAGTAATTAGGTATCACTGATGCTTGTCTCTTTCTCTCTCTCTCTCTGCTTTATTCCCTCCAGTTTTTCTTGGAGTGTCACAGTACTCACGGGGCCAATCTAAATAAACGATCCTGCCCCACGATGTCTACATGAGGGCTCTGTCTGTGTGACTGACTGCCCCAGATCTGCCTCATTTCTTACTGCTCTTCTCCACAGCTTCCAGACCCATCTTTCATATCAGAATCTGGCCTGTGCTTTTGGCAAGCCACTGGACTGACGCCAGTGTGGTCTGGGGGTCAAACTCCTAGCCTCAGGAAGCAGACTGCTTGGCTTGAATCTTGGCTCTACCACATACTGGTTGTTCCCTTGAGCTTGTTGGTTAACCTTGGTGCTGCATAGTCCTCATCTATAAGATAAGGGCACATACGTTGGGGTGCCTGGGTGGGTCAGTTGGTTGAGCGTCCGACTTCGGCTCAGGTCATGATCTCCAGTCTGTGAGTTCAAGCGCTGCATCGGGCTCTGTACTGACAGCTCAGAGCGTGAAGCCTGCTTTGGATTCTGGGTCTCCCTCTCTCTCTGCCCCTCCCCTGCTCAAGCTCTGTCTCTCTGTCTCTCAAAAATAAATAAACATTAAAAAAAAAAAAGAGCACCCACATTGGAGGGCTGCTGGGAAGATGAAACTTTCTTCAGACAAAATGCTTACAACAATGTCTGGCACAAAGCAAAGGCCCTAAAGCGCTAGAAACTACTATTCTTCAATTCCAGCTTCTTGCTCATCCCCCTGGCTCTCCATTGGCTAGGAGGTCCCTTCAATTTCAGAGGAGGGGCTCCTTATTCAGCTCTAGCGCTAGGGGCAGCCTCCCTACAGTCTACCTTCCTCCAGAGGCAGTAAATCCAGACACTGCAGCTACAGTTAGTAAATTACTTCTGGAATGTAATAGCTAGGGCAAACTGACAAGTGCTCCCATAACTTAACCGCTATCTTAAAAGTTGGCTCTCACTTTTGAGGAACCGTATTAATTCATTCATCCGACAAATATTTAGTGAGTCCCTACCACGTACCAGGCACTGCTGGAGCTACATCATAGAACAAAACGGAAAATAATGAAAGCGAGGGAACATAACTATAAGCCAGCATTTTAAGGGCAAAATACAAATCAGCAATTATTTCTTGAGCGACCTAATATGAACACTGTTTCAAGATATAATTTGAATGGCTCCAATAAACAATGAATTACGCTGCTGTTTAAGAGTCATTTGGATGCAAGTTCAGTTGTGGGTGACAGATAAGAATGCTTCAGTTATGTAATTTTGGCTGGAGGCTGGTTATCATTCAGTTTAGCATCTATTCCCACTGACAGGATGTGAGGAACAGCTGAATTGAGAAAATGCAAATCTGTTGTGCAGATCTGGATAAGAGGAGCTCCATTTGGGTCTGACAAATGCTGATGTAATTTTCAAGGCTTCAAAAATAACCCACAAAAGGCTACAAGACCAGGGGGTGAAAAAAGAGGGAATCACATTTAATTAACAAATCCCAAGTCAGGAAACGAAAGAAGTTAATGGTAATTCACCCATCTTGCATATTTGTAGCACTCAAGTTACTTGAGCTTCTGGGAAGAGCCTGAGGGCAGGCAGGGAGGAAACTGAGGCTCACAGATCCCCTAGGTTTCCCACTGCAAGGAAGTGGCTGAGCAGGATTTTGGACTCCAGTGTGTCTGGCTGCCTTTAAAGTCGATCAATTTTCGCAAGCTAACAGTTTTAAGAACTCACATTTTCTACATTCCCTGATCGTTCATTACAACATTTAAACTTTAATGCTCCATTCAAGCACCCTGCAGCATTTGATGTTTAGACTAGTTTCACTTAGTCCCAGAGGCAGCTCATCTGCAGGATGTCGAAGATGAAATATGAGTTGGCATGAGGATGCCTCATTAATCTCTAATACAAACAGAAATTTTCTGATTCTTTAAAAGCATTTTATCATTGCTTAGAGGCTGGAAACTGTTTCTAGCCCCCTCATTACAAAACTATTTATGGACAGACATTAGATATAGAACCCTCAATGTAAAATCTTAATTACTGCCCTTTTAGCTGATTTTTGTGTGCTCTGAAGGGGTATAAATTAGAAGGATAACAGCTGAAGAAATTAGAGTAAAGTCTGCACGATTCAATAGAGCTGTGCCAAGTCTAGATGTGCATTCACAGCACCTAGATCCCTTCTTGTTTTTTCTCCACGTCCATTCTTATTTCAGAGGCTCAAATAAGAACAGAAACAAAGGGTAGGGAAAAAAGAAACTCCAGCTACTGAAGGCTTTACTGCTCGTTTGTGGTTTTCTTGAGGACAGGGCCATATCTGGTCCTCTCTATGTCCCTCCCTAGGGTCTGGCCCCGTAATCAGCACATAGTAGGGCTAAACAAATATTTGTTGAATAGAACTTAATTTGGGTGACTTTATCTGTTTGCAGATACTCCTTACACATATTCAAACAAAGGTTATTCCACTGTGCTCATTTCATTGTTTAATCATTGTGATCCACCCTTTGTTCAATCTAATAAAAGGCACAGCACACTTAATATACTTTGGCCAACAGCAAGATTAAAAAGAAAGATCCCTGAAATGTGACTTGTGAGACTGTGTGGTCTCCCTCATTTAGCAGCAGGACCTGAGGCCAGACAGACAAAGCCACCTGACAATGGCAGGGTCAGGCCAAGGCTCTGCTCTCTGGCCCCTGGCCTCACTACCAATCCACATGGCTGCATCTTGCACCTGTTAACACCACATTGAGGAGGGGAAAGTCAGTTATGAATAGGGGACAAAAATTAAGTCCTCAGGAGAAGCCAAATGAGCAAATTAACAAATGCAGGAAGTGGAAGCAGTTCAGATTTTATAACCTGTGGCAAGTAACAATCTGTTCTTCACACAACAGATATGGATTTAAAAATCAGTGTTTCCTAGAGCTATTTAGAGGACAGTCTCCAACTCTCATTGTTTGGGAGGGATGAAATTAGGACTATCTGGGGTATGGGTGTCTCCTCAGTATATAAAAGCACTATCCAGGCAGTATCCACTTCTCAGAGAGAGGCTCTGTGCTGAAGGGCGACCAAACAGTTTAAACCATTAACTGCGAATGCTCTCAAGATCCTGGGATGTGTCAAACTGATTGGGGTTTGCACTGTAGTTACTGCCAATCTATTAAGTATCATTTTGAATCATTTAGCCTGGATTTGAATCCCAACTCTGCCATTCATCCTTGATCATCATTCTAAATGTCCTTATTCTCCTGTTGCCTCATCTACAAAATGCAGACGGCACTAATAGGAATCTCACAAGGCTGTTGCTAGGGATGCATGAAATCATGGATGGTAAAGCACTAAGCAAAGTACTTGGTCAATATTAAATATTGTGGCTATTTTATATTCTTCATGTGGGCCATGCCCAATTCTAGTATTCAAAACTGTGCAGGGAACACACACGTCCAAAGTATCCTGTCAGCTGTAGAAAAGTGGGAGCCTCCCCATAAGGGTGTTTACAGGAAGGTGTGCAGGACTGGGACTCCATTTACACACATAACTGGCTGCAGTGTGACAATGACTACTGCTTACGGAGCACTCACTATGTGCCAAGCCTCTCCTGAAGCAAGCTACACGCACGGTGCTGGACACGAAGTGGAGTAGCGAGAGGCCAGAGGTGGGAAGGCCAATCCAGAGTCAGATAAAACTTAAGGAGAGCTTTAATCTGCACACAAACACAGTCAAAGGGAGTGAAAGATCCGACAGACCTGGTAGATGCCAATTACCCAGGAGAAAGGCAGGCAGGGAGGCCAAGAAGGTAGAAAAGCTCTCCGGAGCAGATGGCAGTGCGTGTGTGTGTGCACAACTAGATGTCACGGCTGGAGTGGAGTGAGTGACCAAAACACAGCCTTCCCTCCCAAAGGGATTGTTTTGAGAACAACCACTTGACGGTACTGAGATAATGAGGTACCATCTGATAAAAAGAAATTACTGAGCATTCAGAAATAAAGAAACCCACAAAGCAACTAACCTCAAAACATTTTTCTTTCTTTGCTTGGTGAAGCAGGCTAGCCATTCCAGGAAGCAGAACTGGAAAGATGAATGTTTCCAAATATTCCTTGGGGGAACCTAAACCAAACAAAAAAAATCCCACTGAAAATCCCAAATGGCCCAAATGAATCTGGGAGAAACGTTTGCTTCTGAACCAAAAAAAAAGATACCATCCATGAAATAACATGACCTTAATGCTACATTTTACTCCAGACTGCTGAGTTGGTCTGTATTCTTGAAGAAACTTAAAATATCTTTGAGCCTCTGCAGACTGGCAAGGATGGAGATGGGGTCTTGCACAGGGCCAGGGCCACAGGCACAGACAGTAAGGAGGCCAGTGTGGCTGGAGGGAAAGCAAGGCAAGTGTGGTGGCGATGAGGCCAGAGAGGAACAGGATGGGGGTACGACGTCTAGGGCCTTATAGCCATAGTAATGGTGGTGGTGGTTGTCAAGGCCCGAAGCACACCAGCAGAGACAACAGAACAGAGCGATAGGAGAGGTCTGGCACGAGGGAGGGCCAGAGGAACTGGGCCCAGGGAGATGGAGAAAGTTTAGATCTCTGGCTCCAGGCCACAATGCAGGGCAGCATGATATTTTCTTCCACTTCTTACATTTCCCTCTCTTTGATTTTAATGTAAAATCAAAGTATGCTTGGCTGTTAGTTATCGTCTTTATTATATTTTAACATTCAAGATAAATCAGTGGGATAAAAGATATTTGTCTTAAAAATAAAAATTAGTGGTGCCTGCATGGCTCATTCAGTTAAGTGTCTGACTTCAGCTGAGATCATGATCTTACGGTTTGTGAGCTCGAGCCCTGCATTGGGCTCTCTGCTGTCAGCAGAGCCTGCTTCAGATCTTCTGTCCTTCTCTCTCTCTGCCCCTCCCCTACTCACTTTCTCTCTCTCTCAAAGATAAAAAAACATTAAAAAAAAATAGGGGCGCCTGGGTGGCTCAGTCAGTTGAACGTCAGACTCATGATCTGGTTCAGGTCATGATCTCACAGTTTGTAGGTTCGAGTCCCATGTTGGGCTCTGTGCTGACAGCTCAGAGAAGCCTGCTTCATATTCTGTGTCTCATCCTCTCTCTGCCCCTCCCCGACTCATGCTCTGCCTCTCTCTCTCTTAAAAATAAATAAACATTGAAAAAAATTAAAAAATAAAATTAAGGGGCGCCTGGGTGGCTCAGTCGGTTAAGAGTCCGACTTCGGCTCAGGTCATGATCTCACGGTCCGTGAGTTCGAGCCCCGCGTCGGGCTCTGTGCTGAAGGCTCAGAGCCTGGAGCCCGTTTCAGATTGTGTCTCCCTCTCTCTCTGCCCCTCCCCTGTTCATGCTCTGTCTCTCTCTGTCTCAAAAATAAAAAAACGTTAAAAAAATTAAAATTAAAATTGAAATTAAAATTAAAACAAGAGCATATTCTTTCATACTTATGTGGTCACCTTGAGGTCTGTCCACCCTATCCCCATCCTGTGGTTTTGCAATGTTACAAGCCCCAAATTACAAAAGACAATATTTCACTTCCTTACTTACATGTTTTTGGATGGATTTTTTCCAACTTAACTTGAGGACAGGGTACATGTGAGTCCGTGGTCAAATGAGGAGTTGAATAAAGGTGCTCTGTATTGAAGCCATGGAAAATCGTTTCCTCCAATGGTGAAACCTGATGGGGGGTGGTATTGGGGAGGGAATCAATTCATAAAATTGTTTAAATAACTGTATTTTCTTTATAACCTAACAAAGGATAAAACTCTGTATTAACTTCAGGTTCAAGGGGCATAATGAGCACAAATCTCTGTTCCTCCTCCCTTCTGAGACACCTAAAATGACAATCAAGGAATAAAGCCCTCATAGAGAAAAGAGGACAACCAGAGGATGAAAGATTTGCAAGCATTTCTAAAACAAACGGGTGAAGCCTGTCATCAAATTAAGAAAGAGAAGGAATGGCAGCCCACGATCCACAAGAGGAAATTGCCCCGGAGGATGGGGGTCCCTCGTCCCATCAGAACTCCAAAAGGCTTCAATGATTTGGAGGCTCCCTGCCTGCTAACCCCGAAGAAAAGTCTTCCAGTAGACAATCACTCCCCAAGGGCTCGCAGTTTTTCCACTGGTAGAAGAGACTCATCCAGAAGACAAACCCACATGCACAATAGCAGGGAAAATCACACCAAAGAAAAATCCACTCAGACCCCCATTTTAAATTTTGAATAAATAATCCAAGTTCTCCCACACAGATAAAACACATCAATAGCACAAGAGACAAAGATCAAGACCCACAAAGAACTGACTCTGGAAGAAGCACATACAATTTAGGGAAGAGAACTGTAGTTGGTATCTACAGAGCAATTTGAGAAAGCATTGCATCCCTAAAGCGAGAAGAGGATGCTATGAACAAGGAACAATCACAGACCAGGAAATTTCTTAGACACAAGAATCTCTAATAGTGGCAGCTGCGATAATGTACTAGAAGTGTAGAGACTCAGGTTTGGTCCCATCTCTGTGACCCTGCTCAAGTCGCTGAATGTCTCAGAACCTTGCTCTTTTATTTTAAACTCCATTAAGTCCTGTTTTACTCCAAGTATACTGCCTGAGGGCCCCCCTTCCTAGCTGCCTTGTCCTTGGCCCTCTTAGTACAGTCGTTATTTTGCTCATGCTGGCATACTTAGGAAACGTGCTCTATCACCTGCTGTCCCCAACATGGACATGTGTTGACTCCTTTGTGAAGACCTTTCTCATCCAGGATCTCATTTGAACCCCACAGAGGTCCTACGAATTAGTCGAGGATCATCTGTTCCATTTAAAAGATATGAAAACTGAGGCTCAGAGAGATTATATGAATGATGCCCTTTAAGTCACACCATTAGGAGTAGAGTTAGTATTGGCCACCATTTCTGGTTTTAACTCCAGTGCCTTCCCTCTCCCACCTCCCTAGCTCATGACACTGACATTCGCCAGCCATTGGCACTGTTCTCACGTAAGAACCTTTTATTTGGGTTGGGGCCTGTGTGATACTCACAGTAATCATACCTTCTGGTTTGACTTTACATCCCTCTGGAAAGGGAGGCAGCTCAGCTTCATACTCTAAAGAGTGGGAAAAAAAAAATCCTCAATTCCACACTTCATTGCAGTTTGCGGTGCAATTTCCCTTCCTCTGAATAAAACATTCTTAAATTTTATTTTCCTTGATGATGTATAGAAATGAAAACAACTGGCTATTACAGGTTAGTAATTATCGTGAGCCACCTTATTTAAAATGGGTAAAAGAAGACTGTTCTCTTGCATGACAGAGTCAGGCTTTATGGAAGAGGTTGAGGTTCTTTTGCTGAGAGGGTACAACTTTAGATTTTGCCCCCAAGTTATGGTAACTACCAGGAATGAAAGAAGAGAATGGAGGGAAGCTAAGGGAAGACACGGATAGCTACAGAGGGGAGGGGAGGGCAGAATAGAAGTGACAGAGAGATGGGCTGTCCTTTGCAGTCATGAGGATGAACATGAAGATGGCCCGGTTGGGGTATGCATTTGGAAGAACAATCCCATAAAGACCTTGCTCCTCAAAGTACACTCAAGAACGAGCAGCACTGGGCATCCCTGGGAAGTTAGAATTGCAACACCTCAAGCCCACCCCAGACCTGCTGAATTTGAACCTGCATTTTAACAAGATACCAGCTGACTTGTGCACACAAGTGGTAGCTCTGCTGTAAACTCCAGTAGTTTCCTATCCTGGCTGCACACTAGCATCACTGGGAAGGGGAGCTTTTTGAAAATACTAAAGTCTGGGCCTAACTCCAGAAATTCTGATTCAATGGGTCTAGGGCAGAAATGCTCATGGGCTACATTAGTTACATGCCTAAAAGAAAGAGTGGTAAAAATATTTCTGGAAAAGTCAATGTTTTAAAGGCAAATGCATAATCACTTTGTAGCGAGGAGGAAAAAACAGTTTCTGGGCAAGATGGTATTGATGGAATATAACTGAATTGGACACATGCTTTCTTCTACCACCTGCTTCCTTGTCAGTAAAACATCTCTTGAATTTTTTTTTTAAAACTCCTAGGTATCAGGCTGTGATGAGTATGTTACGCTGCAGGAGCAATTTTGATTTCCAATACTAGCTATATTAGTTTTCTACTGCTGTGTAACAAACTACCACAAACTTAGCAACTTAAAACAACACAAATTTATTATTTCACAGTTCCTGTGGGTCAGCAGTCCAGGTATGGGTTAGTCTCATCAGGGTGAAATCAAGGTGTTGGCCACGGCTGTGATGTCATCTGAGGGTTGGGTCTTCTTCTAAGATCATTGGTTGTTGGCAGTTCTCAGTTTCTTGTGGTTGTAGGTCTAATGTCCCCATTTTCTTTTTGTTGGTGGGACTGCCGGCTCCTAGAGACCACCTTCGAGTTCTCGCCATGGACAGTTCACACATGGTTAGTTGCTACTTCGAGATGAGCAGGAGTCTCTTCTGCTTTAATGTCTTTGACTTGTTTTAAGGGCTCATCTGATTAGGTCCAGCCCACCTACCATGATCTTCCTAATTTAAAGTCAACTGATGACGAACTGTAATTACATCTGGAAAATCTCTTGACAGCAATGCCTAGATTTGTGTTGGATTGAATAACTGGGAGGTGTGTGCAACTGGGGAGTGAGAATCCTTGGATCTTAGAATTCTGCCTACCGTAACAGCTCGGGTTCTACCACTTTGTTTTTCCACTCAAGCAAGTAAATTCACTCTTCTTCCCCAAACAGTTTGAGAAACACGAACATGGTATGAAAACTATTTATTTAGATTTAAGATATATACATTTAGAACTCTGATTACAAAGGCAATACATGCTATTGTGAGAAAATTCCAAAGAATACAGACCTGTCTTATGTAGGGAGTGTAAGTCACATCTGATCCCATCACAACCATAATAACCACTGTATTTACTAACATATGTATATAATATGCAAATACATTTATTTACATTAGATCTCCTACACCAGGTCAGACCATCCAAGTATAGAACCTCATAGCACAGTCCTTTTTCTTCTTCATTTATATCAGCTTTATCCTTATTTGAAGTTTGTAAAAATTAATGACTATCTCTTCTAATAGACTATGTATTTTGTGAGGGAAATTGTCTGGGTCTGCTTATGCTCAGTATCATATTCCCAAAGAATACTTGCTGAATGAATGAATGAACAAAATAAAGAGTATAGCAAGTTACTTTTGACCCTTTATCTATTAATTTGTTCATATTTATTGACGGCCCACTATGTGCCAGGAACCATTCTAGATGTTGAATGTGTGACACCTTTCAACGTTGTTATATACAGGATATGCCACAATTATTTAACCAGTGTACTCTTAGTGGGTGTTCAGGTTTTTTACAATGCTTCATTATTACAAACAATGCTGCCATGAGCATCATTATATATACATCATAAATTGGAAGGGAGATATTTTTGTAGGATTAATTCTTAGAAGTGGAATTGTTCTGTTAAAGAAAAAAAATAATTTAAAATTTGGGCCCAAATGCCAAATGTTCCTACAAAAAGTTTACAACAATTTATACTCCTAATAGTAAGACTCTCCGTTTCTCTGGGTTATTACCAATCCTATATTTAAAATGATATTTTGCTTTTATCTGCATTTCATTGTCATTTATTTTTATTTTTTCTATTTAGATTTTTTCTAAGAAGACGTCTTAGGAATTCACTTAAAGTTGATGGAAAAAATGCAAATTTTTTCATCATACAACCACAAAAGATAAACAGTTGAAATGATTATGTAGAAGCATGGGAAAATACATTATCTTCAGGACAATCTGATGTGTTTGTGATTTCAAGTCTGTAATATTTAAGAGAATCTGGCATATTTGAGAACTTGTCACTTTTGCCTTGTGATTTCAATTTAAAATATATAATTGATTACAGACTGATGCTTTTTTCCACTGAAAGCCACGAGTGTGTATAAATTTGATTAAGTTTGTAAAGAGTATTGAACTCATTAAAACAACTTGATTCACCATGGTTTGACTCAATTTATTTTTTGAAATAATTTTTAATTAAAATTTTTTTTTTGTGTTTATTTATTTACTTTGAGAGAGAGAGAGAGAGAGAGAGAGAGAGACAGACAGAGCAAGCAGGGGAGGGGGATAGAGACAGGGAGAGAGAATCCCAAGCAGGCTCTGAGCTATCAGCATGAAGCCTGATATGGGGATTGGGCTCACAAACCATGAGTCAGATGCTCAACCGACTAGTCACCCAGGTGCCCCCAAAACATTTTTAATGTTTATTTTTGAGAGAGAGAGAAAAAGAACATGCACATGCACGTGAGAGAGCATGAGCCGGGGAGGGGCAGAGAGAGACAAAGACACAGAATCTGAAGCAGGCTCCAGGCCCTGAGGTGTTAGCAGAGACAGATGCGGGGCTTGAACTCACAAAACTGTGAGATCATGACCTGAGCAGAAACCAAGAGTTGGATGCTTAACCGACTGAGCCACCCAGGTGCCCAGGAATAATTTCTTGTGGCTAAAAATACACAGGACAGGACAGTAGTACTGTGCTTTGTACCTCACTTGGAGAGCTTATTTAAAATGGAGAGCTTGGGAACTTACCCCCAAGAAGTCCCACCTCATTAGGTCCAGTACAGAGCACAGGAATCTGCATTTTAATAAGTAATCTAGATTTGATGCAGGTGCTCCCAGTCTACACTTTGAAGCATGCTGTATGTTGCCTAAGGGTTTGGAATTGAGGGACACACACATCGGAGTTCAAGCCTGGTTCTGCCACTTGCTTCAGGCAAGTTTCCTAAACTCTATCTGCTTCAGTTTCCTCATATGTACAACAGGCAAAACCCTGAGTTCTTGTGAGGTTTAAATGAGAGGAAAAGCATCTAGCAGTGCCTGGCACATAAAAAGCAGCTCAATAAATGTTGCCATTAGGATGACTTGAACAAATGGTAGGTGATGAAAGAAAGAAACAAACAAACAAAAGATCATTAAAGGGCTTAGGTATTAAGGTAAAGAGTTTGTTTATCATGAAAGCTATGAAAATCATTGCAGGTCATGGCATAACGTAATAAGATTTGAATTTTAAAGACATTCCTGTGGAAGATGGTCTGGACGGTGGCCTTCTGCAAATAAAAAGCTACAGCAGCAATCCAAATAGGAAGTGGTAAGGGCCTGATCTAAAGCAGCAGCCATGAGAATCAAGGGTGAGGAGATGGGGGTTACAAATGTTAAGCAGGTAGAATTTGTAGGGACTGGGGATCATGGAAAGCAAATGGGAAGCATGTTAAGATGAATCTTTGATTTCTGGACTGGGTAGCTGAATGAATGATGGTAACACTCATTGAGATGGAAAGTTGTTGGTGTCTAGAATAGTGCCTAGAGTCATTACTGGCCCAGCATTTAAAACAGTTCCCAACATGGGTAGATATGTTGACAATATATGAGAATAATTTCATTGGAACCATGACATAAGTAGGAGCTAGTCTGCGCTGGGTTAAGAGAATAGGAATGAAAGTGGTATGAACAAGGGCAGTGTCTTCTTTCCAGAAGCTTGGATGAGAGAAGAAAATGGGAAGACAAGGGCTAGAACATAATAGGGGCTAAGGGAGAAGTTTTTCCTTAAGATGACAGACTAAAGGATGTTTGCAAGCAAAAGCCAGTAAAGAAGTTAGATGTAGGAGAGGGGGTAACAGAGCAGGATCCTGGGATCGCAAGAGGATGGTACCAAAGCACAGATGTAGGCGGAGCTGTGAATAGCAGGGTAAACACTTCTTCCATGCATGCAGATGCAATTATGTTTATTGGTAATATGGAAGTTGGAGGATCCCCTTCCTGCTTCTGATTGCCTTACTATTCTCAGTGAATGCCTCCTACATTTACTAAGTGGTATCACACAATGTTTGAGGAGGGCAGTAGAAACTTGGGACTAGCAGATGGGGGCTGTTGATTGACAGGCACTGTGAGAGCCTCTTGGTGTCATTTTTCTCCAGCTGTACTCAGCTGCTGCGCTAGGATTACAAGCAGGCATTCAGAGCTGGTCCATACCGGTATCTGGGAGTTGGGATGGAGGAACTCGATTTTACAATAGCTTTAAGGATTGAGGCCAGAGAGGGTTTGGAGTGATGAACCAATGGCAATGAGGATGCTGATGAGAGTAGTAACAGCAATATCAAAATAGAAGATGGGAAACTCGCGATACTTTGACTCAGTCTTCCTTAAAATTATAGTTAAAAATCATGTCACAAGTAAGATTTAACTAGAAGCCTTGGCAGTGAAGGAACTTTATTTATCAATAATACAAGTGCCTTTGAGAATACAAAGGTCAGAGGTAGTCGTCACTGTTAAGATGAGACAGAAAATTAAAGAACATTTACAAGTAAGTTGTCAACTTATATACACACACACACACACACACACACAGCAGCAGCAGCATAGGACAGTCTTAAGTCAGATATTTACCTGTTCTGTATTTCATTTTCTTGAAACTGAGTTTCTGACGGGTCTGATTGCTGTGATAATTAGCTTAAAAAATTTTTTTAACGTTTGTTTATTTTTGAAGGAGAGACAGAGTGTGAGCAGAGGAGGGGCAGAGAGAGAGACACACACACAGAATCGGAAGCAGGTTCCAGGCTCTAGCTATCAGCACAGAGCCCAACGCAGGGCTCAAACTCACAAACTGCAAGATCATGACCTAAGCCGAAGTCAAATGCTTAACTGACAGAGCCACCCAGGTGCCCCAATAATTTGCTTTTTAAATGGAGATATACTAATAGAATGTAATACTTAACCTCAAACATAGAATTACCACAAAGTCTGTTTTTCATGTTTGTCGTGAGACACTAAATCTTACTATCTCTTATAGAAAATTGCATGTTAGAATGTTTAAGAAATTGGGTTTATTCACCTGGGTTGTAATAATCATCACAGCACCTGAGTATATAATTCACCACCTTTGACCTCATTAACTTCTTCAAAAAAAAATTTTTTTTTAATTTACTTTTGAGATAGAGACAGAGCACGAGCAGAAGAGGGGCAGAGAGAGAGGGAGACAACGAATCTGAAAGAAGCTCCAGGTTCTGAGCTGTCAGCATAGAGCCCAGCGTGGGGTTCAAACTCATGAACTGTGAGATCGTGACCTGAGCCAAAGCTGGACGCTTAACTGAGCCACCCAGGCACACCAGACCTCATTAACTTTTGGATGTAACTCTGTCACTTTGTGAGCGGCATCAGTTCACTTGCTTTTTAGAGAGCACCAAAACCTTTTGTCTTTGCTTTCTCCCTACAGGGCTGTTTGACCAAAATAAATCCCATGATTCTAAAACACAGTGCAAACCATGTTTCTTTGTTAACAACAACAAACATTTATTGAGCACTTTCTAAATGCCAGACACTGTGCTAAGCATCTTCACATACATTTTCTTATTCAGTCTTCACAACAGCCCTGTGAGGTAGGTAAGCAGTTTCCCTAACAACATACGAGTAATAAACTGTATTATGAAGAGCTGTTTGGTTTGGAGAAGTCAAAATATCTTTCACTTTCCTGGGGAAAAGAGAGCCACAACTACCTTCAAATAAGAGTGGATTCTTTATGGTAGAGTGAGATCAACTTGGGCCATGGCACCAAGGGGGCAAGGATCAAAGGATCAAATTATAAGGAGGACTGGGGCGCCTGGGTGGCTTGGTCGGTTAAGCGTCCGACTTCGGCTCAGGTCATGATCTCATGGTCCGTGAGTTCGAGCCCCGCGTCGGGCTCTGTGCTGACAGCTCAGAGCCTGGAGCCTGCTTCCGATTCTGTGTCTCCCTCTCTCTCTGACCCTCCCCCATTCATGCTCTGTCTCTGTCTCAAAAATAAATAAACGTTAAAAAAAAAAATTATAAGGAGGACATTCAAGATGAAATAGATTTTTCTAAATATAATGTAATGCTGGAGAAGGAATTCAAACACTGGATTCAGGTGAAACAGACAGCTGCTGAGGTATCGATCAACTGTGTCCACTAACTATTCTCTTTCTCCTCTGTATTTTTCCACTTGTTTCACCTCCTTGCTCTCTCTCCTTCTATCTGATCCCATATACTGATGCATGCACTCTTTTTTCCATTCAACATTTACTGGCTTGCACTGTCCAATATAGTAGCCACTAGCCACAAGTGGCTATCTAACTTTGTTAAACTTAAAATAAATAACTGAGTACTAAAGTTACACTAACTACATTTCAAGTGCTCAGTAACCATGTTAGTAGCTACCACATATTTTTTTATTGAGATGTAACTCATACATAACATTAAATTAGTTTCAGGTGTACAACATGATGAATCAGTAGGGCTACCATATTGAAAAGTTCTACTGGGCAATGCTGTTTCACACAGCTGAGGTAGTGACAGTAACCACAAGAATGAAAAATCTTGAGTTCTTGACCGTGAGGAGCTTACAACCTACAGGAGAAAAAGACCCACCCAATATTATTTTTTCAAGAGCTAACAATGAGCTCTTGTTGGAAATCGGGCAGTTTGCTAAGCACTTTCTAGGACTGTTTAGCTGCAACGCTCCTAATACCATAAAATAGGTGTCATCATTATGCTCATTTTACAGAGAGGGCAGTAACTTGCTCAACATGTGAAGAGTATTGTAAGGCCTCATGACCAAGCCTATGTGTAGGGCCACAAAAGAAGTTGGGCTAACCTCTATTTGAGGATTTTAAGGAAGATTAGAAATGGGAGAAGGATTAAAACCCAAGTCTGTATAGACCACGCTTACCCAACCTGTGGGCTACAGACTACATCAGAATTACTTAGGATGCTCGTTACAAGCACAGATTTCCTGCATCTGATTAAGAGATCTGGGGGCAGGGGCTGGGAACCTACGTTTTAATCGAGCTCGCCTTCTCCGCCCCAAGATTCTTTCCTATTCGTTAAATGAGGTTTGAAAGCAACAGTCCCCACCACGGGGTCCCCTTGTTCCGCTTTCCCCTGTCTTCCCTGCCTTTAATCTGACTACGGATCAAGGTTGGAGACTGTGCTGCGTAATCTCGGACAAACCTCTCGGAGCCTCAGTTTCCCCATGCGTGAAATGGAAAGCCCGGCGGGCCTGCGGCGCGGCTGCTAGAAAGCCATTCAAAGTAAGCGCCCAGAAAACGCGGCCCCAGCCTGACGAGTCCCGCCCCTCTCTGCCGGCCCGGACTGCCTACCCTCGCAGATCTGCTCCCACAGGTTCTTGCCCAGCGGCTCCGCACCCTGTCCGGGCGAGACGGGTAGCTCAGGGGATACGGGGGACACGGTGGGCACTGGCGTCCGGGTAGCATCCGACAACTCTGTAGAGCCAGCCGGTTCCTCGCGAGGACCAGTGCGACTACTCACCCGCCCCGGGGCCGCCATGGCCACGGTTTCCAAGGCAACCGCCCTCCCAGCAGGGCTGCGACCCGGAAGGACCCAGAATTCACGGGGGCGAGCCAGAGACTCGAGATTAACTTCCGGGTCGCGGCGGAGCTGGCTTTCACGTGGAGGCGGGGAAGATTGGCCTGAGGGTGAGTGCTGAGGGGCGGCCCAGGCGGGGAGGCGCGGGGTCTGGAGATTGGGCTTGGGGACTTGCGGGGCAAACTAAGGGAAAAGCGGGCGACTTGCACCCCAAATCCACACCACCAACCACCAGCGCTCGCTCCGGCCTGAGGCCGCCGCCTTCTGGAAGTTCTCCCGCCTTGGAGTGGGGCCAGGATCGCGGGTAATCCCTCCGCGCGTGTGTATGCGCGCGGAAGCTTTGGCGCTGCGGAGCCTTAGAGGGTCCGTTTCGCCTCCCGGCTCCCTTGCTTCCTGCTAGTGAACCTGCCGTGGTGGTGGGGTGTTGGTTTCATTGTGCGGAGCACAGGCTCTGCGGGCTGGGTTCGAATCTTTTTTTTGCCACTTGCTGGCTTTAGGACCTAGGACTGGTAAATTGAAGTCTCGAAGCCTCAGCAAGTCTGTGCGATGGGGCCTTCACACCAGTCCTCAGGAGGCTACCGCGAGATTTTAAAAGCGCTTTTGGAGAAAGTGCTGGTTTTTACTGGAGACACTGTAAGGAACATCCTCTTCCCTTAGAGTGAATACATCTGGACTCGCTGGGTTGAAGAGGAAGATATTCAGTGCTAAAGAGGAGGGAAGCTTAAGGGGATTAAATTGACCACAGCCCCCCTTTGGCTTCTTTGTTCTAAACAGGTCTCTTGACTATTCCCCCACCTGAGGCGCTCTCCGCTCTCTTGACTCCACCCTCTCTAGGTTTGCACCGACTTCTCTTCCTTTGCAGGTCCCTCTTCCTCTGCCCTCCTGTTTCCCTAAGGTGTTGTCTTAGGCTCGTTGTATTTGAGGCTTAGTTATCATCCATACATTTCTAAATTTTTCTTATCTATGTCAGCCCCATCACCCCTGAGCCTCAGACCCACATATCCACCTGTTCACTGGACAGTCTCCTTTTGGATATCTCAAGGCATCTATGCAAACCAGCCTGTCTCCTGCAGCCCCTAATCACCCTCCTTCAGTTCCTTTTTCTTAGGATTTAACACCACCGTCCTGTAGTTGCCCAAGCTGGAAACTTCTGTACTAGAAACTTTA
This sequence comes from Panthera onca, assembly GCF_046562875.1. Classification (NCBI taxonomy): domain Eukaryota; kingdom Metazoa; phylum Chordata; class Mammalia; order Carnivora; family Felidae; genus Panthera; species Panthera onca. Next base: position 26,582,806 of record NC_138354.1, read on the forward strand.
CTGACAACTGATGGGTCAGATTAGATTAACTCCATTGCCCTGACCTCACCACTAACCTTGATGTTATCACTTGTGTCTTCATTATCACACATCTTTTCCTCCTACACCTTCTTGAGAGCAGGTGTTTTTTTTTTTTTTTTAACAGTTTTTAAGTGTTTGTTTTTGTTTTTTGTTTTTTTACTTCTGAGAGAGTGCGCGAGCACGCACAAGCGGACGAGGACAGAGAGAGGGAGACACAGAATCCTAAGCAGGCTCCAGACTCTGAGCTGTCCACACAGAGCCTGATGCAGGGCTTGAACCCACAAACTGTGAAATCATGACCTGAGCCAAAGTCAGATGCTTAACCGACTGAGCCACCCAGGCACCCCTATAGCAGGTGTTTTATCTTGTTCATCTCTGTATCTCTGGCATTCATTTTTTCGGTGAGTATTTATTGAACACCTGCTATGTGCCAGGTACAGAACTAGGCTCTGGGAATAGAGCAGAAAACAGGATAGGAATGAATGAGAGGGTTCCCTTGACTTTCCAGGTGCTCCTGGCATGAGTTACAAATGAATTTGAGTCATGGTTTGGTCCTGGCCTGGCTCCTTGAAGCTGCTAATGGTGAGTCAAGTCCAGTCTGCACCCGCAGGGTTCTGAGCCTGGAGAGCTTCAGGATGGAGAGCCTTTTGAACTATGCCTCCCACTGTCCAAACCTGGGGGATATTTTGTTTCTGGATTCCCTGGGTGTCTCCATGTCACCTAGTTCAGGGAGCAATAGGAACTGGGGTGTGATGAGTGACAGAAGTAGCCTAGCTGGAAGCTGAAGTGTACTTGAGGGCCCTCGCACAGTTGCCTACATGACATTTCCCCAAAAAAGCTGGACATTGTAGGTTGCTCTGTGTCATCTCCAATTGTTAAATATTGGTAATTTGAAAATTTAAAAACATTGAAGCAGGCAAGGTGTGGCCCCCACACCTTCTCCCCCTGGCAGCCTTTGATCTGGTTCAGTCCCTGATGATGGATAGGGAAACTGAGGCCCGGATAAGCCAACACTATGTGGCAAGAGAGTGTCAGTCACCATTTGAACCCAGGTCTTGTCTGTCCTAGCTGGGGCTCCTTCCGTATCTTGCTCCTGCTCATACTACTAGCCACATGGGAAGGTAATTAGGAGGGTAAGTCATCCAGCGTGCAGGTGGGGGAAGTTAATTTCCACACACAAAGGAAAAGCTACTTAGGTGAACCAAGGTAAGGAGTTAATTGTGCCACAGTTACTGCCTCTGGTGGGAATTGGCAGGAAGAGTTCACCTCAGGATTTCTGTCCCCTTCAGAAATTGTCTGTCTGATTTGACTGCAATTATATCCTCCCTGGCTGGCACAGGGTAGGCAGTAAATTTGTTGGAATGGGTGACTAGGCTCAGAGATCTGAGAAGGGGCGTTAGGAAAAGGAATCAACAGTGTACCACTTTGCATGGATCACTTCTCCCTTTGAGAAGGAAGTGTTATTTACCCCCATTTTCTAGATGGGGAAATTAATGTTCAGGGAGGCTAGATGATTAGCTTAAGGTGAGGGAGCAGTTTCAATTTGAACTTGGGCCTGTCTAAATTTAAACTCCATTCTACTTCTTTGATCACATTTTTCCATCCCTTAACATTTCAGACTAGCCACTCAGAAACATGGCTTTTGGGGCACCTGGGTGGCTCAGTCGGTTGGGTGTCCGACTTTGGCTCTTGTCATGATCTCACGGTCCGTGGGTTCGGGCCCTGCATTGGGCTCTGTGCTGACAGCTCGGAGCCTGGAGCCTGCTTCAGATTCTGTGTCTCCCTCTCTCTGACCCGCCCCCCCTTTCATGCTCTGTCTCAAAAATAAACATTAAAAAAAAAAGAAACGTGGCTTTTGGTACTACCTAACTGAATTGTACACGGGGATTTGGTAGGGGATAACGTGTACCATTTCTTTTTTCAGGAATGATCACTAAAACCCACAAAGGAGACTTGGGCCTTGGGCTCCCAGAGAAAAAGAAGAAGAAGAAGAAGGTGGTCAAAGAACTAGAGACTCAATACTCAGTTTTAAACAGTGACAGTTATTTCACTGAGATCTGTCCCACAAAAGCCACATCCCCCTCAAAGAGTGTGGTGCTGGGACAGGCATCTGAGATGCCTCTAGTGAAGAAAAAGAAGAAAAAGAAGGGACATAGCACCCTCAGTGAACAGCACTTAGAACCTGAGACCACATTACGTGCCGGACGGACAGAGAAGTTGCCGAGCCCCAGGAAGCAGGCTCTTGGTTCATCTGAGTTCCAAGGTGGGGAGAAGAAAAAGAAGAGGAAGTCCTTATGGCCTCCGGCCATGTCCCCTGGCTCGAGAATGAAGACCTTCCCGGATCCCAGACAGGGCGAGGAGGGGACCAGCATCGGCAAGAAGCCCAAAAAACACAAGAAGGAGAAAAAGGCCCAGGAGGCTGCAGCCTTTTCAGCCAAGGACCCTTGGTTCTGTGAGTCTGGGGATTCTCTGTATGCTTGCTCGGTGGGGAAGGATGGAGAGGAGCAGACAGCCTCAGGGCGGAAACGGAAGCAGGAGAGCCCCAGGGAGCACAGTGTGAAGATGAAGAAGAAAAAGAAAATCCACCAGAAGGGAGACCCCTCCCTAGGGCACCTTGAGCTCTCCAAGTCCATTGAGGGCATCCCCAGGAAAGGAAGTAAGAAGCCAGTCAAAGTTGAGGCTCCAGAATACATCCCAATAGAACATAACCCCAAGTCCCTTGCAAAAAAGAAAATGAAGGCTAAGAAAAAGGCAGAGCAGCCAGGCATTGAGGAGCCAGCTCTGAGGAGGAATAAAAAGAAGAAGGAGAAAGAGAGCAGAGTAGCAGGAGAGCCTTGTAAAGAGGTAAGCTTTTCTTCAGAAGTAGACTCTGCTTGGGTGAATAAGGGTGGAAGTGGGGAGTGTGTGTGTGCATTCATACACAGGCACTCCCCCTTGTAGCTGCCAGAACCCTGATTGAACTGACTTCAGCCAGAAAAGGGTATTTGTTGAGATACGTAACTGGAAAGGTTAAAAGCTATTTAGTTTCAGGTATGGCTGGATCCAGGTACTCATGCTCTATTCTCAGTAATAAAGGTATCCCTTGCTATTGAAACTTTACCCAACTTCTCACTATCTTCACTTAGGGTCTGAATAGATATAAATTTTTCAGATGAATCACTCTCTTTCTGAACTCTTGCCACTTGCTGTCCAAAACTCAGGAACCAAATAGTTTGAGATAACATGGTGTCCAAGCCTATCTGAGTTTATTTTCTGTGCTCCGTTTACATGATTTAGAGATCAAATAGGTTTGGATTGCGGGAGATGCCTGCGTGGCTTTCCCCAGCTCTGGGCTTTGTATTTTTTTCTTCTAGTGGGTTTTAGTCACAGACAGGCACCTCCCACCTCCTACCCATAGCAAGACAGTCTCAGCAGTTCCAGGATTTCATCCTAGTAGTTAGGCTACCCCCAAAGGGAGAACTGTAGCCCCTCTGAAACGATTATAAAAAAATTCTCAGGGCTGCTGTCACATGCCTCAGGTGATCACCCAAGCTGGAAGCCCTGATCTGAAGCTGGGGGGAGGGAACTAGGGTATTAGTCCCACTGAACCCCACTGTTGGAGGTTGGGGGGGAAGACAATTCCTGGGAGGAAAACCCAATCCTAATTACCCGGAGGAAGAGAATAGTTGATGGTCTGGCGAAGACAACAGAGATACGTTGTCTCCATCCTGACAGGCTTCCTTGAGTGGGGGAGAGAAGGGAGGAGATGAGCCAGAGCACTTGGACTCCACAGGTCCACATCTGCCTCTATTTGTGTCAGGACCACAGCTTCATTCCTGTTTTTGGAATGAGTGGATGTGCAGGGGGAAATGAGATGGTATGTGTCCTACTCCAAGCAGATGTCTGGCCTGTTGGGGTAGCCAAGGCTGATGTTGAACACTTACTGTGTGCCTGGCGGTAGGCTAACGCTCCCCATGTATTAACCCGTTTAATCCTCACATCAGTCTGGTGAAATGGCTGCTGTCGTTATCCTCATTTAACAGACAAGGATACTAAGGGAGGAGTTAAATACCTTGATCAGGATCATCTACCTGTCAGGGTGGGCTTGCAGCCCAGTCTGGCTTTGGAACTGGAGGTTTCATCCTTTCTCAGAAGCTGCCCTGTAACTTCCCATAGATGGTAGAGCCATTAGAGCCCAAGAAGTGACTGTCTTCTATTAGAACAAGCCCTGAGTTCTCTTCCCAGTTCTGCACCGACCAGCTAGGTAAGCTCAGACCAGCCACTGCCCTGTGGTCCTCAAGTAAGAATGATGGCTAACGTGTATGGAGTTGTTACTGAAGGATGGCCCTGGCACTGGAGGGGGCTCCATTAATACCAACTGAAGGATGAGCCCCCTGGAGCAAGGTCATCAGGAAGTGTCTGGGCACCCTCAGCTCAGCTTGATAGGGTTGAGGAGGGCAGGGGCGGCCTCCTTTTCAGGGCCTACAAAAGGCAGTTCTGGTTTCTGGATTTTTCCCAGTTTTGTCCTAGTCCATTAGACTTATTTCACTGGTCTCTTTCATTCAGAAGCTCTTGGGGCCAAGAGGAACCCCAGAGGCTGGGAGCCCAACCCCCATCAGAATCCCTTCTTTCCAGAGTTCAGTGAAAGGGGGTTGGTCCCCTCTGTTTAACATCTCCTGCTGTGGGGGCTCTGCTGCCTCGGACAGCCCTCTGAGTCGGAAATGCACACATCTTCAGGGTCTGGATGGGTGATGTGAGTAAACAGAGCCTTCCAGGGATCATCACATGTGATGCTGGGTGCCGCGCAGAGCACATTTAAAGTAAGGCTGCGAAAAGATGGCAGTTGTCATGACCAAAGGATCAGGGAAAGTGGCCTGGGGTCTCACTTTTAGAGGGTCCCATGGGAGCTAAGGTCAGTGAGCAAGTTTGACACATGCAAACATGCCCAGGGCAGGCCCAATGAGGACACCACATGGGAGCGGAGTTGTGTGAGGGCTGTTGGCTGTGGGTCATGCAGAGGGAGCAACAGTGCAGAGGCCCTGGAAGGAGCAGAGACTGGGGTAGTAGAAGCTGGGAGTTTGGGAGGGGCCAAGGAATAGAGACCATAGAGGCCACAGGAGTCTAGATTTTTGTGTAAATAGGATAAGAGCCCCTGGAGAGTTTTGGGGAGTAGTGGGGTGATGTGATCTGATTTTTAAAATTTTTATTTTTTTAATTGAGATATAATTGACATATAACATGGTGCAAGTTTAAGGTGTATATATGATATGATCCGGTTGAGTTTTTTTTTAAGATTTTATTTTATTTACCTTTTTCTTTTTTTAAGTTTATTTATTTATTTTGAGAGAGAGAGAGAGAGAGTGAGGACCCCAAGCAGGCTCTGCACTGACTTTGCAGAGCCTGACTTGGGGCTCCAACTCATGAACCACGAGATCATGACCTGAGCTGAAATCAGGAGTCAGATGTTCAACCAACTGAGCCACCAGGCCCTGAGATTTTATTTTAAGTAATTTTTGTACCCAATGTAAGGCTTGAACCTTCAACTGCGAGATCAAGAGTTGTAATGCTCTACTGACTGAGCCAGCCAGGTGCCCCTCCAGTTGAGTTTTTAAAGCTCACCCTAGTTGTTGTGCATAATGGAGCAGGGTTGGGGTGGAAGGGGGTGAGGAAGCAGGACTTAGAGACTGTTGTGTTGTCCAGGTAGGAGGGAAGGCAATGACTAGGACTGGAGTGGGGGTGGGCACTGGAGGAGAGAACTGGATTTAGGTTTGCTGGCAGGGTCCCCGCCCTGCCCACCCTCACCCCAATCAGGGCCCCAGGCTTACCTGTCCCCTGCCAGTCTGTCCCTCCACCCCCATCAGCAGGGCCCTTGGCCTCTCTCTTGCTGGTGTGGTGCCATGGGAGATAAGATGATGTCTGTGGCAGGAAAGGTGTGCCAAGCCTTAGTCAGGAGACCTGTGTCAGTTCTGTCCCTGAGCTGTGGGGGTTACTTCATGATGGTCCTGTCACCTCTCTGAATCTTAGTTTCTTCTTATGTTAGGTCAGTGCCGTTGTCTTGAGGGGAGAATCAGAAATGTGGAAGACAGGATGTCAGAAGTTCTGTTGGTGGCAGGGGTTGAGGTGGTGCTGCAGTCTTGGGACTTCTCTGGATTATCATTGTCTCATCCTGCTGGGCTGCTGGGGCAGAGGCCATCGTATGCTTGACTCTTCCTCCCTTTGCCCTTTTGTGCAGGAGCCTGACACAGACTTAGAGGTGGTGTTGGAAAAGAAAGGCAACATGGATGAGGCGCACATAGACCAGGTACGGTCCAGGTCCTCATCCCCCTCCCAGATGTCTTGCCACCCACCAGGCACACATTTGTCTCCTCCTGGGCAACAAGATCCTGGTCCCAGAGGTGTCAAGGAACCCAAAAGCCACCAGCCAGCTCTGGAACACCTCAAGTGGCAGGGAACTTGTGGCCTTCCCCACTTGATGCTGGGAGACCCTTTCACTACCACAGCTTTGGCTGAGGGGCTATCTGATCATTGAGAATCTCAGGCTGAGTGTTTCCCTTATAATTGCTGCAGGAGAGACAGGAGTATGACTCCAGGAACTGCAGCCAGGGCAGGGAACATGTGCTCAGCCAGGCCCATGCATTGCCACCTCCTGTCCTCAATTCAGGAGCACTTAGAGAAGTTATTCTGTTGTGGCTCAGCTTCTGCTTCTGGCGTGCCTGGATCTGTAGGTAGATGTATCCTATAAAGGAGCATGACTTTCTGGAATTGGGGTCTTTGTATGATCCTGGACCAAATGAGGCCAGGCAGGACAGTGGTAACAGCAGAGGCTTGGCTTTGGACCATTACTAACATCCTTGGGCAGTCACTGACCTTACTGACCCTCTCGTGTAGGTGGCTGTGAAGACCAGACGCAGTCATGTTTGTGAGGCAATCAGCAGGGGCCTGTCTTATATCTGCTTAATAAGGGGCACCCGTTACCCTGACCACATCCTCACGCTTTGTCAGCAAGTAACTGCTGGAGAGAAGCAACAGGGTGTGATGCAGGGATGACCCCTGTCTCGTGGCCCTTCTACTCCAGGAGAGAAAGAAACCAGTGACTACTAGGAAGTGAGCTGAGTATGTGGGAGCCTAGAAGATGTCACAGAATTTCCAAACCTAATGCCTTTGGAGTGCTAAGGAACTCTCCCTGGAGGCAGGGGCATCGGAAGTAGGACCATGCCGATCAGTAAGGGGATGCTGACAGAGCCCAGTCCACGGCCTGGCACAAAGCACAAACCCCTTAGAAATGGGAGCTCCCCAGCCTTTTGCAGGTCATAGTCATGCGGCTCCCCAGGGTCAGGGCTAACTGTAATGAGGACCGAGAGGACAGAGGCGGGGGGGCCCTGCCTCTCTGGGCTCTGGGCCCCTTCCCTCAGTTCCTTTCGCAGGTATCCTCCCCGGCTCAGGATGCAGCAAGCTGCTAGAACTCTGAGAGTCCTCATGCCCATGTACTTCTTATGGGCAATGCCCACCAGCAGCCCCTTTGCTGCTGACTTGTGCCTACTGTTTACAATTTTTAAGGAAACTTTTAACCGTTATGGGTGACAGATTACCTCAACGTAAGTGAAGCTTTCTGTTTTACCTCTGCCTTTTTGTCCTGTAAATGCTGAAAGTTCACTATGTTAAAACATTGCAACCTAAAAAAAAAAAATGCGACCTGAAATCCTATCACCTAATAATGGTCACTCACTGTTAACCCTTTGTTACTATATTTTTCTAGATTTTTCCTTTGTAACTATGTGTAATTTTAAAGCACTGTCTAATCATGCTACGTTATGTAGACCATTCTCTTAATTTTTATCATTTAACTGATGAATTGAATTTCATTTTGTCTTAGGCACATCTGTATCACTCTGCATCTGGAGCATGGCTCCACTATAGGAATATGTTATCATTTTTTCTGTCATTTTTACAGTTGTCACTTTGTTTTATATAGTTTTCAACTTACATAAGTGGTCACTTTGTCTCGCAGCCTGTGGCAGATTAGAAGGGAGGAGGAAAGGGCACAAATTGGGTCAAAGTTATACCTGAACCCTTATGAGGGAGAAGGAGACCCTGGATGCTTTTTTTCCTAATTGAAGTACAGCTGACATACCATATTATATTTCAGGTGTACAGCCTAGTGATTCAACAATTACATCCTTTAATCTATGCTCACCACAATAAGTGTAGCTACCATCTGTCACCTATACGAAGGTATTACAAGATTACTGACTGTATTCCCTATGCTGTACTGTACATCCCTGTGACTTACTTACGCGTTTGTACTTCCTAATCTCCTTTATCTGTTTCGCCCAGCCTCCTATACCCCTCCATTCTGGCAACCACTAGTTGTCTGTTTTTATGAGTCATTTGTTTTGTTTTGTTTTGTTTTCCAGATTGCACATGTAAGTGAAATTATATGGTATTTGTCTTTTTTCTGTCTCAATTGTTTCACTTAGCATAATACCCTGTAGGTCCATCCACATTGTCGCAAACTGGCAAGATTGCATTCTTTTTCACTGTTGAGTAATATTCCATTGTGTGTGTGTGTGTGTGTGTGTGTGTGCGCGCGCGTGCATATATCTTTTCAAATTAAGTGTTTTCCTTTTCTTTGGGTGAATACCCAGAAGTGGAATTACTGGCTTGTATCGTATTTCTATTTTTAATTTTTTGAGGAAATTCCATACTATTTTTTTATACTGGTTGCACCACTTTGCATTCCCACCAACAGTGCACAAGGGTTCCCTTTTCTCTGCATCCTCACCAACACTTGTTACCTCCAGTCTCTGATACTAGCCATTCTGACTGGCTTGACATACCTTGTTATGATTTTGATGTGCATTTTCCTGATGATGTTGAACATCTGTTCATGTTTTGGCCATTTGTATGTCTTTGTAAAAATGTCTATTCAGGTCCTCTGCCCATTTTCTAGTTGATTTTTAAGTTTATATATTTTGAGAGAGACAGCATGCCCATGCAAGCAGGGAAGGGGCAGAGAGAGAGAGAGCGAGAGAGAGAGAGAGGGAGAGGAAGAATCCCAAGCAGGTTCCCCATTATCAGCACACAGCCCAACTTGGAGCTTGATCTCATGAACTGCAGGATCATGACCTGAGCTGAAACCAAGAATCAAACGCTTAACCAACTGAGCCACCCAGGCGCCCCATGTATGAGTTCTTCATATATTTTGGATATAAAGCCCTTATCGAATATAGTATTTGCAGATATGTTTATCCTTGCAAATTAGTTGATCCTTGAACAACATGGGTTTGAATTGCACGAGTACATGAATACACGAATTTTTTCAATACAGTGCTGTAAATGTACTTTTTCCTTTGATTTTCTTAATTACATCTTTAGCTTTATTGTAAGATTATAGTATGTAATACATAAAACATACAGAATCTGTGTTAATCAGCTGTTTATATTACTGGTAAAACTTCCAGTCAACAGTAGGCTACTAACAGTTAAATTTTGGGGGCGTCAGAATTTATATGTGGATTTTCAATTGTGCAGGGGGCCAGTGCCCCAATCCCCACTTGTTCAAGTGTCAGCTATATCTTCTCCCATTTAGTAGGTTGCCTTTTTGTTAGTTTGTTGTAGTTCTAATTGTTTTTATTGCCCTTGCCTAAGGATACAGATCCAGAAAAATATTACCAAGAATTTTTTGCCTTTGTTTTCTTTTAGGGGTCCTATGGTTTCAGGTTTCACATTTAAGTCTTTAATCTATTTTGAATTTATCTTTGTGTATGGTCTGAGAAAGTGGTCCAGTTCATTCTTCTGCATGTAGCTGTCCAGTTTTCCCAACACCATTTATTAAAGAGACTGTCTTTCCCACATTGTTAGATCCTTGGATGCTTTGTCATAGATTAATTGACCTATAAGTTATTTCTGGCTTCTCTTCCATTGATCTCTGGTTTTGTGCCAATACTATGCTATTTTGATTACTGCTACTTTGTAGTATAGTTTGATATATGGGATTGTGCTACCTCCAGCTTTGTTTTTCTCTCTCAGGGTTACTTTGGCTATTCAGCATCTTTTGTGATTCCATATGAATTTTAGGATTGTTCATTCCAGTTCTGTGAAACATGCTATTGGTTTTTTGATAGGGATTGCATTGAATCTGTAGATTGCTTTGGATAATATGGACATTTTAACAATGTTAATTCTTCCAATCCATGAGCATGGTATATCCTTCCATTTATTTATGTCATCTTCAAGTTTCTGTCATCCATGTCTTAAAATTTTCAGAGTATAGCTCTTTCACCTCCTTAAATTTATTCCTAGGTGTTTTATTATTTTTGATGCAGTTGTAACTGGGAATGTTTTCTTAATTTTTCTTTTCAGTAGTTTGTTTTTAGTGTATAGAAATGGAACAGATTCCTGTATATTGTTTTTATATCCTGCAACTTTTACTGAATTCATTTATTAGTTGTAATAGTTTTTTGGTGGAGTCTTTAGGGTTTTCTATATAGATTATCATGTCATCTGCAAGTAGTGGCAGTTTCATTTGTTCCATTCCAGTTTGGATCACTTTTGTTTCTTTTTCTTGTCTATGGGCCCGAGACTTCAGTACTGTGTTGAATAAAAGTGATGAGAGTAGACATCCTTGTTTTGTTTCTAATCTTAGAGGAAAAACTTGAAGCTTTTCACCATTGAGTATGATGTTAACTATGTGGCCTTTATCATGTTGAGGTATGTTCCCTCTGTATCGACTTTATTGACATTTGTTACCATGAATTGATGTTGAATTTTATCAAATGCTTTTTCTGCATGTATTGAGATGAGTATGATTTTTATTCTTCATTTTGTTAATATGGTATATCAAGGATGGATATTAAACCATCCTTGCATCCCTGAGATAAATCCTGCTTGATCATGGTGAATGATTCTCTTAATGTATTGTTGAATTCAGTTTGCTGACATTTTGTTGAGGACTTTTGATCTGTTTGTCAGGGATATTGGTCCTGGAAGCTTTTATATCAAACAGCAGGGTCATTAGTATGCTGATGGTGGCCTTGAGCCATGCTAGCAGCATTGCATAAGATGTACCTGCTGTGTACCAGGCACTCTATTAGGTTCTTAACATTCTGCACCCAACAATTTAATGTTGGGCAGGGAGGTTCTCCGACACCAGCAATTCTTGGACACCAGCTGGGTGTCCTACAATTCAACTCCAACCTGACACAATATATATGGAGATAGTGTCACATCCCACAGGTTAGGGACTCAGTCTCACCAGGCTACTACCACCCCTCGGCAGCCTGCTATAGATGGGAGGTTCTGATGACTCCCTCCTTGGGTTCTATTAATTTGCTAGAGCAGTTCACAGAACTCCGAATCATTTCACTTACTAGACTGTTGGTTTATAATAAAAGGATACAAATCAAGAAAAGCCAGATGGTAGTGATACATATGGCAAGGTATGGGGAAATGGCACTAAAATTTCATGCCCTCTCCAAGTATACCACTCTTTACAAATCTCCATGTTTTCCACCAACCCAGAAGCTTTCTGAACATCTTGCTCTTTTGGGAGGTTTATGGAGGCTTCATTACATAGGTGCAATTGATTAAATCATTGACCATTTGGTAATTGATTCAGCTTCCAGGCCCTCTTCCCTCCCTGGAGTTTGGAGGGGGGACTGCAAGTTCCAACCCCCTATGTTCATGGGGTTGGTTCACCTGACAACCAGCCCCCATCCTCAGGTGCTTTTCTTCGTTAGTTCTCCTCATTTACATAGCATAAGACACCTTGATTGCTCTCCTCACTTTGGAAATCCCAAGGGGTTTAGGAGTTCTCTGCAGAAACTAGGATGACAACCAAATATATATTTATTATACATCATAGCACAATTCTGTTTCTGCCATTTATCCTCCAAGGTAGCTGATATTTCTATTTGCAGATGAATGAATCTAAGTACAAAAAGGTTAAATGACTTATCTAAGTGCTAAGTTTCATACTAGCCTTTGCCTCACTCCAGTGTTCTTTCTAGAAAACAATGCTATCCCGAAAGTTAACTACTGTATCTTCTGTATAGGAAGGCAGGGCTTCAGGCAGTGTGCTTTGGGGAAGTTTCCACCCACTATGGCTGTTACAGACAAAAATGTTCTGCTGAAGGTGGATAAGGCTCAGTTTATAGGAAAGTTCATTCTTAAAGAATGGCAAAAAAGAATAAATGAGGCTGCCCATTTTAGGTCAAGGGATTGCAGCCTTGGGATGCTTAGAAGATTGTTCCCGACAAATGCCTGCCCCAATTTGCAGCAGAGGAAAGCTCCTCTCCCTCTTGCCACCGTCCTGTCCTCCTGCCCTATCTCTGTGCTCTGTTTTAAGCTCAAAGGAAAACTTCTGTGTCCCATTTCCCTCTTTTCTTTGCTCTCCCTTGCTCAGGTGAGGCGAAAGGCCTTGCAAGAAGAGATTGATCGTGAGTCGGGCAAAACGGAAGCTTCTGAACCAAGGAAGTGGACAGTAAGTTCAATGCTTTGGCTCTGCTGGGTGACATACCCCGGCATCCTGACTCCTCCTTCCTCACCTTGTGGCATGAGCAGCAGAGTGATGGGAGACAAGACCATGGGAGTCCAGGCCCCAGAGGCTGTCCCAGTCTGCCGTTGGGCTCTCTTGACTGCAAAGCTTGTCTTGAGCTAACTTTCCTCCTTCTGAAGGGGTGCTTGCCTACTACCTCCTAGAGAGCTGGCCAAGCCAGAGAAGCATCCTGAACCTTTGTCTCCAGCTCTGGATGGATGGGATGTCCCCACACATTGGTCTCTGAGGGCATGTGATAAGCGCTTTCCAGCAGTGGATAGTGACCTCAGAAGGCTTCTTGGACCAGGGTAGGTGGCAGAGGCAAGAGCTATGTTGTGGCAGGCCTCTCTCAGGACTGCCTTCAAGGTCCAGTTGGAATGGGAGATTCCAAACCAGGCCTGAGGAGATGGGACAGGAGGGAGTACTGCGCGAGGACACGAAGTCAGGCTGAAGCAGGGTGAGAGGGGCTGTGGGCAGGCCTACACCAGGCCAACCTCGACTGCTGTGGCCGGAAGCTTGTACGGAGACTCTAGGTGCAGTGAGAGCTCCTGGAGGGCATGTGTGTAGGGGAAGTGGGGAGCTGGTTAGGAGGCTCGGCCTGCAGGCCTGAGGACTGGGATGGTGGCAGAGGACAGAGAGAAGAGACAGCTTCACAACCCAACAAGACTTGCTAATAGTTAATTGGATTGGGGAGAGGGAAAGAAGGATCTAGATGACAAGGAAGGCTTGCTTTCCTGCCCTGTCTTAAGCCTTCACAGTTTAACACAGGAAAGAACAATTAATTTGGATCCAAAGACCTGAGTTCAATTTCTGGCTCTGCCACTTTCTCGTTGTGAGACTCTAGGGAAGCAACTTCCCCTTTTGGAGCCTCGGTTTCCACATCTGTAAAATGGGACTTGTACTCTCGCCCAGTGGGATATGGAGAGGGCCTTTGTTATGTATCTTCCCTCTGGGTGTCTCTACTCTTTCCATCCTCTTGAGCTGAGCAGAGCTGATAGAACATCCTTATTGAGTTGAGGAAGGCAAGAAACAGGGCAGCTAGTGGCCCCAGAGGCGGTACCTAGAAGGACCTGATGGGGATCCTAGGGCACAGGGGCTGGCATCTGCTGGGGACACTTTAGGTGGCATTGCCTCCCAGGACCTGGGGACACTTGACAGGTGAGGCCTGTGGTGAGGATTCCAGACTGGCTGTAGGCCCCTGTGGGAGGGCCCCTTTGAGTGGGTCAGCAGCCCTTGGAAGAGCTAGTTTCCTCAGACCCAGTGCAGGGCTGTCAGAGGTGGTTTCTCATTCTAGAAATTGTAGGCCTGGGAAGCTGTTAATTATGCCTCCATCTGGGCCGCTATGAAACTGGAAGAATTCATCACTGATTCACTCAGGGCAAGTGTAACAACGATTGGTTTTTAGTATTCTCCCAAAACTGATCTAGAAATAAGTGCTAGGCTGGCATTTGTCTTGCAAGTGGAAAGTTCCCAGGCAGCATGGAGGTCAGCAGTCGGGGTGGGGTGGGAAGAATGACCAGTTATTGAGAACTTAAAGTATGCCAAGCATTGTGCTCTGGGTTGCTGGTGTAAAAACCTGATTTGATCATTAGTTAAAGCCCTGTGAGAGGTGTATTACAGTTCTGTATTGTAGATGAGGATATTGAGGCTCAGAGAGGTTAGGTGATTTGAACAGAGTCAGCCAGGGCGGGCTTGATCCCTGGGTCTGTGTGACTTCAAAGTCATAATTTTCTTGAGCTGGGTTTCTTGCTGTCTCACAGGTGTGAGAAGGAAAGGGGTCTTTTCTTCTGCAGCCGCTCTTAGGAGCTGTCTTGCATTTTCTTGAACATGGGTGACTCATGTATAGGTGGTAGAGTACTCTGGACATGAATTGGGACCCCCTTAGTCCTGGACTAGCTCAACCTCTGGCTTGGCTGTGTGACCCTTTACCCCCCTGGGCCTCCACCCCCCACTATAAAGCGCAGTGCTCGTGGGAAGCAATGTGCGTTTCAGATTCCCACTTGCTCTCCTCTTCCCTCCAACTGACAGCAACCTGAGGGCAGAGTGGCCAGCTGGGAGGTGAAGTGGTTGGAGGTGAGGTGAGGTGTGCCATACTCTTTGCCATGAGTTAGGGGAGGAATGAAGCAAATAGGCAGCTCCGTGTTTAAAGGTGGGCCCTGGTGTTGGCCAGACCCGAGATGGAATTCTGGCAGGGTCATTGATTAGGCTTGTGCCCCCAGTTAGTCTTCATACCTTCATTTCCTTAGCAGTAAAATGAAAATAAATACAGTATTCCTTACACGGCTCTTGTTAGAATGAAAAATATAGTCTGTTGATGTGCTTGTGAGCACTGTGCCACAGTGAGCATTTAATCAGCTGGATCCTCCTTGTTGAGGCTGGGCTTGGGGAAAGGATGGGGCTTTGGAAACCAGGAAAATGACCACCTTTTTCTTTTAACACAGGGAACTCAGTTTGGCCAGTGGGATACTGCTGGTTTTGAAAACGAGGAACAGAAACTGAAATTTCTCAAACTTATGGGTGGCTTTAAAAATGTGTCACCTTCATTCAGCCGCCCCCCTAACATGACCGGAAGGCCCAACATGGCTCTCAACAAGAAGGCGGCCGACACTCTGCGGCAGAACCTCCAGCAGGACTACGACCGGGCCATGAGCTGGAAGTACAGCCGTGGCGCTGGCCTTGGCTTCTCCACCACCCCAGACAAAATCTTTTATATTGACAGAAATGCTTCCAAGTCCATCAAATTTGAAGATTAAACTCTACTGTCTTGTCCTTCAAAACAGCCAGAATTGCTTTTATTATTCAGTTGTGCAAATGAAAGCCATTTTACAGTTGTCTTGAGTCAAACCTCTGCAGAGATTAAGGAAAACTTTGCCCATGTGCTTGGATGAACTGAGGTCAGGGAAGCTCATGTTTCAGAAGTCAAGAGAACATGTGAGTGGCTCACACTTCCTATTTTCTGTATTAAGCATTCCATCCCTGTTTGAAGACATCAGCATATATAAATAATACCTAAATGTCTTGAGTGCTTAGTATGTACCACGTACATACTAATGTGTTGCCCCTGCATTAATGTATTTAATCTTAATAATTATGAAATAGGTGCTATTATCCCCATCTTATAGATGAGGAAACTGAGGTTCAGGGATGAAGTAATAAAATTGCCCAGGTTCACCCAACCAGTAAGTGCCAAGTGTTGTACTTTGTGCCCCAAGCCCTCTGTCACTATTCACTACTCTGAATGTCCCCCTCTAAGGAACTTTACCAGGAATACTCACTGGAGATTGAAATCTCTTTTGATTGAAGAAACAGAAGTTTTATTAGATGTCTAAATCCCAAACAGGAAGTAGAATTAATGATAAACAGGGAAGAGCAAACTCCTTTTCTTTTCCCATCTTGGAGGAGCTACTGGCAAAGGGGGGTCTGAATTGTCACCAAGCAGATGTGACTGAGCTTCGTCTGCTGTTAGGAAATGTGTTTCTAAACCAGTTTTGCCTTTTCTGACTTCCTGCTTTCCATCCTCAGTGCTGAGCTTGGATTTAGTCTTGATGCTCTTAACTGAATTCTGAAAAAGGCATTTTTAGAGAGACTGTTAGTCTTTGTGAACCAATGACAAATTCCCAGGGATCTGTTTATTATATTCTTTGCAACCATGAGGAACAGAATCCTAGGTGACTTATGTGGCAGAGGTGTCAGGATGTGTGGAGGATGACACAGGAAGTTGCCTCCTCATGATCACATTTCCATGCCTAGACTCTATAGGCAGCCCCACAGAGCTCCAGGTACAATGACCTGAACGATACGACCACCTTCTTTCCATTCACCTAGCATTTTGCATCCCAACATACAGTTTATGAGTGGGACATTTTCACATCACTTGACGCCTATAGTCATCCCAGCTCAGCAGCCCAACTAAACAGCCAGGATATTTAGTCTCTCACTTGGCAGGAAGTCCTTATGTAGGGAATTGATGCATCAGCTCAACAAAGAAACATTCTTCTCCTCTCTGCTCCATCCATCCTGTTGGCTTCATCAAGCTGGTGGAAGAAGGGCTGGACCAATTTTAAGTTGGATATCAAGACAGTAGAACATTCCAGAGGAAGAAGAAAAACCTTATGACTCAAGGAAACTTCCAGAAGACCTTTCATCATAACGCATTGCCCAGCAGTGGGTCATATGCCTATTTCTGAGCCAGCCCCTGGCATGTGGACGAAGATGCACTCCAGGCAGGTCAGAAAGGAAGAGTGAAGAGCAGATGCTGGTGAGACAAACGTGGGGTCGACTACTGTCCCACTGGGTGGGTAGAGGTGAGGCAGGCCTGCCCTGACTAATAAACACTGGCTAGGTCGAGAGTCTTACAGTTCTATGCTAGTAATGTCTCAGGTGGGCACATCAGCCAGAAGGTGAATTGGGCCTTTGACGGATTCAACTTTGAGATACATAATGGGAGAGGCCATCTAATTGCCTAGAAGGTAAGGTTCTGCAATTGAGTTAGCTCCTTCAGAGAGTCTTGTCCTTTCACAGGGGAATAAATCTCTCCTGGCCTTGATCAACACTACAGGAATTTACTCCCTATACTGTCTGCTTTAATTGTTTTTACCTTGCTGAGAGATCACACTACAGTTAGGGCCTGCCTTGGCTTATCAGGGAAGATTGTGCTCAGCCATCTCTTGGGTGATTCTGGAGACTGGCTGATTGATTGTCCACTGTCTTGTCCTCATAGTGATAGTTCTCATTAGGATGTGATGGTCAGACCTTTCTCCTCCTGCCATTTAGTATTAATAATCTGTGTTTATTAGGATTTGACTTTCAAACTCAGTGTATCCCCATTGGCTGAAGAGATCTGCTGGCTGAGGGGAAGGTTTAGTATAGTCTGTTCCTAAAGCAGGGTCTAGCCAGAGAAGGTTGAACAGCCAAGATAGCAAGATGGGCAGTGTCCTCAGAATGGACTTAATCTTACCTCTGCTGCTCTTACCGGTGCAGATCATTGTCAAGGTAGCAGGTCTCTGTCCTGCAGCAGTCTGCAGTCCCAGGAGGATTTACTCTCTGAGTGTCCTGGGTTAACTGGGCTTCTCTCCTTTGTAAATTAAACAACATCGGCTTGTGCCACTCTGCCCCTTTTCCCTATGTC
The DNA here is from genome assembly GCF_046562875.1 of Panthera onca. Taxonomy (NCBI): domain Eukaryota; kingdom Metazoa; phylum Chordata; class Mammalia; order Carnivora; family Felidae; genus Panthera; species Panthera onca. The sequence continues at coordinate 26,600,469 of NC_138354.1, forward strand.
CAGTACCCTCAATCTGTCTGCAAGGGTTTTTGGTTTTTTTTTGTTTTTGTGTTTGGTTTGGTGTGATTTCCCTTGTTCATGATGTCTCCACTGAAACAAGACGGTTTGGGGATTTTTATCCAGAACCAGGGCAGGAGAGATCGGACATATATAGCACAGCCAAGGTCTTGGTTGAATATTTAATAGCCCTGTTCTCAAACTTGTTGGCTGTTTGTCCCTCAGGGATTTCTCAACTGACCAACTTTCCATGACAGGGTCCTTCCCTCCATACAGTTGCCCTTCCTTATCCAGCTGTCTCTGAAACCTCATGATTCTTAACCACTGTATTCCTTGGAGTGATTCCTGCTGTTTCTGCCTTAGCCCACTGGACTCTGCCCTGAGACTTCCTTTCCATAACTAGAGTGGCCCATCAAAAGTATTTGCTAGATAGACAGCATTCTCTAAAAGAAATTGTGTATTCAACTTTACAAACATAGAATTAGGTTTGTGGTTGGCAGAATAATGAGCCTCCATTCTCCCCCTGGACAAGATGACCCCTCCATTGTCACCCTGGGACAAGATGACCTTGTCCCAGTCACCAGAACCTGTGACTATGTTAGGACACGAAAGGGAGTTTGGGTAACAGATGGAATTAAGGTTGCTAATCAACTGACCTTAAAATAAGATTATCCTGGATTATCTGAGTGAGCCCAGTCTAATCACAGGAGTCCTTAACTGTAGAAGAGGGAGGCAGAAATGTCAAAGAAACTTGTAAGAAAAACTTGGTTGCTGGTTTTAAGGTGGAGGCAAGGGCCATGAGCCGAAGAATGCAGGTGGCCTCTAAAAGCTGGAAAAAGCAAGAAAACAGATTGTCCCCCAGAGCCTCCAGAAGGAACAAAGCCCTGCTTTGAGGGTAAGCCCCCTGAGACCTGTTGGTCTTAGGATCAATAGATAATCAAGGTGATAAAATTGTGTTGTTGGAAGCCACTAAGTTTGTGATAATTTGTTAAGGCAGCAATAGAAAAGTAATCTAGGTCTCATACAGAACTTTTCCTCATTTTTAAAATCGTATTTCCTAGAATATTTAGAATTTTATTGTTTCATTATCCTTTGTGATAACAGTAGACTTCATCCCCTGTAGGCTATGGTTTTCAGAGTCTGGCTAATTGATTCAGTAATGGGCTGAGGAAAACCACAAAAGGTCACAGAAGATCTAAGCTTTGGTCTGGGACAGGTGTGACAGATGGTTCAGAAGCTCCTTTGGTGTAATGCGTATTCAACCTAATATGAAAGTCCAAATTCATATCAATATAAGAACATTACTCAGGCTTGGGAACAAATGCTGTCTGATGTGTAACCTCAGAGTAGAAGGAAATGACTTAAAGCGGGTAATTTGTGAATTTGCCAGTTGTGTTTCATTTAAATAGTATCTAGTAAAAGTGGCATATGAAATAATTTTAATGGAAATAATTTTGTGAAATAAAGATCAGTTGATAATATTTGAGCAGTACCACCATGTTTTTTTTAATTTCTTTATGTTTTGTTCAGTAAAGGGGAGCAAAAGGGTATCTGCTGTTCTTTGTTGGAGGCTGTTTTCTCAGGCTGGGGACAGGGGTGAGGAGGAAGTTCACTATTAAATAGGCCAGAAAATCCATAGCACATTCTTGGTCCTAAGTGTTCAGTAAAAATATGAGTTTATATATTTTTTAATGTTTATTTGAGAGAGGGAGCAAGCAGGGGAGGGGCAGAGAGAAAGGGAGAGAGAGAATCCCAAGCAAGCTCTGCACTGTCAGTGCAGAGTCCAGCTTGGGGCTGGATCTCCTGAGCTGAAATCAAGAAAGAGTCGGACGCTCAGCCGACTAATAATTTTTAATTTTTTAAAATTATTGTAACCACTAATACTGAGATTTTGTGAACCTGTAATCCTGCATTTCACAGGGTAGAGATGAGATGTGATTTATGTCCAGTGAATATCTTCCAGAAGTACAAAAGTTTGGGGCACTTTAATCCACAATTTGGATAAAATGGATGCATTTTCCTGAGCACAGGCTGTGAATCACCACCAATCAATATTAATGCTTTTAGTGATTCGGAATAAAATGTCAGTGGAAGCTCATCAGTAGTAGTACAGACTCAGATTCCAGATTCCAAAAATCTGGTGGTAAAAAAGTAGAATCACATGCAGTTTAGAATTATGGCTGCAAAGCAAACGGGGTAATATGTTTAGACAAGTTTTCTTCTGGATGAAGAGAGTCAGAAGTAATTAAATGAACAATCATGAACATAAATGTTCCTTTGGGAGGTTTATTCAGTTAAAATATAGTTTCTGCTGAAGCCACAGAGGGAATTGCAGATTTGACCTCACTTTCTCCTTTAACCCACCAATGTGTTTTTTTAAATTTATTTTTAATTGAAGTATAGTTGACATGCAATATATTAGTTTCATGTGTGCAGTGTAGTCATTTGACGTTTATATGCATTAAAAAATGCTCCCCACGAAAAGTGTAATTACTGTCTGTCACCATGCAAAGTTATTACAGTAGTATTGACTATATTCCCTGTGCTGTACTTACATCCCTGGGATTGATTTATTTTATAGCTGGAAGTTTGTACCTCTTAATCCCCTTTGCCCGTTTCACTCTTCTTCTCACTCCCCTCCCGTCTGGCAACCACCAGGTTTTTCTTTGTATCTATGAGTCTGTTTCTGTTCTTTGTTCATTTGTTTTGGTTTTTAGATTCCACATACAAGTGAAATTACATGATATTTGTCTTTTTCCAACTTATTTCATTTGGCATAATACCATATATGTCTATCTGTGTTGTTGCAAATGTCAGGATTTCATTTTTTTTTTTATGGCTGAGTAACATTGCTCTGTGGGTGTGTGTGTGTTTATGCACCAAATCATCTTTATCAGTGGACACGTAGAATGCATCCATATCTTCTGTTGTAAATAATGGTGGGGTAAACATAGGGGTGCATGTGTTTTTTTGAATCTGTGTTTTTGGTTTTTAGGGGGTAAACTCCCAGAAGTGGATCTTGTGGTATTTCTGTTTTTAACTTTTTGAGAAACCTCCACACTGTTTTCCATAGTGGCTGCACCAATTTATATTCCCACCAACAGTGCATGGAGGTTCCCTTTTCTACACATCCTTGCCAACACTTGTTACTTCTTGTCTTTTTTATTTTAGTCAGTCTCACAAGATGTGAAGAGACGTCTCATTGTGATTTTGATTTTCATTTCCCCAGTGATTTGTGATATTGAACATCTTTTCATGTATCTATTGGCCATCTGTATGTCTTTTTTTATTTAAATTTTTTTTTTAACATTTATTTATTTATGAGAGGCAGAGAGAAACAGAGCACAAGTGGGGGAGGGGCAGAGAGAGGAGGAGACACAGAATCTGAAGCAGGCTCCAGACTCTGAGCTGTCAGCACAGATCCCAACGTGGGGCTCGAACCCACAAACCATGAGATCATGACCTGAGCCGAAGTTGGATGCTTAATGCACTGAGCCACCCAGGTGCCCCAATCCATCTGTATGTCTTTTTTGGGAAACCGTTCTTTTCAGGTTCTCTGCATTAAAAATCCCACTTTTGGGGCGCCTGGGTGGCGCAGTCGGTTAGGCGTCCGACTTCACCCAGGTCACGATCTCGCGGTCCGTGAGTTCGAGCCCCGCGTCAGGCTCTGGGCAGATGGCTCGGAGCCTGGAGCCTGTTTCCGATTCTGTGTCTCCCTCTCTCTCTGCCCCTCCCCCGTTCATGCTCTGTCTCTCTCTGTCCCAAAAATAAATAAAAAACGTTGAAAAAAAAATTTAAAAAAAAAAAAAAATAAAAATAAAAATAAAAATCCCACTTTTAATTGGATTATTTGAGGGTTTTTTGTGTTAACAAGTTGTATGAGTTTTTTGATATATTTTGGATATTACCCTCTTATTAAATATGTTATTTACAAATATCTTCTCCCATTCAGTAGGTTACCTTTTTGTTTTGTTGATAATTTCCTTTGCTTATTTATTTATTTATTTTTTGAGGGAGGGTGAGAGCATGAACAGAGTAGGGGCAGAAAGAGGGAGACAGAGGATCTAAAGCAGGCTCCATGCTGTGAGCGCAAAGCCTGATGTGGGGCTTGAACTCATGACCATGAGATCATAACCTAAGCCAAAATCAAGAGTCAGCCACTTAACCGACAGAGCCAGCCAGGCGCTCCATTAATTTCCTTTGCTTTTTAGTTTGTTTTAGTCCTAGTTACTTATTTTTGCTTATGTTGCCCTTGCCTGAGGAGATAGTTCCAGAAAAATATTGCTAAGACCATTGTCCAACAAACAGTTTGCTGCTGTTTTCCTTCAGGAGTTCTATGGTTTCAGGTCTTACATTTAAGTCTAATCCATTTTAAGTTTATTTTTGTATGTGGTGTAAGAAAATGGTACAGATTCTTCTGATGTAGCTGTCTAATTTTCTCAACACCATTCAAGTTTTTTAAGTAATCTCTACATCCAGTGTGGGGCTCAAACTCACGACCCTGAGATCAAGAGTTACTTGCTCCTTCAACTGAGTCAGCCAGGCAACCCCAACACATATTATATACATATTAAAGAGACTGTCTTCCCCCATTGTTAGATCCTTGGATCCTTTGTCCTAGATTAATTGACCATAGAGGTGTGGGTTTATTTCTGGACTCTCTGTTCCTGTTGATCTGTGTGTCTAAAGTTTTTGTGACAGTACTGTTCTGTTTTGATTACCATTGCTTTTTAGTATAGGTTGAAATCCGGGATTGTGCTACTTCCAGCTTTGTTTTTCTGTCCCAAGTTTGCTAGGGCTATTTGGGGTCTTTTGTGGGTCCACACAAATTTTAGGGTAATTTCTTCTAGTTCTGTGGAAAAGCTGTTGGTATTTTGATAGGATTGCACTGAACCTGTAGATTGCTTGGGGCAGTATGGACAGTTTAATAGTATTCTTCCAGACTATGAGTGTGGTATGTCTTTCCATTTATTTACATCATTTTCAGTTTCTTTTATCAGTGTCCTATAAATCAGTAGAGTTTTCACCTTCTTGGTTAAATGTATTTCTGGGTTATTTATTTTTTTGTTTATAAGTTCCAATATAGTGTTATGCTGGATAACATAGTGTTATATTAGTTCAGGTGTACACTGTACTGATTCAGTAATTCTCTACTCAGTGCTCACCTGTACTCTTAATCCCCTTCACCTGTTTCTACCCATCCCCCTCCCTCCTCTCTGATAACTATCAGTTCTCTATAGTTAAGAGTCTGTTTCTTAGTTTGTCTTTTTTTTTTCTGTGTTCATTTGTTTCTTAAATTCCACATCTGAGTGAAAGCCTATGGTATTTTTCTCTGACTTTACTTCACTTGGCATTATACTCTCTAGATCCATCCATGTTGTTGCAAATGGCAAAATTTTCTTCCTTTTTGTGGCTTAATAATATTCCAGCCTGTGTGTGTATGTGTGTGTCACATCTTTATCCCTTCATCTTTTGATGGACACTTGGGCTGCTTACATTCAAAGTAATTATTGATAGGTATGTCCTTATTGCCATTTTGTTACTTGTTTTATGGTTGTTTTGTAGTTCTTCTCTGTTCCTTTCTTCTTTTGCTCTGTTTTCACTCTTTGCTGGCTTTCTTTAGTGATGTACTTGGATTCCTTTATTTTTGCAGGTCTGTTACTGGTTTTGATTTGTGGTTACCATTAGGTTTGTATATAACATCTTTTTTTTTTTTTTAATTTTTAAAGTTTATTTATTTTGAGAGAGACAGAGACAGCGCAAGTTTGGGGAGGGGCAGAGTGAGAGAATCCCAAGCAGGCTCTGCACTGTCAGCACAGAGCCCAGGGTGGGGCTGGAACCTACGAACCAAGAGATCTTCACCTGAGCTGAAACCAAGAGTCAGCTGCTTAACCAGCTGAGCCACCCAGGTGCCCCCTTGTATATAACATGTTATGTTTACATCAGTCTATATTAAGTTGATGATCACTTAAGTTTGAATCCATTCTTTACTCTTCTCCCTTCCCACATTTAAAGTATATGGTGTCATATTTTACATCCTTCTATTTTGTGAATCGCTTGACTGATTTTTTTTTTTATTTTTTTTTTTATTTTTTTTTTTTTCAAGATTTTATTTTATTTTTGGGACAGAGAGAGACAGAGCATGAATGGGGGAGGGGCAGAGAGAGAGGGAGACACAGAATCGGAAACAGGCTCCAGGCTCTGAGCCATCAGCCCAGAGCCTGACGCGGGGCTCGAACTCACGGACCGCGAGATCGTGACCTGGCTGAAGTCGGACGCTCAACCGACTGCGCCACCCAGGTGCCCCTGACTGATTTTTATAGATACACTTAATTTTACTACTTTTATCCTTGCTGCTTTTCTTATTCCTATTTATTTTCTTTCTACTCAGAGAGTCCCCTTTAACATTTCTTGTATGACTGGTTTAGTGATCATGAATTCCTTTGTTTGGGAAACTCTTTCTCTCTCCTTCTATTCTGAATACTAGCCTTGTTGGAAGGAGTATTTTGGGCTGCAGGTTTTTTCCTTTCAGCACTTTGAACAATATCATGCCACTCCCTCTGGCCTGCAGAATTTCTGCTGAAAAATCACCTCAAGGGGTTTCCCTTGTATGTAACTGTTTGCTTGTCTGTTTTGTCTTGTAGCTTTTAAAATGCTGTCTTTATTACTACTTTTGGCATTTTAATTAATATGTGTCTTGGTGTGGACCTCCTTAGATTGATTTTGTTGGGGGCTCTGTGTGCCTCCTGGATCTGGATATTTGTTTCTGTCCCCAGATTTGGTAGGTTTATTTCTTCAGATAAATTTTCTGCACCTTTTTCTCTTTCTTCTCCTTCTGGAATTCCTGTAATGTGGATGTTATTATTCTGATGGTATTGCTGAGTTCCCCTAAGTCTATCTTCATTTTTGGTTGTTTTTTTCCTCTCTCTGTTCAGCTTGATTGTTTTCTATTACTCTGTCCTACAGGTCATTGATCCATTCTTCTTCCTCTAGTCCACTGTTTATTCCATCTACTATATTATGAATTTCACTTACTGAGTTCTTTATCTCAGATTGGTTCTTTTTATGTTTTCTATCTCTTTGTTAAGGGTCTCACTAAGGTCCTCCACTCTTTTCTCCAATCCTGTGAGTATCTTTATGACCATTACTTTAAATTCTTCATCAGGAATATATACTATTTTGTTCCATTTTGTTTAGCTCTCGTTATGATTTTGTCCTGTTCATTTGTGGTATATTCCTGTATCTCATTTTGTCTCTCTGTGACTGTTTCTGGGTATTAGGAGAGTCAGCTACCTCTCCTGCTCTTGAAAGTTATGGTCTTAGGAAGAAGAGGTCCTGTGGTCCCTGCAGTGCAGTTTCCCCTGTTTACCAGGACTGTGTGCTTTAGGGGATGTCTGCTGTATATGTTGTGAGTGCCCTTTTATAGTGGCTTCAGTCCGGTCATCTGCAATGATGCCTGTTGTGGGCAGGGTTCGGTCCCTGAGTTGTCAGTGGGCCAGTCTGGGGCCGCATCTGGCTTGAGTTGAGTCAGACCAGGTGTTTGCTAGAGATGCAGTAGCACCGAACTACTGGGCGGTTTCCTTGTGTTGTCCCAAGAAGCTTCTGTTGGTGGTCAGGGCCTGCAGTCCAACCAAATATCTGTTCCCAGCCCATTGCTGGGACCATAGTCAGAGTGGTGTGTGTGGTTATCTTCTCCTTTCCCTGGGGCAGGAGTAATGCTGTTCCCTGTCTGGGCTGCATGCACATTGTCAGGCTTGTAACGCTCACTGCTTTGGATGGGCTCTGGCCAAAGGGTGCCCTGGAGGGAGCAGGTCCGCAGGAGAATGTGGGGATGCACTTGGGAGGGGACCTGTGGCCACCCAAAATCCCCGCCGAGGCGTCTGGGTTGGAGGGGACAGATCCACAGAAGTGTGGGGATGGGGTGCATGTTGTTATCAAGCCAGCTGGAGAGTGTTGTACTCTGCTGGTTCCTGCAGCTGTCCTTGTATCTAGGCTGGGGGGTGGAGGAGGGAAATAGCATTCACCAGTTCCTTTGTTCTTGAAGGAGTCTCCCAAGAATCCCTGCCCTGCGCCTTCAGAACATGCTCTGAGGTTAGTAAACGAGTCTCCCTCCGTACACCCAGGTGTTTTTCAGACTGCTGCTTCTATGTTGTATCTCCACAGGGCTGTTTGTTGTGCTATTTAGTGGCAAGGAGTCAGTTGACTATTGTCCTCTCCCAGAGCTGAGCCCTCTGATATTTAAAGTTCAGACTGATTCTAAGAACTAGTGAAATTATGCTATTTTGATTTTCAAAGCTAAATGTTATGGGATTCATCTTCCCTGTATGGGCTCCTGTGCCTGGGGTGCCTGGTGTGAGGGTCTGTTTCTTGTCCCTGTCCGTATCTGGGGCATCCCTCCCTCGCATGAATGGTCTTGTGGTCCATTTAGTTTCCAACCAGGTCTCTACCTTTCCTGTCCTCTTCGGTGTGGACTCTAATCTACATTTAGCTGTGGAGAGTTTCTTCTGCCCTGTTCTATTTTTAAAGCATTTATAAACAGTGTTTTTAATTTATCTTCTTGCTAGGTCATTATTAGTTTATAGAAAGGCAGCAGATTTCTGTATATTGATTTTGTATCCTTCAGCTTTTACTGAATTCATTTATTAGAATGGTATTTTTGGTCTTTAGAATTTTCTATATAGAATAGTATGTCGTGTACAAATAGTGACGGTTCTACTTCTTGCTTACCAATTTGGATGTCTTTTATTTATTATATGATCATTATGGCTCAGATTTCTGTACTGTGTTGAGTAAACACGGTGAGAGCAGATGTCCTTGTCCTGTTCCTGATCTTAGAGGAAAAGCCTTCAGCTTTTCATTATTGGGTATGAGGTTAGCTGTGGGTTTGGGCTTTTATTACGTTGAAGCATATATACCCACTTTGTTGAGAGTTGTTACCATGAACAGGTGTTGAGTTTTGTCATATGTTTTTTCCTGTATTTATTGAGACCATGATTTTGAATCCTTCATTTTGTTAATGTGTATCATCACATTGATTTGCAGATACTGAACTATCCTTGTATCCCTGGAATAAATCCTTTTTGATCTTGGTGAGTAATCCTTTTAGTGTTTTGTTCAATTTGGTTTGCTAATATTTTGTTGAGGATTTTTGCATTGGTGTTAATTAGGGATAATTTTGGCCTATAATTATCTTTTTTTTTTTTCCTGTAGTGTCTTCATCTGGTTTTGGTATCAGTAATGCTGGCCTCATAAAAAGAATTTGGCAGTTCCTCTTTAATTTTTTACAGTAATTGAAAAGGATAGGTATTAACTCTTTATATGTTTGGCTTCACCTGTGAGGCCATTAGATCCTGGACTTTTGTTTGTTGGGAGGTTTGGTTTGGTTTTTGTTTTTTTGAGAGAGTGAGAGAGCACAAGTGAGGGAGGGGCAGAGAGGGGGAGAGAGAGAATCCCAGACAGGCTCTGTGCTGTCAGCACGCTTAACCAGCTGAGCCACCCAGGAGCTTTTTGATTACTCACTCAATTTTATAACTAGTAATTATTTTGTTCAGATTGTCTATTCTTGATTTAGTTTTAGAAGACTGTACATTCCTAATAATTTGTCCATTTCTTCTAGCTTGTCCAGTTGGCATAAAATTTTTTGTAGTAGTCTCATACAAAGGATTATTATATATTTCTGTGGTGTCAATTGTAACTTCTCTTTCATGTCTGATTTTATGTTTGAGTCCTCTTTTTCTCTTGATGGGACTATAAAGGTTTATCAATTTTTTCAAGAACCAGCACTTAATTTCATTGTTTTTTTTTTGTTTTTTTTGGTTTTTTTTTGGTCTCTATTTCATTTGTTTCCACTCTGATCTTCATTATTTCATTCCTTCTAGTTAACTTTGGGATTGTTTGTTCTTTTTCTGGTTCCTTTAGGTCTAAGGTTAGATTGTGTTAGATTTTTCTTGTTTCTTGAGGTAGACCCTCGATCACTATAAATTTCCCTGTTCGAACTCCTTTTTGTGTGTCTCAAAGATTTTGGAACATTGTATTGTCATTTTTATTTGTCTCAAGGTATTTTTCAATTTCCTCTTTGGTGTCTTCATTGACCCATTTGTTGTTTAGTACCATGTTGTTTAGCGTCTGTGTATTTGTGGTTTTCTAATTTTTTCTTTTGATTGCTACCTGTTGTGATCTGAAGGGAGTGTTGTGGCCTGAAGTGAGTCTCTTGGCATCATACGGAGGGATCTTTTTTTTTTTTTAAATCATTATTTCAGTTACCCTATGTCTTTTGATTGGAGCATTTAGTCCATTGACATTTTTTTATTTTTTAGGGAGAGAGAGAAAGAGAGCTAGAGAGAGTGAGAATCTTAGGCTCCATGCTCAATGCAGAGCCTGACATAGGGCTCAATCCCACAACCCTGGGATCATGACTGAACTGAAATCAAGAGTCAGACACTCAGCCAACTGAGCCACCCAGGCACCCCTAGTCCACTTAAATTTAAAGTAATTACAGTGGGGTGCCTGGGTGGCTCAGTGGGTTGAGCTACTAGCAGACTTCGACTCAGGTCATGATCTCATGGTTCATGGGTTTGAGCCCCACGTCAGGCTCTGCCAACAGCCTGGAGCCTGCTTCAAATTTTGTGTCTTCCCCTCTCTTTCTGCCCCTCCCCAACTCACTCTCAAAAAGAAACATTAAAAAAAAAAAAATTAATTACTGGTAAGTACCTACATTTGCCCTTGAACAAGGGCCTGTTCTGACATGCTGTTGCTGACCCCCATGCAGTTGAAAATCCACATACAACTGCCCCCAAATTTAATAGCTGACTGTTGACCAGAAGCCTTGCTAGGGAACATAAACAGTTGATTAACACATATTTTGTATATGTATTACATACTGTATTCTTTAAGTTCGGGGAAAGAAAATATTAAGATCATAAGGAACAGAAAATATTTACAGTATTGTGTTTATTGAAAACCATGAACAGTTCAAACCCATGTTGTTTAAGGTCAGATGTACTTACTGCCTTTTTAATTGTTTTCTGGTTGTTCCTTTTCTGTTCTCTTGCTCTCTTGTGTTTGATAATTTTTAGTATTATGCTTGGATTCCTTTGTATTTTTTGTGTGTCTGTTACAGATTTATGGTGAGTATCATGAGGTTCTTACCTAACAATGTATTACAGTACTCTATTTTAAGTGTTTGGTCACTTAAGTTTGAACACATTCTAAAACATTACATTTTTACTGCCCTCCCCTTCCACATTTGATATATTTGGTTTCATATTTTACATCTTTTTATTTTGTGTATCCCTTAACTAATAATTATAGATATAATAGATTTTACTACTTTTGTCTTTTAACCCTATAAGTGATTGATTTTCTATCTTTACTGTGTGTTTACTTTGACCAGGGAAATATTTTATTTACTTATTTTCTTCTAGTTATGTCCTTTTATTTTAAAAAAAATTTTTTTTTAACGTTTGTTATTGAGAGGGAAACAGAGCATAAGCAGGGGAGGGGCAGAGAGAGGGAGACACAGAATCCGAAGGAGGCTCCAGGCTCCGAGCTGTCAGCACAGAGTCTGACTTGGGGCTCGAACTCAACTGAGAGATCGTGACCTGAGCTGAAGTCAGTTGCCTAACGGACACAGAGCCACTCAGGCGCCCCTAGTTATGTCCTTTTAAACAAGTCCCTTTAACATAATCTTTTAAGGCTGATTTAGTGGTGATCAGCTCTAAGTTTTGTTTAGGAAACTCTTTATGTCTCTTTTATTCTGAATGATAGTCTTGATAGGTATTCTCAGCTGTAGGTTTTTTACTTTCAGTACTGTAAATAGATCATGCCATTCTTTTCTAGCCCACAGTTTCTGCTGAAAACTCAGTTGATAGCATTGTGCGGGTTTCCTTTGTATGTTATTAGTTGCTTTTCTCTTGCAGCTTTTAAGGGTTTTGTTTTTTTAATATTTCTTCATTTTTGAGATAGGGAGGGCAAGTGGGGGAGGGGCAGAGAGAGTAAATAATCCCAAGCAGTCTCCACACTGTCAGCACGGAGCCTGACATGGGGCTCGAATCCACAAACTGTGAGATCATGGCCTGAACTGAAATCAAGAGTTGGATGCCTAATCAACTCTATGCCCTGGTTTTCTTTAATTTTTGACATTGTAATTACAGTTGACCCTTGAACAATGCAGGGGTTAAGGGCACCAATTCCCTGTGCAGTTGAAAATCTGCATATAACTTTTGACTCCCCCAAAACTGAACTACTAATAGCCTACTGTTGACCAGATGCCTTACTGACAACAAGGAGCTGATGAACACATTTTCTATGTTACATATATTACACACTGTATTCTTACAATAAAGCTAGAGAAAAAATTAATAAAATCAGAAAATATAGTACTGTATTATAAAGAATAAAAATATACATATAAGTAGATTTGTGTTGTACAGGAGCCATCTGTATGTGTCTTAGTGTGGATCTCTTTGGATTCATCTTGTTTAGGCCTCTCTGTGCTTCCTGGTCCTGAATGTCTTTTTCCTTCCCTAGTTTGTCAAAGTTATCACCTATTCTTCAGATAAGTTTTCTGTCCCTTTTTCTCTTCTCTCCTGTCCTAGGATGCTTGTAATGCAAATATTGTATGCTTGATGTTGTCCCAGAGGTCCTTTAATCTGTCATTTAAAGAAGATTTTTTGGGGGGCACCTGGGTGGCTCAGTTGGTTAAGCATCTGACTCTTCGGCTCAGGTCAGGATCTCACAGTTTGTGAGTTTGAGCCCCACATGGGGCTCTGTGCTGACAGTGTGGAGCCTGCTTAGGATTCTCTGTCTCCCTCTCCTTCTGCCCCTCTGCTGCTCATACTCTCTCAAATTGAAATTTTTTTTTTTTTTTGCTGTTCAGCTTGATTTCTAATACCCTGTGCTCCAGATTCATTTTTCTGTATCTTCTAATTCTGTATTTCTAATTCTGTAATTCTAATTCTAATTTCATTTGTTATTGTATTCTTCAGGTCTGATTTTTTTTTATCTTCTCTTTGTTGAAGTACTCCCTGAACTCAAGTCCAGTAGGGGCACCTGGGTGGCTCAGTCAGTTCAGCGTCCCACTTTGGCTCAGGTCATGATCTCATGGTTTGTGGGTTCGAGCCCCATATCGTGCTCTGTGCTTACAGCTCACAGCCTGGAGCCTGCTTCAGATTTCTGTGTCTCCGTCTCTGCCCTTCCCCTGCTCACATTCTAGCTCTCAAAAATAAATAAATGTAAAAATGAATTCAAGTCCAGTGAACATCTTTATGACTGTTACTCTGAACCCTTTTATTAGGTAGATGGCTTATCTCTGGTTCTTTTGTTTGGAACATACTCCTCTCATTTTGTCTCTGTATGAGGTCAGCTGCGGCAGGTCTGGAAGGTAGCGGCCTTATGTAGGAGGCATCCTATGGGGGCAGCAGTGCTGTCTCCCCTGGTCACCAGAATCAGGTGCCCTAGCTGTGTCCCCTGTGTGGGCTGTGTGTGCTGGGGAGTGGGGCTAGCCTCCGGTGAGACTGGCTGTGAGGTTTGGCCACAGCTGCAGTGAATACTGTGGTGGGCATGGCTCCACCCTGTGCCGTGGTACGGGGGTTGTGCCCGTTGGGAAGGTGGGTCCAAAGGGTAATGTCTAGGCCATGCTGGTGGTGCCAGCAAAGTAGATGAAAAGTGTCACATCTGGCACCCACCAGCCTCGGTCCAAGTAGGCTAAAAGATGGGAGTCTTCCATTCCCAGAAAAAACTCTTACAGATTGTTGCCCCTCCAGCACATGCCCTAAACTGAGTAAATAACCTAGGCACTTTTCAATCTGCTGCCTCTACTCTTTTGAGAGTAGAGCCTCGGTTTCCTATAACCTTCTGGAGTGAAGCTCCACAGATTTTCACAGCTAGACATCATGGGAGCGCATCTTCCCGGTGCATACGCCAGGGTAGGGGGTACTCAGGGTGGGGACTGACCCTCCACGCTTATGGGTGATATCTCTCCCTCTTCCGGGTCACTGCACCAGGGGTTTGCCTCCTGGCCGCATCTCTGCCTCCTGTCCTTCTCAGTGCAGTTTTTTCTTTGTACCTTTGGCTGTGTAAGAGCTGTGCGGCTAGTCTTTGGGTCGTTCTCAGAGGGAGTTGCACTTCGTATAGCTGCACCATTGGTGTGTTTTTGCGAGCAGCTGAGCTCAGAACCTCCTTACTCTGCCATCTTCCTGGGAGTCCCAGTGGATGCACTGAGGGTCCCCGCGCACACCACGTGCTTCCTCCTCACCTGTGCGGTCCCGCTGTGTGCCTGTGCCACCACACCTGCATCTGTGGTGTTGGCTACAGCTAGGTGTATACCTATATATTCTGAGTCCAGTTGAGCTGCTTGTGGTAGATAAAGGTTGAGCCATCTACCTTTCATAAATTGTGACAGGGTAGGCAACATTCAATTCCAGACTTGAGGGAAAGTGGCTCTTTAAAAGTAGACTCCCAGGGGCGCCTGGGTGGCGCAGTCGGTTAAGCGTCCGACTTCAGCCAGGTCACGATCTCGCGGTCCGTGAGTTCGAGCCCCGCGTCAGGCTCTGGGCTGATGGCTCGGAGCCTGGAGCCTGTTTCCCATTCTGTGTCTCCCTCTCTCTCTGCCCCTCCCCCATTCATGCTCTGTCTCTCTCTGTCCCAAAAATAAATAAAAAATAAAAAAAAAATAAAAAAATAAAAAAAAAAAAAAAAGTAGACTCCTTTTCAAGGTTTCTTCTATTTGAAAAAAACAAAAACAAAAAAAAACCCAGACACACTGAGAGATGTTACTTGGATTCTTCTGTTTCTCCATAAATGCCAATCTGAAGGCCACTTCTGCAAAGAAACACTAGAACAGTGCTCTACTCTGAACAAGATTGGATTTTGCTCTGACACTTCCCACTTCTTCAATGTCACAATCATCTGGGTAGAGGCCAAAGCTTAAACCAATTTGTGTGCGTAAAAATAAAAAAAGCAAAGCAGGTCTTTCTGAACTTGGCTTCACAGTCCCAGAGTTAGGTCCTTGTTTGCAGAGGGAGCCTGAGGGCCAGCTCAGTCAGATGACCCATATCTGGGTGTTTGCTTCGTTTCTTGATGTATTCCAGAGTTTTCACCTAGGAGGAAAAAGAAAGATCAGTATCCTTTTGGTTCAGCTAGGCACCAACAAATCAACCGTATTGTGAGCTGATGCTGTCTTACAGCTAAAGTCTTTTGAAGCATAAAGGAGGGGAAGAAACCAAAAAGTGTTAAAGTAAAACTTATTAGTTTACAATTTGCTTATAAAATCAGATTTTGGTATGACCAGGAATAGCTGCTATTTCTATATATGTCTTTTTGTTTTCATTTTGAGAGGGCACGAACAGGGGAGAGGTGGAGAGAGAGAGGGGGACAGAGGATCCGAAGGGGCTCTGCGCTGAGAGCAGAGAGCGTGACGCGAGGCTCAAAGTCACAAACCATGAGATTATGACCTGAGCTGAAACTGAACGCTTAACTGAGCCACCAGGCGCCCTATTATTCAGAGGGAAAAAAAGGAAGATGAGCACTGATGTGGTATTGAGGCCAGCTGTGCTTTGGCCAGTGGGTTTGTGTCGCTCACCAGGACCCCCATGCTCCCAGAGCCTCACCATGGTCCTGGTGTCTGCACAGCCGTGCCTCTGTGCCAGGTGCCACAGGTTGACAGAGAGTTGGTTGAGTCTGTTGTTGCGCAGGTCCCCGTGGGCCAAGATGCTATTAAAGAAGGAAAGGCCCAACGAGCTCTGGCGCTTCAGGGCCTGAAATAGAAGAGAGAGATCAGGATCAGGCAGTGGGGCACAGGCGGGGGCCCCGCGTGGACATCAGTTCTACCTTGGATCTTCTGGAGGGGCTGCTTAATCTCTGAGTCCCGCCTTCATCTGTAGGACAGGAAGGTAATGCCAGCTCACAGGGTAAGTGAGGACCGAATGAGATGATGCATATAAAGCCCTTTGCCCTGTGCCTCCATGGGCATTTATTACTCAAGTACAGATGAAAACGAAAAGTCTAAAATAAGTCTTTCAGTTGTGTCCTCAAGCCACCCAAAGTGCAGTCACTACCCAGTAACCAAAGGGCAGAAATAAAGGCCAAATGACAACAGCTCCCCAAGAGCAACAGCCAGGCCCAGCTTTTATAAGAACCATTCTATACTTTGATTCCAAATCTAGCCTCTCTTAATCTGATTACAAGTACCTAAATAAGAAAAAGTCTAACCCAAATGTTAAAGGTGACCAGACCTGAATCCCAGCTTTGCATGGTACAAGACAAAAAGAGAAAGTCAATCTCCAAAATGCAACAACAGTCCTAGGAGAAAAGATACAAGTTCTGAAAGGTAAACAGAGGCATGTGGAAAGCCAAATAAATAGGGGGGTGCTGACAGGAGCCAAGTTCACTCATGTATCCATGTGGACCCTGGACGGTTGATGACCTGGGCCCTTGCTGAATGCCCTTGGCTCACACTGCAGAACATCACTGGGCTCAGAGCCTCATTCATCTGCTTTGCTCCCTGGCGGCTAATGGGAATGGAGCCCTTACGGGGGACCAGGTATTCTGCTCTGTGCTTTACAGAGCTCATCAGAGTTACCTACACAGCAGATCTTTGTGGGAGGCATACTTCTAACCAGCTGCGTGAAGCACATGTTTAGCACTGTCTCTCAGGAATCCCAACCCCTGGTTATTTAAGCGTCATGCTAGGTGCTGGGGTGAAGGGACTTAGCAGGTGTAAAGTTATGGACTGACTTTACAGAGTCCTGGATTACCTGGGTGGGCCCAATTGAATCACTTGAGCCCTAAACAGAGAAATTTCTGAGAGAGAAGTCGGCAGAAGGAGGGAGACTGGAGATCAGAAGCATTTGACCACCATTAATGGGTCTCAAGAGGGAAGAAGAGGGGCCAAAAGCCAAAAAAGCAGCTTCTAGAAGCTAAGAACCTCTAGCCAAGAGCCAGCAAAGAAACAGGACTTCAGTCCTACAACTGCATGGAACTCAAGTGTGCCAACACCCTAAAATAAGCTGGTCAGTCAACATCTTGATTTTGACCTTGTAAAATCCAGCCAGCGCCAACTCAAACTATGAAATAATAAATGAGTATTTTAAGCTGTTGAGTTTGTGCCAATTTTCTTAAGGCTGCAATAGGAACCCAGTCCACTCCCATTGTGTAGAGGCCTCCAAGTTCAGAAAGCTTTGGGGAATTTGCTCACAGATGACAGCGCAGAGGTCCAGTTGTCCCACTCCAGCTGATACGATATTCCCATAGACTCAGTGCTGGCATCACATTAGGAATCCAGACTCTGAAGAGGCTAAGAGTTGCCTCTGTCAACTACTCTAGGTGGACAAAACCAACCTACTAATCATGCATCTGTTCATCATTTCACAAATATTCATGGGGCCTGGACTCTGCTAACTGCTGAACCAACTTAACCCCTCCTGCCATCCTCTCCCAAGTGAGAATTTAAAATATCTTGGTGGAGGAAAAAAAATAATGACCAAGGAGCAGCACAGCTGGGTGATGGTGGCTGAATGGCAAGGAAGAGACACCCCCCACCCCCCGTTGAGTCTGCTTTGGCAACAGCCTGGACCAGGTGACAGTCCTAGAAGCTGAGCTGACTCAACATCACAGTCAAAGAGTGGGGTCATCCTGTGCAGGGCCCAAGCCTGCAGGCACAGGGAACTCCTGACTGCCTGCTTTGGGGTCTTTAATCTAATGAGACAATACAGTTCTACCCCAACCGGGAACCTGGGCAGAGATGACCATTCATTGAGTTCCAGCCCTGGTCTGATGCTGGGACCACAAGAGTGCACCCTTTCTGCTTACAAGAGGAAGCTAAAGGAAAATTCTATTTCAAATACAACTAAAAGAGTCACCCCTGAGAGAGGCCCTTGAACCACATTTCATTGAAGTGGGAGGTTTTTTTTTAAAGTCAAACAAGAGAGACCATATCTAACAAGTGGCTATTTTCCCATTCTGGATCTTCCCAGTAAACATTTTACCCTAAAAAGCTCAATCCACATGTGGTTTAAGTGCATAGCCCCTTAAAAGTGAAATTATTAGAGACAGATCTGAGGGACGAGAAGTCATGCCAGCCAACAAGCAGACCCAGAAAACCACAAACACATTATGAGAGGACCAAATCAGGCCTTGAGCCCCCCTCCTCTTCTCCAAGGTTTTAAATAGAAAAGAGCTTTTCATTCTTTGCCTATGAGAAATGTCATTTCCAGGAAGCTCCATGGGTCTGGCATGATTCCCAGCTTCACCACACCCAAATAAACAACTTCATACTCAGGGGTAAAATGGCCAACTCCATGTGGATTAAGGGGACAATTTTGGAAGTAGGTCTACTACCAGCAACGAGAGATGGGATACTCAGGACTGGCATCAATCAGCATTGGGGTTTTTCAACAGCATGAAGCTTCACTCTCCACTAGGTAGAAGAATCTGACCCCTTTTTCCCAGAGACCAGACTCGAGAGGATCCCATCTCCAGGGATCCTGCCATGACACGGTTGTCTGTGCTGAATTTTACACTGCACTGTTAAAAGGATGATCTGTTCCATTTTAGCTCGATCCACCCATATTTTTCTAATAAATGTGCATATATAGAAGGACATTTTCATTTAATGTCCCTGGTATTTATGGGGAGTTAAAACGTTCTTTTGAAAAATTCCAACTTTGCTGTTTTCTCAGAACCCTGATTCAGAGTCATTATCACCATCAATGCTCCCTCCTTCAAGAGAAAAAGAGACATAAACATTAAATTACAGCACTGTCCCCTCCTACTCCATTAGCTGCAAGTATACATTCTAAGACACCCTAGTAAATGTCTGGAACCACAGAGAGTACCGAGCTTTATATATACTGCTTTTTCCTATACATACATACCTATGGCAGTTTATAAATTAGGCACAGTAAGAAATTAACAAAATAGAATTCTATAATAAAAGTTATGTTAATGTGGTCTTGAAAATATTGTACCATACTCGCTCTTTTTAGGATGTAAGGTGATAAAATGCCTACATGAGGTGAATGATGTAGTGTTAGGCTACTACCAGCCTTCTAATGAGATGTCAGGAGGAGGATAATTTGCTTGTGGATCCTAGTTGAAACCAGGTACCTGCAACTGCATGATGGGGCAAGGAGGTGGGAGGACGATAACTGGACATAACTACATATTTATATATATAGTTCTCAGGTTTATTTTTATTGTGAGCTTGGGATTTTTCTAGGCTATGGTCGTTTATGCTGTTGGTGGCCACCTGTGATTAAACCCAGCCTGTTGCATCAAGTTGAAGAAATGTATTTATTTTCAAGCCATGTAGCAAATTTTTCTTGAGTGTAAGCTGTTAAACACATACCATTGCTCTGAGGGCCCTGGGTTTTAAAAATCAGGAAAAGGTACTAAGAACAATTTTTCATGGCAGAGGAGCAGAGGGGGACCTGACTAGTGAAGTAAGTGGAAGCTGAAGGTGAAGGACTCCACTCCGTGGGGTAGAAAGAGCTCTCACCTGAAAACCACCTATTTGTGCAAAGGAAAGCTGGGTCTTTAACCCTAACAGTGTTTGAAAAAGGCCTCTTCTAATACTCACTGGTTTGATAAACCAGTTTCTCTGAAGAAACTGGGGTTCTGATTCTGCCCCTTGCCCAGACAGCCAGGCGCCCTCCATGTGTTAACTTCTCCAGAGTTCTGTAGCCCTGTGTCCAGAAGGGTCCCCAGGTTGGCGGGACACCCCCAAAGTACACTCCCTCCATAGAGAGGGCACTGTGACCAACTCTGGACCCAGGGCAGCAGTTCTGTATTTTCCTTCTGCCTCTTGGACTGCTAACCCTAAGGCTGGCCCTGAACTTGGCAGGGGCTGCTGGAGAATGGAGTCCAGAAAAAATACCTCTCTCTCTAGCACCTGCTTGAATACCCTGGGGATGATGGGAACCCAGAACACAGATGTATGTCACACATGCGTACACCCACAGCTGTGTAATATTCTGGTGGTCTTCTGGTGGGGCAGGGGGATAAGGGCAATGGTGGTGTTTTATATAGCCCTGGAAATGAGTAATAATTTAACTTGAAATCCAGTTTGATCTTACTCTGTATTCAAAGGATTTGATGGGGTGGGGATGCAGCAGCAAAAACTAGGAACCAGAGAATCTGAGGAAGGGAAGGAAGGGGAAGGCTTGGAAAGCTACTGGGAAGCAGGCAGTCCAAAATCTGCCTTAGGTTTGGGAAAGGGAATTGAGCAGGACACAGGCAAGAACAGGGCCTGCCATGATGAAATCCGGAACGAGACATCAGGTTGTCTCTTGACAGTTGGGAATAAAAAAGCCCAAAATGCTCAGAGCTTCAAGCTGACAGCTTGGAGTAATAAAGAGCAAGACCCCAGGGAGCAGGTGGAGGCAGAAACAAATTCAAGTGCCGGCTGACCCACAGAAGGAATGCAGAGAAAGGTCAGGCATCAGCTCTGACTCCTAAAGTACTGCCGGCCTCCACCCCCTAACGCAGTAACAGAGATGAGCATCGGTCTGAACAACTAACTGCCTCGGCCAAACCTGAGACGGGCTGCTGGGATCCATCTGTCACCCACATGTTTGGGTTGAAGCTGCAAAAAAGGAAGTCATGATTGGTCTAACGGGAAGGGAACCAGGTAGTTCTGTAGATTGGACTAGGTGAAAATTAACATTAAAATCAGTTAAGCATCTAACTTTATGGAGAACATGGAAAAACTGCTCTAAAAATGTAAAAGATCTAGCATCTGATACATTGGTGTATTCTGTGGGTAAGAACATGGGTTCCAGAAGACTGCCTTGACCACATATCGTGTGGCTGCCACTCCAGGATTTTGTCCTTGCCTGTAAAGTTTAAAGGCACAGCTGTTCCCACCTCACCCGACTGTCCTGAGGTTTAGGTGAGACAATGCATGCAGAGTCGTCAACACCACACTTAAGTAGAACAAAGGCTGGAGAAACAGAACCTACCATCATAGGAGGACAATAACCACATGCTTGTCTTACAAGATAAGCGGAAAGGCTTTGGTTGAGGAGGGCAATGCAGTCGTTAAAAAACTACTACTGTAAGCTGGGAGGTCTGTAGGTGGGGACCCTGGTGTTCATTCACCAGAGGAAACCCAGGGCTGTGGAGAAACCTCTCTGAGCCTCCATTTCCTTTTCTGTACAGTAAGAACAAACACAGCACTTGTACCTTGGCATGAAAAAAATGCAGGCAAAGCACAGGCTGTTTATTCAGTACGTAGTGGTCAAGGATTTGCTGTATGCCAGCCTCAGGGTGTGGGGATGCTGTGGTGAGTGACAGACCCTAGAGACTTAACCTCAGGCACAAGGAGATCTCCAAAACTCATGGCACAAGGTCCCTGTCCCCATGGAGCTTAAATTCTGGTGGGAGAGGCAAACAACTGAAATAAGCAGAACATTTCAGAGAGTGACCAAGTAAAGTAGGAGCAAAACCCCTGGATGGAGCACTCATCATGTCTGCACATAAACACACTATTCACGTGAATGAGTTTCCTTTCCAGAATGAACCAACGTTTGCCCTAGAAACTTGTGCACTCAGAGCAAGCAGCAGCAGGAGGACAGGCAGAGGGCACCTACCTCATCCTTGGCCAAGGTTTTCAGATGCTCCAGGATCTGAGCCATCACCGTTTCACACAGCTTGTTGTTTTCAGCCAGAAATTTGGTGTCTCCCCCATAGAGGCTGTCGTTGGAGTCAACTGATGGAACAGACCAGAGCAGTGAGCAAAATGTGGTATGCCCATTCAAAGGAATATCATTTAATCATAAAAAGGAATGAAATTCTGATACATTAAAACATGGATGAATCCTAAAATCTTTATAAGTGAAATGTGCCAGACACAAAAGGGCAAATACTGCATGATTCCTCTTTTACGAGCTACTAGAATAGGTAAATCCATAGAAGGAAGTAGAATGGAGGTCAGCACAGGCTGGGGAGACAGGGAGGGAAAAGGAAGTCACTGTATTGGGTACAGAGTGCTGGGATGATGAAAAAATTCTGGAAATGGACGGTGGTAATGGCTTCACAACATTGAATATACTTGATAAAACTGAATTGTACACTTAATGATAGTTAAAATGGTAACCTTTATTACTATGTGTATTTTAACAATTTTTTTAACGTAGTCTTAGGACAAAAAAGTCGAGATCTCTGATTACAGAGACCACTCCAAAGGATTTATTTATTTTAAGAAAATAATCAAGGGGTGCCTGAGTGGCTCAGTCGGTTAAGCATCCAACTTCGGCTCAGGTGAGAATATCATAGTTCATGAGTTCGAGCCCCACGTCGGGCTCTGTGCTGACAGCTCAGAGCCTAGAGCCTGCTTCGGATTCTGTGTCTCCCTCTCTTTCTGCCCCTCCCCTGCTCATGCTCATGATCTGTCTCTCTCTCTCAAGAATAAATAATGAAAAAAAAATTTTTTTAAAGAAAATAATCCAGCAGGTACCCAAAGATGCACATATGTGATTTGTTGTTTTGCTGTGAACAGCAGCATTCGTTATATGTTCACTGTATGTTCATTATAAACTTGTTTAAAAGGGTGAAATGAGAAGTAATGTAAATGTCAATCAACAGAGTTTTAACTAAATGCTCTGTTACAATATTAAATACTAGGAGGAGAATAAACGATGTGATCTATAGTTGTTAATTACCATATACTATGTTATACTATTAGTAACAGTTACAAGATACTATCAATTTTAATTTTTATTTTCTTTAAGTTTATTTATTTTGAAAAGAGAGTGCATGAGTGGAGGAGGGGCAGAGAGAGGGAGTGAGAATCCCAAGGAAGCTCTGTACTGTCAGTGCAGAGCTGGACGTGGAGCTTGAACCTGTGAACCATGAGATCACAACCTGAGCCGAAGTCAAGAGCTGGACACTCAATGGAATGAGCCAATCAGATGCCCCAAGCTACTATGAATTTTTAAAAAGTGACAAAACAGTATCCATAGTAGAGCCTTTATATAAATATAGCACACAGATATACATATATCCATGTATATTTCCTAATTTATAGTTGCTTAAGAACCAATTTTTAATTATTTCCTTTCAATTTGTCTGAATCTTTTAGAGAATGGGACAGAGGCGCCGGGGTGGCTCAGTCGGTTGGGTGTCTGACTTTGGCTCAGGTCATGATCTCCAGGTCCATGGGTTCGAGCCCTGCATTGGGCTCTGTGCTGACAGCTTGGAGCCTGGAACCTGTGTTGGATTCTGTGTCTCTCTCTCTCCCTGCCCCTCCTCTGCTCGTGCTCTAGCTCTCTCAAAAATTAATTGTAGTAATTAATTGATAAAATAATTTCAGACATGTCTTATGTACATTTCTAGTTGCTGTTTCAAAGCAGTACATTGAATACCTGCCTGTCTCACCTCGAAACACCAGCTGACACCATTTTGCTCCTTGTGTGCAAGCTCTCTCACTTGCTCTCTCCACACACACACACACACACACACTCACTCACTCACACATAATGGGTTTTTCTAGCCAAACCATTTGTGAGCAGATTGCAGACCTGTTGTCTAAGAATAATGAACAACTGCTCCCCAGCAGTCTGCTTGCGCCCTGGCTTCTCTGTCCAAAGGCAATCTCTCATCCAATTCTGCCTGTTTATGGGTCTATGTCTCAACTACTATCCACCATTCAGAGGATGACAGCTATTCTTAAAAGAATGTAACAGACTGTGATTCTTGTAAAAGAATGTGATTCAGCCAGTCACCACCACCTGATTTTGCAGGGCAGCAAAACTGCAGCTGGTGAAGGAATTTCTCACATCCACTGCTGAGGACCAGAATAGTTCTTGGCATAAATTCTCAGTCTTACTCTGGGTTGGAACCTACTCTTTCTGATTAGCTCAGCACTGGAAAAGAGAGAAGGTCTGAGACTGCCCATGGCCAACACTCCCCAGGCGGGCCAGGCGTGTGTTCAGAGCAGGCTGCTCGCGTGCGCACACACACACTGCACCTCCTGGGTAAGGGTCTGCTCTGCACCAGATTCCACGCTAGGAGCTGGGGACCCAGTGGGGGCCGAGGCTGATTTGGTTCCTGCCTCAGAGAGCTCACAGACCATTAGCAGATGCAGACCAGCAAACTGAAAAGCACGTACTGAATGTCAGAAGGGGGCAGTACAAGGGGTTATGGGATCCTGAAATCTAGGCTTGGGACGGAACTCTGGAATTAACAAGGACAGGCTAAGCTCCACAGCTTGAATTCACCAGACAAGTGGAAAAAGGGGCTAGGGGGCAGGATGAGTTTTCCATACTTGATAATGATGGAGGGAGCAAAGGGCCAAGTTGAGAATTAAAAGGAAGTTGGTCAGACCAGTGTGTATAGTGGCCCCGGAGAGTCCCCTGAGGGAGACATGATATCCCTGGCAGGTGGCCACTAAGAATAGCCCACAATCCCTGCATCTGTCTTGCCCTGCGATCACGACCCTGAACGCTTCAAGGGCCTGGCAGGTGACATGGAGGAGCAAAGGGGCTACACTGGCTTCACAGGGGCATCCTGGATTGTGGTCTTCCAACTAGCTGGATACACACTATCTGCATATTAAATAAACATGCAGGGGCACCTGGGTGGCTCAGCTGGTTGAGTGTCTGACTCTTGATTTCAGCTCAGGTCATGATTCCAGGGTCATGGGATTGAGCCCCGTGTCAGGCACCACGCTGAGCGTAGAGCCTGCTTGAGATTCTCCCTCTGCCCTTCTACCCGACTTGCATGCGCTCTCTCAAATAAAAGAATATAATAAAAAGTAAATAAAAAAGGAACACTCCATACACAGGAAACTTTCCCTCACACATCAAACACGTCTACTCTCTCACATTTGTAGGAGAGCACTGGAGTTCTTGCTCCAGGAAATCTCAGAATGTCATCGGATTAATCTAGAAAGAAAGTAGCAAAGGAATTCTTTGTAAATGCAAAAAAATTTGACCCTAGTTCTTGAGAAGTTCTAACCTGTTTCAACACTGTAAAAGGCTGCCTAGAGTAAGAAAGGGGTGGGGAAACGAAGCGCCTCCCTTGGCCCCCTGGGCCTCTCTCCTCCTAAGACAATTGTCAGGTCACAATTGCACATCCAGAGTAAACACAGCTGGGCCAAGAAAGAAGGAAAACAACCCACCCAGCCTTCCATTTTCTTCTCTAAAAGCCAGAAATCTAGACTCCTGTCTATTGCACATAGCCACACTCCCTTTGCTTGCACTCTGGCTCCCAGTCTGCCAGCTG
Source organism: Panthera onca (assembly GCF_046562875.1). Lineage (NCBI taxonomy): Eukaryota > Metazoa > Chordata > Mammalia > Carnivora > Felidae > Panthera > Panthera onca. Next base: position 26,625,687 of record NC_138354.1, read on the forward strand.
TATAGTTTAGACAGAGGGTTAAACGAATCTGCTCAAATAGGAGGATGAGGAGAGGACAGGAGACAGGAAAGGGCTTACCCCTCTAACAGGGCCCAAGGTTTGCAGACCCAATTCCAGGTCAGTGCCTGGTCCTCAGAAGTGTCTCTACTGTTATATGTGCACTTGGCAAAAAAGGAAATAAAAATGCCAACCAATAGGAGAGCCGGGGTGGCTCAGTCAGTGAAGTGTCCGACTTCAGCTCAGGTCATGATCTTGCAGTTTGTGGGTTTGAGGCCTGCATCAGGCTCTGTGCTGACAGCTCAGAGCCTGGAGCCTGCTTTGGATTCTGTGTCTCCCTCTCTCTGCCCCTCCCCCACTCATGCTCGCGCTCACTCTCTCTCTCTCTCTCTCTCTCTCTCTCTCTCAAAAATAAAAAAAGGCAACAAATATAGGAAAAGGTGCACAATCTCATTGCTGAGAAATGCAAATTACACTCACTAAAACAGCCCAAATGAAAAAGACTGACCACACGGAGGGAACAAAGGGAACACTCATTCATGCCTAGTGGGAGTGTCAATTGGTACAACCACTTTGGAAAACTGTGAGACAGTATCTACCAAAGCTGAACATAAGCAAATCCAATGAGCCATCAATTCCACCCGTAGGCATATCGCCAGTGGAAATGTACACCAAGAGCACATATAAATGTGTTCACAGCAGCACTACCCTCAACAGCCAGAACCAGGACCGTTGGAAACATGCAAATGTTCAAACCGGAGGGAATGAATAAATTCTGGTATGGTCACCGGGTGGAATACTACACGGCAATGCAAAAGGATGCATGCCAGCTACGCACGGCACAGGTGAATCTCACACACACAGAGTATCGAGTGGAAGAGGCCCGACACCAAAGAATGCTTGCTAAACAATTTCACTGACATCAAAAGTCGAAAACGTACAAACTAATCTGTGATGCTGGAAGCAGAGTGGTGTGCCCTGGAGGGGAAAGTGGGGGCGATGACTGGGTGGGGGCATGATCTGGGTGGGGGTTACCTGGGTGTGTTCACTTTGTGATGATTCATTGAGCTTTCCAGCTAGCTGTATGTCTGACATATGTTATGATTTAATTAAAACACTGTTATTTTATAAAAGGAGGCAGCATGACGCATGCTCCACAGTTCAGGGTGTGACTTGCACTTCCACCAATAACCGGCCACAGGCCATGGCGTCTCTCGGAGTCTCCCCTTGCTCACACATAAAATGGGGATGTAAATGCCTGTCTTACACGCTTCAGGGCCGTGAGGAGTACAGAAGAAAGATCCGTGGAGTCTGGGGTGGGCCTTGGCACGCAGTAGGAGCTCAAGTCTCAGGTGCTGTCATCATCCACATCAACCTGCCTCCCTAAGTTACATCTTAACTATTAGCCCCCAAATGCCAGCTAGAGGAAGCCTGAGAGTTGTAGCAGAAGGCCCTCCCTTAGCACTGCAAATGTGTTTCCAGAAATTTCCAAGTGGAGAGACCGTTGCTTAAACCCTAAAGTATGCAATTACTGGCCAACGCACTTTTCACAACAATAGGGCCATCTTGGGAAAACCGATAATTAGAACGGAGGGTCTGACAAGCAGGTGGGTGCTTGGGCTCAGCGGGCAGATGTCTGGAATTGGGACTGTCCTGCGTTACATTCAGGATGTGAGAAGTCTGCTTTCAAATTCCTGGCAGCAGATGCAGAATGGCTGGTAGCACGTGGGGGAGGCAAGGCCACCTCCTTCCTCCTGAGCATCTGAAATAGGGGTTCCCTGAGCCTCAGCATCACCTGAAGAACTAGGTAAAAACACCCAGGGTCCCACCTGAGTCTGTGGTTAGGGGCAGGCCTGGGAGAAGCTCATGCCTATGGACATCAAACCACCTTTCTAGGTTATTCTGTAGCACACCAGAGAGAGCACGGAGTGAGTGCTTGGAGTGCTCCCCTAAACTTGTCAGGTCGTCAAAATGATTCTGGATATTTGTTAAAGACAAAATTCTCCGACCTCTTCTTGGGGTTCCCAATTGAGAAGGGGCAGGATGGGGCTCAGGGATCTGCTCAGGTTCTTACTTGGGCACATGTAGTGAGACCCTGGACTAGAAGTTTCTGGTGCATAAAACCCTAAGGGATTTAAAAACAAAAACATTTTACTGGACTTTCATGAAATTCCAGCTCGGTGTAGTCCAGTGGGAGGGGCCCCGCTACCTTTGTCTATGTGGTAGAGATAGGTCTCCTGGCTCATGGCGGATAGGAGGTGCAGGACACAGGTGTAGATGCGGATTTTGTCGTCACTGTTGTCCTCCCAGGTGTAGTCCTGGATCACGTTGAGAAGCTCTCGGACAAGGAACAGGACCCCATGTTCTGGGTGATCCTAGCGGAAAGCCAAAAAAGGATAAATAATGCTAGATAGGAAGCAGGAGGAGAAACCAAAAAACAAAAAATCCACCAGGACAGAAGCCTGGGTCCCTCCCTTTAGCAGTTCTCGGGGAATGGCAGTGCCAGCTACTTTGCAGGCGAGCCCACTCACAAGCCTGCTCAAACACCACTGAGAAAACGGACAGGATAATGTTCATCCCGCCAACGAGCATGCTCCAGTCTGGGGAGACGAGCTTGGAGAGCCTCTTTGGGTCCAAGGAATGAGGGAGCTAAGTTACCTGTCAGCTTAATGGCCTGTTTCCAAAATTACACACTGCTTCTATGTGTAGAGCAGTAAAAAGTCCTGCTCCTCCGACTCCAAAAGCAAGATTGTGGGTGTTGTAGCAGATCCAACATCGGAAGCCACCTGCTTTGCGTAAGCCCCCAGTGATCACTGTCACCAGCAAGGGCACCAGCGTTAAATATAGCCTTGCTCTTCAGGGCGTTCAGTGACATTAACAGCTAAAGTGAGGACGCTCTCTTGGGAGAGGAAAAAACCCAAGAGGCAGAGCGCAGAATGGTGTTCCTCAGATGCTGAAATGAATCGGAAGAGAGTGCCGGATGCCACAAAGCCAGCAGCTTAGTTCACTTCCAACAAGCTGCCTGCATTTCTGTGGCTCCCCTTCTGAACATGCTCCATGGAGGCCTACCACCAAGAGTCAGTGCCCAGCTCTGGGGCCATCGTCTTGCTCACCCGGTGGCCACACCTTGCCCCTCATCCACTCCAGCCAGCACCTTTATGTCCCCTGGGCCCAGCTGGACCACTCAGAATCCTGCCAGGACACAGTGGGCATGCTCAAAATGGTTCCGTGAGGACCAGTTCAAGAAGGATTATTTATCGAGACAGGGGCACCGTGAAGGGAGCTGGAGAGGAAGGACAGGCGAGGCACCCGGGGCCTCACGACAGCAGGAAGCCCTTACCGACCCTGGACTGAAAGCACAAGGCGGGGGGGGTAATGACCGAAAGTGCAAGACCCGCAGCTGGAGACGGCACCTAGCAGGAGCTGCAGCCTCGGGTAGAAGAACAAGGCCGCTGCCAACCCACGGCCGCGTCAGGGGACGGATGCCCCAAACTCGCTCTCCTCCCGCCTTCCAGTCTGCTGTTGGTCCTGCCGCTGGCTGAGCGACTTGGAGACCAGAAGGGAGCCCAGGTGAGGCAGTCCCCAGGGGCTGGTCTCCCACACAGATCTCCACGGAAGCGCAGAGGATGCTGCCGCCGGCAGCTCGCGTGCCAAGGATAGCTGGCTTCCCGGCCCTACCGCACCCCCCGACTGGAATCTTCATCTGCAAGACGGCCACACTGGCTCCTCGACAGCCTCCAGATCCCATCGTACACGCCAGCTTCTCAGTGAGGCCTTCTCCGATCAGCCAGCCAGAGCCTTGCTCACCGCCGGCCCCCAGTCTCCATCACAGACCGTCCTGTCTGTAATTCTGCAGTGCAGTTCTCAAGTGACTTCCTCACTCCCGCAGTGAACTGCCCCACAATATCTCTTGTTTACGCTTATCTTTCATCGTCGCCTGTAACCCAGCACGACAGACACTTCCTCTGCCATATTTGCCGATACACAGCCAGGACTGCCCTGGGAACACAGTGTGAACGGTGTCCCGCCCTGTCCCTGGTTCTAGGACAGTGCTGGGCGCAGGCAAGCACCCAGTAAGTCATGGTGGTTGGATTACAGTTTGAGCACCTTCTATGTGCCAGGCGCTGAGGTGGCTACAAAGACGAATAACAGTAGCTAAGTTTTATGGTGGCTACCGTAGCTTTTCTGTGTTCCAGTTAGATATGATCATGACCACCCCCCCACACCCCCAATTTCACAGATGGCAGATGAGCCACAGAATGGTTAAGTGGCACTGCTGGTAGGTGGAGGAACCAGGGCTTGAGCTCTGACAGTCTGGCTCCAGAGCAGAGATTCCTAACTGTTAATACTGTATTTTTCTTGCCCCTCTCTGACTTTATGGAGCTGGCTAACTAGGGGAAGCCTTACATGTAAGCCAGCTATTTTGTGACTATTGTTTTTTTAACCTTTGCTTTTTTTGAGCAAGAAAGAGCATGAGCAGGGGAGGGGCACAGAGAGAGGGAGACACAGAATCCAAAGCAGGCTCCAGGCCCTGAGCTGTCAGCACAGAGCCCGAAGGGGGCTCGAACTCAAAAACCACGAGATCATGACCTGAGCTGAAGTCGGGTACTTAACCGACTGAGCCACCCAGGAGCTCCTCCATTGCCTACAATTTTTAACTGAATCAAAATTAGGCCTCTGAAGTGGTAACACTGAACCTGTTCAATCAAGTCTGTATGTCCTGCCAAATGTTATAGAGAAGTCTGTCCGCCAAGAGGCTGACCGCTGCTAACACCACAGCAGATTACTTCAAAATACTCTGAAAGTGACACCGTTTGCCGAAGAGAGGCTGGCCTGGGGAAATGTTTATTTCTGCATTTAAAATGACTTTAAATTTTTTTTCTAAACAAATAAAATGAAGTCTTTTAAAAGCCTTGTACGCGGTTGGTAGGAACACAAAATGGTACAGCCACTATGGAAAACAGCATGGAGGTTCCTTGAAAAATTAAGAGAACTACCAGGGGTGCCAGGATGGCTCAGTCAATTAAGCGTCTGACTCTTGATTTTGGCTCAAGTCATGATCTCACAATTGGGAGATCAAGCCCTACAGTGGGCTCCAGGCTGGATGTGAAGCCTGTTTTAAGATTCTTTCTCTCCCTCTCACTCTGCCCCTCTTTCCTGCTCACGCTATCTCTCTCAAAAGAAAAAAAAAAAAAAAAGAACAGAACTACCATATGATTCAGCAGTCCAGCAATCCCACCTTCGGGTATTTGTCCAAAGAGTTAAAATCAGGATCTGAAAGAGGTATCGGTATTCTCATGTTCGCTGTGGCACTATTCACAGTAGCCAAGATGTGGAAACAACCTAAACGCCCACTAGTGGATGCATGGATAATGAAAATGTGATATACATACACAATGGATTAATATTCAGCCTTAAAAAAAACGGAAATTCTGTCAAATATGACAACATGGATGAACCCTGGAAGCCAATAAGTGAAAGAAGCCAATCACAGAGAAATACTCATGATTCCACTTACATAAGGCATCTAATACAGTTATGTTCACAGAATTAAGAATAGATGGTGGTTGCCAGGGGCTAGGAGGAGGAGGAAATGGAGAGCTACTCATCGATGGGCTTATGAGGCACCTGGGTGGCTCAGTCGGTTAAGTGTCCAACTCTTGATTTTGACTCGGGTCATGATCTCACGGTTCATGGGATCGAGCCCTGCATCGGGCTCTGTGCTGAGAGCAAAGAGCCTGCTTGGGATTCTGTCTCTGCACGCTCTGTCTCTGTCTCTGCACGCCTGCTCTCTCTCTCTCTCAAAATAAACAGTTTTTTTAAAATGGGCTTAAAGTTTCAATTAAGCAAGACGAAGATTACTCTAGAGAGCTGCTGTACAACACGGTGTCTGTAGTTAACAATACCGTATCACATACTTAAAAATATGTTAAGATGGTAGATCTCTTGTTAAATGCTCTTACAATGATAAAATTAAACTTAAAAAATTAAGTAAAAGCTGTGACACGAAAGGATATGATCTGAACCAGGTAAAAGTGGGATACGGGAGTTGCCTTCATACTAAACCTACTCACAAGAGACGTGCCTCACGTGAGGCCCATCCTGGGGCCCCGGAGCCCACAGCCTCGGCTATTCAGGCTGAACATCTTCCATATTTATTACTAATGCTGTATCCCACAGGCAGGATGGAGGGTTGCTAATGCTCAGCCTTGAGCTGATAAAGTGCCCTGTCAACGTTTCAGGCTCAGATGGTGCTGAACAGACCCCGGAGCAGCACACACCTGCTGCTCTGCTGCTCACTAGCTGTGCGACCTCAAGCTGTACAGGCTCCCCAGCATGGGCACCTCACGTGGAAAAGGCACAGTGATCCCTACTTTGCAGGGCTTGGAGGAGGAGTCCCAGAGACTGAAGGCTGCTGAAGGTCTGCAGTACAGCACAGGACAGGGGACAGGCAGTCACAAGGGATATTCATCTCCTGATCTTTACTAAACCCCCACAGAAGCGTGCACACTGATACCAGGAACGAGACAATCCGCTGAGGCCAGGGGGACGTTCTGGTGAATGCCAATGGACCAGGCAGGCGACAGAAATGGGTCCAGAGGCACCCATGGGAATTGGAGAGACTGCACATGCCTCTTCCTCCCTCCACAGCATGGGCCAGCTGCCGTGGGTCGGAGAATGTGGGCCCCACATGGCAGGATCTGATTTCTCAAGAGGAACTAAAAAGCTGGGTTTTTCTGTGATCTACCAATTTTTAAACGTGGGTAATTCATACCAAATGTTTTCCATCATTGTGTGGCCAAAAACCGTGTCTCTGGGTTGGATGCCACCCACTGCTCATCAGCATGCAACCCCAGGGACAGAGCTTCTGGGTCAAAAGTACTTTCAGATCAACTGTTTCATTCAACCTCATAGCAGTCCCGTCAGGCAGGCATTTGGGTGACATTTTAGAAAGGTGACAATTATCTGAGGCTGTGAAGAGTTACAAAACGTTCCCAATGCCATAAGGCTGCTGAGTCACTGGGTCAGACGGCACTCAAGTTTCTGACTCCAAGCACAAGGCTTTCGTCCAGTCTCTGATTTTTAACATGAAGAAAATCTCATGTGTAGAAGGAAAATGCATCCCAATTAACCAACAAACAATGACACTGATCAGCTTAGATTACTCCTTAGAAATGCTGGGGTTTTTTTCTTCTTTTTTTTTTTGGTCCCCTCACTTGACAACTAGACTCTCCAAAATACAGAGAAACTGTTTATACAAAGGACTAAGAAGGTGATTTGAAAACCCTGAGGTCAGGCGTTGAGCACTGCCTCCTGACCAAGCCATCTTGTCTCCCCAGAACCTGGGATTTCAACCTGGACACTTGGAAGCTAAGTCACTCTTTGTCTCCTCGGCTCCACTGAGAATTCACACGCCATTCCAAATGCACACTTCAGTGGTTAGGATACTCCCAGAGCTGTGCAACTGTCACCACGATCAATTTGAGAACATTTCTGTCACCCCAAAAAGGAACTGTGTACTCATGAGAGAGAGTTGCTTCCTGGCCTGAGTGCAGAGGGATGTTTTTTCAAGTGCGGTCCTGGACCATCCACACCTGAACTACTCAGGAGGCTTTCAAAAGTGCCGATTCAGGGCCCCATCTTAACCTACTGAGTCCACCTCTCTGGGAGGGGGCCCCAAGAATCTGTATTTTAGCACGGATCCCGGATTCCTGTACACATTTGGTTCAACCATGTTTTGTACCTGGACCCTGTCATATCCCGGTGAAGGCTATGGACTCCTCAGGATATGACTTGTAATACAGAAAATACAATAAATAAAAACAAAAAAATAAAATAAATGCAGAAAATAAAATATGCAAGACCACAAAAGAAAAATAAAACATACTCATCAAAATATTTTTTTCAATATATTCGTTATATAATGTATTCTATTAGTTCTTGATGAGTATGTTTGATTAGCAATTATGCTAAAATATACTTGTCAAAATATTTTTTCAATGTATTTGTTATACCGTATTCTATTACTTCTTGGTGAGTATGTTTAAGTCTTCTGAAATATCTGTCACCTTAAATGTGATATGAACAAATGGTTGATTTCTTTGGTGACAAATTCCTAGCCCTGTGACTACCTGCTACTGTGGCTCGTTGCCTATATAACTCACAATGGAAAAAAACCAAAAAACTCACAAGGGAGCAAAGGGCCAATTTCAGTTTCACAGAGATTTGTAAAAATTGAGATTTTTTTTTCTCATCTAAATTCATGGTTGCCCTGCCAAACCCTCACGAAGCAAGCAGGGAGATTGTGGGTTAAGAACCTCTGCTAGGGTGAGGGTCCTGGTGCTGGGTCTGGAGAGACAGAAGCCTGATTCCTGCCAGCCCAAGCATGACTGCACATCAGAATGTTCCAGAAAAAACCCCAGCATCCTTCCAACAATGTCTTCTTTGATCTCCACTATCTCATTTTGGTTTCTAGCACTTGCCATCAAAAGAACATCACCATCACCTTTTACAGGGTTGGACTGTTCTAACCACATGTGTATACTCACTCACTTAATCCTCACAATGACCTGGAGATGAAGACACTATTATTACTCCCATTTTATAGATTAGGAAACTGCAGCCCAGGCATGTTATATAATTGCCTGAGCCTCCGGGGCTAGGAAGAGGGGGAGGGGAGATTCCACCCTAGGCATCTTGGTCCGAGGCCTCAGTCCTTAACCCCTAAGTGGCACCCACTTGACTATGTACAGAACCGCAACTAAGACACCCCGTATACAAAATGAATGGAAAAGACATTGAGTAACTTAGGGATGCCTGGCTGGCTCAGTTGGTAGAGCATGTGACTCTCGATCTCAGGGTCTTAAGATCGAATCCCCGTGTTGAGGGAGGAGATTATTTACTAAATAAAAGTAAAACACTGAGCAATGTAAACCTCTGACTAGAAAAGCAGCACATAGACACAGAGAGAATGTCCCTGCACTTTTAGGGCTAAAGATGTACATGAGGCAGATCAAAGAAGGACATCACCTATGGCTCTTCTGGCAAAACGTACCGGAACTATTAATAAAGTAGAAAAGAAATTGCAGAGGAATTCCAGAAGGAATGATTCTGACGGTCGCATCTTTCCATCGATATTAATCGTCTTTGGAACTTCCGGAATGAGGCTTATAGCGGCTTTGAAGAAGGCATCGGCTGCAAGACAGAAGAAAATTCCGAGTATGAGAACTCTGAAAAATTCAGGGTCTGCTTTCTTCTTCACCTGGCTGCCAGGCCCATCCTGCGAGTTACATGGAAGGCAGGCCATGCTGAGGGCCAGATACAGTGGGCAGGTCCGACTGGAGGGCTTCTGCAACCTTAACCGACTCGTAGAACATTCCGCAGAGAGGGTACTGCTGTTGCCTCACATCTCCACCTCTCTCCCTCCTTCTTCACTGAGCAATTCAGCTCAAAGAGCCTCCGTCAGGGTGGCTTTGATAATTAAGTGAAATAAACAAGTGGCCAATTTTTACAGAAAGCCAAGAAATAGTAGCTGCCGGGGCAGACAGCTCAACCCAGACTGGTTCACCAAACCCTCCCGTTCACCTTGGGAGAAGGCCACGTGCCTGCTCCTTCAGCAGTGTCCTGGGTATGCTCGAGGTGCCAGCACGAGACGTGGAGCGGGGTGCAAACTCTGGTCTGCCTGGGTCTACTCCAGCACCATATTTGTTACACCATATTTGTTAAAGTAACTGAACCCTCTGAAGGAATCCACACGTGCACGCCCACGCACATGCACACACAAGCTTCTGAGACTTCTGACTAGGTAAATAGTTCTGAGAATCACTTGGGAGATAAAGATATACATATATTTTAAGTTTATTTACTTTGAGAGCCAGAGTGCGCAGGGGAAGGGCAGAAAGAGAGCAAATCCCGGTCAGCACCGAGCACAACTCAGGGCTTGAACCCACGAACCATGAAATCACGACCTGAGCCTAAACCAAGAATCCGGCACTTGACCGACTGAGCCACCCTGGTGCCCCAAGATATTTTTTAAACCACAAAGTTGTCTATAAAACAAGAAGACCTCAAAGGGTGAGAGAAAGCAAGGGGAGGGGAGAGCAGAGGAAGAGAGGGATGGAAGAGTAGATGGGAGGGAGGCAGCAATAGGAGGACAGAGACAGGGAGGAACGGACGGGGAGACAAGCAAGGACTGGAGGTGGGGGTGGAGAGGGAGAGAGTTCTTAAGAGAACTGCCAAAGTATTCCACATGAGAAAAAGCCTCAAGGTCGAAACAGACAAAACACTGACCTGACAAGTGAAATTTTAAACTACCCAACAAGATCAAACGTTTACATGGTCCACATAAATATACTTCCACTCCGAAACGACTTGCAGCGATGCGGAGAGAACACTGCGCTGGCACACAGCATCCTGAACCCAAGCGGGAGCCCCACCCAGCAGCCCAAAGGGGCAAACCCAACAACAAACGCCTGCCCTCTGGGAACAAAGCCCTGCACTTAATGAGAAGAGTATGTGTCTGCAGCTCGATGTGGGCTTTTTTTTTTTTGGTCTTCCCTCCCTTCCTTCTTGAAAGAAAAAAAAAAAAAACCCAAAAACAAACATGTTAAGGAAAGACCATTCTCTCAGAGTTTTCTCTATAAAGTTACCTCTGGTCCTGAATCCTCCCTTCCCAGGCTCTCTCCCACACTGAACTCACACCCTTACGTTCACCTCAGCAAATTTATTAAGCACCAACGGTGACCAGGCACTGTGGACACACAAGGAGGAAAGGGGGTGAAAGTTGACAACATCAGTAGGATGATGAGACTGACCTGATCACACTATTTCACACCTACCTACGGGGAACCTGTTGTGTTCTTTGGTCTGGGGGTGGAGGGAGGACGGGGAGGACACAAAGCAGCTGATGTTGATCTTGTATAGAAAGAGATTAAATACAGGGGCGCTGGGAAAAGACACTTGATATCTCGGCCTACAGATAGTAGTAAATGACACTACTAAAGGGACCACAGACACTCCTAAGCCCTGTTTTAGGTAGTTTGTATTCTTAGTCCCCAGCAGTCCTATGAGAAAGGCACAATGATTTCAACGCCCACATGAGGAAATAAGCTCAAAAAGGGGGTGGCCAAATCAGAGTAGCCCAGGGATGGTCAAAGACTGAGCTGAGCAGAGTTTAAAGGCCACCACCCGCACTGAGCAATACAATAAAATTTGCATTATTTTTTAAAAAATGTTTTATTTATTTTGAGTGAGATAGAGAGCACACATGCACATGTGTAAGTGGGGGAGGCGCAGAAAGAGCAGAGAGAGAGAATCCCCAGCAGGTTCTGTGCTGTCAGCCTGGAGCCCGATTCAGGGGCTCGATCTCATGATTTGTGAGATCATGACCTGAGCCAAAATCAAGAGTCGGATGCTTAACTGACCGAACCATCCAGGTGCCCCAAAATCGTGTTTTTTAAAAAAAACACAAGCCTACAAATCATAGATCTGATAAGGGGTTTATATCTAGAATATATAAAGAAATTCTCCAATAACAGCAAAACAAGTAACCTGATTAACAATGGGCAAAGGACCTGAACAGTTTTCCAAATACACAAATGGTCAACAAGCACATGAAAAGATGCTCAACATCAATAATCATTGGGAGAATGCAAATCAGTGCAATCCCCCAGAGATTTCATCACTGGGAGAAAACTTCAGGATGGGCACCATAAAAAAACAAAGAACCAAAACAAAAACCAGTAAGTAACAAGTGCTGGCAAAGATGTAGAGAAGCTGCTGGTGGGAAAGTAAAACAGTGCAGCTGCCGTGGGAAACTCTTTGGTGGTCCCTCAAAAAGTGAAACACAGAATTATGCTCTCAGCCTGCAATCCTACTTCTAGGTTCACATTCAAAAGAAATGAAAGCAGGGACTCAGATACTTGTACATGAATGTTCACGGCAGCATTATTCACATTAGCCAAAAGGTGGAAACAACCCTAGCATCCATCAACAGGTGAACGGATAGGAAAACGTAGAACATATATACAACAGGATTATTATGCAGCCTTAAAGAGGAAGCAGATTCTGATACATGCTACAACATGGATGCACCCTGAAAGCATTACACCAAGTGAAACAGGTCCGACCTGAAAACATTACACCAAGTGAAACAGGTCCGACACAAGGACATATTGCTGTAGGATTTCGCTTTTATGAGGCAGAGGTATTGACTGCATGGAGACAGAAAGTAGAATGGGGAGAGGGGAATAGTTACTGTGTAAAGGGTACAGGTTGCATTGGGTTTGGAGGGATGAAAAGGTCTGGAAATGGATGGTGGTGAGGGCTGCGTGACATTGTGAATGTACCTAAAACCAATGAATTGTAGCTGAAAAATGCTTACAATGATACATTTTATGTTCCTCATTCGTAACCACACCACACAAGAAACAGAGCTGAATCTAGCGCTGAGGTTCAGCTCTCTGGGAACAGGCAGGCCTGGACGCCGGCTCTGGCTGTCTTCCTTCTACGGGAAAAGCTCTCTGTCCCCATGGCTCTACAGGAACTGCTTTCTGGTGAAAACATTAAGTCCGTAATGAACAAGGTGAAGAGCTTCTCTCAGCGGAAATGAAAATTCTGCTCAGAACAACGCCAAAGACCATTTATTTATTCTATTTATGTGCTTGTTACCAAGTGGCCACGAGAAAAGTGCCCATTATTATGCCTCATTAAAGAGGGCACAGCTTTGTGCAGGGCACCCTGTTCCTCACAAACACCCCCCACTCAGTTCCCATTCCAAAGGAGAGGGCTAAAATAAACAGTTATTTAGGGGTTGGGGCAATGTTCCAGAGTGTTCCAAAGCAGATTTTTATTTCTATCCTTAGAAGACTTACTCCATATATAAAATCTTATCTAGGAGACTTCTCAATTTTGATCTCGTAATTAGAGCTCAAATCCTATTTTATATGAAAAGTTTTTCCTCCTAGAGTTCAGAATAATGACGTCAATACCATAGAACACTTTTGTGGCTATTAAAAGCCCTGGAAGACAATCCAAGATAAAATGGGCTACATGTGTTTTGTTTTGTTTTGTAAAAGACCTACAGAAAAAGGAGAAATCCGATTCCAATCCATAAACACTATTATTCCTGTTTCACCGCGGGGGGGGGTGGGGGTTAGTAAGGGGCGGTGGGGAGGGAAAAGCAAGCATATGTACCAGCCTCCCTATGCTTTATCTTTTTCCACTGGATCTTCTGAGGTTTCACTGGACAACCGGGCTTCTTTTCCACATCTTACTTTAAAAAAGGAATTAAAAATAAAAACCAAAACTACCACTCAGGGATGCCTGGCCGGACCCACGTCCATTCTGTTGCAAGATCCTTCTTCGTGGGGTGTCCACTCCTCTGCAGAGCAGCATTCTGTTGTTTTCTGTGCCAGAGCCAACATGTCCCTCAGCGCTGCTGGGTTCTGGGTGAAGGGCAAGCAGAGCCACCATCCCTGCTCTCAGTACGAGGGGCTGAGCTGCTCGCAAAGCCAGTTTTCCAAAATTGCTTTAACAGAAGCATCAGAAGCTTTGCTAAAAATACAGGTTCCCAGGCCTAATATGGCCGATGGGAACGTACTCTGCAGGACCTGGCGGTTCCTCCAACTTTAAGTGTGCATGGATGCTGTGTACACATGTTACATACAGGCTACAATGCGGCCGAACCTTAAAATCATATCCTAAATGAAAGGAATCAATCATAAGAGACCTGTATTGTAAGCCTGCACTTATATAAAATAATAAGAACAGGCAAATCCATAGAAACAAAAAGTAGACGGGCAGCTGCCTGGAGCTTGAAGGAGGAGCAAAAAGGAATGACTACTCAGTGGGTCCAGGGTTTCCTTTTGGGGTGATAAAAATGTGCTGGAATTAGTGATGACAGTTGCACAACTCTGTGAGTGTCCTAAAAACCAGTGAATTGTACACTTAGTAGAAGGATGGATTTTATGATACATGAACCTATCAGGTCTCACTCAGCTGTTACTTAAAAAATATATACGAATTCCTAGGTCCTGCCTTAAATGTACTGAACCACATTACCCAAGATAAAGAATGGGGTCAGGGGAGGCACATGGGTGGCTCAGTCAGTTAAGCATCTGACTTCAGCTCAGATCACGATCTTGTGGTTCACGAGCTCGAGCCCCGTGTCACACTCTGTGCTGACAGCTCAGAGCCTGAAGCCTGCTTCAGATTCTGTGTCTCCCTCTCTCTGTGTCCCTCCCTTACTCATGCTGTCTCTCTCAAAAATAAAAATAAAATGTTAAAAAAATAAAAAACAAACTATTGCATTGTCATATCCTGGAAATGATGTGGCTAATAAACAGAACACAGTACATCTATGTAAAGATGCCTATGATATATTAAGCACAAATCGTTATATACCTGTGTACAGCAGCATCCTATCTTTGTAAGAAAAACGGGTATATCCTTATGTAGATGCATAAAAATAAGTGAGGCACTAGAATGCCAAAGTATTAACTGTGATATAGGACTTGTGGCTGAGGGTGAAAGAAACTGGGATCTTTCACTTACCGCTAAGTTACTGCTTGGAATTTTAATTTACATTTCTAAAAATAATTTTTCTTTAGCATACATACAAAGGCAATGTAATGCTTTAAACTTTTCAATCACAGAAATGTGCAAAAGAACAAGTGAGGCTGTAAGGTAGACAAGGCAGATGATCAAAGGGGGGTATCTGAATAGTAACCCCTTCCTTCTTAACCAGGGGTGGGCGCCCACCCACAGCCCAGGGACTCCAGACTCCTGCTGCTCCAAGGGACATCCACCCTCCTCGTGTGCATCAAGCAAGGCACTAAGGGTGGCACACACCTTCCAGAGGCCCAGGTACTGGCCTGCCCCCCACAGCCAATGCGCCAGGAAGGTTCCTCTCTGATTAGTTGCTTGATGAAGTGAGGCGTAATTCAGGGTTCAAGCTCTCTAGACAGCTCCACTTGAATGGATTCTTCTGGAGGCTTTAGAAGGTCTCAGCCTGTGCTCTGAAGCCTTTTCCAGATCCCCAAAGGCAACTCAAGAGCTAGTGGCGTCCCACAGGCATGCTCGCCTGAATAGACCATTCCTATCTGTTTTGTGCACCAAGGCTCTACATAGGACTCTGTCTGAATGACAGATAGGGTTCCACATTCTCAGAGACTAGAATATCCACCAATTCAACAACTACTGAAAACCTTCAAAATGTTCAGAATTAAGACGCCAGTTGCTCATTGTTGGCAAGAGCAAAAAAACTGGCAAGGGTCCAAATATTTTTCAATAGGAGTTTAGGAGAAAAATGGAGGGGGTCTGGGGAAATAATTTATAGCACTTCCAAAAAGAAAAGGAAATGACATAGAACACTGGACAGCCATTACAAAGAATGGGGTGGATCTTTATGTAGTGACATGGGTTAAGTGGGAAGGGGCAGGGGGAGAAAAGACCAATATTTACTGCTAAGTGAAAAAAGCAAATTGAAGGGGCGCCTGGGTGGCTCAGTCGGTTAAGCGGCCGACTTCGGCTCAGGTCATGATCTCGCGGTCCGTGAGTTCGAGCCCCACGTCGGGCTCTGTGCTGACAGCTCAAAGCCTGGAGCAGGCTTTGGATTCTGTGTCTCCCTCTCTCTCTGCCCCTGCCCCTGCCCCGCTCTCTACCCACCCCCCTCTCAAAAATAACATTAAAAATTTTTAAAAGAAAAAAGAAAAACATTGCAGAAGACACAATCCCATTCCTAAGGGTGGTGGGGACTGCGTGTATATATAAGAATATAGATAGAAGTGGAGGGAAGGAGAGCAGAAGAGAGGTAAAGCATGAGAATGAAGGAGTATTTCTAAATGAACCTATAGAAAAAAAAATTAAGAAAACTATCCCAAATGTTAACAATGGCTGTTTTTTCGAAGGGAGGAAACGGAGCAGATTACTGATGACTTTTATTTTGAGGCCTTTTATGTTTGTTTGTTAAGTTCTACACTTCTTTATTTGTGGGAATTTTTTCAAATGAGCGTGAAATAAATTTTTTTAGTAAAAATCATTAAGATTTAAAGTAACGTACAAGCTATTATTCAGTGGGAAACAAGTCGGTACCCCCAAACACCCTCCATACATGGTAACATAAACTCAAGACTTGTGACCTCTGAGAGTCAGGAGATCCTTTTGTGTCCCCAGCATTGTCAACACAGACTAGGATTCAGCACATGAATCTAAACACACAGTCAAGAAGCGATGACCCACCTTAAGAGGTGGCGTTTGGTTTTTTAAATAACAGATTAGGTCACTGCTAATGGAAGTCTATACTACTTGTCAGAACCATAAAAGCCCAGGGCTAAACAAGAGCTCAGAAGCCACTCCACTCCCAAACACACCTTCAAAATCACATGCCCTCCTGGACACGTGAGACAAGACAGTCCTGGGTCCAGCTCTCTAAGAAAGGGGGCATCGTGATTTCTTGGGACAAAACATCACAAGAAGGTGAAAGACTCCTTCCTGTCCCTTGAATATGCTTGATCAAAGCGGGATTCTGGCTACACTCCACAAGTTCTAACAACCCTGTTGCTAAACTGATCTTTACCAGTCTTCAACATTTTCCATCTCTTGATGAGTGTAGGTTTGGAGTGACAACATCAATATAATGGAAACTACTGTACAGATGTAATGTCAGGACGCAGCTTACCGCCTCAAACTTTGTATTTTGGACTGTTAATGTCCTTCCACCCTACCCCCAAATCCGTATGCTGGAATCCTACCCCCAAAGATGGTACTGGTGGGAACACTGAGGTGTGAAATCATGAGGTGGAGCCCTCACAAATGGGATCAGTGCCCTTATACGAGAGGCCCCAGAGAAAACTCTCACTCTTTCCACATGTGAGCACACAGTGAGAAGATGGCGGTCTATGAGCCAAGAAGTCTTCGCCAGACACTGATCTGCTGGTAGCTTGGTCTTGGGCTTCCTTGAGCGACAAATGTTTGTCACTGAAGTCACTCAGCCCATGGGATTTTTGTTTCAGCAGGCTGAACTTTGGTCTGCACTGAAGATGCACTGTCACCAAGTGACAGGGCTGCCTTTGGGTAAAGCCTCAGAGTCCAAATGGCCAATTGATCGTCCACAGGTGAGTTATCCATAGAGATTTAACACTATTTATGACTACACTGTGTTTTTGTAATAGAATTTGTTATTACAGCAGTTAAGTTTGAGGACTGAAGGAGCCACTAATTTGATAATATGTAATGTATACAGAGTAAGATTTAAAGAAATATGAATGCCCAGAAACAATTAAATACTTTATTCATTAATGCTTAATTGTTATCAATGACAGCTTAATCTAACCTTGATTTTGCCATGTGGTTTATGCAGAATGCCTTTTCAATTCACTGATTATCAACACACTGTGAAAGTCCACTGGGGTCATAGAAATGACTTCTCAGTCCAATGTGCTACCCATGTCACCGGACTCCTGTCTTTGGAGCTAATGCACAGTCAACACACCTTCCTACCATCTCTGCAATGGCTCACAGGAGGTTGTGAAGAAGTCTCTGCGGATATTAGGTTTGGATTTCCCGAAGCAGAAAAGATTAACTAACTCTCATCTTCATTCTGGTTGTTTTCTACATAAACTTATCTAATGTTCAATCTGTAACAACTGGTCTCCAGCAACCACATACACCCAGGGTTAGAAATAATACTTTGTATTAGGGTTTAGAGGAACTAACCCACTTCAGGAAAGCTCAAGGGTGGAAAGAGCACTTGAAGTCAGATCAGGCCACTTATTGGCTGGACGGTCCTGGGCAAGTCATGTCACACTTCTCAGCCACAGTATCCTCATCTGTAAAATGAACATAAACCACCGAGCAAATACTACATACTGAATAAGACTAGATTGCTTTGCAGGAATTTTCAGTTCTCATCAGGCCCCAAACTATCTTCCTAACTTGATCTCTTACCCATTCCTTCCAGATGCATTGTTTCCAGCCTGTAGGCCTTTGCACCTGGCTGCTGTCTCAGCCTAGAATGCCCTCTGCCTCATTTCAGCATATAAAGATCCTCCTTTCCCTCCAGGCAACTCAATGCCACCCGTTTTAAAAAGCTTTATTTTTTAATTTATTTTTATTTTTTGCTCTTCTAAGCCAAAGGGTCAGCTTTCTCTCCCTTAAAATTCTATCGCACGTTTTATGAAATCTTGCACAACATTTATCACAAGCTGCCTTGTTTAACTGTAAACAGATTCACTCTCCCCTATTAGCACACAGTCTCAAAGTGCATTCCTTTTCTGGCACAATGCTGGGCACAGTGGCTTGTGTGTAAAAAATGGCCAAGAAATGCTGGCGGGAGCAAGAAAATTGTTGATATTTACTAATATAAAGAGCTAAGTGAACTTACGGGGAGACTCTTGCCCTGCTCCTTTTCTGTGGGTTGCATTATGGGTTGCCCTCCATCCCAGGCCCTTATATTCTGTAAGGTGGATGGACCATGTGAACATGGATGACGAGTTTCATGCCACGTGCCCACGTGAACTGTTCTGGCAAAAATAACCTGCTTTGTCCACGATCACCAGAGGGTTTGTGAGAACAGTCACATCAAACACATTCTTCAGAGGATGGCCTGTCAACAGAACTAGTAAATGTGACCTTAAGCATAAACCCCAGTGACCTGGTAAGTGGATAGAGGATACTTTCCTCCATCACAAGCCACCCATCATTCTCCAGGAGGATAAAAAATGCTTTCTCTCCTCCACCCTGCTGTCCAGGCCACCTCCATTAGCCGTGATGGTTCACAGTGGTCAGTGGGCCTCCTAGTAGCAGGCCACAGCCTCTCCTCTGCTTTTTTGGGTTCCTCACGGATCAAAACAGCAAAATAGCTTCATTCAACAGGTCTATACAGCTTGGCATATGTTTGAGCCTAACTTGTTTTCTTTCACCTAAAACTATGAAAAGAAGTTATGTAAAACCTACTAGAAGGCTCTGATGGGACTCTCTTCTGAACAGCAGGGTTACTTAGTAGTTATGTCCATACCATGAAAAGCCTGGGTACCATTTTACATGTATTGATATTATTAAGAATTATCAACCATTATTATCGTAGGATTGCCACTCCTTCATTCAGCACCTCTTGAGCACCCGTGTGGTAGGCAACGTGCCAGGAGCCAGGGACGCAACGTCCAACAAGACACGTCAGATTTCATGGAGCGGATACTCTTGCAAGGGAGAAAAGTGGACATTTACTTATTAACTTGCTAAATAAAACAGCAGTAAGTCCAGTGAGGGAAAAGTGCCAAGATAACACATCTAGAATAACCTGATCTCACTCTTAGTTTGTTTAGGGATGGAGAGGCCAAGGCTGGTTTTCCCTAAGAACTGGCTTGTGAGTAAGCTCTGAAGGATAAAGATGCAAAAAATAAATAAAAATGTACAATTTAAAAGGAGGGGGAGACAATTCTATAGGAGTGGAAAGAATTATTATTAATAAAAGAACAAAACCATTTTGCTTGTTTTCTCTACTGTTTTGTCTTTGGAGGAACTGCATACCCGTTTTGATTTTTTCCCCCAGGGTAATTCAGCAGGTTAATCTTCAAAGAATGATCATCTTTCCTGTGGATTTCTCAAGGTTTTGCCTCGGACAAGTATGCTTTCAGAAGCCTGAAACCACAGAGCTGGCATTGTATGCAGAACTCCACAGCATACTTTTGTCTTTTGAGAGACAATTCTATGAGGTTAATGTTTACTGAGCAGCTACTGTGTGCCAGTGAGTCAAGTTCTCTGAGTACGTTTTCTCATTTAATCTGTGACAGGTACCACAGCCATCACCTCCACCTGACAGATGAGGAAACAGGCACAAAAAGGCCAATTTGGCCAAGGGCACCCTGCTGGTGAGTGGCAGAGTCCAGATTGGGAGACCAGCAGTGAGGGACTCATCTTGACATCCTGCTGCTGGCCAAATACACCACAGGCTTCCCCACCTCCCATGCCTTTGCTCAAGCCCTTTGCCCCACCTGGAACGCCAACTGTTCCTTCTCTCCTCCCCATCTCCGCCTGATAAGTTCTCCTTCTAAGCCCCATCTGAAACATGACTTCCATTGTAAAACCACTCTCCTTTCTCAGATTAGAAACTGTAAAGATAAAGGTACCAAGACAAAAATAAAGGGCAAAAAAGTTTGTTCCTGCTGTGGCCTGGTAATAATCTTCTGGGAAGAACCACTCACAAACAAGAGCAAGCACTTATCTAATGAAGTGGCTGAAAGCAAAGATAAACAGGCATCTCCAGGTGAGGGGCACAAGCCCAATTTCTCCTCACTACTGGGACAATGGGTGGCTTTGAAACAAATCCCCCCCACATCGCACTCTATGTACTACCTCAGTACGTCCATAGGACCAGAACTGGGCCTCTCCTGTAAAAAGCCTCCATCAGCATCCCACACAGCACTGGCTGAGAGTTCAATGGGAGTTTAACGTCAGGCTGGACCCAGTCCTGGCAAAGCCACCGTCTGATAAACAAGATACATACCACTGAAGCTGGATCAAGGGAGGCCAGAAAGTGGACTGGGGGGAGAGAATTGTTTTCTAACCAGCTGAGAGGGAGGGTGTTTAAGGTGGGAGTGGGGGGGGGGTGAACAACAGTGGCCCATTTCCACAAGCTTCATTTAATTTATATTTAGCCTTCCCATGCTCAGTAATTGAATGTATTATTTATTTTGGCCACAACCGCTGCATGTGGCTTTCGGAACAACAATCATAGGCTTTTAAGGTTTAGTGCCATAGCATTTAGAGACTAGAGTAAAAATCATCAGATAAATTATTAAACATGAAGTGGACGCCACATTCCTGCTCCTCCTGCAGTGGCTTGAAGTGTGGGATGAGGCAAATGAGGAGGTCCAGAACTCTAACACCGAGGGCACTAATCACCCGCACAGCGGGTACCAGGCTGTTCCAATGCTGCTTATCTCCTGGTGTGGACCGAGGTCGTTACAGGGCAGCACAGGAAAGCAAAAGCCACCCAGGGCTCTTGAAGAACAGTTCTTAGAGCAGCAAATCTTTGATGATAGGGGAGACTTTATTTGGCTTAAGAATTTTTGCCTTAAAAAAAAAAAAATTGCATGAAGCCCCAAATGGAGTCCAGTCATAATAAGCTTGCCTGGAATCTACAATATTTTAGATCATGGTCTTAGTTTGTAAGTTGGGAGGAGAAAGATCGAGGCTTCTAGAGCCCCCACTTACAGTTCTCTGCTCTGGTACCTGCAGTTCACAATCTGTTCCCAATGTTTCAAGTTAGGCCAAACTCGAGCGTTCCTACATTAACTGTACTGTTCCTGAACTTTTTAAGAGGGAGCCAGTTTATAGTAAGATGTTAAGTTTCATACATCAACCTAAGCACCTAAGCTAATTAATCCACTCTACTCTTCATTTTGCATGGCATCAGGTTTTTGGTGGTGCCTGTTCATTTTTGTTTTAACTTGTTTCTTGCTAACCCATCATCCTTACCAAAGCAGGCACTAGGAGAAGTGTTTACCCACACATGACAAGGGCAGGTGGGGAGACTGGATGTCCAGACAATAAGCAACATATGCAATAAGAAAACACAGATCAACAGCATAATGACGATCACGAGGATGGTACAGAGCATGAGAGACTAGGAAGCTGCATTCAGCCAGACCGGTGTTTTGTTTTGTTTTGTTTTGTTTAATTTACGTCCAACTTAGTTAGCATATAGTGCAATGATTTCAGGAGCAGAATCCAGTGATTCAGCCCCTACATATAACACCCAGTGCTCATCCCAACAAGTGTTCTCCCCGATGCCCCTTGCCCATTTAGCCCAACCCCCCAACCACAACCCCTCCAGCAACCCTCAGTTTGTTGTCTATATTTAAGAGTCTCTTGGGGCACCTGGGTGTCTCAGTCAGTTAAGCGGCCAACTTCGGCTCAGGTCATGATCTCGTGGTCCGTGAGTTCGAGCCCCGCGTTGGGCTCTGTGCTGACAGCTCGGAGCCTGGAGCCTGTTTCGGATTCTGTGTCTCCCTCTCTCTGACCCTCCCCCGTTCATGCTCTGTCTCTGTCTCAAAAATAACCGTTAAAAAAAAAAAAAAAAAAAAAGAGTCTCTTATGTTTTGTCTCCCTCCCTGTTTTTATATTATTTTTGCTTCCCTTCCCTTATGTTTATCTGTTTTGTAGAGAGAATCTTAAGCAGACGTCACACCCAGCACGAGGGGCTTGGTCCCACCACTGAGATCATGACCTGAGCCAAAACCAAGAGTCAGACACTCAACCAACTGAGGCACCCAGGAGCCCCTGGGGGAAGATCATTTTAGAAAGAGGGAACAGCAAGTACAAAGACTCTGAACTGGAATACAGCTTAGCATGTTCAAAGAACAGAAGAAGGCCACTGTGGCTTAAGTGTGGCGGAAGACGAGGACAAAAGGCAGGCAAGCACCAGAACACACGAGAACTCACAGGCAGGGTGTTGGATGCAATTCCAAATGTGGTGGCAGGCTACTGGAGTCCTCAGGAGTCAGAAGCAAAACTAAGCGGAGTTTGAAAAGGCTCATGGGTAGCGATCATGTTTGGAGACCTCAGTGCCCAGAACTGCCCCAGGTGAATGAAGATACAGATCAACATACCAGAACTGCCATGCCGAGGACGACTCTCCAACCCACCCAGGGAGCCCATCCAAACCAAAGGCACCACGTGGTCGATCACGAAACTTGGCTTTATCCTGTGAGGTCAGGTGGGAGATGGGAGTGGAGGGCAGACCATGACTGAAAACATCAACCCACCGGTGTCAAAGAAGCCCTCAAGTTAGTCACTGAAGCTTCCCAATTGTGGGCACTGCAAATGCTCTGTCAGCAGTGAGAGGCACGGCCTTGAGTCGGACAGATGAGGGGCTGAGTGCTGGCCATGGAGCCCTGGGGGCTCACTTGGGAAAGCAGGCACCAGCCCCAGGCCTGCCTCATGTGGCCGTTGGGAGGTTGAAATGAGTGTGCCAAGAGCTTACCACATAAAAATGCTCCATAAATGGAGCTCTTATACTCTTTGTGTTTCGGCCTGATGGATGGATACCTCCTGTCCCAGGGGGTGACAAGCGCCTCCTGTAGCAAATATGTGCGACCTCCAACACTCCGCCTGAGGGCTTTCTTTTGGGTCAAGTGGATAACAGGGCAGGGTGCAGCTGATGACCCAGAAGCAGCCCTCAGTCAATGGCAGAATAAAGAGTAAATAACCCAATTCTCCTGGCAAGGCAGTGCCGAGGCCGTTCGACACCCGTCCTAGAGGTCCCCAGGGGGAACGTACCTCAGCTGCCCACAGCAGTAACCTGCCCAGAAGCACACCCCTTGTTGGCTTCCTTCCTTTCCTTGTCTCAGTGCCCCCATCAGTCTACGGACACTCTCGGGGATCGCCTCCCAAATAAACCAGTTGGCTCCTATACCTAGTACAGGAATGGGTCTTGAGCACAATTTTTATCACTAAAAGTAACCTGTGGAGAGTATTCTTTCTATACTTATTAGATTCTATGTGTAGGTCTCTGGGGTTTCAAACAAACAAACATCAACAAAAAATAAACAGGAATCTACTGTGAGGAAGTAGTTCTAACTTGTAACATTCTCTACGCGCACTTATCCTGAGCTGCCTGACCTGGCCTGTGTGAGACAGATTTCAGAAGGTCCTTACAGGCAAATAGCTTCCCTCTGTAATCTGTCTGATTCTATAAAGGTGTGTATGTCCAATGTGCTTCCTTCTAAAGAAACAGATTTAAAACTCATCAGGTATTGATCAGTTATTTTTTTCTTTCCTTAAAAGAATCTCTCTCTCTTTACACACACACACAAACACACGCACGCACGCACGCACACGCACGCGCACACACACACAGAGCTGAGCCAGCTTTCCTAAGCAGCCAGGAAATGCTCAGAGGTGAGAATGATGGGCTTACCTTGGGAAAGGCACTGGTTGGCCAAGGCAACCTGACCAGAATGCAGGTAGAGGTTGAGGCGCGTGAAGATGCCCACCAGGGAGGGAATGGTAATGAAGCAGTAGGCAACACAGGCCTAGAAGGAGGGGAAGAAACACTGCAGGTTACATCAGCAGTACCATCACGGCAGACTGGTCCTCCTGTTCTCATCCGTCACGTATTTTCAAGCAAAAATACTTAATTAGTCTCCTCATTCTGAGCCCCAACTTTCCCCTCTTGAGTCTGCGACATACACTCCAGATGTGTCTGTGGGAGGAGGGGGAGGGGCAAGTGAGGAGAGTAAGGGTGTAAGAAAAATAAATCCTCATCCATCATCGAAGGAAATAGATAACACCCGACGCTGAATAAGCAGCAGAATCTGAAACCAATTACTTAAAAATATGGAGGTAATTACAAGAAGAAATTGCTCAAAGAGGGTTTGAGGTGGTTGTCTCTGAGGAAAGAGGTATGAGGTCAGGGTGGGATGGTATACTTTTTTTCTTGCTGCCTTCTTTTTGGTCCAACTCCATTTTTTTAAAAACACAGATATGTATTACTTTGATAAAAATTTTGAGTGGCACACTCAAGAAGGTGGATTTTTTTTTCACAGTTGAGAACTTTTCAAGGGGGAAGAAGGTAGTAGACCTTCCAGTTACAGGCATAAGCAGGAGGTAATTCGGCTGGCACAAAACTGCAATCCATCGTTCAACCACTCCTCCATAACACACATCCAAGGTGAGACATCTTTGATCATTTCTTTTGAAAATAGTAAGAAAATTGGTTAGTCAGTAGATACTCAAGGAAAAGTTAATCTGGAAAATCAATACTGAACCACCCTTAGGACACACTTGTCTTCTGGGAAGAGCAATTTAGAAACTTACAAATCAAACAACTCATTAGGGTTCAAAGTCTGAGTCTTCTCTCTAGAACATACCCGCACAAATGCAGCCGTCTTTCTGGAATGATTTCCTTTCATTACTTTTCTTGTTTCCATTGCCAACCGGTTTACACTCTGGGTTTATTAATTAAAAAACAAAACAAAACAGAAATGGTTATGAAATGATAGCTGGCTCAGATTCATGTCTCCCATAGAGATCTGGATATTAACTGCATACAAGTCAGTAAGAACATGCTATCTGGGGCCCAGACTGGCTAATGCTGAACCCTGAAATGCCAGAGGGGCCATCAGGCCTGATTCCCCCTCGGCTTAAGCAAACATCTCCAAGACGGTAAGAACAAAAGGCACTCCTGCCTATCAGTCAGCACTGGGAATGACCATTTTCTGGTTTAATGAATAGCCAGGGTTCACTTCATTTCCAGAAATCCCACACACGAAGCTTGAGATCTTAGAGATCCTAAAAGAAATCTCCAAATCTGCAAGCAAACACACAAGTCAGCGATGCAACAGTAACATGAACCATAAGAACGGAAGTAATAGCTCCCACATTGAACTCAGAGGACACAGGTGCTGGGTGCTGTTCTAAGAGCCGTACCCTCATTAGGTCACTTAACCCCCCAACCCTACAAGGTGAGCACTATTACCTCCCACTGAATTCCAGATGAGGTCTCTACCTTTAGAACTTAAGTTCACATACCCTGATAACCAGCAACCAAATAAAAAGGTTGCTCTCCTTGAGTTTATGTGAAGCAATTAAAGAGCCTTGAGGAATCTTTCCACAAATTGAGAAGTTCGGTCCTATGGTTCCCAAACTGTGTGGTGTGACATCCTCGAGGGCTGTAGCAAACTCACGGGGGTAGTGCGATTATTTTAGGGCAACAGAACAATGTTCAATTTTTGAACACTGTGTCAAGAACGGGTATGAGGTGGCCCACAGATTCAACACTGGACTGCACTGTTGCTTATAGCGACATTCTATCTTTGTGAAACGGGTTTTCAGCAGCTGCTCTGATCAAAAGCAAGTAGTGTGCAAAAATCAATGTGGAAAAAAAAATCAATGTGGAACAAGAAAGAAGGGTAGTGATGCCAACCCGATTCTAAGGTTTGAGAAGCTGTGCAGTGCCCAGTAGACACACACGCTTAAGTAATTGTGATTATTTAAGAATAAAGATATGTTATTTCTCTTTCAATTTACATATGGTGTTATTTCAAAGAGCTATCCAATTGTTAGGGTATAAATACTCAAACTGTTTGAGTCTAACTGTCTAATAAACAGAAGCATTATTTCTTTCTTTTGGCCTGGGGGCCCCATGAAAAGCTACCATGATCTAACAATGTTGGGACTCTGGTTAAGCTACAAGGACCACAGGTTAGTTATTTCTATAAGTAACTAATCAGGTAACTCACTTTGCCACTGGCATATGGGAATGAGAATATGCTAATTTCAGAGCAAAAGAGGTCAGTAAAAACCATCCAAAGACTTAAGCAAAATTGCAGACTGGATTAATCTTTGAAAAACCACCTTTTACGCCCTAAAGAACAGGAGTGTTATGGGGCCACAAGAATCCCAGGTTAAACTCCAGGCCTGGCATATAAACAATAAATATTGATTGAGAAAACAAACGAATACATGAAAATCCTTACGTGAATCAACTGCACAAGAACAGGTTCCAGGTTGCAAAACATTGACCTAGCCTCAACGTAAAAACTTAGTTGCTGTTCAAAATCACGGCCAAAGGACACCTAGAAGCAAGGAAAACGATGCTGAGAGTGTTATCTCTAGGCAACTGTAAGCACATAGCATGGAAAAGAGTTTACCTGAGGGGCACCTGGGTGGCTCAGTCTGTTAAGCATTTGACTGCAGCTCAGGTCACGATCTTGCCGTTCTTGAGTTCAAGCCCAGCATTAGGCTCAGAGCCTGGAGCCTGCTTCAGATTCTGTGTCTATCTCTCTCTCCTCCCCTCCCCTGCTCACGCTCTGTCTCTCTCAAAAATAAATCAATGTTAAAAAAATTTTTTTTAATAATAATAAAAAAAAGAGTTTTCCCTGAGCGTTGTGTGGGAGGGAAAGTGCTGAGATGAGAAGTCATCAAAATTCCCGCCAACAGCAATGAATAGGTGGAAACGTCAGGGGTACACAAACACACTCGAGCACGCTGGAATCTACTCCAATTAGACTTCACATTACTTTGCCCAGTGTGTAACTGAAATATTACCATTACCACCTCATCTTTATGACATGAGCACTGGACTAGAAAATAAAAAGACCAAAGGGTTCAGAGCAGAATCTCAGAATGTAAATAGAGTTTCCCAGGCTAGATGGAAACCACTGGAAAGGAAATAATGGAATTGTGTTTGTTGGCTATGGCCTTTTCACGGAACATCAATTTGGTTATTGAGCACCATTTGTCAGAGGGTTTTCCCTAATAAGAGCCACACCTTTCTGCCTCCTGATGGGGAATCCAACCGCAGCAACTTACTGGTGGCTGCTGGAGCCATAGATGGAAGTTTCTCCATCAATAAAAATCCCCTTTCCCCCCATTTCTTCCAATTTATGAACAGCTGGTTAGTAGGATAAACTTTACTGTTACAGCAATCATTTTTGTCCAGAGGGGGTTTAACGTTGCTATTTCCATTATAGCTATCAGGTTTCACATCTTATTTCCTCATATTCTCCACTATAATTTGGTGGCTTTCAGACAAAGCCATAAAAGGCTAAAATGCCACCTGATCAGCGTATAAGTCAAGGGCAAGGAGAGTCACCTGGTAAAAGGTGCATTTCCTAACATGGGAATTGGAAGGCTGATTCTGATTTTGCATCGAAATGGATTTTATCTACAGAGTCAGTTGAACAATTAGCACTGACTCTCTTGTTGAACCAGTCACATGTTCAAGGTTATTTTCACAGGGATCTGGTGATTTTCATCTTGGCCAGCTTTTGTCTTGACATTCGTATGAGAAGAGGATACTGGCAGCAGTTGGTATTTTAGCTCTGCGCACCCAGGATTAAAGCAAAGGTGGTTCTGGCTAGGGTGGTGTGGTGGGTCATTCCCAAAGAAGGCTGAACAATTGCTCCCACACGGCTTGTGGTGTTGCAGGGTCCCTGTGGACTCTTCCCTCCCCTCCAAGGCGATAACCCTGTGACCCCTCTGACCAAGAGAACAAAGCAGGAGGCAGCACTGGTCACGGTGCAATTTCTTAACTTTGGTCTTAAAAGGCCTGCGGCTTCCCTCTGTGCCTGCACCACGTAAGAGAGCTCAGCAGAGACAGCTGGACCATGGCAGAAGAGCAGAGAGTAAGAGGCCACACGGATGAGAAATGAGGCCCCAACGGCAAGACCCTATACAAGTAAGCAAGGCCGTGTGGATCCTCCGTGGCCCCAATCCTGCTACACAGAGCAGCCTGGCCACACATTCAACCCACAGGATCGTTACGAATGAATAAAACACCAATATTTAAAGCTGCTAAGTTTTGGGGTGAGTTGTTACGCACCAACAGGTTAACTAAAACAATGGGAGAGCAGGTGCTTGGCATTGTGTCCACACCCATCCCCCGCCCAAACCATTTTTTACCATCACCTGATGAGCAGCACATCGGGGGCTTCAGGGAGCCCCTTGTCCCCACTCCCGGTCCACGTGATTTGGGCTGCCCAGGTGTATGCATGTCTCCCGGGCCTGGCCAGTCCGTGTGCTCATTCCCCCTCACCGCAGCAATTCGTGCAGGGATGAGCCAGTGACCCAAATCAATCTAGAGACTCAGTCCCAGGACTTCCGCTGGAACCCTTCCTGCTGGGCTGCAGCGCTGGAAGGAATGGAAACCTAGAGCCCCTGAGGGGAGTGAGGCTGCCTGGGAGGACATCCCGAGAGCAGATCCACGGGCCAAAGACACACAGACGGCAGGTCCTGACGACACCACAGAGACACCCGTGTCCAGCTGCTCCATTCCTGGACTTCGTGTCACATGAGCCAATAAGTCCCCCACTCCACCCTCCCCTTTATTTTTTCCTTAAGCCAGTTTGTCTTGGCTCTCTTTGCCCCCAGGGGAGTGCTGGCTAATGTAAGATGTTTTCTAATTTCATCTTATCTTAATAAAAATGAAAAGCACCAGGGAACATAATGTTAACTGCTTTCCCTGGAGTAAGAGTAAACAATTACATCACATTCCAAGCGCACTGCAACTTTTTCCCCAAGACTTACCATTTTTATAAATCCATTAATCAAATATGCCAGCATTCTTTTCTCATCCTCAAGAGTGAGTGCACTAAAATCAATAATTGTACATAATTAACATCGAGGTAATAAATGCAAGTTTCTAAAGGATACAGAAGAAGCAAACAATTTAACAGGTAAGAACATTGTGCATTTTTTAGATTTAAAAAACTCCCAACAGGCTGTGTTTCTTTTGGTGAAAATATATAATCTAAATGAACATAATTTAAATGTGTGTTTCTCATCTGTCTCAAAGACGGTGTTTCCAAGAAAGGTTCACTTTCTTTCCCTTGGAATTTGGACAGCAAGGTCCAACTTCAAATTTTATATTTCAGAGGAGTTTAGTTCAACAGTTCGTCGTAAAAACTTTCAAACATGCAGCAAAGTCAAAAGACATTTACAGCAAACATCCATACATCCAGCACCCAGATCCCACAATTATCATTTTACAGTATCTGCTCTATCACATAACTATCCCCTTCCCTCTCCATCCATCAATCCAGCTCACTCTGGGGAGGCATCTTAAAGTACATTACAGATGGCAACTACCTCTATTTAATAGCAATATTAATACTAATACAAATAAGAAAATGCCATGTCCTTAGTTTTCATTACACGTGTGAAGGCCTGTTAACAGTTCCCCAAGTTTATTTTTAAAGAAAACTTAAGAGCCTACAGCAAACAGGAGCCAAGTTTCTTGTGTACTGGTTCGTTCTAGGGGAAAGTACTGGCAAAGACTGCTTACCACCCGCTAACAAAGCAATGTCCCTTTCATTCTTTGAGATTCCCATTCCCAGCCTCCTTTGTAGCTGGGTGTGACCATATGACAGTTCTGGCCAATGGGATGGAAGCACAAGTGGTGGTGAGTCTTCCAAGTTTCCTCCCAGAAAGAAAACTACCGTCCATCAATGCCCATGGGCTATACATGGTGGAGGTAAGCCAGCTGCCCCCGGGAAGACAAGGACAACATCCCCGAGGGATAGCAGAGCAACGAGACAGCAGGGACCTGGCTGGTGCTCTAAAGCAGACCTACCTACCCCAACCTTCTGGTCTCACACCTTTAGCAAGAGAGAAATAAACTTGCCATGTTACTGAAGCTAAAACCCAGGATCCTACCAATAAGAGTGCCTTTCTGGATGTGTTTTGTGCCTTTATTTCTATTTTTGCTCAACTAGAAAGTTCACTGGTTCCATTTATTATGAAAAGTCTTGATATTTTTACTTTTATAACTCTTCCTGAGGTTGCAAACACAAAGCCATGAAAACCAAGATTCCAAAATTCAGAAGAAAAAAAAGAAATACAATTCATCTTGTTGATGGTTAAGTTCCAAAACCATTTTCTCAATTCTTAGAACATTTTCCACTGAATCAAGCTGCTGTGCTTTAAAAATTCTTTGGGGACTAAAATTTAAGCCACAAATAAGCAGGAACTGCTTCAAACACAACCAAGTGGAAACACGTAAGGAAAAAAACAACTAGAAAGCAAAGGAGTCATAATTTGGCCTTTGACCCAAAAGGTAAGGCCAATGGATGGACAGGACTGGGCCTCAAGTCTGCCAAACAACTAGAGCCCTTCATGTAAGGAATATATGCCATTTCATTTGAATTTCAAATAGCTGGCTAATAATGAGAGAGATCTGAAGCTTAGGTTACTGGATGAGTGAACTCATTACTCCCCTATCTGCTGCTCTCAAGTCTCCAGGAGACATGGAGTTTGAGTTCACTTGGATGAAACCAGTCTTTTTCTCTCAACAGAAATCCCTTTGTAAAAACATCTGCCATCTCATGTTTGCAGGAAGGTTACCCTCACTCTCTCTTCTCCTGGGCT
Organism: Panthera onca; assembly: GCF_046562875.1. Lineage (NCBI taxonomy): Eukaryota > Metazoa > Chordata > Mammalia > Carnivora > Felidae > Panthera > Panthera onca. Next base: position 26,656,554 of record NC_138354.1, read on the forward strand.
GGAATGTCCTCATTAGCAAGAATTTTAATAGACACCACAAAATGGTATTATTCACAGTGGCAGCTTAAAGCAGTAATTCCCCAATGTACTATTTACGTGGTATTAAGACCCAATCCATGTTATGTTTCAGCCTTTAGCGTGGCTTACTTCACAGAGTCATGCATGGTCTTGCAAACGTGCAAAAGGGCGTTCAGAATGACGGGGTCCTTTGTGGGCTCCTGCTGATGCCTACAAGACATTTAAAGACAATGGTAAAAGCGATGTTCACCCACAGCAATGAAAATATGGATGAGTTTCTCATCTGCACATATCTGAGAAACAGCAAATTACCCAGCTGGCACTGAACACGTAATGGGCAATATTCTGTTTTTCTCTTAACTCTTCTTTCAATAACAAGTTTGCTTTTCTACACATATTCTAACTTCTCCTAAAATTATGGTAAATCCTACAAAACTGCTGCAATTCCTAAGCCAGGCAAAGGGCAAACCTGTTTGTTTTTTTACTACATTTCTTGAACCCTCTAAAGCAGTCTACAACCTGTCTATAACTGTGTTGAGTGCCAGGCAAAATTATTAATTTGGCTTTTCAAATAATATAGAAGGACAAGGTCTTATAACAAGTCCTTATGTGGGGAAAGTAGGTATATTTGTTCCAAGCATATGGAATTAATCTTTTAGTAAGACAACATAAGGAAAGCTTAAAACATACATTATTCAAGCAACATCTAACTCCGTTTTCCAAACTGAGGTTCTTTAGGTACCATCTTAATACATTTTATCTTGCCATATCTATATATTAATCTTTAGAGCAACTTTAACTTTTTAAATTTGACCTTGTCCTAACAGAATACATGAAAACACCAATTAAACTAATTATATTATCTAATATACCTTAAATTAAATATACAATCTTTATGTATTTTTTTAAGTTTATTTATTTTGAGAGAGAAAGGGGGAGAGGGAGAGAGGGAGAGAGGGAGAGAGGGAGAGAGGGAGAGAGGGAGAGAGGGAGAGAGGGAGAGAGGGAGAGAAGGAGAGAGGGAGAGAGGGAGAGGGAGAGAGGGAGAGAGAGAGAGGGAGAGGGAGAGAGAGAGAGAGAGGGAGAGGGAGAGAGGGGGAGAGAGAGAGAGAGAGAGAGAGAGAGAGAGAATGAGTAGGGGAGGGGCAGAGAGAGGGAGAGGGAGAAAATCCCAAGCACTGTCAGTGTGGCGCCTGAAGAGGGGCTCAAGCACGAACTCCAAGATTATGACCTGAGTTCAAGTCAAGAGTCAGATGCTTAACCAAAACTGAGCCACCCAGGTACCCCTACATTTACAACTTTTAAAATCAAAACCAAAATCTCTCCTCCATGTGCCACCTAAAATTATTTTATGTTTCACCAGCAATATGGCAGTTTGGGGAAACACAGATTTAGTCAACAAAAGGAAAGCAACTAAATAGGAAAACTGATAACAAATCTAAACATTGAAGATGGAAAGCTCTCTAGTCCTGAGACCTTGACGAGTATGACTTTATTTTTATCTTTTAAAATGTTACTCCGGGGGCGCCTGGGTGGCTCAGTCGGTTAAGCGGCCAACTTTGGCTCAGGTCACGATCTCGCGGTCCGTGAGTTCGAGCCCCGCGTCAGGCTCTGTGCTGACAGCTCAGAGCCTGGAGCCTATTTCAGATTCTGTGTCTCCCTCTCTCTCTGCCCCTCCCCTGTTCATGCTCTGTCTCTCTTTGTCTCAAAAATAAATAAACGTTAAAAAAAATAAATAAATAAAAATAAATAAATAAAAAAATAAAATGTTACTCCGTAAGGAGTTCATTAACAGAATGCTCCATCCAAATGCATATCAGAGTACAACGTAGGTGATGGCTGGGGTCCAGCTAATACTTATTACTCTGTCTTCTTAAGCACTAATTACAAACTTCTATCATGACTGTTCCTTTTATGTGGTTGTCCCTTCAATGTTATTTTGGATGTTAAATACATCCATATCATTAGGCTTCAAAAGTACACAAACCAATTTCTTATCAACAGGTTTCACAAGGTCATTGGGAATCCCAGCTCCTGGTTTTGCCGTGTTACACTTACTTGATAAAAACTTCCATGATGCATTTGCAAACCTCCACCCGCACACTCTCTTTTTGGAACATGTCCAGAAATGGCAAAAATTTTTCCTAAAAATAAAAAAAAAGCACTCTACATGCAATTTACGCAAGTTACTGGAAGGAATTTGCGGGTCACATTTTCCTCGAAGGTCAAAGCAGAGAAAGAGTTGTTCATCTCTCTAAGGCAGCTCAGAAGAGGACTCCCCTAAAAGCAGGGAGAGGGCCCAGTACTATTAAAACAACTTACATGTTAACAGGGGTCAGGGCTGGGACAGTTAACATTTTGGGAACCATCTGGCAATCTTTAGAGGACCATGGACTTTTCCAGAAAACACAAGGTGGGCTTCCGTCTTTTTTACAATTGTACTGACCAGAGAAAGAAGAGTCAGTTGTTCAGAGTGGCCTCCACATCCCGACTGTGCATTTACTAACTGTGCAACCTCACTCACATTACCCCACCTCCTCCAGCATCCGTTTTCCCATCTGTAAAGTGGGAATCCTAAGTGCTCCTACTTCCAGCAGTGCTGTGAAAACGGTACGAGACAATGCATGCCAAGGTCCAGCACGGTGCTTGAAGAATATGGCAAATGTCCAAAAAATAACAAGTTCTATTTTTAATTAAAAAACACACACACTCCTGTGAGTGCACATGAATGGAGCCAGAAGAGGGGGGAGTGGAAGGGAAGCGGATCCCCTAGGTTTGTACTCGTCCAGGGCACCAGAGCCAACTTGAAGGGACATCATAGGATATTTGAAAGTTTGAAGGACACAGAAAAATCTCAATTCTGTCAGACACTGAGACAACTATTATTTCAACGCCATTTCATAGTTTCGATGTTAGACTGCACGTGTGACATAAGGTCACCTATGAAAATCAATGTGGAAGAGGAGAGGAGGAAGAGAATGTCCAGCCTGACTCCAATGTTTGAGAGGCTGTGTGGTGCTCAAGACAGGCACACATCCCATTAGTGAGTCATGAAAGAAATACAGATGATATTTTTCTTTCAGTCTGTGTACTAATTTTTCAGACGCTGATTAGGTTGTTATGCCATAAATACTGAGGTTGTTTAGACCTAACTACTTTGTAAAAGGAACCATTAAGTATTTCTTTTGGCCCGGGACACCAAGCGAACCTCTGACTCAGAAACAGATTTCCAAAGGTAATTAAGGCACGTTACTTACCACTGAGAAGAGAACGGAGAAATCGTGGAAGTGGGCGATCACTTTCTTAATTATAGACTGAAGCTGCAAAACCACACAGAAAACACATTTTATTTAATAGAACTTGGGTATTTTTAGTTTTCTTTTTAATTTTTAAGTGTTTATTTATTTGTGAGAGAGAGAGAGAGATAGAGTGTGAGCAGGGGAGGGTCAGAGAGAGGGAGACACAGAATCCGAAGCAGGCTCCAGGCTCTGAGCTGTCAGCACACAACCCGACGTGGGGGCTCGAACTCACAAACCGTGAGATCATGACCTGACCCAAAGTCAGACGCTTAACTGACTGAGCCACCCAGGCGCCCCAGAACTTAGATATTTTTAAAAGGCAACCTTCTTTCATTATTTGAAATTACAAGCACAATAAGGGAAACCTGGATCACTCAGGAAAGGGGGATTATTAGGGTGGGTTAGGCCCTGTATTAGTCTGCAGTCTTGGGGAAGCCACTGCTCAGAGTCATCATCGTCTTCTGTGAGATGGAGAGCAAAGCAGTGTCTTGCTCACCGTGAGGATTAGTGGGACAGTTCACGTAAGAGCCTTAGAGCAGTGTCGTGTGTATCCTTGGGAAGCTCTCCATTCAACGCAGCTATGAATATGCAAGAGGTGGGCAAACTTCTTCAAAGGGCCACAGAGTCATCACAACTGCTCAGCTCAGCTATGGAAGCTCAAACGCAGCCCCAGAGAACATGTGAACGAGTGGGTGTGGCTGGTTCCAATAAAACTTTATTCACAAAAACAACTGATGGGCTACATGTGGCCGATGGGTCAGTTTACAGACCCCTGTTCTAGCCCATCATGACCTTGTATTTACTGACTACTTCTGTGGAGAGGCAATGAACTGAGTTTGCCGGTGGAGTCAAAGGCCACGTCACTCACTACCCTGGGATGGTGCACAGTCCGTAAGGTTGGACCCAGATACCCAGGTACCGATGTCCACCAGCCCTCACCCTGAGATGTACCCAGTCCTGCTGACAGGGAGAACCACAGAGGTGCTTTTTCTAAGGAAAATATAAATCCTTGCCGCTGGCTACTGTCAAGAAGAGAGAATTCACTGACAAGTACTTGTGTTTATACTCAAAACACCGCTGTTTAAATCATTTGTTTAAATCACTTAAGACAAGGGGTTCACAACTCATATGGGCGGCTGTCCCGAATGCAGGCTGATCCTTGGGGTACCTTTTACACGTTGCTTCTAGATATGACAGAGTTGTACGGTGTAATTATTCCTCTCTCTTAGGAACGGACTATAGTAAAATTATTGTGTTAAAGTCTTCAATTAAATGGGTCCCTAGGATCAAAGTCTTACCAAATGCTGCTCAACAAAAATTCTAATGCAACTCAGTCTTCATCTGCGCCCAAGATCCTGATGACCCACAAGGGATACGAACTTTGCCCTCACATGCTTTATTCACTCAACGATGCTTACCAAGAGCCTGTTGTGCGCAACTATATATTGTTTTCATCACACCTAGAAAAATGTCAGGTAGTCAGTGCCTACTCAGTAAATTCTAATGATGAACTATTTTAATCTGCAAATGGTGAAAACATTCTTACCAAAATGTTAGAGAGAATTCTAAACTTCTCACAAGAACATGTAATTAATTTTCTTGTATTAAGTTAAGCTAGAAATTGATCACAGGCAATAAATGCCAGAACATCACATTATTAAATACAAAATCAATTATTAATTAGGTCAAAAGTTACTTTAAATGAAGCTTCGCTGGACTCTGTATTGGAGGGGGGAAAATACCTGATATCAAGGACTTTATTGAATCCGCTGACAAAACTACAATATGGACTGTGGAGTAGCCAATAGGAAAATGTAAGTGTCAAATTCCCTGAAGTCGATTCCCAAACTGTGGTTACACGGAGAACGTCCTTCTTCTTAGGAAATACTCACTGAATTCTTCAGAGGCAAAGTCACATGATGTATGCAACATAACCTCAAAGGAGTCGGAAAAAATGTAAACACATATTGATGTACGTGCGTGTGTACACAAGATAATGATAAAGCAAACACGGAAAATGTTCACAGCTGGTGAATCTTAGTAAAGACTAATGGGAGTTCTCTGAGCTATTCTTCCAATTTTCCAAGAAGCTGGACCTTATTTCCAAATAAAAAGTCAGTTTAACTGGAAAACACAGGCCCTTTATTTACTGGTGCCAAGCAAATGTGCCAGAGGATCCCATATGACATCTCACCTAATCCTCACAACCATTCTGAGTGTAGGACTATTATTCCCATTTTATAGGTAAGGAAACTGAGGCACAAGGTTAAGTAACTGAATAAAGTGAGCATGACGAGGATACGGCGGAGCTAGGATTCGAAAAAAAGATTATCTGACTTCACAGCCTAACCCATGCAACATGCCTATTTGGTTCAACAGAATAAAATTTCTAACAGTGTGGAAATGAGAGAAGCAAATCCGTTACCTGAGGGTAGGAGTCTTCAAATGCACGATCTGGAGTCATGTGCTTGATGACATCAGCCAAAACGGTATTAACCTCTCGTTTCTAAGAGAGGAAAATAAACCTGTGTTAGACACTGAAAGGCAGTCGCTGTTTTTCTGGTGGCAAGGACACCAGAATATATATAACTTCAGAATATATCACATACCTTCCATGAAATAGTTTCAAATATTCTGCAGGAAATAGTTTAAGGGGAGAAATTCCACCTATATCACAGCCCTGAAGGGAACTACTTCTGCACCAGGTCAGGACTAAAACGTTGTTCTCAAAGGTTCTGGGGTGTTACAGCTTTCCCTGGATGCTGGTAAAATCAGCCGTGCCACTTTCTGCCTGCCTGTCCAGGCTGTTCCCCAGGCACTGGCAGGAGCACTGAGGCATTGTGGGAAGTGCACAGAGTCAGCCCCTCTGAGCTGAGCGACCTTGATGCTCACTTCACTCTTGTCATTTCTATCAGGGGTCGGCCAACCACAGCCCAAATTCAGCCCTGGGCCTATTTTTGTACAGCCCACGAACTGAAAATGATTTTTACATTCAAACAAAAGAACACTTCATGACCCAAATTATGAGACTCAAATTTCAGTGTGCATAAAGTTTATTGGAACACGGCTGTGCTCACTCTTATTGTCTGTGGCTGCTTTCACATACAATGACAGAGTTGGATACTTGTGACAGAGATTGTATGACCTACAAAGCATCAAATATTTACTATCTGCCTCTCCACAGAAAAGGTACACTGACCCGTGGAATAGTGAAGCCTCCTGGCAAGGTCTCTATGAGGCTGCACAGCTTACAGGTAAAGTGCTTGGTATTTGTTACTTAAGGTATTTGTATCACACATATCTGTCATCTAAAGAGCTGCCGTTATATTTACTCTCTCACTTAATGCTCATTCATCTCCTTGGCATGAACGGGATTATCCCCATTTCACAGATGAGGAAGTGGAGGCTCAGACAAGTTAAGTGATTTAGCTTAGTGGTGATTCTGAAACTGGGATTAGAAATATGCCAGGGCAGCTGGAACATCTTGTAACAGAAAGCGAGGAGGGCATCAAAGACTATGGAGAGCATGTCAGAAGGACTCGGGAGCCACTTGATGACACACCCACTGGACAAAGGGGACAAATGAGCATCAGCAAGAATAATGTAACTCAAGTATATTTAAATCCATGAAAGATACCAACAACTACTCACTGGTCACCTTTGGGGATGCTGAGGAATCAAATCCTTATCCTACAACTAGCAGAGGAGAAAAAGCAGCATCAATCCTGCCTTTTTCTATACAAACTTGCACTTCAGGGTAACCAAATACCTGACACGAGGAGGCTGTCTTTCTACAAGTATCCCAGCTAATAAACAAAGAAAAGCTGCTAATAATTCCAAGGATCACCAATTTGCAGCCCCTAAGAAACTATGAGATGCAACGAGCTTCGGCGGCTGCCCACAATATAGGGAGGCAACCAGCCACCATGAGCCTCCCAGGAGAAGTAGCAAACCAGCACCCGCAGGGCCAAAAAAATCGAATCTGAAGCTGATTAAGTTTCTAGAACTAACTGCCCACTGACAGGAAATAGCAGAAGAACACAGTGGACACCACCACAAGACACAACTAGCCAGACCAGACGGGGAAACTCTACAGGACAAAAGACCCAAATTCTTCCACAAATAAATCACAGACGGAGGATAAAAGGGGAAGGGGAGGAGGAGGGGAAAAGAGAGAGAATTTGTAACTTAAAAGAACTCTTAGGAGTCTACTGCCATGTATGGGCCTTATTTTAATCCTGACTGAACAATTAAAAAAAAATACAAGACAACTGGGGAAATCTGAACATTGAATGATTTTAATTTTTTATTAATTACTAATTTTTTTGTTGGGATAAGATTAAGGGAATCTTATATTTAACACACATGTGCTGAAAACTGACAGATGAAAACACAATGTTTGAGATTTTCTTCAGAATAATCCAGGGGTAAGGGTATAAATGAAACAAGATTTGTCACGAGTTGGTCATTTCTGGGTGAGGATTATAAGGGAAATCATATGTTTGAAATTTCCAAAATAAGGATAAAACAAAAATTGGACAAAATAAACAAAGTCAACAGACCAGCCTTATATAATGTTTAAAACGAGGCCAAAACCAATTTATCAAGTTAGAGGGCAGGACGGTGGCCCCCAAAGGCTGGGGGCTGTGACTAGGAGCAGAGTCCAGGGAGCTCGGGGCTGATTCCTGACTTCTTGATATGGACCATGATCACGCGGATATACTGTCTGAAGATTCATTAGGTAGCAAACTCACAATACATGCATTTTTTGGCACGAATGCCTGAATTCAGTTTTTAACAGCTGATGAAAATAAGCATTTTGGCAATAGGATGTGAACCCAGTCCTGCCTGCTTCTAAGGTCTGCTCTCTGACACACACAGTATTTCCCAGACTGAGGTTCTGTCTGGGCACAGGGAAAGAAGTCCCTCTGCTTAGAAAAAAATTACACGTAAGTCAAATATGTTTGAGAAATGCTACTTCCTGGACCCCCAGGAAGAGTCCCAATGCACTTTAGAATGTAAGCATCTAAGGGATCCTATGGGGGAAAAACTGCTTCCCTTGGTAATGGAGCATTTCCCCAATTTGCACGTGAGCATGACACTTTTGTGACAGTACGCATATCAACCCTCCACCACACTATAGTATAAAAGGATGCCATTTTTATAAATTAAGGACGATTACCACTGTAAAATGCCTAAATGCCTATTCTAGCCTTATTCATTATTATAAACACGAATAAAAACATAATTCTTCCAGGGGCGCTTGGGTGGCTCCGTTGGTTAAGCATCAGACCTCAGCTCAGGTCATGATCTCACAGTTGGTGAGTTTGAGCCCCACATCGGGCTCTGTGCTGACAGCTCAGAGCCTGGAGCCTGCTTCGGATTCTGTGTCTCCCTCTCTCTCTGCCCCTCCCCCTGCTCACACTCTGCCTCTCTCAAAAACAAACCAACATTAAAAGATACCAAAAACACAAAAAAACCCATAATTCTTCCCAAAACGATCCCACAGCCGCACATACCGTGAAATGCTTGCAGGTGTACTCCACCCATACCTCGGCACAGTTAACGTAGTCCTACAGAGAAAAAGTAAAGATGTGTCTACAACAGGAACACCGTGGCTAACCCTAGAGTCAAAGCTCATCATATGCAGATCCCTTCAAGGGTTCTGATAATCACTAGAGATGACAAGTGATAGGAATTCCAAGACGGTTTGGCTCATCTACAGAAAAGTCTAGCCCACTGATCTATCTTACCCTAAGAAGCAAAAGTTATATAGAAACACAGGAGTTGCTGGAAACTAACTAGACTTCCATTTCTGAATAGCTGCTTGGGCCAAAATAGAAATCCGGGAAAAACTGAAGGGCAGCGGAGATCAAAGTCAGGAGTCCTGGCCACACCTCAACAGAGACACTGACCGTGGATCTGGTTGAAGAGCTTTGCTTAAATGTGATTTTTGCAGGTTCTGAGAAAAAAAAAAAACAGACATCCTGCCTTTAAAACATAAACTCTGGGGCGCCTGGGTGGCTCAGTCAGTTAAGCGTCCGACTTCAGCTCAGGTCACGATCTCGCGGTCCATGAGTTCGAGCCCCGCGTCGGGCTCTGGGCTGATGGCTCAGAGCCTGGAGCCTGCTTCAGATTCTGTATCTCCCTCTCTCTCTGCCCCTCCCCCGTTCATGCTCTGTCTCTGTCTCAAAAATAAATAAATGTTAAAAAAAAAAAATTAAAAAAAAAAAAAACCCATAAACTCTTTTTCTGATAGAGAGGTGATGTACAGGTCGTAAAAAGGTTAAGAAAGCGCTGAAGATTTTAGGTAGTAAATTCTGTGTTAGATTCAAGTGGGGGTGGGGGACCCACGGAGATACACCGGGATGGTCATGGAAATGGCAGTTAACAGCTAAATAGAGCTGCCTTCCCTGGAAAACATTCATGTGAAAAAAAAAATGCTCGAGGAAAAATACAGTCTGCAAGTGTATCTCTTCTGCTCTGACACTTTAAGGAGAAGAAAATAAAGAGAAAATGGGAGGGAAGAAAACACTTATGTCATTCACACAAGAAAAGCCAGATGAGAAGGTGAACTTAATGAGGCCATGTGAAGTTATAGACTGAAGGAAACCATTAACATGGGCTTTTGATGCAAGGGTGCTTTGAAGCACTCAGGGACAGACCCCACAGGCCCAGAGACTTTGGACTTCTGCATCCTAAAGAAGCTTTTTAGTTAGCCACTCGGGTTAAACAGAATTTCAACAGCTGAAGTTTAGTGAGGGTTTTGTTCAACTTAACATAGGTATGTGATTTTGTAAACAAGCTTCTAATTTTTCTAAGTTATATCAGTATTCTCAACACACTACTGTAAATGCAGTGACTGGTAAGGAGGTTATAACTGAACTCTAATATTTCCTTCTTGGTAAATGACTGTAAATGCTACACACCCACATTCAATTATTTGCTGTGTTTCAGTCTACATGTTTGTGTCCAAAACGCATATGTTGAGAATCGTAGCCCCGCAATGTGACAGCATTAGGAGTGGGGCCTTTGGGAGGTGATGAGGTCATGAGGGTTGAACCTTGATGAATAGGATTAATGTCCTGATAAAAGGGACCCCAGAACACCCTCTCCCCTTCACCCCCTCTCCACCTAGGGAGGAGGAGAAGCTGGCAGTTGGCAATCCGGAAGAGGGCCTTCACCGGAATCCATGGTGTCCCCGATTCCAGACTTGTAGACTCCAGAAGGGCAAGAAATCAATTTCTGTTGTTTGCAAGCCACCTGGTCTGTGGTGCCATTAAAGCAGCCAAGCTGAGATATGCTGCTGGCAGGAGAGGAAGGGTTTGAAGGTGGTGAAGTCTGCCCAGCTGGTCCTTCAGCCGAAGACAGGCAGGGCCATTTACCCAGTGGCGGCCACGTAACTTGCTGATGTGTTGCCCATGAGGACGGTGAGACGTGAAACCCAAACTCTACAAGATTATGGCCATCGCTGCATACTGTTCCAGCACCTAACAGCAGTGGATCCATCTTTCCACATCTCCGTCCAAGGGGCAACAATTAGAATTCCCTTTTGCTAATCATACGTTTGACTGCTGAGCTTCCATTTAAGAATATCCTACTCAGTTGATATTTTCAAATCCAAATACTAAAGACAGCTGCATTTGGATGCTGTTTGCTAAGTCAGAGCAGAGGTCTTTCAAAGTTTCAAATATTTTTTCTCACTTTACGCTTTTACTACATCTTGAAGCCTAAAGAATTAGACATAATTAGGATAGAAAAATCAAAGAAATATATCTTTAGAGTTATCAATTCTCCACTATAGGTTAACGAAAATAATTTAAAATAGTATCATTTCTTGGGGCACCTGTGTGGCTCAGTCGGTTAAGGGTCTGTCTGACTTTGGCTCAGGTCATGATCTCATGGTTCGTCGGTTCAAGCCCCATGTCAGGCTCTGTGATGACAGCTCAGAGCCTGGAACCTGCTTCAGATTCTGTGTCTCCCTCTCTCTCTGCCCCCTCCCCTCCACCCCCTCAGCTCACGGTCTGTCTCTCTCCAAGTAAATAAACATTAAAAAAAATTTTTTTTAAATAGTATTATTTCTTAAAACAAAATAAAAACCCAGACGTAGGATTAGTGAAAATATCTTTTTTTTTTTTTTTAAACCAAGAATTTACTGCCAGACTTGGACAAAAGGCAGTCTATCTGAGGTCTGAATGGTCACCCACCTGTGGATTCTTCAACTTAGTGATAACTTTCCAAGCTTCATTGAGAATCTGGAGTCGATCACCCTCAGGAGGGTCAGCCAAGGCTAAGTTTAACCCCAGTGAGCGAAAAAGAAGATGCTTAAAAAAAAAAAAAAAAAAAAAAAGAATAGCAAACCATTGCAATACTGGAGATTTCAAATCAGAGCACCTTGAGGCTTAGAGGAAAAGGCTGTAACCCTTAGCTCGTCTCATGGCTAATCTTCCAACATCTTCCTGAAGTTCTACCGCAGCCCTACATGCAAGTTAGAGACACTCAAAACAAAGAGCTGGCTCTGTGCATTGCTCTGATTCACGAGACACAACATTCTTGTGGACAGAGCTTTTTATAAATCATGAGTGAAGATACATTTTTAAAAGATGGAAGCCCAAGCCTTTCCTAAATACTTCACAGAGAGCTACTTCGATAGACTTAGGACTCACTGGCAGCAACTTACATGTGTCTAACAATCCCAATCACTAACTCACCTTCCAGCATGTTCTTCGGAAACAATGCCTGTTTTCTCTGTCGGCCCAAGAACCCCCACACAGCACCCTCTCCCTCGAGAGCTGTCGGGTAAACAGTGCCTATCTGTTCTCCCACTGAGCATCTGGTCAAGAGCCTACCTTGGGGAAACCCGACTCATCACACTCTTTAATCATGCCAATGAAATCCATGGACCTCGTGGCGATGAACTCGGCCCGGAAAGCGGACATCACGGAATTCAACAGCAAGGCGCTGCAAGACCCAAGTGCCCCATATCAGAAGAACTTCCTCTTAATGAAAAGTGCTTTAATTTTAAGCACATATGTTGCTGGGAAGGATGAATGAAAGCTCTTTAAAGGTAAGGCTGGAAAAGAATTTTAAAAGGCTGGAGTAAAAAGGCAACCTGTAGAGACTAACACAGTGTTCTGTACTTATTTGGAACTCAATAAATGTTGAATCGGCTAGCTGGATTGACGGACAGCAAGCAATCACATCCATTTAAACAGATGCAAAATGAGCATGGTGCACTAATAAAACTAAACATCAAGTAATAATATTGATCCACGCTGCAAATATATACCCCCATCTCTTACAAAAAGCACTGTTCTGGGACCTAGGGACATGTGACTTAGGGACACCTACCACAGAAGGGAAAAGAGAGGGGAAACCTCTTGTGCCTGGAAGACAGGAAGATGGAATTTATCTCAACCCTTCCACTTACCACAGCCCCATGGGGAAAGGACTATTATGAAACCCATTTTACAGATGAGGAGACTGAGGCAGAGAACTCAAGTAAGTGACCCAAGTTCACAAAGCTGAGAAAGAGTAGAGCCAGGCACAGGAAGACGATCAGACTCCAGTTTCCCGACCTCTGTGCCATCCTGGCGCTCTGCTGACCCTCTTGCCCACGTGAGCATGCCAAGCTCAAAAACCAATCCAAAACAAAACACAACAAAAACAAATGACTTCCATTTCCAGACCCATGCTTTATGAATTTAAAAATACTTACTTGTTTCCTAGTTTCTTACATCTCTCCATCATCTCAGTTAGCAGGGCCTAATTAAAAATAATAATGAAAATCATGAACTTGGAGAATCTGAAACGACATTTCTCACAAAGACATCTCCAAAGTAATACTCTAAAACAGATGTAGCCACATGCCCATTTCCAGAACTCTGTGTCTGGCGAAGATAGGGAGTCAGGGGCAGGGGCAGGGAGGAGTTCAACTGTATGGCACTAAACATCATGGGTAAGACCTCAGGCCCTGATGCCCTAGGGCATCAGGCACACTTGGGCTCAAATCCAGTCTCACCAACTACCAACAACGGGCCTTGGACCAGTCACCCAACTTGGTGAAGCCTGGGTCTCCTCCCCCTTTGCCAGAGGATGAGGAATAAGCAACTCAGGGCCTGGGGGTTGTGTGGGAATCTGCTCTTAGGGACTGGATGCCTCTGCCTGGCCGAACATAGTGCTGACTGCCCCTCTTCTCAACAGGTTCTGAGTAGAGCCTGAGACCCTGCCCCATAGGGCTTAGGGGTGGGACTGGGGGTGTAGAAGTGGCCTGCCCTTTTCTGTTTTCACTGAACAGCTCATCCTAAGGGGGGAGGAAGGGGGGAGAGATCTAGATTGGGTGAGGGGGGTGAGGGTGTCAGGAAGGCAAGTGTGTTGTGTTACTGTGTCAATAAACTGATTTAAAGTTAAAAAAAAAACAACAAAAAAAACCCCATCACATGTGCAAGATTACCCCAGGACGGTGAGGGGTCTCCTGAACACTAGACACCAATGAGAATGGAAGTTTCTTGACTCCCCACCTCTCCTGTGATGCACCGTCCCCCTCCAGGTCCTCCCCATTTCACTGAGAATTTGCTAGCGCCCACTGTCCATGGTGAGATGCACTCCGCATTCATGATCCCCCCTCTCACAACCAGCCAGGAGGCAGGCTCTCTATTCTGCCACTGCACAGGTGAGAGACCAAGCCATGTAACAGTGAGTGGCCTGCTTGCACCAAGGTGACACACAGAGCTACCGCGGGCCAGATGTGACCCAGGCAGCCTGGCACCAAAGGCTAACCTCATCACTTTTCCTCCCAACAAATTTTGAGGCATATATTTCCTCCAAAAGGAAGTAAATGTTTTACTCACTGGAATACTGTTAATGGCTTTAGAGCTATCTTAAGACAATTACGTATTTCTAATCAAAGAGTTCTTGTTCTTTAAAAAAAAAGAAAAATCAATGGAAGAGGTATCCTTTAGGTCAGTGGTTTGGGTAAGGTTTTGAATGGCATAGACAAGGTCAACAGTAGAACTAAGGAGAAAGAGTGCTCACCAGGCTCCCAGCTAAGCACCACTGCTGCCTTTTCTTGTTTATGCTTCACAGTATCCTTGGGAGGCCCGCCTAAGTCATTCCCACTTCACAGAAGAGAAAGTCCAAGCTCAGATACTTTGACTTTAAGTCACTTCCTAGTAAGTGGTGGAAATGAGATTTGTAGGATTCTGGCCCCCAGTTTTCTTTAGTGCAACTGCACCCCTTCCAGATGTGTCCCTTTGTGTCCTAGTGTTGCCTGAATAATTAAGGTAAAAGCTGATGATGGAGATACTGGCTGTACCCCAGAACCCTGATTTCATTCAGGTTTCTGTCTCTGCACCACAAATATCAGGTTGGGTGCTGTTATGGACTGAATTAGGTCCCCTCCAAATTCTTATGTTGAAGCCTTAAAGCCCAACGTGGTTGCATTTAGAGGCAGGGCTTTTAAAGACGTAATAATGAGAAATAAGGTCCAAAGTGTGGGGCCCTAATCCAATAGGACTGGTGTCTCTTTAAGAGGAAGAGACACCAGGAACACACATGCACAGAGAAACAACCATGTGAGGACACAGTGAGAAGGCAATGCAAGCCTCATGAAAAACCAACACTGCCAGCACTTTGATCTTGGACTTCTAGCCTCCAGGACTGTGAGAAAATAAATTTTCCACACATTAACAAAAATTTTTTAATGTTTATTTATTTGAGAGAGAGAGAGAGAGAGAGAGAGAGGTTGAGAGAGAGAGAGAGTGCGAGCAACAGAGAGGCAGAGAGAGAGGGAGACACAGAATCTGAAGCAGGCTCCGGGTTCTGAGCTGTCAGCACGGAGCCTGAAGCGGGGCTCGAACCCACCAACCAGAGATCATGACCTGAGCCAAAGCTGTATGCTCAACCAACTGAGCCACCCAGGAGCCCCGAGAATATTTTTTTTTTTTGTTTAAGCCATCCAGTCTGTTAGGGCAACGTACTATGGTCTGAATGACCACCCAACTCCCAAGGAGAGGATATTAAGAGGTGATCAGGTGATGAGGGTGGAGCTCTTACAAATGGGATTAATACCCTTATAAAAGTGGCCCAAGAAAGCTCCCTTGTGCCACATGAAGGCATAGCAAAGGCAGCCATCTACGAACCAGGAAGCAGACCTTCACCAGACACCAAATCTGTTGGTATCTTGATCTTGCACTTCCCAGCTTTAGAACCGTGGGAAATACCTGTTACTTATCAGTCACTCAGTTGTGGTATTTTGTTATAACAGTCAGAAGGGATTAAAACATAGCCTGAGCAAATTAACACAGATCCAAACCTATCACAGTGGTCTCATTCCCTTTGCTAATGGGGGATTTATACAATTGACGCATGAGAAAAGGTTTCCTTGTTCTTAAACAGGAACCCAAGGAACTGAAGGCTCCTCATCTTTCTGCCTCTGGATGCTGCCATGTCTGGATGTGATGACTGTAACGGCTGCAGCCACTTTGCTATCTGAGGATGATGGACAGAACCTGCCTCGCCCACGGCCTTTACCTGTTGTGTCAGAGAACACACTGAATAATTTTTGTAGGGCCAGTTAGGTGTTTGTTTCTTATAGTCAGAAGCATCTTAGCTGATGATAAAGTTGCCAATGTCACAAGTGGCTTCCCTAACCCTCTCATGGGATATTTATACTTGAAAAGTCATTCTTGGAGACCAGTATCAAAGTGGTTTCTGGAAAAGATTGAGAAAGAGAGATTCTACAGGATTATCAGACTGATACTTCCCAACACACACAAATAATCACACATTCAATACCTACTTATGGAGAAACTTTAAGACACTAAGTAGTATTCTAGGCACTGGGGACAAGGCAGTGAGGAAATCAGAAAACCATGCCCTCATGTGGCTTATTCTCTTACACACCCATGTGCACGCACACGAGCTCTTGGCCCACTACCTTTGACAAGATGAATTAGGGCAAATGCCAACATATGGACAAAACATCCTGGCCATTAAGACAAGTGCGTCAAAAGTTCTCTTTTTCACAGGATACAAATGCATTAAAAATGTATCCAAAAATGTAACTTAAAAATTTTTAAAAGCTCTGTGATAATATAGGAATATAGAAAATGCCCACAAGTGTCCACGGAGCCAAATGATATGGATCTCAGGCAGGTCTGTTAGAGGTTATACATTTCTTCTGAGAAGTGACAGGATTGATTATCTTTGGCAAGAACAAGAGGAACAATAGCTCAAACCAGACTGAGATCGAAACAAGCCTATTGGCTGGGATAAACTATGAAAATGTGCAGCTCAGCATATTAGCTCATACACACACATCAGAACTTAGAGGACACGGGAGACTCAGAAGGCCCCTACATTTATTTGTGTATTTGTTTTTTCATAAAAACTATAAAAATTGGGGCCACCTGGGTGGCTCAGTCGGTTAAACGTCTAACTCTGGATTTTGGCTCAGGTCATGATCTCACAGTCGTGAGATTCAGCCCCGGGTCGGGCTCCACAGTAAGAGTACGGAGTCTGCTTGGGATTCTCTCTCCCTGTCTCTTTCTGCTCCTTCCCTGCTCCCACTCTCTCTCTCCAAATAAACTTAAAAAAACACAAAAAACACTATAATAAGAAATGATTATGGAAAAAAAAGTTTAAGCCATACCACCTTATAGTAAGTAAAATGTGAACGCTTTCCTTCCTAACTCCCGCTTCCTAGGAAATCACCAGTGTCAACAGTGTGGTGTTTATCTTTCTAGACCTCTGTCTATATCCTGTGAATATATAGCTTTTTTTGTAAAAGCCCAGCTTGGGATTTTTTGTTTTATAAAAACGAATAATCTTGTACACATTGGGGTCACAAGTTGCTTTTTTTACTCAAGAATCTAGCATGGGCCTCCCTCTTCCCATGTCAGTACCCACACATCTACCTTATTCTTAATGGCTGAGGAATCCCTACCACACATAGAACATTATTGTTCCGATTGTTGCTGATACACTTTAAAAGTTTTTTTATTTTGAACCAATTACAGACTCATAAGAAATTGTAAGAATAACAGAGGTCCTGGGTAACTGTCCCCCAGCTCTCAGCAATGGTGACATCTTACTTAACTACAATTGCATTATCAAAGCCAGGAAATTGACATTGGTAGAATACCATTAACTAGACTATTCCACCAGGTTTTCTGTTCACGCTTTATTGTGGGGAAAGGGGAGATCTTTGTGACAATTCATTAATATATATGAGTTTATATAACCACCATCTTATTTAACTATTGGATTTTTAATGTCATCTCCAGATGAGGGTTATTTACCTACTTCAAAAGTACAGGAAACGCAAAAGAAGTTGGACCAATACCGTGTTTCTAAAAGCTTTCTAAATTGAGAGCAACTCTCATGCAGCTAAGAGTGCTCCCAGATTTGTATTTCTGCTTTTGCTACATAACCTTCCAATCAGTGTTTACAAGTACTGCTTCATTAAAAAATATATATAGATTGAATATATACGTATCCTATTTTCCTTATTTCTCTGAATGAAGCAAATATGTAATGGGTGGGCAAAATCATAAACTGATCTTATGTCCCTTCCCCCGCCAGTCCAAGTCTCAAAGAAAGTATTTCAAAGTGAATAAAAAGAAATCCTATACCCCACACATTACAAGGAGGAAATTTTAATTTCTCATATTATTTCTCTTTCACTGGCAATTTTTTCCTAATTCAACAGAATGAAAGTGATACGCCTATACGCTTCGGCAGAAGTCAGCAATGGCCAAGGCTAGTGCTACATGTGCACTGCCAGCCGCATCACGTGTTAGAGAATTTACAGGGCAATTCGTAGTATGCCCATTAGGTAACAGTCCCATGGGTCAGTTTGTTAGGGCCTTTAAATCCCTCCTCAGGTATAGCCATTAACAGCAGTTTCTAGAAAGAGTTTAGGAGTTGAGAGATCTCCTGAGTTCAGAGTTACCGATAAAATGGCTACATGGCTTTGACTCTTTCTAGTGGTGTGACCTTAGCAAGTTGTAAGCCTCGGGGGCCTCATCTGTATCACAGGGATAACAACAAAACCTAGCCTCGGGAAGCCGAGCGTGAGGAAGGCAGACCAGGCAATGGAACTAACACAGGGCCTGGCACCCAGAGAGCCTCAGGAAAAGGGGATTATGTGAAGGGCTCCAGGGCTTAGCATCTCTGACTCACTTCCCACCTCCACTCCTCACATCTAACAAATTCGACTCTGAACACCTCCTGACATGACTGAGGGTCACAGAACTTAACAGGTATTTGTTCTGATGTGAAGTGAGGGAAAAGCACCACAAAATTACGCACACAAAATCCTTACCTCTAAAACAAAAATACAGAGCAAGAACCGGAGTGGACAGAGAAATATGAGTACGGAAACATATCAAAATGTTAACACGGCAGGATTTTAGGTGGCTCTTTTTCTCCTTTTCACCTGTCTTTTCCAAATTCTTTCCAGTATATGTATTTTTATTAAGGTTTTCTGATTATAGAAATCTTCTCCTTCCCGTTCCGCGGCTTTCCAACCCTTCTTCTTTCTCTCATCCACCTGGTCTGCACCTGCCAGTCTGAGGTTCGAGTGTTGCTTGTTTCCCATCGTCCTCCTGATGGAAGTTCTTCAAGCTCTGCCTGATCTCCACCACACCACGTTCGCCGACTCTGTAACCCGGTCCACATCCAGCCAGCCCAGTTTCTCCCTGTTCTCCAGTAATGCTGGTCTCCTTAATATGCCTCTTACCTGCCTCTACGTGTACAGTTCCTTCCCTGGGCCCTTCCTTTACTCCCTGAACCCGCCCCCTACTTGTTTCCTGACTTGCAGGTCAGCCCAGACCCCCATTTGCCTCAGTGAGTCCCGTAGAGACCAAACATAAGGGTGGTAGCTGCTTGCTTTGCCTGGTGCCCCTATCTCTTGGCCACGCACTGATGTGTATTATCACGGTCACTTCATGACAGCCCTTCAGGGAAGGTTCTAGCGTTGGCCCCATTTTACAGCTCGTAAAACTGAGGCACAAAGAGATCAAGGAGCCCAAGGCAACACAGCCATAGTCTGAACCCAGGTCAGCCCAACTGCCTGTCCGGCCTCTAAAGATGCACTTTCCTCTTCATTCATCCAACATTTACAAACCGCACTGCACAGCTTAGCAAGGGACCACATGGATTCCCCGTCAGACAAGACCCACCACTCATGTCAGGGACCAGAACTTTCACCTTCTACACCTCCCATACCACCTCTGGCAAACGAAAAGCTACTGAAAATGATAAAAAGCTTACCAAGGGATTTGTTTTCACTGCCCAAAAACAGATCTTAAGAGATGGTTACTTTTTTCCATGCAGAATGTGCCTGAAATTGAGGGCATAAGTCCGCTTTTTTACTTACTATAATATTATTTCAGTTGTATGGGGGCAGGGATCCTGTCTTCAAACAACAAAAAAGTCTTTCTAAATAATGATTTTTTTTTTTGGATTTCAATTTCAATCTGAAATTTCATATGGTAGATATTCATGGCTGAAGCCATTTCTCCTGTCCCCTATCTTACTGCCTGCCCTGTATATTTTCGGCCAAACTGACAACCCCCTGTTTGGGAGGCATGGCCTAATGTCCCAAATGACACATCCCAGCCACTCAGAGTTTTTAGGCATGAGACACACCCATTTTCAACACCACCTTCCACAATGACATGGATTCTTCTGCATTTCGAAAATGATTAACATTTTTTTAACGTGATGCTGCAAGTCCCGTATTTAAGTGCCCGAAGAATCAGAGTTTATTATTATTCGGGTGACCTAATTTTTTTAATCACTTCTTCTGGCACAGTAATGATTTCCTAGAGTTTTACTCCCTGGGAAAGCTGTGTTCCCAGCTTCCGCCATCCTTTGAGATTACTGGTGCTTAAAATAAAAGGAAGAATGCCTTATGACAGGTACCTTTTGTTTTAATCCGATTTGTCCTTTTCGTTAAAATAAGGAGGAAAAAAAAAACAGTGTTCCCGTTTTCAAATTTTCAAACCCATCAAGCCTGCTCACAGGCTGTAGTCACTCAACTGAACAGGTGGGGGCGCCTCTCCTTCTAGTCAGGCTTGCGGTACCTCTTCCCAGGAGCCTGGGCCACGGTGTGGCTGCTGAGACTCCCGAAATCACAGAGATCGACCAGCAAATTTTCAATCTTCCATACATATTGACTTGATTTAAAATCAACTTAATGGTAAAAAAGTCACCTGAAATTTAAGATACCCCTTTTTTTCTCCTCATACTTCAGGATTCAGGAAAATTGAAATGGAAGTAATGCATTATATTTGGTTGAAAAAGTTAGAAAACACAGATAGGCCAAGAAAAGGAAGTTAAGACGATACAAAATCTCACCTTCCGGTGCTATTTCGACATCCCCCCTCCCCAGTTCTCTCATACAGATATAAAAATCATGTCCACAGTCCTGAAAACACAACAAACACTCCAGTGCTACGAGTGGGGGACTCCACCAAGCAACGCAAATCGATTGTCCTATTCGATTTGTGCAAAAAACCCCCCAAAACAGGAATTAACGCTTCCGTTTCAAAGATGAAAAAAAAAAGACTCAGAGCGGTTAGGTAGGGACAAGTGACTTGACTGTTCTGTCCCGACAGCTGGAAGCAATGGAGCTGAGATTCAGACCCAGGCACCCCGACTCCAGGGCCCAACGTGAACACCGGGCCATGCTACCACTTAGAATACACACAGCAAGACACGTAGCCTCCTTGTTGGACACACCGGTTATTGCGAACACCCTTACATCATTATGTACAGATCTTCATCATGGTCTTCCATCATTTTAAATAGGCCCTGCAACATCCCATTGAACCTACATGGATCCCCAAATCTAAGCAATCCCTTGTGATGACAGCTTCCAATGCTGTGCCAGCACGAACCCATACACCTGGATGTACGTGTGCATGCCTGTGTCTTTATGCACTTGTCCAATTATTTCTACATGCTATTCTTTTTTTTAAGTTTACTGTTTGAGAGAGACAGAGACAGTATGAGTGGGGGAGGGGCAAAGAGGGGGGGTGGAGAGGGAGAGAGAGAGAGAGAGAGAGAGAGAGAGAGAGAGAGAGAGAGAATCCCAAGCAGATTCCAAGTTCAGCACGGAGCCTAACGCAGGGCTTGAACCCACAAAACCATGAGATCGTGACCTGAGCCGAAATCAAGAGTCAGAAACTTAACCGATTGAGCCACGCAAGCACCCCTTACATTTAATTTTACCGTTGTAAGACCATTAACGTGAGATCTACCTCTTAACACATTTTTTAAGTGTGTGATACAGTATCGTTAACTACAGGTACAGTGTTGTACAGATCTCTAGAGCTTATTCATCTTGCTTAATTGAAACTTTAAGCCCATTTTTAAAAAACTGATTATTTTGAGAGAGAGAGAGAGAGAGAGAGAAAGAGATAGAGTGCCAGCAGGGGAGGGGCAGAGAGAGAGGGAGAGAGAGAATCCCAAGCAGGCTCCATGCTCGAATCCACGAAACCGTGAAATCATGACCTCAGCCGAAACCAAGAGACCAAGCCACCACCCAGGCTCCCCTACGTGATAACCTCCCCCTTTTTGTAATATTTTTATTTATTTTTTAGAGAGAAAAACAGAGCATGAGCAGGGGACGGGCAGAGAGAGAGAGGGAGACCTAGAATCTGAAGCAGGCTCCAGCTGAGCTGTCAGCACAGAGCCTGATGTGGGCTTGAACCCACAAACTGTGAGATCATGACCTGAGCCGAAGTGGGACGCTTATTAACTGAATGTGCCACCCAGGCACCCCCACTCTGCAATATTCTTTAAGAGGGATTGTTTAGTCAAAGTCATATCCTTTTATCTCTTTCTTTATGGCTGTCAAGGTATTTGCAGCTTCCAGGAAAAGGGAGGTATACTTGAATTTTGCTCTCCACTATGTATCAAGTGCTCTCCACTATGTAGCAAGACCCCTTCTTCCTTCTCCCCACAGACTAAATTCTGAACCATCTGCTGAAGTAGCTTCATCTACCACAGTTACCAGGCCAAGTAGAACTGGTGTTCTACTTCTCAGTCTTGGGTAAGAAAAAGAATATTTCTGCTAGTATTCTGATTGTACTTGAATTCCTAATGCTACTTCGATTAGACCAAAAAAAAGAAGGAACAGGAAAAAAATCTTATAAATGCAATTACCTGAGTTTCACTTTCCCTCTGTAAAACGGGGCAACTGTTACCTGTTCTACCAACTTCTTAGATTACTGTAAACACGAAAGGGGGGCATGAAGTTTAGTGAACTAAGAAGCAATGAAACCCACTGGCCCCGTAGCCACATTCTACGGGTTGCTGTCCAGTCACCATGACCTGAGGTACGTGACCTTTCAGAGGTATTTGGCCTCTCTGAGCCTCCCTCCCAGAGTTGTTAGATGAGACAACCAAGGAAAAGTGCTGAGCACAGAACCAGCCACCATAGTGAGCCCTACCCTTTGAGACGGCTGGCTAGCACTGGGGTTGCTGTGGCCATTATCAATGGGCCCTGTTTACATCCCCGAGCACCATGGTGTAGAGGTTGTGACAACATAATGGAAGAGAGGGGAGCCCCAGCATTCCTCCTGTGTGAACTTCACACCGAAGCCACCTGGCAGTTACCTCGGGGGCATGGTAGGAGATGCACTGGAAGATCCAATCCATGGCAGGTGAGTACAAGGGCAGGTAGGATGGGAGCTCCACTCCCTGGACCACCAGCTGGTTCTGGACTGTATCGCCATGAATCTATAGGAGACCAAATAAACACTCAGAAAACGAGGGGAATAATAATCAACGAAGAGCAAGTAACTCACAGACTTACTTGCATACTTGTAAGTAACTCACAATGCATACTTGTAAGCATTTGGGTGGCCTCAAGAGAAATAGCCTGGTTTCTCAGGTTTTTTTTTTTTTTTTAAACTAGAAAAAACACACAGAAAGTTTCCCATGCCGCCAAGCTGAGCTGTTTTGGGAACGCGCGCCGCGCAGAGAAGTAACCTGACAAAAATGGAGCCAGCAGATGTGAGGAAGAAAGGCTGATCAACTAGAGACATTTCCTGTTAACACATGCATATTAATTCTCCCCGCTTCCTCAGTACAATCAACACATTTTAATTATCTGTAACAAACGCGAGTACAATTTTGTGGGGTTTACACATTTAAAGAGCTTTAAGGCAATCTCAACTTGGAAATCCAACTGGGTTTTGTGAATTTGTGATCATATAACTGTTATATCAATTAGCTGTTCCGACAGTGTTCTCTTACCTGTTTGAATGTGAGGAGGAAGTCAAAGAAGTTCTTATTCAGGCTTTCTTTCAGATGTGGAGCCACCTCCATCCCCACCTGTGGCCAACCAAAAGAAAACTACCTTGACTCTGGATGAACAGGTTGCAAATAATATATACGGTGGGATCCCATTTTTGTAAATTAAAAATAGACACAGGAATAAATGTAGGCATTGAGTCCAGAAAGTTAATTTTTCTTCTTTTTGCTTATCTGTTTTCTTATTCAATAAGCATGCATACTTTTATAAGAAAAACCACAGAAGCTATTTTTAATGAAAAAGAGGCAACATTTGCAGTAATCATCTTTGCAATTTCCCAGAGGTAATGAATGTATTTCTGAACAGATGACCAAGAGAACAAATCAATACAGTGCAAAGGAAGAAAGTACCCTCAGGATTGTGTATACAATATCCTCTTCCTCTCAAAAGAAAAAAAAAAAAAGAAACACACATGTGGCCGCACTTACTAGATGAAGCAAAAAAGACTTTGGTATAAGACAGTCAGCTGGGATTTCACCAGTGCATTGTGAAAACCTACAGATTCATTCTTTGCTGGGCAGTCATGGAAGCAGACAAGCTTTTTTCAACGTATTTTAAGCAATTTTATATAAGACCAGCATGTGGTAGAACAATGCTATAACCCATTGGCTCCTGCATTCATTGTTTAAAAAAGAGTGGAACATTCCAGCTGAAAAATTTTGCTAATCATAGAGAAGGCAGCCAGAGCCCTGGGATTGGATGGAAAAGTGAAGGTATGAGCTATGGAGGGGAGTTCATGTGTTTAAAACAAAAGCATAGTGGGGTGCCTGGGTGGCTCAGTCAGTTCGTCGTCCGACTTCAGCACTGGTCATGATCTCACAGTTGGTGGGTTTGAGCCCGCATCCGGCTCTGTGCTGACAGCTCAGAGCCTGGAGCCTGCTTCTGATTCTGTGTCTCCCTCTCTCTCTGCCCCACCCCCACTCACACTCTGTCTCTCTCTGTCTCTTAAAAATAAATAAATTTTTAAAAAATAAAAAAAAATAAAACAAAAGCATCATAATGTTTCTTCAACTGAGCTTCTCGGATACATCTCAATTCCAATTGCTACTTAAGCACAAAACAACTTTGTAGGAGAAGGTGCTTTTCTGGGACCCGGTTTCCTCAAACGGGGACAGATTTCCGCCCGCTCACCTCCCCCTACTCAAGGTCATGAAGATGAACAATGATGATATTTTTTAGAGACCATGAAGAGTCCCTTTGAGAAGAATCATGCGCGATCTATGGGGCGCTGACTTCCAAGGGCAGCTCCGTGGCTGTTGAGGTTTTCAAGGACAAGCAGTAGATAAAAAAAAATACTAACAAACATCAGATCCAGTTCTACTGTGTTCTACTGTCTTCCCTTCCACTTAATCATACCGCAGAAAAGGCAGTAATTATCTGTTAGGCAACAGTTACGGAAGGCCCAGTGAACAAGCAACAGCAATGAGCTGAAGGGGCCGTGACTTCGCAGAGGAGTTAATCATACTTTCCTTTAATAAACAGCTTTGAGCTCCGCCCACGCCCTACCCACTCACTGCTTTCTGTGTTTTGTTTCTTTCTTTCCATCAAGACAAATGAGCAGCTTGGAAATCTGCTTGGGTCTAAAAGATTTCTACCCAGAGTAGCAAGGGTAGTAGCTCATGATTTCCACCTGCTGTTTCCGCCTGCCTAGCGTGCATTCCCTATTTCTGGCATCAGCAAATTGGATTTATCTTTGGGGAAGCAAACCTCCCTCTTACAGCATTAGGTTTGAGGAGAAGCTGGACCCATCCTACCCTGAGTTCCAGGGGTAGGCAAAGATCCGGGCTTACTCAGGTGGCAGATCTCATCCCATGGCCACAATGACTGGTCTACTGAGGGACAAGTGACCCAACATGTCCACTGAGAGTCAGCCATGAGGCTCTGGCCCACACTTCTGAGGAAAAGGCATTCTCTTTCCACTGAGAGGATGGAAGCCTGGAGCTGCTGAGTAAGGCACAGAATGAAGTCAACCCAGATGAAGGCAGAGCTGAGTCATGAAGGAGAGGACAGTTCTTGGTGACACTCTGAAGGCCCTCGGAACTAGTCATGCCTGCACTGCCCCGAGATCCTTCAGACACATGAGCCAACAAACCTTCCTTTTTGCTTAAAATAGAATGAACTGGGTTTTTGCCGCCTGCGACTGCAAGAACCCTTAGGGATGCACAGGCTGTCCCTTTTATGTCAAAAGACTTAGGAACTACCCAACGTAGGCAACTGATGCAAAACCTGGGTTAACAAACATCATTTCAACAGATCAACTGCATTCTGTCACCGGTCTTCCCGGGTTAGGTCTGCAGTCTCTCTTCACTGTCACTAAGTTTTAAAGTTGCATCTGCCGTTGTAAATGCCAGAAACAGATATATCTCTTCCCTAACCTTGCAACTTTAAACTTCAAGCTTTACAACTGAATGGATTTGCAAAGAACGCGTAGTTCCACCTTTTTTATTTCTCTTTAATGACCAGAATCATCTTCATTAATAAGCACAGTGACTAGATCTTTATTACTCTATTATTCAACAGATGTCAAGGGAAGTCTGAATAATGTGCTGTGTTCAAAAAGGGAAAGGCAGTGGAGTGCAGATATGCAAATGACGATAAGCCGGCATTTCCCCCACAGGACCCAACAGTGTTCTGCACATGATAGGCCCTCAACAAACCCTGACTCAGGAGTATTCAAGCTTCAATACATTCCAAAGCCGAAGCTCTAGGAAACATACCTAATACTCCTGTAAGAAAAACTCCAACCCAAGTTTCAAGTAGATGGCAATGCATCAACGCTTTAGCCTCTGTTACCAACGGGGAGTATGCTGCCCTTAAATGAGAAGTGTTTTCTTTCCTTCTCAGGTATTAGGGAGCAGACCTATAAATAGTGTCCTTCATAATGATGTTTGCTATTTATTCCAAGGGCATCGACTGTTTGATTTCTTTGTGACACTTGAGACCACAGGGCTTCTGTCATTTGCTAGATGTCCTGGAAAGGAAGTCGGTCCAAGAATACCGGTTCTCACCATTCTGATTTAAAAATATGAATGATTGGGGCGCCTGGGTGGCTCAGTTCGTTGACCATCTGACTTTGGCTCAGGTCATGATCTTGCGGTTCGTGAGTTCGAGCCTCGCATCAGGCTCTGTGCTGACAGCTCAGAGCCTGGAGCCTGCTGCAGATTCTGTGTCCCCCTCTCTCTCCGCCCCACCCCTGCTTGTGCTTTCAAAAATGAATAAACACAAAAAAATTTTTTTTAAATATGAATGATCACCAGCAAGAGCTGGGGGAGGCCCCGTAGCTTTGTCCTCCAGGAAGTCTGCAGTTCATGAGGACCCTAGAAAACAGGGGCAAAAAGCCCTCCTTCAAGGCAAATAAAGCTGATGGGACTAACAAGGACCCCCTGGGCAAGCTGACAGCAGCTCAGCCTCCCTAGGAGCTGACGAAAAATAACTGTAAACTCTCCATGGGTTGCACTTTTCTAAAGGAAAAGAGTTTCAAGTAGAAGCTTCGTGGTGCTTTAAGAGAGAAAAAGGCTGGCGTGCCTGGATGGCTCAGTTGGTAAAGCATCCGACTTTAGCCCAGGTCATGATCTCCTGGTTTGTAAGTTCGAGCCCTGCATCGGGTTCTGTGCTGACAGCACAGAGCCTGGAGCCTGCTTTGGATTCTGTGTCTTCCTCTCTCTCTGCCCTTGCCCCACGTGTGTCCTGTCTCTCAAAAATAAATAAACATTAAAAAAAAATTTTTTTTTAATTTAAGAGAGGAAAAAGTTAAGTGATTTACAATCGGGACCACCTCCTCCATCAGAGCAGCTCCAAGAAGAGGCTCTCGTAGCCTGTAGCCTTCCGTGGCTGCTGACACTTATCAGCACCTCACCCTGCTGGGCTGCCCCCACCCACTCTCACCCTGCACCAACTCTTTAATGTGGGAAGGGAGAAACCAATAACACAATCCAATCCAAGACAAAAGGAAAGCAGACTTCAACTCAATGAAAAGCAACCTATCTATCAGCCGAAATGCCTTGGGAGCCTCCTTCCCGGCAAAAACGGGAGAAATAATTAATTCTGAAAACCAGTTCATTTGTAAGAAGATAACCTTAAACGCCCCCTAATTAGAGTTATTAAGTGGATCTACTTTAAAATTAATTTTTGAGAGAAATCCTACAGCTGTGCTTTCTGTGGAAGAGCCGTGTTCTAAATTTAGCAGCTAACGAAGTCCTTCTTGTGGTGGCTCGTGAGATGCCGGGGAAGGAGAAGCCTACGTGAGCGTGTGAGCAGCCCGTGTGAGTGCCCAGTGACCCGGCGCAGCCTACCCGGCACAGATAGGCCCTCGCGTACACAGACACCAGCGGGTCTCCAATCCCTCGAATCATACACGTCAGTCGGGGCAGACATTCTGAAATCCCCCTGTTAGAAACAAAAAGAGGGCAGCATTATACCCCTTGGGAAAACTCTGTATCTTTTAAAATACAGATAAAGGTACATATGCTTCCTAAGCGTGGGGGGGGGGGGGGGGGAACAATCCAATTTCAGAGACAAACCAAGGCCAAACCTTGCATTTTCCAAGGCAACCTAACAATAGTCTTTCTCTCTTGACACAATTCACTCACTGCTAAAGTCTTTACCATTTGCTCAGTGCTGGAGTCTAACCTTTACTTTTTTGCCTGTTTGAGGTCACATTTATTTTATTAACAGTTTTTTTCCCTCAGTTATTTTCCATCCACTGGTTACTCCTTGACCTTCTTGACATTCTCGCCATAGCTATTATTCCTCTGGCACTGACTTCCTATTCTGTGCCCCACTCCATCCTGGCACCCAGCTCCTGGCACCTCAGGCTGCCATCAATGATCCCCCATCACTGTGAACTGTGATTTACTTCTTTCTCCTGTGACATGGCACTTCCCTCTGCCTTGGGCATCATCCTCCCTGAATGGTGAGGCAAAACAACTATTTCTTTAGCACCAGGGTTATCCCCAACAACTAAACCCAGGTGCCCTTAGATCCAAAAGAAACACCTTTGGTACATATTCCAAACTCAAACTACATCACTACTGAGCATGAACAGTCAGCCTCTGGCTTTAGGGAGTTTATTATCTGCATCAAACAACGCCTTAGGTAACCCAGAGCAACATGCAGCTCAGGGGCAAAGACTTTTGCTTCTGACATCAGCTTCATCACTGTCGTCTGCAGCGCCAGCAAATACTGAGCTGAGCATGAGCCCGCTGTGGGCCAGTCATGCTCTCAACAAACCCTCCTAGACCTCTTCTTACAGACTTGTTCGCAGAGATGGAGGGCCAGAGATGCTAAATAACTTGCCAAGACCACACAGAGTCAGGATTCTTCCATGAGGTACTCAGCCAACTTCTCCTAGCTGGACCCTTCTCTTCCATAAAACAGCAACAAAAATGCTCTCTTTGGGGCACCCGCGTGGCTCGGTCCATTTAGCATCTGACTTCGGCTCAGGTCATGGTGTCACGTTCATGAGTTCCAGCCCCACATCGGGCCCCTGCTGCTGTCCACACAGAGCTCGCTTGGGAACCTCTGTTCCCTTCTCTCTGCCCCTCCCCCATGTTGTGCTCTCACACACACGCTCTCTCAAAAATAAATTTTTAAAAGTATGCATAAATAAATAAAATGCTCTACCTCAACAAGTTTCCATTTAGATGAGATGGGAAAATGCACAGAAGGTGCTTAGCACTAGATCTATTACATGCTAATTAACTACATGCTAAGAACTCGGCAAATGATAGCTATCATATCGCCATTAGTATAAGTATGAGATTTCTTGGAAATGTTATGATTCTAGACATATCAGAAGAGCCTTACGTTTTGGAGAGGAACTTGTTACATTTCAGGATGGATGCTTCCACATAACTACGAAAACATTCCATTAAGGAAGACATTTTCCAGATGGCCTGTTCCCTATGGCAAAAAAACTGGACTACTCATGAACAGTACAGAGGCAGGACTTCAGGACAGGGAGGCACAATGGCTCTCACTAGTCCAGAGAACTAAGCTAACGGCTTGTGGCTTCCCTACTTGGTTTTCAAAGTTTCATACTTATGTAAAATAAATTTTGGAAAATGTGACAGGCTGATTCACCGTGGCGTGCTGAAGTTTAAGCTGACTTTTGAGCATTTCCAATCAAGGCTTTATGGGGAAAGAATGGACTTTAGCTAACCAAGATTCGTTTGTGTATAAGGTGAATTCTGTTCTTCAAAACTTGCATTTGTGCAGGGAACCCTGACCCTGTTCAAGTTTTTGAAACCAGGGAAAACACATAAAGATGAAACACTTTAATTGAGAGAATTAATGTGGGAATGTTCCTCTAGGAAACAAAAGCCTGGAACATGGCATCATATTCAAAGTAAGAAAACAGAACACCATTTGGGGAGAGAGGAGTCCAAAGGCTTCGACGATGTAGCTGGCCCTGGATTTTCAGGCTGGTAACCGTAACGGGACCAAATTTTCCACAGGAATTTCAGGGCGCCCCATCACATGGCTTCTATTAGTGGTGCAACTCTTTCAGCCTATCTTTAAAACCATCAGACAAAAAAAAAAGGATACAATCTCGGAATGAGTTCCCTGATGGAAGCAATCTTGAAAAACCAATTTAAGCATGTTTCTTTGGCCGTGTCATTGACATTCTCTGGAGAGAAGTGATCTGGAATGCAAAAACAATACCCATCAGCCCCGCTGTTTCTTCGGATCTGTTACAGCAGCAGGAGTCCTGAGATAGGAGAACGTTACAATGGGGCAGAAAGCGTGCCCTACCCAGTTCTCCTGGGTCTTTCCTTCCACTTATTAATACACAATCCGTGACAGTGAGAGCTTACACACGAGACTTTCTAAATGATGCTCAGAGTGCTTTACACATATCAGGTCACCTCATCGCCCCAATAGCCCTCCACGGTACATACTTCCATTTTACTCTTTGATAGATGTGGAGACCAAGGCCCAGAGATGTTAAGGGCACACCGCAGGCAAATGTGAGAGCTGCAGTTCGACTCAGGCTGTCTGGCTCCACAGCCTACATTCTTAGCCACCGCCTCCAACACAAGCCAGAGATTCTTGGTATACCCGCCAGTAACTATGACGATATGGTTGGGAATTCCAGATGATTTAGAAGCCTACAACTGTAATGTGGCATGTGATCCAAGTTTGTGCTCTGCGTATCACCTGGGCCAGACCTGAAGGCACACCAAGCGGCAAGGTGAGAAACCTGCCAGTTAGACTGACAGCTCAATACTCCCTCCAAGACTTGAGTCGTCTTGTGGCAAAACTGCCAGTTTCCCCCATTATCTGTACTGTTCCTCTTCAGTAAGAGGCCTGGCCCTTTCCGGCTGGGCACACAGCCATCCCCACAGCTAGGTATGGCCATGCAACCAGCTTCTGGTCCCAGGATAGGAACAGTAGTGCAACTTCTAGGAAATGTCTTGAAGGGAACACCTCCACTCCTTCTTTCCTTCTGTCCGTCCTGCTGGATGGAATGCCACTGTGATGCCACAACCTGCATCACGACCTCGAGCCATGAGAGCGACAGGACACAAGTCAGGATCCTTGGCACCAGGCTGGCTGCCCCACCAGCCCTGACCTTGTTATTATTATTTTGAGTTTTCTGGAACTGGCACCCAAGCCTAGTCTTGACATGCATCTTAGTAAGGAATGGAAGAGAGTAGGGAACAAGGAAAACAATCAAAAACAACCTCTTCCCCCCCCCCCCCCCGCCCCCACAAACTCATCATGTGGCACTGGTTTCTTCTAGGGGCAGAAATTATTTCTTTTAGGGGCACCTGGGTGGTTCAGTTGGTTGAAAATCTGACTTCTGATTTTGGCTCAGATCATGATCTCAAGGTTCATGAGTTTGAGTCCCACGTCGGGCTCTGTGCTGACAGCACAGAACCTGTTTGGGATTCTCCCTCTCCCCACCTCCCCTCTTCTCTCTCTCAAAATAAATAAACTTAAAATATATGATTTCTTCAAAATGATTTCCACATATTAGATCCCTATCCCACTGCTGGATATGCTTTATACTTTTAATATTTAATCAAAAGGGGGGGCTGCGTGGCTGGCTCAGTCGGTAGAGTGTGTAACCCTTGATTGGGAGGTGGGGAGCTGGACCCCCATGAGTGGTGTAAAGTTTACTAAATAAATAAATAAATAAATAAATAAATAAATAAGATTCAATCAAAAAGGGAGAAGTTAATCACTTTAGAATATAGCAAACGAACCCTAGCTTGCTGCCCTAATGCGCTGGGCACAGAATCACTTTCTGTCCCTGATTCTGCTTTCTGCAAATGAGTGGCACACGATTAGGGTGATCAAAATTCTGATAGAATCAGCAAAAAAGATAAACCTCTAGGTACTTCGCCAGCAGAGAACAGTCACAACTCACAACTACAGATATTCTGAAACTGCAATCTCAAGTATTTATCTATTTTTGGACATCATGGAATGCTTCATTCATTCAAGAACTATTCTCAGTGCCATTTCCAGAGGGAAGGGAAATTACCATTTTCCCTTTCCTGCCCTGAACCCGTGCACTTTAAGTAACTTTTCAAGTTCCAAGAGATCCAGACAGGAAAAGATAAGGGATATTCCTAAATTCATTTGTCAATCAGGCTCTGTGGAAAAAGGAGGGGTGGGATTCATTTCCCTTCATATGACCGACTGAATCATGGGACCCGAAACCCAAAAACAAAAATAAGTCTCTGCAGTCAAAACCCCTCACTCTACAGTTGAGGGAAAGGAGATCCAGAAAAGAGCTTCACCATAAGCCATTACCTACCAGCCCTGGCAAGAGCTTTCTCTGGTGAAGCCCAGGGCTGGACACTGGAGACCTCAGAGGCACAGAAAGGCAAGCTGTCCTGCATGTCCACATTGACTGCAAGCTATACAATCGTCTGCAAATGCCAGTACAAAGAAATTAAGAAAAAACTATGTTATGCAGAACTTTAAAATCCTATAGTGAAGTGTGGCCCTGGCAGGCTCAGTCAGTAGAGCATGTGACTCTTGACCTTGGGTCCAAGCCCCACACTAAGTATAGTGTTGACTTACTTACTAAATAAATATAACCTTGTAGCAAAGTAGATCTTGCATTCCTAGACTTCATTTGCTCAACACAAATGTTTTAAGAACCAACTCAAAGCAGGAGTCTAGCCTCTAAGGAGGTAACAATACACAAGACAGACCCTGTCCTCATGAAACCTAGATTCCAGTGGCGGCAAAAACATAATGGGAAAAAAAAATAAGCAAGCAAGCAAACATATCAGGTAATAGTCAATACCATGAAAGATATAAAACTAAGTATTAGATTAGAGAGTGACTTAGGGGTGCAGACTCATTAGGGTGGTCAGAGAAGGTTCTGCCAGGGTGGCATTTGAGCTGAGCCCTGAATTATATAAAAAGGAGCCAGCCATGTTTAAATGTGGATGGAATATATTCCAGAAAGAGGAAACACCAAGGGCAAAGGCCCTGAGGTAGATATGGTGTCTGGGAGGTCAAAGAAGAAAAAAGCAAGCCAATGTGGTGAGCAGGAAGAGGAGAAGCAGGCATTACAAGCCAGGTCACACTGGCTACAGCCTTGGTGAGCAGTCAGGTTATTTTTTTTTTTCTTTTTTTTTTCTTTCTTTCTCTCTTTAGAGAGAGAGAGAGAGACGGCATGAGCCAGGGGAGAGGGGGAAGGAGAGAGGGAGGGAGAAGGAGAAAGAGAAAGAGGGACGGGGAGAGGGAGAGGGAGAGGGAGAGGGAGAGGAAGAGGGAGAGGGAGAGAGAGAAAGACAGAACCCCAAGTAGGTTCTGCGCTGTCAGAGCAGAGCCCGATGCAGGGCTCAAGCTCACGAAACTGTGAGATCAGGACCTGAGCTGAAATCAAGAGTCAGACCAACTTAACCAACTGAGCCACCCAGGTGCCCCAGGAGTCAGAGTTTTTCAAGGTGCAATGGAAAGTCCATGAAGGAGGTCTAAGCAGAGGAATGGCTTAACGGGGCACCATTTATACTTTAGCACTTGAGCTGAGACACGGAGAATGAATTCAGAATTTGGAAATCAATTCAGAGACTTCAATGTAACAGCAGAGATTCTCCCTTCTAGTTCCCACTTATTTTTCTTTTATGGTGCTTCTTCCTTCAACCCTGAACTTCTGTGGATATTTCAGGAGGAGGGAGGAGTCTAGTTCTCTTTAATTTGCCAAGTCTCTACCCTAGCAGCAAGAGGTCTCTTTACATAACAGTGTTTATAGGGATGTCATCTTGGTACCGGCCTCCAAGGCCAGGTCAGTTAAGGACTCTGCTTACCCAGATGCAGCCTTCGGGGAAAAACTGAAGATGGGGATGCCCACAGCTGACGAGAACCACAACGCGATAAACCCAAGTTATTTCTCCCAAGATGGAAATAAAGTTCCTTTATCACTTCGAGTAGATGGTCTCTCCGTGAATGTGCTGGATTAAGAAATGTTGCGGGGAAAACCACCCCATCTAGTAGTACATACTTTCCATGACCCCAAAGGACACCGGCATCCTCCTCAACTCCTAAGAGGTACGCCTTAGTTAAAATTCCTGAAGGTGAAGGGCTCAAAAATGAAATTCACCAGTCAGAACTTGATTCAAATGGAAAGAATGAGCACACATGCCACCAGATTTCTCTCTGCACATAATCTCTTTGGGCAGAATTCTGCACAGTAGATTTGAAAAGCTTTCTGCATAATTATTGTTAAAAGACATCCCCAAGATCACTGACATTTTTGAGAGAGATTTGCCCTTCTCTTTCAGGTTCTTGGAACCACAGAACACTACATGCAGATGAAGATTTTAACTGAAAGAAAAAATAAATAAATGAAGAAATTACTTGCAGAAAGCAAAAACCTGGTTTGCATTGCTGAAGGTAAAAAAAAAAAAAAGTATTGAGGAAGGAAGAGTTTTTAGTGATGTAAGTGCTAATTAATAAATTTAGACAAGGACTGGAAAAGAATAGGACAATAGCCTTTCATCTTGAACTTCTACGGTTTAGGGAGGGAGGAAGTTGTTAATAACTTCGTGAACTGGCTCTAAAATGTCATTTGTATACTTAGTGAAAATTGGGAAGAAGGAAAATTACTGTAGTAGATGCAAACTCAAATACCTCTAGGGATTAGACAAGTAACATCTATGTTCTTAAAGGGTTAGGTGTACCATACAGGGTAGCAGAACATGTACCAAAAAGCATTTTCTTTTTATTTTATTTTTTTACTGTATACTTGTTTTTGAGAGAGAGTGCGAGTGGGGTAGGGGCAGAGAGAGAGGGAGACAGAGGATCCAAAGCAGGCTCTGTGCTGAGGGCAGAGAGCCCGATGCGGGGCTGGAACTCACAAACTGTGAGATCATGACCTAAGCCAAAGTGGGACGCTTAACCGACTGAGCCACCCCGGTGCCCCTACCAAAAATTATTTTTAAAAATACCGTTGTGGGGGCACCTGGCTGGCTCAGTCAGCAGATCATGTGACTCTTCATCTCAGGGTTCTGAGTTTGAGCCCGACATTGAGTGGA
Source organism: Panthera onca (assembly GCF_046562875.1). Lineage (NCBI taxonomy): Eukaryota > Metazoa > Chordata > Mammalia > Carnivora > Felidae > Panthera > Panthera onca. The sequence continues at coordinate 26,691,701 of NC_138354.1, forward strand.
GAGATTACTTAAAAATAAAATCTTAAGGGGTGCCTGGGGGGCTCAGTTGGTCAAACGTCCCACTTTGCCTCAGGTCGTGATCCTGCAGTTCCTGTGTTCAAGCTCCATATTGTGGTCTGTGCTGACAGCTCAGAGCCTGGAGCCTGCTTCAGATTCTGTGTCTCCCTCTCTCTGCCCCTCCCCTACACGTACTCAGTCTCTCTCTCAAAAATAAACATTTGAAGCAGTTTTTTTAGGAAAAAAATAAAATCTTAAAAAGAATTGTTTTTAATGTTCATTTTTGACAGGGGTAGGGGAAGAGAGGGAGGGAGACAGAATCCAAAGCAAGAGCCAGGCTCTGAGCTGTCAGCACACAGCCGGATGTGGGGCTCGAACTCACCAATGGTGAGATCATGACCTGAGCTGAAGTCGGACACTTAAGTGACTGAGCCACCCAGGCGCCCCAAAAATAAAATAAAATCTTTAAAAAAAAATACTACTGTCGCCAAAGAAAACACCTATTTGGGTTTAATTCTGCCTACAAGCGTGCATCTGTCGCTGCTGGTATAGTGTACAAGTTGGCAAGTATCAATTAAGTAAGTGCACCCACATTTCCCAAATCCTTAAAGCTGACAGAGAAGGCCTTTGCACTCTGGCTGGCCCCTGCCTACCTCTCCAGGCTCACCACCTCCCAATCTTGATGCCCTAGAACATGGGAAGAGCTGATAAAAACATAACAGCTGTGATGTGGTGAAGGGGAGGGTCTAGAACGGCACCTTGCAATGGAAATGTCATGTGAGCCATGTTCCAAGAGATAAAACAAGTGAAATTAAAAAAAAAAATTTTTTTTTAATGTTTATTTATATTTGAGAGAGAGAGAGAGAGAGAGAGAGAGCGAGCGAGCATGAGCAGGGGGAGGGGCAGAGAGAGACGGAGACACAGAATTTGAAACAGACTCCAGGCTCTGAGCTGTCAGCATAGAGCCAGATGCTGGGCTCAAACTCACAAACCGTGAGATATGACCTGAGCTGAAGTCGGATGCTTAACCGACTGAGCCGCCCAGGTGCCCCAAAACAAGTGAAATTTTAATACAATACTTCATTTAACCCAATTCATCCAAAATGTCATTTCAACATGTCATCAATTTAAAAAAATCATTAGTGAGATACTTCCTGGTCTTTTGTTTGTATTAAGTCTCTGAAATCCAGTGTATTTTTCTGTTAATGCTTAGCTATTTATTTTCAGAGAAAGAAAAGCAGAGTGATTCCCATGCAGGCTCCAAGCTGTCTGCACAGAGCCCGACGCAGGGCTCAATCTCACAAACTGCAATATCATGACCTGAGCCAAAATCCAGAGTCAGTTGCTTAACCAAGACTGAGCCATCCAGGCGCCCCCAAGTGTTTTGTTAATATACGCGGCATGCCTCAGTTTGGACTGGCCAGGTCTCAAGTGTCCCATGTGACCCGTGGCCACCATCTTGGACAGCGCAGATTCAGCATAAGAACAAGGCTCCCACTAGCTGGCGGCAGGGCCGCATGCAAGTCCCTGGCTCTTCCCCGTGGGTTTGATCATCTGACACAAGATGACTCTTAGAACCCCACAGGTCTCTTCTTCCTGAGAAATAACTGCATTAAATCATTTTAAAATAACAGATAACACAGACGGATGAAAGAAAGGATAAGTGAACAGGTCAATTATGGGTTGTTGTCACTAATGCCATCATCTGGCCGAGACCAGGCAGAGTTGGAGCAGGCTCGTTATCTTAATTTGTATGGATGAGAAGGTTTCCTTACAGCAGCTCTAAAAACATTTATGTGATAAGAGAGGTTCATAATCAAGTTGTCCCATTATAACCTCCTGAAAACGTAAAATGGATTGGCAATAAATTTAATGCAAACATCACTTAAGCACCAATTGTAAATTTAAAGCATCTGTAATTATTGATTTATTTGTCATTGTTCTTTAATATATATAAACTTGGTTTCTGCAAGTTGCTTCTTGGGAACATTATGTAGGAAAAAATGCCAAGCAGCAAAGGAATTCAAGTTGCTATAAAAGTTCAGCTGGGTGGCTCAGTCGGTTAGCGCCTAACTCTTGACTTCAGCTCAGGGTGTAGTCTCACAGTTCATGGGATCAAGCCCTCTGACTCTGTGCTGACAACGCAGAGCCTGCTTGGGATTCTCCCTCTCCTCTCTCTCTGCTCCTACCCCACATGCATGTGCTAGCACACTCTCTCTCTCAAAATAAATAAACACTAAAAAAAAAAAAAAAATTCACTTAAATCTAGATGTAATACCTTTTTGGTTTCCTAGATTCAAATTACTTGCCCAAAATTCTTGGTTGGGCCATTTGAAAACCTTCTAGTGTTTTTAGGAAACGGAGATGGTCAGAAATCTGTAGAGGTGTTTTTTCTACTTTTAACACATCAAACACAAAAGAAATCTTATACTGAGTTCAGTAAATCCTGACTTGATGTAAGCCTTCTAATCACAACTCCAGGGCAGAATAACAGAGGCAGAAGAGCTACAACATCACCTGGTAAGACGCTGCGGTTATCCACACACATGGAGAAGATGCGCTCGTACACGAGCTTTCCTGGGGAGAGAAGGACATAAGGGGTTAGCATCGGGCTCCTCAGGAGCAAACACGAAATAAACATTTGTTAATTAGGGGCACAGAGATGGCATCGCCCAGAGCGCTTCAATTCATGATAATATGCTGCCACCTAGTGGGACAAACGTTGAGCCCCATTTCTTTGTTTTTAATAAAATGAGGGAAACTTTTTACTTTCTGAGATCCAGGAAAGTAATCCTTCTCCCCTTAGAGAGGGAAATGTAGGGCCAAAGGGACCTTGGGCACCTCCATTCACTCGATAAATAGGCAACAGTCCACGTTTTATTTCTAAGGCAGAGGCTGCAAATGGGCAGCCAGGGATCCATTCCATCTGGCCCACAACACAAAGTGCTTTAACATTTTTTAATTAGTTGCCAAAAGGTAAAAACTTTCATTTACATGAAAAACCCGATTTCCTGCCTCTTCGCAAATGATCTACCAAAAATGGCCCACATCCCTATAGGATAAAAATGAGCTAAAATAGATTAGCAGCTGCCCTTTCAAATGGTGTATACACTACCCAGTTTGCCCTGGTCTCCACCACTCTGCCTCTCAGCAACTGCCTGCTTCACTCATTTATGTGATCTGCTCGTTTGACATTCAACTACTGAGTGCTACGAGAGTAGAAATCTGTGTCTGTTTTGTTCATGGGTATATCCCCAGGACTAGATGAGTGCCTGGCATACTGTCGAGGTTCTATTTTTCTTAGATGCATAAATGAATGTATTTCAGGTGATGTGGGTCACAGGTCCACTGCGACTATTCAAATCTGTTGTCGCTCAAAAGCGATCATAGACAATGTGCCAACAGCTGTGGTTGTGTTTCAATAATAATAAAACTTTACTTACAAAAACAAGTGGGCAGGGTAGACTTAGTCTACAAGCCACCCCCTAATCTAGCACTAAAAGCTTTATTTATTCTGTGTATTTTAGAAAATGCTATCCATATCCAAGGGATAAAAATTACACTTCTATTCATTTCCCAGAGACTCCCAAATCACCTTTAATGTTCAAAGTATTTCCCTGAGTTCATGTGTTTGTTTTTTTACACACACACACACACACACACACCCCATAACCCTGTTGTTCAGGGCACCAAAGAACCACACATCCTGTCCATACACGGAAAAAGAGACAGGAAGTTCTAAGAACATGAAATCCAATGACTTCACCAAGAAATGACACAAGGCTAAGATGAAGGGCAGGAAGCCAACCAAACGGAGGAGCCATCTAGGTGGTTCTCCCAGTGTGGACTACTTACGATATAATCACATAAAGACCCCTGTTGAAAATCACATTCCTGGGGCTCACCTCAGAGCTAGTGAAAAATAGTATTTTAGGGGGTGAAGACTAGGAATATGAATCTTGAATAACCTTGCTAGGGAATTCTTGTATACACCACGTGTAAAAACCATGGTTTTAGGCAAGCACGAGTCTACGAGCTATAACTTGTCTTGGGTATGGGAATCTCTAAAAACAGTGGCAAGCCTCCATCATCCCTCTAAACCAGGGGTCTCCAACCTCGGCTAAACATTCAAGCCACCTGGCATGTCTGAAAATAAGCTGATGTTGGGTCTGTCCTCAGAGATTCTGATAAAAATGGTCTCTTGGGGCGCCTGGGTGGCTCTGTCAGTTAAGGGTCTGACTTCGGATCAGGTCATGATCTCCCGGTTCATGAAGTTCGAGCCCTGCGTTGGGTTCTATGCTGACAGTTCAGAGCCTAGAGCCTGCTTCAGATTCTGGGTCTCCCTCTCTCTCTGCACCTCCCCCATTCATGCTCTGTGTCTCTCTCAAAGATAAATAAACCTTAAAAAAGAAAAAAAAAAAAAGGTCTGAGGTGGGGCTTGAACATTGGGCAAGTTTTTAAAGTTTCCCATCTTTGGTGTGTACCATCAGTTCAACTGAGAAGGTCCCCGGAAACCTATGGAATAAACCCTAGTTCTCAAAGCCACCTGCCTTTTGCCTTCTGGCAGGAAGTGCTTTCCTTATGTGCGGCCCTGGGCTCCCGTGGCAGCCATACCTGGCACCATGATGGGCTCTGCTGTGATGACCACAGAGCACGGCACTAAGGACTTCATATAATTTTACCCTGGGCCATCACACAGCAGGCCATGCTGGACAGCTGTATAACTTCTCACCTCCTACGGTGCATGGACCAGATTTATGAGCACACAACACCTTTACTTTCTTCACAATAAGCTTGCCACCCCTCCGAAACCACAAGTAATTGTTACGTTTCGCATTCATATGCTAAGGGGCCTTTAACTACTAAATCATTTTTGGCCAAGCGAGTTTGGTGAATTATTTTTTTCCTTTGTCTTGAGAAATAATACCCAATCCTAGATTGATTTCCCTTCTTGACTCACAATGTTCTCAGTCAGTAACACTAAAATGAATACAGTGAGAGCTGCTAATGTTTTCTGAGCACTTACTCTGTACCAAGTACCGTTCAAAGTCGTCTACGCTGATCCTGCCAGGCAAGTTCTTAGAAGAGGAAAAACATTATATGCTTCCTATGCATTCTCTTAATTCTGCCCCAAAACCCCCCAGAGACAGGGTCTGTTATGCCATTTTACAGATGAAAAAAAACAAGGCTCAGGTACACATGACTCTGGAAGAGGAGACGCAGGCATGGGACATGGGCAGATAGACTCCAGGGCCCGGCTCCGTGCTTGGTGCCTCCAGTGAAATCCCACTGGAAGGCCAGCATGCGCCTTCTCGCTGCAAATGCTCAGGGCTGTGTCCCATATCCCTGCCCAGCAAGATGCTCCAACCTACAGCTGTCCAGGTCAACCACCAAGCACCTGCCCCCATACTGTCACGCACCTCCCTAAGGAGCAGTGTTAGGACGATGCTTCCAAGTGGATCTCAGCACTCCGATCTCCCACCTCTTTTGTAAAAGGCGAAAACTGTCCATTATGTTGTGCCCACAGCACAACAGAGTCTCCTTCAGCACCTGCAGACCCAGGCTGCCTCATAGTCCTGAGGAATATCATCTGTAACAGATCCTGACAAGGGCACCACTGGGAGCATGGTTCGGAAGCAGAGGAGGGAGAATAGTGTTGAAAGTCGGTACCTCATCTAAATGTTTGGTTTTAACAGGAAAAAACATTCCCCTGATTCAAAATTCAAATAAGGCTGTGGAAGGTACTGAGGGAAGGTTGTCTCTGGCCCATCCCTGTCCAACCTCACTGCCCCCGCCACCCTCTGAGGGCTCCCGCTTTACTTAGTTTCTTGGACATCCTTCTAACGTTTCTTCAGGCAAATACAAGTCAATGTCAACAAGGTTTCCAGCGTCTCCTTCTTTCTTACACAAAAGAGAACATACTCTATTCTGCATCTTGACTTTCTCTCGTGATGACACATATACCCTGGAGATCCCTCCACAGCGGAAAACAGAGCACACCCTCCCTCTTTCTTATGGGTTTCCTATGCTCCAGCGTACAGATGGACCGTCATTTATTTAACTGGTCCCCTACCGATGGCCACCTGGGTTGTTGCTGGGCTTTGCTATCATAAATGGGATGAATTCCCAGCGGTGAGGTTGCTGGGTCAAACGTATACCCATTTGTAATTTTCACAGAGAGTAAAATCTCCCCTGTGAGCCACATACAAGAGAAATAAAACAGGTCTTCGACTGCAGAGAGAACTCACAGTCCCAGCTCTGCCGCTCACTCCCCTTGTGACCTTTGGCAAGCTGTGGCTCACGCCCCTCATCTGTAAAATGGGGTTAATTACAGAACCCGCCTCACATGCTGTGATGACGAGGATGTGATTTATTATCTCTAAAGCACCCAGAATGGAGTCGGGACCAAGGACATTATTTGTTGAGGGTTGATCACTGCTATTATCAACTCTCAGCCCAGCTAATTTCTGGGATGCGGCAAGGACAGGCACCTGCACTGTATCCTGAGCTTGCCAAGGCAGGAGACTGGGGTGCCACCATTGGAGGCTGGCAAAATGGGTGTGCAAAATTTTCACAAAGTTAATGTCCACATCCAGCTACGCTTGTAGGTTAGAAACTGGTCCACTGGTGTCCCCGAGCTAGTGTCACTCAGGATGCTGACTCATGCAAAAGAAACTTGCAAGAGGCAGGTGAGGGAAACCAGAGGCCAGCATGTTGACTCACTGTGAGAACCAGACACAACCATCGACCCCTCTCCCTGACTGACGTCCTCGCTCCTGAAAGCAGGCTGTGTAAGAGGACAAGGCAAGGCCCAAAAGTTGTATGACTTGGTATCTCTTCTGAGAGCCTAACTCACCCGTCCATTCTGAAAATCCATTCATTCTCTCCATCCCCACTGCCTCCTCGGCCTCATACCTCAAGTGCAGCAATGGCCTCCTAACCAGGCTCCCGGCCCTACCTCTGCCCTGCAGTCTAGTCTCAACAAGCAGCCACTAAAACAAATCCCGTCACAGGGCTTCTGGGTGGCTCAGTCGGTTAAGTGTCCAACTTCGGCTCAGGTCAGGAGTCTCACGGCTCTGGAGTTCGAGCCCGGTGTCGGGCTCTCTGCTGTTAGCATGGAGCCCACTTCAGATCCTCTGTCTCCCTCTCTCTCTGCCCCTCCCCCTTCTCTCTTAAAAATTAACAAGCATTAACAAACAAATCACATCACATTGCTTCTCTGCTTAACACCCCCCAGGGGTTCCTCAGAGTCAAAGCCCAAGCCCTTCCAATGACTTACAAGGCCCACCATGGTCTCTGACCCATTCAGCTCCCATGCCACCACCCTGTACACCCCACTCCCAGCCACCCTGGCCTCTCCGTTCTCCAAACCTGTCAGTCACACTCCCACCCCAAGGCCTTTGCACCAGCGGTCCCTTAGCCTAATATGGGCGATCCCTTCCATACCCAGAGAGAATGTGGCTCATCTCTCCTCTCCTTCAAGCACTTGCTCAAATAGCAACTTCTAGCAGGGCCTCCTGTGACCACCCTATTTAAAATTGCAGTCTCCATCACCCCTCACCGACCCTCCTTCAATTCCCCTCACCTTGCTCTATTTTGTTTTTTGTTTTGTTTTGTTTTCTCCAGAGAGCTGATCATCATCTAACACATAATTGGGTTTACTTCTTTTGCAAATACCCTTTCACTGAACATAAGCCCACAAAGGTGAGGATTTTTGTCTCTTATTACTGACACATCCTTTGTACTCAGCAGAGCTCCTGGGCCGACGGGTCGTTGCCCAACCAGGCCATCTCTTCTTGTAGTCCAGTTAGCTCCCACTCCCCTTTCTTCTGCGAACAGCATCACCTTTCTGCTTTTCGGTGACCTGGATAATCTGCATACTCATCCCGCAGATACCATGAATGACTCCGAAACTAACCTGTGAACTAACCAGGCCAAGGAAATGGAATTCTGGAACTTTTTGTTGAATGATGGGATGAAGCTCTTTCCTCATCCTGGGACTACTAGCAAAAGAACTGATACCACCTTGCAGAGTGAGAATGAAGCGAATCCTAGGCAAAGTACTAGAAAATGCCAACACAACTGTTTGAGTTCCTGAATCCAGAAACCACCCCTGGGCTTTCCAGCATACGACAATAATAAATAACCCCCTATATAATAAATAACTAGTAGGAGTTAGATTCTCTATCATTTATTCCAGCCAATACATGCAGTCCCCGGTCTCCTGTGAAGACGACGGGGATCTCTGCTTGATATTTTGTTTTCTGACACATTAGATCATTCTATGGGTTACAGATGAGACTTGCTGCTTGGGAGTCCATGGGTCCCTCCTTGGTAAGACAGCCAATGTCTCTGTTCTGGTCCACGAGGGGTTCAGCTCTCAGAAGGCAATTCCATGTGCTAGCTCTCCTGGGGCACCTCACTGTTGAACATCAAACATAGCCTTGAGAGCTGCATGGTTTGATGTCCTGGCCACTGACAACCACCGAGGAGCACAAAGGCCTCCTACTTCTCCAGAGGAGATCCAGGTTATTCTCTTCAGTCTAGATCATTCAGCTTGAGGTGGGGAGCACGGGGTGAGGGGCAGCCGTGATGCTATGGGAAAGCTCACAAGAGCTGCAGCAGTCATTTGGGCAGGAGAGCACTGTGGCTTGGACTAAGGTGATCATAGTGAAGACAGATAAAAATGGACGAACTCAAGAGGGACTCAGGATACTGAAGAACCTCATACTGGATTAAACATGGGGCACAGGGTAAAAGACTCTCAGATCTCCAGCTTGGGCAATGGGACAGAGGATGCTGCCATATTCCCCAGGAGAGAAACCCACTGGGAGTGCTGGGCAGAGAAGCCACACTCAGTTCTGACAAAGGGAGTTCCAGACGCAATAGGGCAACAGACAAGAGCCGGTTCAGATAGGAAGTGTGCTCCCCAGTTCCCCCTGGCTTCACTCACTTGCTCTTCCAGCCTATCAGAAGGTTAGAAAACATGAGATTTAAGATTCTTTCAAAAATAGCATCCTTGTTAATGAGCAGAGGTGGGGAGTGGTCTGGTCTCCCTCATGGTCTACCCAACTACTTAAACCTCAAAAGAAATTAAAGCACTGCTACCATCCAGCTTTCCAACAAAACAGATGTCTTTTCTAGATCTAAGATGAACAGAACTAGAACTTACCAAATGTGTCAAGTATGTCGGTGATAAGGACAAATTTGCTTGGGTAGAACTGAATAACGCTTGTGTCCGAAAGCAGCTTTGAACACTAAAAAAAGAGAAGATAAAAGGAAATTCACTCCATCGTGTCTGACTTGGTTGGAATGCTCCAGGACTGGAAAATTAATTTCTATAAACAAGTGCAGATGCTTACCATGTGCCAAGCCCCATGCTAGACACTGGAGATATAATGATAAACAAAACCACTGTCCTTTTGACAAAGGAGGCCAGACTCTGCTCTCTACAGAGCCTCTAATGGAAAGACACCGTCACTTCCCTCCAAGAAAACCACAGGACTGAGGAATCTCATCCAGAAGGATCTTTGCTCATACAGCGAACTAGGGTCAGCATCAAAGTCACCAAGAGAAGTCAAGGACACCTCTCCCATCAGTGTCCTCACAGATGAGTCCATCTTTGTTCCAACTGCTTTTCAGCACAGCCTCCTGTGGTTTATTTCACAATGGTCTTGATTCTTTAACGTTCTCTTCTATGAAATGTTCCCATCAGTACATCTCCAGGGCTTCTAAAACTAGCATCTATTTTTTTTCCTTAATTGAAGTACAGTTGACACACAACGTACGTTAGTTTCAAGTCTACACTATATAAAAACATTGTGCTAAGCTCACTGCGAGTGTAGCCCCCATCTGTCACCATAAAACAGTACCACTGACTATATTCCCTGTGCTGTACGTTTTATCCCCGTAACATCTATGATTTATCCTCACTTCCAAACTTCCCTCTAAAAGCAAAGATGACAAGCTTCAGAGAGCACATGTTTGTCTGCAACTGTGATACTCAACACGGGGAACATTCCAGCTTTGCAGGGAATCGCTCAGTCCCCGTGCGATTATCACTCATACCAGAGGGCCATCGACACATACAGAACTCTTAATGGAAGACTGCAGCCACACAACGTGGCCCCAAGCACCCCAGATTAAGTCATCTTTTATGATCAAAAGCAAAATATCTATTTCTTCTTGGGATAGCTGGGTGGCTCAGTTGGTAGGTGTCCGACTTTGGCTCAGGTCATGATCTCACAGTTCGTGGGTTCAGGCCCTGGATTGGGCTCAGTGCTAGCAGTGTAGAGTCTGTTTAGGATTCTCTCTCTCTCCCTCCATGTCCTTTCCTCTCTCTCTCTCTCTCAAAAAACAAAAACCCACAACTATTTCTTCTTTGAAGAACTAAATGTAATGCCCTGAAATCTTTTCCAATTCACAAGTCCATACAAACAACTAAACACTTGACCTTCAGATACAAATATGTCACTTAAAAACAAAAGATATTTGAAGTGCCTGGGTGGCTCAGTCAGTTAAGTGACTTTGACTCAGATCATGATCTCGCAGTTCATGAGTTTGAGCCCCGTATCAGACTCTGTGCTGACAGTTTGGAGCCTGGAGCCTGCTTCGGATTCTCTGTCTCCCTCTCTCTCTGCCCCTCTCTTGCTCGTGCTGTATCTCTCTCTCAAAATAAATAAAGAAACATTATAAAGAAAAGACACTTGACATTTGGAATGAGTCCTTTAATATGCATTTCCGACGTGCAGAGAATGGAAATAATGTGCAACCTATCAAAAGGTAGGCTGGCATGGGTTTTCAGGTTGGCGTGGTCATCCAATTCCTAAATTGTTAAATTCACCAAGTTTCTCCACAGCATTTGAGCCTAAAAATAAACACAGTGTCTAATGTGCAAAACAACCTCTTACAGCCCAAGTATTATGGGGGGGGGGGGGGGGGAGGGGCGGGAGGGCAGAAGGGTGAGGGGAATGTAAGGCGTTAAAACAATGGTGTTGACACCAAATGTAGCATTTGGATGTTCATAGAAATCCACTTCCTGAGGCCTCACTTGCTGTTCGTCTTCCGCCCTTCAGGAAAGCTCCAGCTTAAACAACAGCCCCGCGAGATTTCAGGGCTTGCTTGGAAAAAGCAAACAATTCTGAATCCTAGAGACTGTTTATGATACACAGCCCTTGGTTCCTATGGGTGTGACATCTCCTGAGTTCCCACCCAGGGCTCCTCAGAGAGGAGTAGCGCCCAGCAGTGAGGTGAGAAGACACGATTCAAACAGAAGATTTCAAACTAAACACAGCTGGCACTTCCCAACATCTGTGTGTGGAGTGCTCTCCCAGGCTGGTATCACAGAACAGACATTTTCCAGAAGGGAAAAGGAAGCAGAATTTCTTCAATCCACAGTTCAAGTCATAATGATGTCATAAATTGAAGTACCCCCCCCCCCCGCCTTTAAATCACTATTTTGAAGATTCCAGTTTTTTTTTTTTCAACTTTTTTTTTTTTTTTTAATTTATTTTTGGGACAGAGAGAGACAGAGCATGAACGGGGGAGGGGCAGAGAGAGAGGGAGACACAGAATCGGAAACAGGCTCCAGGCTCCGAGCCATCAGCCCAGAGCCTGACGCGGGGCTCGAACTCATGGACCGCGAGATCGTGACCTGGCTGAAGTCGGACGCTTAACCGACTGCGCCACCCAGGCGCCCCGAAGATTCCAGTTTTTTTAAAGCTTTGGTGCAGTTTCCTAAATAAAAATGAGGCAGCCCAAGGTGTTAAAAATACAGAGTCCCTGATCCATGTGAAACCTACTGGTCAAAACCTCCACCTGAGGTGCCAGGTCATCGGCATTTTTGACAAAGGCTCCAGGTGACCGTTGCCGCGGAACCCAAAACGCACTGGGTGCATGAGATCCATAATCGGCAGCTAACTCTGCTAACTAAGCATTCTACAGCCTGTATGTTCTCAGCTTTGGAATCATCTGGGAGCTTTTAAAAATAATGGCACCTGGGTCCCAATCCCAGGGATTCTAATTAAGCTGGTCTGGGGGGCAGCTCAGACTCAGGACCTTTTTGAAGCCCCCAAGCAATTCCGACATGCAGCTGAGGTAGAGAACCACCGAGGCAGACATTTCCTGAACAACTGACTGATAAATTACTCTGCCTGAAATACTTGCTATGGAACTTATCAGCACTGCTGGAAAAGTACTAAAATGGTGTTTTTCATTTGTTTCCAATTAGTAACATTCTACAAGGCCACTAGCAGTTTCTAGAATTCAGTTAGGAATTAGGCATATAAATACACACACACACACACACACACACACACACACACACACCCCCAAATAACCAAAAACAAAAGGATAAAGATAACTGATAGCCAAATACTAAGAAAGAAAGACAGATCAAAGGAAGCAAGCAAACAGACTAATCAATCAGAGGACAATTACCACTGAGAATACGTGGGGAAAAAATCCAAACAATATAATGGAAAAATGAACAAGAGGAATCAATGAAAGCTACTTTCCAGAGAAGGAAACCCACATGGCCGATAAACAAGTAAAAAGATGCCTGATCTTATTATAATCAGGGAATTGCAAATTAAAACCACAATACAATGATTTTATTATCTCTTAAATTGGAAAAATTAAAATAGAAAGTCTGCTCACACCAAACGTCGGTAGGATGCTCAACAACACAGACTCCCACAATCCCACCGCTGCTACCAGTGCGTGCTGGCACAGCTATGCTGGAAAGTAACTCAATGTTGTCTGATAAAGCTGAAGAGGCACACACACCCCACACCCACTCTCAGGTAAGGGCCCTCATCCCCAGAGAGGCCAGCAGGCATGTCCAAGAGTGATCACACCAGCATCGTTCATAACAACGAGAAAAGGGAAAAACCAGATACCCACCAAGAGAAAGAGTGATACATATTTTATGCATCAGTAGACTCATTACTGCTAGGTTGGCAAATTTCTCTCATCTACAAGGTCAACACAATCCCTACCAAAATCCCAGAAGGTCTTTTTTTTTTTTTTGGGGGGGGGGGGGGAGGGTGGGTAGAAATTGACAGGTTGATCCTCTAAATCACATGGAAATGCAAAGGACCCCAGGATAGCCAAAACACATTTTTGGGAAAAAAAAAAAAAAAAAAGAACCAATGTAAAACACTTACACTGACCAGTTTCAAAAATTACCATAAAGCTACAGTAATCGAGACAGTGTGGTAATGGCATAAGGAGAGACTTACACAGATTGAAGGAATTAATTCAAGAACCCAGAAATAAACCCTTGCATTTACAGTCAGGTGACTTTTGATAAATATGCCAAAATAATTCAATCGGGAAAAGACAGCCTTTTCAACAAATGTTGGCAAGAAAACCAGACATCTGCATGCAAAACAAATGAATCTAAGGGAGCCTGGGTGGCTCAGTCAGCGGAGTGTCAGACTTGATCATGCCGCTTAGCTCATTAGCTCAGGTCATGATCTCACGGTTCATGAGTTCAAGCCCCACGTTGGGCTTTGCACTGACAGAGTGGAGCCTGCTTTTAATTCTCTGTCCCCCTCTCTCTCTCTCTGCCCCTCCTCCACTCACTCCCCCTCTCCAAAAAGAAACACTAAAATTTAAAAAAACAAAAACAAAAAAACAAGTCTAGACCTTTATACTACACACAAAAATCACTTCAATATGGGCCATAAACCTAGATGTATGAGCTAAAACTATGAAGCTTCTAGAACAAAACATAGGAAAAAATTCTCACCACCTTGAATTAGACCAAGAGTTATTAGCTATTTACTCCAAAAGCATGAGTCAAAAGAGAGACTATTGATAAATTTGATTTTGTTAAAATTATAAACTCCCCTTCAAAAGACACCAGTGTGAAAATGAGGACAGGCCACAGACCAGGAGACACTTGATAAGGAACTTGTATCAAGGATACATAAAGAATTGTTACAACTCAACTAGAACATAACCTGATTTTTAAAATAGGCCAGTCTTATTAAGTACATTTTTCACTAACAGAGAGAAAAATGGCCAATGGGCATAGGAAAAGAGGCTTAACATCATCAGTCCACAGGGATTTCAAATTAATGCCACAAATGAGATACCACTTTAGACCCACTGGGGTGGCTACAATCAAAATAACAGTAACACGGGTGCTGGACAAGATATAGAGGACCTGGAACCCACACACCAAGCTGGTAGGGATGCAAACAGACAGCCCTTTGGAAAGCGGGTTGGCCATTTCTCAAAAAGTTAAACATACCCTTATCATAGGACTCAGCAATTCTACCCCTAGGAATCTACTCAAGAGAGATCAAAGCATAGGTCCATGCAAAGACTTCTATACAAATGTTCACAGTAGCATCATTCATAATAGCCAGAGTAGAAATGACCTGTGTCCATCAACTTGTTAATGGTTAAGTAAAAATGTGGTCATTCAATGGAGCGGCTGGGTGGCTCAGTCGGTTAAGCGTCCGACTTCAGCTCAGGTCATGATCTCACGCTTTGTGGATTCGAGCCCCACATCAGGCTCTGTGCTGACAACTCAGAGCTTGGAGCCTGCTTCAAATTCCGTGTCTCCCTCTCTCTCTGCCTTTCCCCTGCTCACACTCTGTCTCTGTGTCTCCCCAAAATAAATAAATGTTAAAAGAAAAAATTAAAAACAAAAAACAAAAAAAAAAAAAAACGTGGTCATCCGTATAACGGACTACTACTTAGCAACAAAAAGGTACAGGGTATCAATACAACAGCACGGACAAACCTCAAAAAACATTATGCTAAGTGGAAGAATCCAGAGGCGAAAGATTACACAAAGAATGGTCCCTATACACGAAAGGTCTCCAAAAGGCAGATTTATAGTCAGAAAGCAGACCAGTAGCTTTCTGGGGCTGGAAGTGACAGGGTCTGAGTGCAAACAGGCTTGAGAGAATTTGGGGGAGGGGGTATAAAAATGCTCTAAAACTGAGTTGTGTAAATAGCTAAGTAACTGTTACTAAAAATCACTGAACTATATTCCAGTAAGACTACCACACAACACAATACTTTACTGCAGAGCAAATAAGGTGAACTGGGCTCATTTCTCTCTACCTGCCCCTTGACTCTCTTTTTTGGTTAAAAAAGTACTCTTTAAAGTATCCAAAGTAAAAGAGTTACTATTAACCAGATGTGGAGTTAATGAAACACTTTCATGGTTATTTTCTTTGAGAAGACATGAATTAAATCTTCTCCAGATGTCAAACTCTTGGAAGTCAAGTTCTCTATACTCCAGTCCTCTTGGGGAGATGTGGCCAATGAAAATATTTTGAAGAAGTGCTTATTAGTTTAGATATTTTCTTACTTGAGCCACTCAGCAAGCAACCCCCATCATGTGCATCCAGGATGAGAGGACTCTTCTTTGGGAGTATTTACTTTGTAAACAACAGTGACTGCAGGGAAATGAGCCCAGGTTTGCCGGTCTTGAAACGCACACACACACAAAACCACCTGCCACACAAAGTGTCATCTTTAAAGATTTCAAGCACTCAGTGTAAAGACTCTAGAGGAGAAAACAAAGGTCACATAGCCAAGATATGTTTTTTCCTTTTCTCTCTTTTTTATATTGCCATGACGTTGACCAAGAACAGAATTATCCTTTTGAACTAAAATGGCTGTTCAGAAATTCTTTGTGAACTCTGCTCTGAAACATAATGCACACATTAGTCCTTTTACAGTGTATTTCTCAGCATGTCTTGCCATGACAAGATGATCTGAAGGGTCAAGAAACAGAATAAGCTATTTTCCTTACAGAATTTGATCTTGTGATCCAAGAGTTGTCATGAATCAACAAATTCATCAACAAAGGGTTCAACAAATGTACGTCTCCTAACACTGTGAACATGTTTTGTCACATGATTATGTAGAATGAGCCAGAAATGCATATATCAGTGACACACAACCATTAATCCCAAAGATACAAAGGAAATCTGATCAAGGAAACCCAAGATAGTTGGTCAATCTTTAGTCTGTACAAATTGTAATTTGTGTCAGCAGATGTACCAAGGCCACTGAACTGCACAATCCAGAGGGAATCATTAATTCTGTAATCCAAGCTGAATGTCCTGGAATTGTGCAGTATACAACCCGTGCAGGTGTACATGGTGGCCCTCAATAAAACATTCATAATCATGGCCTTTCACAATAAGTATGTGAAAATGGAACAGGTTAAAAAAAGTAGGGTAAGACTCTGAAGGCAGGCCTCTGAAAAACCCTAATTATCTACAAAAGAAGTTTTACATAGGAAATTCTGGGGGAAAAAGAAAAAAAAAATCACTAGACCTGACCTGGATGACTATTTTTAGAGCCTTCACTTTCTGGTCCGAGGCCCATGCATCCTTCAGAGACTGGTTGAGCTCCTCAATGCGGTTCACATAATCCTGTTGAGTCAAGTTCAACAGTTCCTTCTGGGATCCCTGTGGGCAGAAAGTAGGAAGGTGTCGACACAAAAGGAAAAACATTATTTGGTCACCAACCCCATGAATAATACTGAGTATTGACTGAGCTTCAGTATCTAAGTTTTCCTCACAACCCCCCAGGACTGACAGTATTGTCCTGTGATGGAAGAGGTCCTCTGAGTTTTCTGCAAAGACGGACAGAGTGCAGGCACTGAGATGGGCCTTGGAGCAAGTCAGACCTAAGTCAACCCCCTTGTTCACTCACTCACTGGCCATGTGATTCTGGGTGAGCAGCTCTCCTCCCAGAGCCTCATCTATACCAGGACAACAGGATCCACCACCTTATTTAATACTCATTGGGACCTACCGTGGACCAGCCATGGGCCACCAAATGCTCGAGATACAAAGGTGAACAAAAAGACATTATTTCTGTGCTAACAGAGTTTAATGCACAAAGGATGAGATGGATATTAATGAAAACTGAGGTAAAGCCTCCAGAGGAAACAATTCTATGCAGACCTATAGCATAGTTCACTGAATCTGAGGTGCCAATTATAAGAAACACAATTCTTGGTGTACTACCAAGGAAGAAAAAAATACCCGTCACGGACATGCATCAATAAGAAACACAGCTCAATTTCAAGGATAGTCAAATGTGGGGGAAAGGCTTTCTCTCAGAAAGGAAGAAATATGGTAACAAAGGAATGGCCTCTAGACAGGTGGTCAAGAATGGTTTCCTGGAGGAAGTGATACTTGGGACAAGTGCTCCATGGTGTGCGGGTTTTATCGGACAATGTGGAAAGTGGAGGGCAGGGGCTTTACCTAGACCAGGGAGAGTGCCTTCAGGGCAGAAAGGAGACCATATCAAAAAGCTGTGGTGAGGTCACCTGGGTACCTCAGTCAGTCAGCTGAATGTCTAACTCTTGATTTTGACTCAGGTCATGATCCCAGGGTCGTGGGATCAAGCCCCTCATCAGGTTCTGTGCTGACATGGTGGAGCCTGCCTGGGATTGTCTCCCCCTCTCTCTGTGCTCCTCCCCAAGTTGTGCACCCACACATTAAATAAGCATTAAAAAAAAAAAAAAATACTGGCATTCATTAAAAAAAAAAAAAAAAAAGAAAGAAAGCTCTGGCAGAAGAAAGGTAGACCATCCCAAGGATGAATTAAAAATAAACATAAAGACTTAACACAGCCTTTGGCACGTGGTACCTGCTCATTAATCCTCGGCTACTGTTAAGATGCTATTTACAAAGTTCACAGGAGTGAGGGTCATGCTAACCCACATGAGACCAGGAACCAA
Source organism: Panthera onca (assembly GCF_046562875.1). NCBI lineage: Eukaryota > Metazoa > Chordata > Mammalia > Carnivora > Felidae > Panthera > Panthera onca. The sequence goes on from NC_138354.1 coordinate 26,709,426, forward strand.
ATCTCTTTTCTATCAATCTTCCCTGGAATCCCAAGAACTCTTTACTAAGGAAATACATGTAGGATGTTCAGGAAATTTGGACTGATCCCAACTGGTCACTTGAACTACGAGACAGGGTCCTCCTTATCCCTCGGCAGGAGGAGCTCCGTGACTAACTTGGGCGAATGGGCCATGAGCACAGCTGCCTGTGTCCCTTCTGGGCTGAGGCAGTGAAAAGTGACCCTTTTTCAGCTCTACTGTGATGAACCTGGGAACATTCTGTTGAGATGGCAGCATTACATGATGATGGCGAGTCTGTCGCCTTCACAGGATGAGTAATGTGAGGAAGAAATAAACTTGTGTTACATTAGGCCACTGAGATATGGAGGTTCACTTGTTACTGCAGTATCACCTAGCCTTGCCCTGACTGATAAACCATGTTTGCTTGGAAGCCATGGGGCAGCCATCTGCTGCTATGAGCACGGAGAAGCAAGAAAATCCACCTGCAGGGGGAAAAATAAAATAGAGAACCAGAGAGGCAGTGACAAGAGGCTCCATGGAAAAGAGAGAGGCAGAGGACAGTTGGTAGCCGTCTGGGCGATTCTTTAGCTCTTGGTTCCAGGCTGCTGTGCCCTTGGGTTCAGGGTAGTGCCCCCGTATCCTGCAACAGAGTCCCCATTTGCAACTTAAGCCAGCTCAAGTGACATTCAGATGGAAGAGCTTTGGTGAAAATGCTCAGCAAGTCCATTCGTACCAGCCAAGGTTGGCTGAGGATATGAAGACCGAGGCTCCCGGTCGCCCTAATTCAAAACGTGTCCTTTCCGAATTGAGGAATAGATGTGGACTAACAGACTTTGCTGGGCACCAAACTCTGGTCTCAGAGCCGGAAGGACCCTGAACCAAGGGCCAAGAGGCAGGACCCCGCGATGGCAACTGCCATCACACGGCCCTCTGTGGATTTCAAAGCATCAGCACTGGATCCACACACCTATGTTCTTTATCCCCATGTTACAATCAGGGAAGCGGATATAGGAAGGGGGAACGCCCAAGGGCACTCTACTAATAAGCAGTTGAGCTACAGCCTCTAGACTCAGGTTGGGCTGGTGGGGACACCAAATAACTCGTGCAGAGCGCATCCCATATGTGCTGGCTGTTGGTCTAGACACTTGAGATACATTAAGTTACAACTCTAAGAAGCAGGTACTATGCAGCGTCCCCATTCTACAGATAAGTAAACTCAGGCACAGAGCTGTTAAGCACCTTGCCCCAAATCACAGAACTGCCACGTGGTAGAGCTGAGATTCAAACTCAGGCAGTCTGGCTCCAGAGTCTGTCTTACTCGCAATGTTATGCTGCCTCTCTAAACGCCATCCCAGAAGACGCAAACCCACCTGCCTCCGGGGGCCAGGCTAGTAGTATTTATGAGTCAATCGGGAAAGGGAGGACTGTGTACCCTGGATGGCGCGTGCCCTGGTTAACTGCAGGAAGGTGGACTCACAATTATCAGGTGGAATTAAAAACAAAAAAAAATCTGACTTATATGTGAAACTTACCCATTTTTAAGAGTTGGCAAGTGAGTCATGTTTTTTAAAAGCGTATTTTTTGAATGACTCCTGGGGGCCACAGCAAGCCAGCAGAGCAGCGGAGTGCAGCTTCTGCACAAGGTAGGACCCTTATCTATGCAAGGCGGCTTCCCTAGGAGATGGCTCCCGCTGGATTTTACGTCAAATCCTGTCCCCCTACACGATCTGGGTTTGCTCAGGCATCACAGTGAGAAGACGCCTTCAGAAAACCAGCCCACGGCAACTCCTGTGAGCGTGGCCAACCGCACGGCTGGCACCTTTCCCTGATCAGCTGGTGCCTCAGGAGGAACGAGCACAATGTGCGGCTTGGGAATTAATCAAAGAGCAGCCACCAAGACGAATCTCACTTGGAAGAAGGAACGAAAGCATGATCCTCCCTGTGCTCAGCAAATGACTTGCTCACCTCCTCAAAGTCATCCAGCTCCTCCAGCCTGGTCCGAACCTTCTCTGACATGGCGGACGTGGCGGTCGCTTTGCCTAAACAGAATAGATTCATGTCACACAGAATGGATTTCTCAGACACCAACTCCCCCCCAGGGAAAGGCATCTTTCACTCTACGCTTCGTTGTGTGAATAAAGAGGCCAGGGAACAATTTCATTACAGACAACTCCACGATTTTGAAAACAACGTCCTTACATAACCAAAGTTCCACCGGAAACATTTTTGTTTAAAAGCTGCCCCCCCAGCTCGGTGGGGCCAGCCTCCATGGTTCCACTCCATTCGGTATTACAAACTTTTCCCTGCCTCACTCGCTTGCTAAAGAAAGGCAGTCCAGAGGGGATGCCAAAAACCCATCATGTGATTGTTTTCTACCAACAAAAGGCCCTCTCAGGCTCGCACTCAGTGCAGGACCGAAGCACTCTGATACCACTACAACCACGTCACTGTGTGCCCAGCACGAGGGCTTCAAAGCCCTCTCTTCAAGAAAACAGGGCTGGCCACGCCTCCTTCCATCACCTGTCAGAGATGAAGGGACACCCTCCGGGCTGTGGGCCAACCACAGGGCGAGGCTATCTGTCCCGCTGGCTCTCCAGTGACTCTTATCTCAGAACCTTGTCCCCATCTGAAAGGGGCTTCTGTTCTAGCTCTGAGGTCCCCCTGCTCCCACCCACCAAACTCAGGAATGAAAGTTCATTCTTTTAAGGCACTAGCGTCTCAGATCTGTTGCGAACTCACCCATTTGTCAGGGATCAGCTGAGAGCAAGGCACAGTTATTTATTTGCTAAAAAAACAACTAAGTTTCCCAGTACTGGTTTCTGTTTTTGTTTTTTTACCTCATTTCCACTTTTCCTCTTATTTTGAAATATGTAGAAAAAGTGCACATATGTACATTTTAACAGATAATCATAACCTTTGTAACCACCACCTTGCTCATACACCGTCTTACTTCTTTTGTTAACCATTATCTTTAGTTCATGAATTTTACCCTTGTTGTTGCACAGAGCTGTTTCCCTGTTTATTATTTTCCACTGTGTTAATACAGCACAATGTACTTCTTATTCTGTTGATGGATGTCTGGGTTGTTTCCTATTTGGGGCTACAGTAAATAATGCTGCTGTGAACATTTGTGTTTTCTGGTTTGTATACACATACATTTCTTCAGGGCAGCGGGCAGCGCTTCTCAAACTTTCAGAGGAGTCACTTACAGATGAATTAACACACACAGACTGATTTTTAGTAGGCCTGGCAGGGCCTGGGACTCTGCCTTACTAATGCAGCTGGCCCTTGGACCACACTTTAAGAAAAACAAGGGGACGCCTGGGTGGTTCCGTCAGTTGGGCATCCGACTTCAGCTCAGGTCATGATCTCACAGCTTGTGAGTTTGAGCCCCGCCTCGGGCTCTGTGCTGACAGCTCAGAGCCTGGAGCCTGCTTCAGATTCTGTGTCTCCCTCTCTTTCTGCCCCTCCCCCACCCACATTCTATCTCAAAACAAACAAACAAACAAAAAAACATGGATTTGGGTAGAGCTGGAAAAACACTTTCCCTAAAGGGTCAGATAGAAATATTTTACATTTATGGGGTACCTGGGTGGCTCAGTTGGTTAACCATCAGACTCTGGATATCGGCTCAGGTCATGATGTCACAATTCACGAGACTGAGCCCCGTGTCCGGCTCTGTGCTGACAGCACAGAACTTGCTCGGGATTCTCTCTCTCCCTCTCTCTGCCCCTCCCCCAATTATTCATACCCATGCTCGCTCTCAAAATAAACTTCATAAATATTTTAGGTTTTGTGAGTCACGTGGTTTCTCTCACACCTACTCAACTCTGTCATTACAGCACAAAAGCAACCACAAACAATATGTAAACAGACTGGCATGGCTGTGTTCCAATAAAACTTTACTTCCAAACTTAAACAGGGGGCCAGATCTTGCCCTGCAGGATGTAGTTTGCTAATTTCTGATCTAGAGTATATCCTAGTAGAATTGTCGGGTCCAAGGGTTGGCCCAACTTCAATTTTAACAGATAACGCGAAAGTGCTCTTTACACAGTGGTTTTATCGTTTTAACCTCCTACTGGCAACATAAGCCTTCCTGCTGCTCTACGTTCCCACCAGCAAGCCATCTCGTCCATCTTTCTGATCTCTCCAAACTGGTGGCTATGCAACAGTAGGATTTACTTTTTCACGGTTTGGGGTCAAAGTTATGGCCCTCACAAGGTGCTCCCACTCTCTTGATTACTCAGGTGCTGCCCCCACCTGCAGACAACGGGGGAGAGTCGCAGCTGCCATACTCGTGATTTGCACGTAAACCACAGCTATGCTCATCTGTACCCCGTGGGTAGCTGAGCTGTGTCCATTGCCTCAGAATCGCCTAGGAGCCTCAAAACAAAACAAAACAAAAAAAACACCAATTCCTGGGCCCCATTCCTCAAGATACATTCAACAAGTGGAACAGGGCCCCATGGTCTTTATGTCTATAAAAGTTGCACAGCTAGTCTGAGGCACGCTGGTCAGAGCCTCTGACCGTGTATCCAGGCTGAAGAAACAGCACTGCCATGTTGCCGTGTTCAGGGACCCGTGGCCGGTAAGACTGTGGCTCCCATCCCTAGCCTGTCTGCCTTCTCACAAGGGATAAAGACTTAAAGCAAAGTAAAGGATCTCTAAAAAGGTGAATTTTAACCATTCTACAGCTGCTGAGGAGGGGACGGGGAGCAGATGCTACTGCTCTGTCTAAATTCAAACAGTGAGCTCATGTTGTACTTTTAATAACTTTTGTCTTTTTCCCCCCATTCATCACATGAGTATGTATTTCAGTTCTGCTAAGTCTGTACACAATCTAGGAAGTAACAGCTTTAATGGAATTAAACACCAGTGTGGATACTGCAAACTTTTTTAGACTAAAGGTAATGAGCCAATTCCCCATCAAGAGTAACAACAACCCAAACTCACCTTTTTCAGATCCCATAAACAGATTCTGCAGAGGCAAGTAACAATTTGTTAGTATTTTTTAAAACTTAATACTGTTTCTATGACAAAAAAAAACTTGTAAGATAGTTAAATATTCAAGTTACACTAAGGCCACATGATCTGTCATTTTCCAGCAAAGCTACTTACTTATCCAAATGCAAAACAATTATTTCATCAAAGGAGGAAAACACAGCTCACCAAAAACTACCGAAGATTCAAATTTCCACTCAGCTCAGGACACTCAAAGTGAGCCAACAAAGAGCAAAATTTTGAGGACAACGGCGTCAGGAGGTAGCAGTTAGCTTACTCTACGTCAGGGCTTCACAATCTGGGCACTACTGATGTTACGCGCAGGGAAACCCGGTTGCATGGGGACGGTCCTGTACATGGAGGGTGTTAGCAGCGCCTGCTCTCTACCCACTAGATTGCCAGCAACGCCTCCACAGTGCAACAACCAACACTGCCTCCAGACATTGCCATGTGTCTGCTGGGGGTTAAAATTACTCCTGGCTGCAAAATCACTGCTCTAAATTAACTCCGTGCATTCAGAAAATCAGAACCAAACTACCGGTCCAGCAACTCTGCCTGCACACTGCTCACCTAGCGCAAACCCTGAGAGGAAGTGGGGAGAGGCGTCGTCACAGAGCCTTCCTGGTTGCCCCCCGAGTTCACCCCTTCCTCCGTACTCACAGCCCCGATTTCTGATGGGCACATTTGTCACATTTCCCAGCATCCCCTCCATCTGCATATGGCCCATGACGACCTTCAAGACAAATGCGGGTGTGTGGGTGGGGACACTGGAAGGACAAATGTGGCTGGGTGTGTGGATGGGGACACTGGGAGGGGTCCTCATATGAGCGAGGGTGCATCCTACTTTCCCTTTTCCTCCAACAACTTGGACGTGAGGTGACCCTGAACACAGCAGGGCAGCAGGACAGGAAGAGCCAGACCCCTGATGACTCTGGAGCCGCCACACCAGCCTGAACTACCCACCTCTCGACTTCCTTTCAGTGCCAAGAGAGGAACGTCACTGTGGCATACGTCATCACGTCATCAGGGAGGGCTTGGGTCAGAAGCTCCCAGATCTCGTCCTCAGTAACCCAGGCATTCCCCTGCTCTCCCTGACTGGCTCAGCTCAGAGCCTTTCATCACGTGAGCAACCTGCCCCCACACATCGTCGGCCTCATCTCCCTCACATCCCCAGGCACAAGCCAACGACTTGGTCCAGAGGCCACCCGGTGAACTTGAGGCCATGGAAGAAAACTGGAGCCACAGGAAGAAGTAAACCTTCTTTGGGGTGTCAGTCTCCTCACTTCCCAACTCAAACCTCCCCAGAGATGGGCTCCGATTCTTTCTCTGAACGGTGCCAGATCCTGGATTCTTAACACATTTTTTTGAGAAACCAACCAGCACATTTGCTCCCAGCTAACATGGACATAATGAGCCAAACTCACAGAGCCCAGGAGTTGGGCAACATTAGCTGTGATATTGTGATTTATAAGAAATACATATTGTGTCTTGATCCTGTTCCTGGCCCAGAAGCTCCTACTACCCTTGGAATGTCTTAAGCCCTCAGAGTGGTCAAGGAGACTTTGTTAAGTTAATCAAGTGACTTCTGGACACACCTAAGGATGGGGACTAGTTTCCAGGGGAAACAAACATTTGATTGCAGGGCTGGAACCTTCAGTGCCACTCCTGACCTCCAGGGAGGGGAGAGGGGGGCTGAAGATTGAATCAATCACGTCTATTTATTAAGGCCTCCCTAAGAACCTAAAAGGACTGGGTTCAGAGAGCTTCCTGACTGGTGAGACAGAATGTCCATGCCATCCGGTAGGACCCCAAACCCCAAGGGGACAGAAGGTCTTCTGTTTAGAACCTCGCTCTCTGTCTCTCTTCAAGTGGATGTTGATTTGCAGCCTTTAATATCCTTGTAATCTCGTGAGTAAACGGGTTTCCTGAGTTCTGTGAGCCACTTAGCAAACTGACCGAACCCAAGGAGGGGATCATGGGAGTCTGACGCACAGCCAGACGGTCAGAAGCACAGGTGACAACATGGACTCACAGAGGACTGTGAAGTGGGAGAGAAGGTTGAGGGACTAGGCACCTGACTTGCAGGAATGGACATGAGCTCCAGGGATCTGGGTGTCAGAACTGAGTTGAGCTGCAGGACACCCAGCCAGTGCCAGAGAATTGTTTGGCGTGGGGGGTGGGGAGATCCTGTACAGGCACCTGGGGGCAGAATCCTAACAAAAAGAAATCCCTACCAGATGGGAAGCAGGCCCTGGGAGAAGAGTGCGCTGGTACTCACGATAGACAGCTTCTCTGTGGTCGTGTACCGGGCAAGGATTTCTCCTCGTTTGCTGGCCCAGGGCTCAAAGTCTGATCCTACGATGGAGTTCTCATCTCGGTCTCGTCTCTTTCTAGAGCTGTCCTATGGAAAGGCAAGACAAGCTCTCAGCAGCAGTATCCTTTTCATCTTTAAAAAGAAAGTATAGGGACACCAGGGTGGCTCAGTTAAGCGTCTGACTTCAGCTCAGGTCATGATCTCATGGTTCTAGAGTCTGAGCCCCGCGTTGGGCTCTGTACTGACAGCTCAGAGCCTGGAGCTGCTTCAGATTCTGTGTCTCCCTCTCTCTCTATGCCCCTCCCTCACTCTCTCTCTCTCAAAAATAAATAAAACGCTAAAAAAAATTTTTAAAAACCACAAAGTATAGGGGCGCCTGGGTGGCTCAGTTAAGGTCTGACTCTTCATCTCAGTTCAGGTCATGATCTCCTGGTTCGTGAGTTTGAGCCCCCACATCAGGCTCTGTGCTGACAGCGCAGAGCCTGCTTGGGATTCTGTCTCTCCTTCTCTCTCTGACCCTCTCCTGCTCGCTCTCTCCCTCTCAAAATAAAAACAAACAAAAACTACAAGCAAACGCAATAGTTGATAACATGGCAGGGTAAAATTGATTATGTGCTAGGAAAGCAGAACTTAAATGTTCTCATCAAATTAAAAAAATGTAAATACGTGAAGTGATGGGTGTACTAACTCAATGGGGGGAATGGTTTCACAGGTGCATACAAGTACCAGGTCATTACGCTGACACTTTAAAAGTCTCACAATTTCCTCTGTCAATTTTATCTCATAAAGCTAAAGAAAAGGGGCGCCTGGGTGGCTCAGTTGGTTAAGCGTCTGACTCTTGGTTTCGGCTCAGGTCATGACCCCAGAGTTCTGGGTTCAGGTCCCACATCAGGCTCTGCATTTACAGTGCAGAGCCAGCCTGGCATTCTATCTCCCTCTCTCTCTCCTCTCCCTCAAAATAAATGGATAAACTTAAAGAAAAGCTAAAGAAAAGGAAGTATAAGCAAAGGCAGACAGTCCCCCAGTGCAGAATAAAATAAGTCTAAAGGTTTACTAGATAACACTTTTTCAGGCCAATTCACCCCAAAGGGCCAATAAACAGATCAAAAGACACTCAGGCTCACTGAGAATCAAGGAAAGGCAAACGATCATCTTTCAGCCACCAAAATGGTGAAGTTACAATGACTGGTAATGTCCCAGCTGGCAAGGACGCAGGACAACAGACACTCTGAAGTTCTGCTGGGGGTGGTATAAATGGTGAAGCCTTTTTGGAGAATGATTTGGGAGTAGCCATCAAAACCTTAAACACACATTGCCTAGCCCAGCGTTTAACTCTTCTACGTGAGAAATCAGCGGTTTGCTTACAGAATTACATAAAAATAAATGAAAAAAAAAAAAAAAAAGGATAATAAAGGGTGAAATTAAAATCAAGAATGAATTTTAAAATGCTTTAATAAAGAAAAGAAGAAACTTCCAAGATCCGCACTAGCCTCTCACAGAGGGGGGTGGGGGGGGTGGGGAGAGGAGGGCTCTGTAAGGGGGACCCTGTGGGTGTCTGGATCCTGAAAACTGTCGCAACGACAATGTGGGATCTGTGCCATTTAGAAACAAAAAAGTGAGGGCACCCTGGGAGGCTCAGTCAGTTAAGCAACCGACTTCGGCTCAGGTCATGATCTCACAGCTCTTGAGTTCAAGCCCCGCATCCAGCTCTGTGGTGATAGCTCGGAGCCTAGAGCCTGCTTCAGATTCTGTGTCTCCCTCTCTCTCTGCCCCACCCCCACTTGTGCTCTGTCTCTCAAAATGAATAGATGTTAAAAAAAAAAAAAAAAGAAATTTTTTTTTTTAAACAAAAAGAAAAGCGGCCAGCCCTGCCCCCACAGGACTGACCACGAGCAGGGAGTGTTACCGGGGCTGCAGCGTCAGCCGTGGCCGCGAACATGGAGAGGGGGTCTGTCCCATCCAGCACGCTGCTCAGTGGGTCCACTACAGAGCTGGAAGACGAGGAGGACGTGGAGGAAGTGCTGCCTTTCCGGCTCACTTTCTTGGTCTTGGACTCTGTGACCTGTGGGGAAAACCCGAGCAGGTAAAGCAGGAATCTCCTATGACCTTCCCCCAACACTCAATGCGTTTTCCCTCGTTCCCTTAGTTGAACTGACCATTGCTTTGTGGCAGGGACACTTACATTTTGTGACAAACTGAGAGGACTCAAAATCCCAGCTATGGAGGAAGGGATTAGAAGGTGGGATCGAACTGCACCCTGGTAGGGCCCTCTTACACAAAGCAGGTCCCCAGACAAGCAGCAGCCACATCACATGGAGCTCGTCAAAAAACACGGACTCTGGAGCTCCACCTTGGATCTACTGCATCGGAAGCTGCGACTTAACACGATCTCCTTCCTTTTCGAAGAACTTCGAATGCCACATCCTGCTGAGCACTGAGGGACAGGTGGGGTGTCAGGGTGTGAAGCCATGTTTTTGTTCCACTGGCCCCCAACTCTTTCTGACTTCAGATGACCAGATCAGGGGTGAACCCCTGAGCCAAGAAGATCCAACCAGTGTTTCTGCTGAAAATGCAGCACAAAATCCAGAAGGGCTGGCTGGGCTCCACTCTCCTCCTTAAACAAAGAAGCTCTGAAAACCCAGGGGCTGAGGGAAGTAATGGACACTCTGGGCATATCCACAGGAAGGCAGAGAAAACCCGTCTTCAGAGAGGACGGGATGTGATAGAATGAAAGAAATGGCTGGATAAAAGAGAACTTGACCAGCCTTTGTCCTGGTTCTGGGAAAGGAGGGTCTGGTCCTTGGAGTGTCGGTCATTCACACGCCCCTCAGTCACACATGACTTGATGGTAACAAGACCAGCATGGGGGCTGGTCATGAGAAAGACCACTCCTGTGAGCACAGTCAGGGGGTATCAGCCTGACCTTAGGGGAGGGAGGCTGGAGATCAGGTCCAGTCATGTGGCCAAAGAATCACTGCGTCACGCTGTGTAATGAAACCCCAACACAAAGTGTGGACACACCAAAGCTCAGTGGAGCTTCCTGGCTGGTGCCTGCACCATGTGCCGGGAGGTGATACACCTGTTCCATAGGCAGAGGGCAGAGAGCTCTGTCTTCAGGACGTTCCTGGGCCTCACCTACCTGTCTCTTATTTGGCTGCTCATTTGTATCCTTCACATAAAACTGTAAACACAGGGCTTCTGAGTTGTCTGAGCTCTCCTAGCATATTATCAAGCCTGAGGGGAGGTCTGGATTTGCAGACAGTTGATCAGTGGGTTGCCTGGGGTCCCCCAAATCTGCAGTGGGTGTCTGAAGCAAGGACTGTCTTTTTGAAGAGCTTGCCCTAAACCTGTAGGGTCTGACACCAACCCCGGATGATCTGGCAAAGGGCCTCCTATTGGTACACAATTGTCATTTTGTCTGCCTGGCATCTGTCCCCCCTTCTCCCAGGCTTGGCAGTTGTTTTCTTTGGGAAAGTGGCCCTCCCCGACTCTCGGCTCCTACAGGCCTGGTTGGGGTGGAGGGGTTCTACCCCAACCCAGTCAGTCAGCACATTCCCTTCCCCGGGGCACCAGCCTGGGTCAGGGAGGGACACAGAACCAGAAAAGAGAAACTCCCTGCTCTCGTGTCACGAAAGCTGCAGGATGGAAGCCTGGAGCTGATGTGGCTGGTCTGTGTCCACAGGAGTGAGTTCTCAGATTGGAAACGACCCACTGGTGTCTCAGTCGTGACTCTACAAGCCCACAGGGCCTGGGGGGGAGGGGGAGGGCAGACACTCCAGCTGTGACCTCCTGCTTTATGCAATGGCCTCTGGGCATTCTAAGGTATGTGTCTGTCACCCTCACCCCCACCTGTGATGACAGCCACACAGCTTCTATTATCTGCTGGTGAAACAGTGCTAACCCAGAAGAGAGGGACCATCTATATCACTGGCCTGCTTTTCACTTTGCTTTTTAAATAACTCACACAGATGAAGACGCCATTCAGAACAGCATCTTCAGGACAGGCAAACTTAAGAAGGGGTTTCGTTTATACGCCCACATCAGGAGCAAAGGCATCACCCGCTCGTGACAACCTCGCAAATGTGAGCAAGGGCACAAGGAACATGACGGTGGGTGAGGTCAACGTCACGAAAACCAGGGCCTGGGAACAAAGTGGCCGATAGAAATGTGCAAAAGCAGCTCCGGCCGGCAAGTGGGAAAGACCCAGGAACCCGGCTTGTCATTTTGAGGAGTGAGAGGTTAGAGAGGTTAGAGAGGGCCTCGTGACAAAACTTACGGTTATGGGCTTCAGCGGGTGATAGTCCCCAAACTCCAGTGGCACAGCCTCCAGCCGGCAGGACGCAAACTCTGCCTTGTAGTTCCTCCCCCGGGAGTGCCTGGCGGACAAATCCCAGACCGCCACCATCAGTTGAAGGAGATACAGAACACATTCAAACCATCTGCTCAGACCTTCTCAGGGCTACAGCGGCTCATGGCGCAACAGTATTTCTACCGAGCCCAAGAAACGCTGCAGAGAATTTTAACACTCAGTTTGAAGGTGCACAATGCCACCCAGGGATCCGGGACCCGTGAGGCCAGACGCCAGAACCAAGGGCACTGGATGAAGTGAGGTCAACTCTCCCCCACACACTGTTCTCCCCCCGACAGCCAGCGCCCAAGGAGGAGCTGAAGAGAGGGGCGTGCAGGGGGAGGGAGAAAGCCGGCCCTGCTCTCCCCACCAAGTTCACGAACGCTGTGGAGCCAGAGAAAGTAGCTGAGCGAGAAGTAGACAAAGAGCACCCGATTTCATGGGTCTTGTGAAGGGATCACGAGATAGACAAGGGGACAAAGTATCCACACTGAGGCACGAGAGGAAAACACATGGGAAGAAGAGCAGTGTGAAAGGCCTCAGGGCGGAAGGGAAGGTCTCAGAACGGGCAGAGAAAAACGGGAAGAGGAATGGGCAGCAGCAGTATGTGAAGGGATGGCAGCTAAGATTCTTCCAAACTAGGGGCGCCTGGGGGGCTCAGTCGGTTGAGCTTCTGACACCTGGTTTTGGCTCAGGTCATGATCTCTCAGTTTGTGGGTTTGAGTACCGCATCAGGCTCTGAGCTAACAGTGTGGAGCCTGCTTGGGGTTCTCTCTCTCTACCCACCCCCCCCCCCCCCACCGACCCTCCCTTGCTTGTACACATGCCTTCTCTCTCTCTAAGTAAATAAACTTTAAAAAAAAAAAAAAAAAAAAGAAAAAAAATGTTTTAAACCAAAATAGAATTGTTCCAAACTAAAGACCTCAAGCTATAGATTCAAGAAACACGCATGCCCCAAGCAGGACCCACACAAAAAAGAAAACAAAAACCATACTTAGGGCCTTCATAGTAAAATGGCTAAAAATAGAGGATTTCTTAGAACGAATAAAGACACCTTATTTTCAAAGGGTGACGATTATATTACTGTCTCAGCAGAGAGGAGAGCCAGCAGACAAAGGGATCGTACCAGTGAAGTACCAAAGAAATTAACTGCCAGACAAAAACCCTGCACCTAGTGAAATGGTCCTTCAGTCATGACGGAAAGAGTTTCCCGTTAAAGAAAAACCAACAACAGCATGTACAGAACTACACTTAAAAAAAAAGCTACACGGATTGGAAGAATAAATATTGTCAAAATGTCGATACTACCCAAAGCTATCTACACATTCAATGCAATCCCAATCAAAATTGCACCAGCATTCTTCTCGAAGCTAGAACAAGCAATTCTAAAATTCATATGGAAACACCAAAGGCCCCGAATAGCCAAAGTAATTTTGAAGAAGAAGACCAAAGCAGGAGGCATCACAATCCCAGACTTTAGCCTCTACTACAAAGCTGTCATCATCAAGACAGCATGGTATTGGCACAAAAACAGACACATAGACCAATGGAATAGAATTGAAACCCCAGAACTAGACCCACAAACGTATGGCCAACTCATCTTTGACAAAGCAGGAAAGAATATCCAATGGAAAAAAGACATCTCTTTAACAAATGGTGCTGGGAGAACTGGACAGCAACATGCAGAAGATTGAAACTAGACCACTTGCTCACACCATTCACAAAAATAAACTCAAAATGGATAAAGGACCTGAATGTGAGACAGGAAACCATCAAAACCCTAGAGGAGAAAGCAGGAAAAGACCTCTCTAACCTCAGCCGTAGCAATTTCTTACTTGACACATCCCCAAAGGCAAGGGAATTAAAAGCAAAAATGAACTACTGGGACCTTATGAAGATAAAAAGCTTCTGCACAGCAAAGGAAACAACCAACAAAACTAAAAGGCAACCAACGGAATGGGAAAAGATATTTGCAAATGACATATCGGTCAAATCTTATAAAGACCTCACCAAACTCCACACCCGAAAAACAAAAATCCCAGTGAAGAAATGGGCAGAAAACATGAATAGACACTTCTCTAAAGAAGACATCCGGATGGCCAACAGGCACATGAAAAGATGCTCAACGTCGCTCCTCATCAGGGAAATACAAATCAAAACCACACTCAGATATCACCTCACGCCAGTCAGAGTGGCCAAAATGAACAAATCAGGAGACTATAGGTGCTGGAGAGGATGTGGAGAAATGGGAACCCTCTTGCACTGTTGGTGGAAATGCAAACTGGTGCAGCCACTCTGGAAAACAGTGTGGAGGTTCCTCAAAAAATTAAAAATAGACCTACCCTATGACCCAGCAATAGCACTGCTAGGAATTGACCCAAGGGATACAGGAGTACGGATGCATAGGGGCACTTGTACCCCAATGTTTATAGCAGCACTCTCAACAATAGCCAAATTATGGAAAGAGCCTAAATGTCCATCAACTGATGAATGGATAAAAAAACTGGTTTATATACACAATGGAGTACTACGTGGCAATGAGAAAGAATGAAATACGGCCCTTTGTAGCAACATGGATGGAACTGGAGAGTGTGATGCTAAGTGAAATAAGCCATACAGAGAAAGACAGATACCATATGGTTTCAATCTTATGTGGATACTGAGAAACTTAACAGAAACCCATGGGGGAGGGGAAGGAAAAAAAAAAAAAGAGGTTAGAGTGGGAGAGAGCCAAAGCATAAGAGACTCTTAAAAACTGAGAACAAACTGAGGGTTGATGGGGGGTGGGAGGGAGGGGAGGGTGGGTGATGGGTACTGAGGAGGGCACCTTTTGGGATGAGCACTGGGTGTTGTATGGAAACCAATTTGACAATAAACTTCATATATTGAAAAAAATAAAAAATAAAAAATAAGTAGAAGCACATTTAATTGTAGTGTGATTCTGAAAGTAGTAAAAAAAATAAAAATAAAAAAATAGAAAATAAAAAAAAGCTACACAGAGAAACAAAATCCCAGCTGAAAACAAAAAACTATATACATATGTATATATGTGCATACACACTGTGTATACACGTATGTACATAAGTATAGGCTATGCATACATATCAAAGAGTAAAAAAAAAAAGGTAAAGGTGTGGATAAAGAGATTAGTGACTACAAAAAACAGTAGCTCATAGTATTTAAAATACGTGTAGGGGGCACCTGGGTGGCTCAGGGGGTTAAGTGTCTGCATCTAACTCTTGACTTCTGCTCAGGTCATGATCCCTGGGTTGTGGGATTGAGCCCCGAGTCGAGCCCCATGCTAAGCCTGCTTCAGATTCTCTCTCTCTCTCCCTCTGCCCCTCTCCCCTGCTATCTAAAATAAAAAAATGAATAAAATAAAACAGAGGTAGAATTAAAACTCAGGTCAACCAGCACAGAAGAGGCACTATGGTATGAATGTTTGTCCCCACCCCCCCCAGCCCCCCAAATTCACTGACTGAAATCCTAACCTCGCCTTTGGGAGGTGATGAGGTCTCAAGGGAGGAGCCGCATGATAACCGGGACCCCAGAGAGCCCCCGCCCCGTGAAGACACACAGTGCAGGCACTGGGTGAAAAGCAGGAGGCGCCTCGCCTCACCGGGCTGGCCAGACGTCCAGCCTCCAGGAGAAACAAGTATTTTTTGTTGTAAGTTGCAGCATCTGTGGTTTTTTTTTCTTTTTCTTTTTTTTTTTTTTTTTTTTTTACAGCAGCAGCTCGAACGGACTAAGCCTCGGACTGAGAAGTGGGGCTGCTGCCTTAACAAATACCTAAAAACGAGGAAGCGAGTCTGGAACTGGAACGGGCACAGGCTGGAAGAGTTTTCCAAGACCGGCGAGAAAAGCCACCGCCCGGAGTGGACGGTCAGGGGCGATGACGGTGAGGGCTTGGAGAGCTGCAGAGAAAGCCTCAGCCCTCCTGGAGAAGACGCCAGGGGTCGCAAACAGAAGCTGGTGGAACAGACGGCCTAGGCCAGACCAGCAAGGCTGCAGATGGAAACGGGGACTGTGCTACTGGACACGGAGAGGCGATCCCAGTCAGGACGCGGCGTCCCGGACTGTGCTCACACCCTGGTGTCCTGTGGACGGCAGAACTTGTATGCGACGGAACGGGGTATTTGCAGGAGGACGTTTCTGGGCAAAGTGTTGCAGGGAGCAGCTTGACTGTTCTCCGGCTCATCAAAAGGGAAACAATTTAAAAACATGGAGAATTGGGGCGCCTGGGTGGCTCAGTCAGTTGAGTGTTCAACTTCGGCCCAGGTCATGATCTCGGGGTTCGTGGGTTTGAGTCCCACATCAGGCTCTGTGCTGACAGCTTGGAGCCTAGAGCCTGCTTCCGATTCTGTGTCTCCCTCTCTCTCTCTCTCTGCCTCTCCCCCACTCACATGTACACGCTCTCTCTCTCTCTCTCAAAAATAAATATTAAAAAAAGCCTTAAAAACCCCGTGGAGAATTAGGTCTCAAAGAGCATAAAGCTGGTCCCCTTTGTTCATCGGCCTGAGCGTCCCCTGAATTCACCCTCTGCCCTACTCACAGCTGTGTGCCTTCACTAGTACTTAAGGAACCCCAAATCCAACTAACACCCTGCAGTCAGCCTTATGGGTGAGCCCACCCACCCAGAAACCTACTCAGTATGAGAGAACAGAGATCCCAGGTCATTTGACTTCTATCCCTTTCTAAATAAATATGGCTTTGTGAGCACGAAAGGAGGAAGGCCAGTCAACAATACAAATTCATCTCTACTTCTTATGTTTTATTTATTTTTTTAAAGAACTACTGCTTTCACCTCTTTTGGTGGGGGAGGGGGCAGAGAATCTCGAGCAGGCTCGACATTCAGCATGGAACCCAAAATGGGGCTCGATCCCACAACCCTGGGATCATGACCTAAGCTGAAATCAAGAGTTGAATGCTCAACCGACTGAGCCACCCAGGCACCCCACTACTTTTTATTTTTTGGAAAGGAAAACCCCTATCATGATATATTGCCTGGTCTCTCTGGGTCACATTTACCAAGCATACCAGTCCTCCCCTTCCAAAAATATGAAATATTCTTCCTGACTCCCTTTAATTTTTTTTAAGGTTTTTTGGTTTTTTTTGAGAGACAGAGAGCGACTGAGCATGAGCAGGGGAGGAGGAGAGAGGGAGAGAGAGAATCCCAAACAGGCTCCACCCTGTCAGTGCAGAGCCTGATGCAGGGCTTGAACTCACAATCTGTGAGATCATGACCTGAGCTGAAATAAAGAGTTGGACGCTTAACCAACTCAGTTCCCCCCAAGTACCTCCTGACTCCCTTTAATATGCTGCCAGCCAATCCCTGATTTATAAAATAAAGACCCCCCCCCCCAAGAATAAGGAAACTGGAATAATAGTCATCAGTGGCCATAAGGGAGTTTAAAAATCAAATTACACTTTTTCTCTCTTCAGATCATTCTTACCTTTATCAATAGAACTCTGAAAGGTTAATCTAGTGGAATGAGTAGAAATGTAACTGGACCTGAAATTCAGTTGCAAATGTTTTTCATCCCTGTAATAATCATTAACAAATCAATCCACAGCTGAGCAAGACTGTATCCCAAGAACAGGGTGACTGGATACACAGAATCAAATAATAGTTCTCATTTACAATGGACTTGCTGTACAGCAGGATCCAGGCCAAGCCCTTTCCCTGCACTTCCTTGTTTAACCAACTGCCTAATGCTAAGATGCTATCATTACGCCCATTTTTCAGAGAAGCTGAGGCTTAGAGTTGAGGGGACAGCAGCACGTGACAGGGACACAAAAACCGAGGCAGCCTGACTCTCATGCAGGAAGGAGCTCTGGAGACCATCCATGGGTCATCTTAAGAACCTTAAGCAATTGTCTACCTTTGTCTAGTTTTTCTTTTAAAGAACCAAGCTTTGAAATAATTTATTTGGATGAGGGAGGAGGGGCAGAGAGAGAGAGAGACAATCCCAAGCAAGCTCCACATTCAGTGCTGAGCCCAACATGGGGTTCGATCCCACAACCACAAGATCATGGCCTGAGCAGAAGCCAAGGGTCAGACACCTATCCTACTGAGCCACCCAGGCGTCCCGAAATAGTTTTTTGTTTGTTTGTTTTTTTACAAGTTTGAAGGGAAGGAATTCCTTGGGGAAAAAAATAAATAGTTTCTGGAGAAATGTAAAAAAAAAAAAAAAAAAAAAAAAAGGAAACATTTACCCCTTTCGAAATTCCACATCAAACAGCTATATTTTGATCTTTCTATCGCTTCTTCCATTATTCCCTCAAATTCCCGGTCAGGCTCAGCGGTTTACCCAATGTTTGAGATGCTAAAAAGCACGGTTGTCAATGCCTGGGTCTTTGCTAAGGCCAACAGCACCCCCCAGCGGGCATTTTCTAGAAATCCCTACCTTGCCTTTTTTCCCCCCAGAACACAGCAGCCGGTAAAAATCCCCCATCATCCCAGCTTCCAAAGGCTCGTGTGCATCCTTGGCAGCTGCCAACAGAAAAAACAGAAAAAAAGGCCAACATTTCCCACCTCCACTCCTGGCCTGGCCGCTGGCTACTCAAAGTGTGGCTCACAGATCACTTTGCAAGGGCATCACCAGGGGAGTGTGGAAATACCACAGATCAGGGTCTGCACGTTAGCAAATTCCCTCGGGTGATTTATAGCCCTGCAGCCCAGGGCATGGGTGGGAGGTCCAGCTGCTGGGAACGGTTAGGATCACAGCCTCTGGACTCCACACCTCACTGCTCCTTGAAGGCTGTACCACTTTAAGGAAACGAACTGCTTCACCTGTCTGCCTCCATGACCTCATCTGAAAAATGGGTTTTGAGGATTAAATGGGATGCTGCACATTCAACACTTAACACCGTGCCTGGCGTGCGCACACACACGTCTCTGTAAATGTCAAATTTAGCGACAGAAACACATTTCTCCTCTGTAGACCTTCTCTGTTTCCTCACTCATCCCACAGACTACTACTGCCCCTCCTTTCTGCCAAACCCCATGCCAGGCACGACCAGGGTTAAAACGCAGTTCTTTTAATTTGAAGAACAACAAGTCTTGGGAGACTTTAGGGTGAACACGGGCTGCCACAGGAATGTCGAGAGCACAGTCAGCTTAGGAACTTTGGAAACCCTACAAGTTAAAAGGCATATGGCACCTCTGTTTGTGATTTAAAGTAAAACTGTCACAGGTAAAACTGTTCTGGGAAGCAGAGATTAAAAGACCATCTCCCCGGGTTTTCTGATCAGAAAATTGCAGACAAGTTAATTGAAGCCAGATGTTTTTCATTGTTCTTGGTGTTTAAACCTTAATGATTCCCTAAAAGGTGCTTCGAATCACTAGATCCAAGGAAACTCAGTGGCATTCAATCCAGATTTAGTGTATCAAGACTTTGGAAAGGGGCACCTGGCTGGCTCAGTGGGTTAAGTGTCCGACTTCAGCTCAGGTCATAATCTCACGGTTCGTGGGTTCAGCCCTGCGTCACGCTCTGTGCTGACAGTTCAGAGCCCGGAGGCTGCTTCGGATTCTATGTCTCCCTCTCGCTCTGCCCTCCCCCACTCTGCCCCTCCCCTGCTCACGAGCGCGCTCGCTCTCTCTCAAAAATAAACCAACATTAAAAAAAAAGACTAACTGCTTCACCTGTCTGCCTCCATGACCTCATCTGAAAAATGGGTTCTGAGGATTAAAAAATGGATTTTGAGGAAAAATGGGTTTTGAGGATTCCTTCCTTTTGGAAGGAAGCTGCTTAACTGTCAATATTTCAAGAGTCTAGGGCTGTATATTCTTTCATTTGCTCACTTACTCATTCACGGGAAACCACATTTGGAAAGAAAGATCAGAAAGTAATTTCCCTACCACCTCACACCTGCCAGAATGGTTAAAATGAACAACTCAGGAGACAATGGACGTAGACGAGGATGCAGAGAAAGGGGAACGCTTATGCCCAGTTGGTGGGAATGCAAGCTGGTGCAACCACTCTGGAAAACAGTGTGGAGGTTCTTCAAAAAATTAAAAATAGAGGGGCACCTGGGTGCCTCAGTCGGTTAAGTGTCCGACTTCGGATCAGGTCGTATCTTGCAGTTTGTGAGTTCGAGTCCCGCATCGGGCTCTGTGCTGACAGCTGGGAGACAGAAGCCTGCTTTGGATTCTGTGTCTCCCCCTCTCTCTGTCCCTCCCATGCTCATGGTCTATCTCCGTCTCTCAATAACAAATAAACGTTAAAAGAAAAAAATTTTTAATTAAAAAATAGAGCTACCCTACGACCCAGCAATTGCACTACTAGATATTTATCCAAAGGATACAAAAAGGCTGATTCGAAGGGGCACATGCACCCCAATGTTTATAGCAGTTCTATCAACAAGAGCCAAATCATGGAAAGTGCCCACACGTCCATCGACTGATGAATGGATAAAGAAGATGTGGGGGGTGTGTGTGTGGACTATTACTCAAAGATCAAAAAGAATGCAATCTTGCCATTTGCAACAACATGGATGGAACTAGAATGTATTATGCCAATCAAAATAAGTCAGAGAAAAACAAATATCATATGATTTCACTCATATGTGGAATTTAAGAAACAAAACATAGGGGAAGATGAACACAGGGGAAGGAAAGCAAAAATAAGATAAAAACAGAGAGGGAGGCAAACCAGAAAAGACTCAAACTCAGAACTGAGGGTTATTGGAGGGGTGTTGGGGGGGGTGGTGAGCTAACTGGCTGATGGGCATTAGGAGGGCACTTGCTGTGATCACTAAATTCTACTCCTGAAACCATCACTACGCTGTATGTTAATTAGCTTCGATTTAAATTAAAAAAAAAAACAAAAACAAAAAACCCCTCCTCTCCCTTTCTGAGATGCAGGGTAGACCTCCCATCTATTTCCCAAATAAACCCACTAGAACCATCACAGCTTGTTGACTTCTTCCCGCACACACAGCACGGCGGGACCCTCAGCACGAGCCACTCCCAGCTACTCCAACCACAAGAGCCCTGCCCGGCCGGTCAGCCAGGGCACACGCTGTCCCCGCCTGTTCTGAGCTCCTATTCACTCTCCGAAACCCATGTAAGGGTCTGCCTTTCTCAAGCCTTCCCCAAGGCCCAGGTGAAATTACATCTCATGACCCTTCTACTCGGTGTGTCTGCTCCACTAAACTAACTCCTTAAGGCCAAGGGGTACGTCCGCAGACTGTGCATCCCCAGTGCCCAGCGGGAAGCCCTGCACACAGTGGGACGAAGGGCAGCCATTTCACAGAGAAGCAATCGAGTGTCCTCCAGGTGAGCCGAGTAGCACTGGAAACAGCTAGGTGTCCCCTATCGTCCAGACCGAGCTGACTCCACCACTCTTTGCACGCAGCGCCCCCAGAACCTGGGACACAGGAAGCCGGGGAACTTGAGTTTTCTTTAGGGAGTGAATGGAGAGGGGAGCGTGAAAGGTGCAAGGAACGGGTAGCCGGGAGGGAACCACCCGTGGGGCCTCAGGGACCTCTTGTGGACCAGGGTAGCGGCCGGGGATTCTGCGGTCAAAACAACCGGGTACGGAATGGGAGGCTCCACCAGCACCTCACCAAGAGAGCAATTCCCGTTGACTCACAAGCTCACACTCGCAGAGACAGCAGATATAGTCCCTCTCCCAAACCAACCACCGCTTCTTCCTTACCAGGGAAAGACGGCCATCTTCCCGGTCACATGAGCAGTTGCACCAGGACCGCCAGCCCGTTTTTCCCTCCCAGACCCCGCCCCGCCCCGCTCCGCTCTGGCCGCCATGATTGAAAGGGGCAGATGCTCAGGAGCTGAGCCTTGGGAGCGCCATGATTGTGAGGGGCGGACGGACACGCTGAGCAGTTCGTCGGCGCCATAATCATGAGGGCCAACGCACGTCTGCTAGCCTTTCGTCGGCGCCATGATCGTGAGTGGCAAACGCACTTCCGTTGTGCTGTGACGCCATGATTGTGAAGGGTAGATGCCCTCACTCAAAAACGGTTGTGGGGACGGGAACCAGCATCGAAGAGCCAACGCTGTGGGCACCGTGATCCTAAGGGGCAGGCAAACTTCCGCTGAGTGGTCCGCGACGCCATGATTGTGAAGGTCAGGCATACGTCTCCCCACCCCCATCCCGTCCACCACTTCCGGAGGGTACGTACACTTCTAGAGCGCCTCCCCAGATGCCATGGTTGTGAAGGGCAGGTAAACTTCCGGGGCACTATCCTAGAGGCCGTAATTGTGCCACCATGATTGTGAAAACAAACGTCCGCCCTCAGTGCCCAGATTACGCCGTCAGCCAGCACTTAGTTGTGGGGGCGGGCGCCAGTGTCGAAAAACCGATGCTTATGCCGTTTGCCGGCACAGTTGTTGCAATGGGCAGACACACTGCCGCTGCACTGCGACGCCACGATTGTGAGGGGCGAACATACTTCCGGAGCGCTGTCCGCGGCGCCATGATTACGAGGGGTGGGCGTGCTTTGGCTGAGGGCCCCTATGGCGCCATGATTGTGATGGGCACGCGCCCTTCCTGGTGGGCTGCTGTGGTGCCATGATAGTAAGGGGCGAACGCATTTCCCCTGCGTCGTGCGCGATGCCATAATTGTGAGGGGCAAGGCGCCTGTGTCGTCCGCCAGTTGCCATGATTGTAAAGGGCAGACATAGCCCCCCCCCCCCCGCCCCCCCCCCCGGGAGGCGTGTCCGCAACACTAAAGTACAGAGTGTAGGGGCAGCAGGCTGCCTAACCCACCTTCGCCTTCTGGGTGCTAACAAGAATCCGGAGACAGATGGAGCGAAGACGCTAACCGTGGCTGGGTGTGGGGAAAGGGTCTGTGGGGTTCGTGCGGTTTTACAGTTAATTCGCTGTTTGGCTGGGGTAAACCATGCCGACGCTTTCCCCTCCCCGCGTCTCTAAGGGTTGCCCTGGATCCGAATAGACCGCCTTCGTCTGGAGCTAAATCACATGAGGAAGTTGGGGCTAGCTTCTCACCCAGCTTGACAAAGCTGTACGTTTCTGTAAAGGTGGACACCCGTTTCAACCCCAGAACTTATGTTGTCGTGTTTTCTCGGGTTACTATGTATGTGTGTGTGTATGTGTGTGTACACACACACATACACACACACATATATACATACATATATATACATACGTACATATACACATATATATACATATATATATATACATACGTATATATACATACATATATATGTACACACATACATACTCGGGTTACTATATATATAATATATATATAATTTCCTAGCAACTACCGCATACTGAACGCCTGCTGTGCCAGGCGCCCTGCGGGCATCTCACGTGCCCCTCACCGCAAACCTGAGGTCACTACCACGTCCACCTGTTCGGGAGCCACTGCAGGTGCACTGCTTGAAGCCAGGAAGTGCCCTTAGCGGGAGCGACTGCGGGTTAACCGACCTGATGGGAGGACGTGCTCAATCTCGAGGCGGCATCTCATCCCCCTTTTCTTTGCAAGAGCCTGGTCTGACAGCACATAAACCACTTTCCCAAGAAACAACGGAATAATATACTCCGGGCCCTCTGACGGCACACGGAGTTTCGCACCCCGGGTCCTGGTGTCTTCACCTGGGAAATTAGTCTAGAACTCATTCTAGAACTAGTTCAAGACTCAGGTGTGGGGAGATTCTGAAATGCTTGGCACGCGGTCAGCACGCCCCTGGCTGGAGCTGAGCTTGCAGGCAGGCAAAGGAGCCCGTTGCGCCTTCAGAGCTTTTCTCTCCGGGGTAACCTGCCGTCGCCTGCGCGTGCGGACCGGCGCGGGCTCGCGTTAACACGCCCGCTGGGGACCGGGGCCCGGGGCGACCCGGCTGGTGCAGCGCCCACGGCGCCAGGTGCACCGTTGCACCGCGCGCTTCCGGAGCGGGCTGTTAGCACCCACGGGGGCCAAGAAGCAAACCACCTCAAGAAATTGAAGAATTGGGAGTCACAGGGAAACTGGGCCAGTAAAGGAAGACAAGTGAAAAGGTAGTATTTTATTGTCCAGGGTAATTTTGGTTAGACACGATTTTTGCCCTCAGAGCTGATGGAGAATGGGACTCCACTACCCCATAATCCAGTTGGTTCGCTGTATTCAGCAACGCCCCAGGTTTGTTTCTAGGTTGGGTTTAAATGTTTACGTAAATTCCAGTTAACATACAGCGTGATATTAGTTTCGGACGTACAGTACAGTGATTCTCCCTTATTTTTAATGATTTTTATGACATTTACCTACGCCCGCTCCGGTTCCTTAGAGATAAAGCAATCCACCTCCCATTTGCTTGCGTGTAACTGTTACTTTTCATTGGGGTGATTGTTCATGGGCCGGTGGCCCCTGACAAAGAAGATCTTCCTCTCCCAAACGGGTCCTTGTTTTCAGCTCAGAATGAGTAAGAAGGATTCCCAGTCATACCCTCACGTCCACCACTCCCCGCGCACGAAATGAACCAGAGTTCAAGGGTGGCCACAGGGAAAGGGAGGGGCTCTTTCCGCCCTGCCTTGCGGACTGGGCGGTGCAGCCTCTCCTCTGTGGGAGTAAAAACCAGGAGCACGCGCTGCGCTCAGCTGGGACGAGGGCGCAGGAACAAGAGCCGGATGTTGAAGCTGTGCACCTGAGCGGCTTTGATGGGCGCGGCAAGCTGAGCACCCCTCCCCTTTGGCCCCGCGCAGACGGCCGGCTCCTAAAAAGCCAAGCCCCTTAGCGCCCCGGTGACCTTTTCACCGCCTGCAAAGTACAGTTTGTGCAAAACTCGGATGCTGGACGAAGCACTGGTATAGGTTACACCCTAAATGGTGGGATATACCTTTCGTGGGGCTTTTAATGATTAAAAAAAAGATCATGTTACGGATTGTTTTGGCCAGATACTTTTCAGCATCCATCAGCGGTCCTTCCATTGGTAAATAAAGAAGATCAAACTACATTTCTTTTAAGATGAAAAGTTTATTTTGCCTTCTGCCTAGAAGCAAAACTAGTGAAAATTAAAGTATAAAAATAAATACAATTTACATTAATGGGCATTCCACTCAAAGTAAAAGTAACAAAAATAATGTATATAAATTAAAAATCCATCAAAAGCACAAAACGATGTCTGGCACTTTTATGAGGAAAAGCTGTGAACATTAAAATATGTGTAAAACACACAGGCTTTTATCTTTAAAAAAAACAACACTCAAGTTTGTCAACCTTAATCTAAAGCTAGTTTTAACTTTCTCCAAAACAAACTATTTTTTTTTTAGCTAATTTGCATTAGTGTACACAAAATTTGGAAATATCTGTCTTTCTGGAAAGACCCACAATGATATGAGTAAGCTGTATCCTGAGTTTTCAGAATGATAAAGCACAATTTATCATATTAAGATATTTTGCTATACTTTATAAAGAATATATCAGTAACTCAGACATTTTTGACCGCCTTCTGATTTCCTGGCTCACTCACTCAACAAATGATACATCTCAATAAAGAAAATCAAGTTTACACCCTGGGTAGGTTATTACGGTCTACAGCTGGATGTAATAGCCAACTTTTAAATAGGGCCGAAAACTGGAGAAAACAATCTTTATCTCCACCTTCTTCAAAGGATATTAAGAATATATACAGTCTGCACTTTCAAAATACCGGTATCATTTTAAAATTCAAGTTAGAAAGAGTAAATGTACACAGTCCCGATTTTATGTGAGAAGCACAAAGCCCTTTTTGGAAATGGTATGATAAATTAACAGTGGCATTCACTTTCATCAAATCATGTTCCCTTGGTAACATTTTTTGGTTTATATTTTAAATGAATATGTCAGTGATGAAAACCTTAAAAACGACAGTGCCTCCTCAGTAATGCGTAACTTCAGCTTGACAATATTCCTGTTCCATCTGCAAATCTGAACTTGTTGTTATATAGCCCTTTAGTCTCTCCTAAATCAAGCAAGCTACAAAGAGCAGACCATGAAGAAAGACAAGACGCAGACACCAAGAAAACAGAAGCGCATGCAGCGTTACTCTATTTTACAGAAATGGATGCACTGATTCACCCCTAGGTGCTACTACATTCCAGAAGATTGTGCTATCTCCCCTAATTTTTTACCCTCCATAGAAAGATTTTATGATTTAGGAGAAGTGTTTCCAAGAGTACTGGGGTAACATACATTAAACCTAACATATCTGCACAAGACAACTAGCTGTTAAGAGGAATGTACTTTTGATCAAAGCAGTGGCCCCCAACCACATCTATGGTAAATTTGGGGGGGACCACAATCAGCAGGCGAGTGTTTTCTCCTATGTGGTTATCCCGTAAATCCAAGAATATGAAGACTGAGAGATTAATCAGTTTTTAAAGTTACATAAACCAGGAGAAAAACATCCTTCTGCAGTAATTTCCCCTCAAATACAACAGTATCTAACTTATCAAATTTAGCAATCAGTATGCAGAGATGAATGAAATTTATATTTGAGAACTTAATTTGTAATTTATCACACCTTTTTGACATTTTATAGAAATAAATCCAAATGCCCTTTAAGTTTACAAAAACGTTCTCTGCAGACATCTGGCTACAGAAAACAAACTTAGGTTTGTACAGGTTAAGCAAAGAGATGGTCAATTACTAAATACTAATGTGCCTTCACCCAAACCTAACATTAAGAGGAAAATGACGGTGTAGGGAAGGAATTAACCAGACTGATCAAGTTGCCCAGATAATTGCTCAGCCCTTTGATGTCACTTTGCCTGTGTAAACAGTCCAGGCTTAAATAAAAAGTCCTGGGCAGGGAAAACCGTATGCATGAAACCTCCCATCCACCCCTTGGTTATCCTAACGAATGTTGTCTTCTTAAATTGTCGCAACATTTGGCCGCTTTCTTTGGGTTTTTCCTGCATATGCTCCTAAAAATAGAGCAAAACTAATATTATTTCTCAATGTCAGTTTTTTATAATATCGTTTAATGAGTGTTTATAATGCCAAGCACTGAGCTAGGCAATGTACATTATTATATTTAATCCTTACATAACATAATCCCAAGGTAGAAACTTACTATTTCAATAATAATACAGCCTAGACAAGGGAGAGGAAGTCACTTGCCTAAGTAACAGATACTCTGAGAACCCAGTTACACCTGATTTGCTGTTTGACCCAATAACCACTGTGCCATACTGCTTCCGACTCTGCTTTAATTAGTGGTTTCTGAATTTCACTATAAACTCCTGAGTCAAGCACCAGACATCAAATGAACCAAACAGGTCTTAAAACATACGATCAGTGATTGCAATTGAGTTTGTAAGAACTATAAACTTTAAGTGCTCTGCAGCAAGCTGTAAGCCCTTGGCATTCTACTCCAATCTTAGAGTATGAAAGTCTGTCATCACAAAAAAAACTAGCTTTCTATCAATTGCTTAATAAACATTCATTCTCCATGCGGATCAAACTAAAGCATAAGTTTCAAGTTTGTTTGTAACACAATCCAAGCCACTAAGAATCTAAGTAGGAAAGAAAAATCTTTTCAACTGCAACTATGGGTCCCTGGGTTGAGATTCATACTTAGAATCTTAATCAGTCATACCGTAATTTTTCAATTACATACAATGATAAAATCGTTAGTCTTTTTCAATTGTCTAGGCACTCAGGTATAAATAAATCTTTAGAAAAATAGGAAAGAAATTTTGTACTTTTTTGGATACATAGTAATTGTACATGTTCATTTAAGAGTTAAGTTCATTTGTATTTATAATTATGTTGCAATGCAATTAAACCACAATAGTTCTAAACACTGAACTTGAGGACATGACTAACTGCACTACTCCGTTCCTAATGTGACTTCCTATTCATCCTTCATACTGTTGAGTATTACTTGGCTCTTTTTCTTACAAATTCACAAGGGACAAACAGTGGAGATGAAATGCATGAGACAAGAACATGGAGAGTAGTCACTGTGGCAATAAATAATATCACGCAAAACAGTACTAACTCCTCGATCAGTTGCCAGCTGGCCAGAATTTATCACAATATGTGACTCTAATATGGGAAAAAATTGAAAATGTCTTGAAATCCCACATAACTTCACAAGCAGCAGATCTGGTGTTTGCTTGGAGTTCTCCTAGTTACCTTTCAAACCAGGTGATTCTGACCACCTCTGGAGGAAGCAGAATCCTCAACTACATAACCCCCTTTAAAACACCTCCATTGACTGTCACTCACAGTGGCTTCCAAAAGATGACCTTTTACATTATCCTCTACAAGTGCAACATTATAAATTAAATTCACTACATACATGCAAAAAGTCAGCAATCATTTCAAAGCTATGTTCAGTATCTTGTTCCCTCTTTGAACTTATGTGAACAAATGGCAATAACAAAAAAATTTCTTATGTTGTTCATTCCCTCCTAATTTGGAGGAAATCAGTTAGTAATAAAAGCTCTAAATATGCCTAATTGTATATTAATGGGAAGATTAGAATTGATTAAATAACTCATTGCCTAGTAATTAATTGTATATTAATGGGAAGATTAAAATGATTAACTCATTGCCTAGTGATTAATGTTTGGTTTCTTTTAAATGTTTAGAAAGAAGTGTAGTTAAAGCAAAGCATTTTGAAAGTATGTTTAATGGATCACATAATTTTTGGTGAGCTTATCAAAGTATCTTAACAAAGACCCCTACCAAATATTAAAACATTAGCTTAAAAGTTTGGCATGAGTTTCATATTAAATTTGTCTTCTTGCCACCATAAACAGAATTTAAAATCCACAAAATAACAGAAACAAAACTTACCCCCTCCCGCCTGGCATATTCACATGTGATCTTGTGGCCAGAGGGAGAAATTTTTCATCACTTTATGTGCAGATACAAATATTCCTGGGTGATACACTTCCCCAAAGCTCAACAAACATGCACAGATTTAGGCATCAGATTATTATACTTTACTCATTTATAAAAAGGTTTTCTCAATTAGGCACATACAATTCTACAGATTTTTCAGATTAAAAAAATGTATAGCGTTTCCACGGGATTATTACAGAAGCCAAGATTGGACGCACAGTTTTACCAAGGTCTCCTGACCGCCACAAAATACTAACACGGTGGTCATTAGCAGGAATGACTGTGAATATGCCCAAATTATGGTGGCAAGGAAAGACAAGACATTGCACTCGTATGGCCTGCATCGTGGGGCAGCTCGTGCACGTCCTTCTATTGAATGGGCTTGAAGAACTCATTTGCTACACACCTGAAACAGGCGCTCTGTTAGGCACTCTGCTCTGTGAAGACTTCTGTCTATTTTGCACAACCCCCTTCACTGATGTCTTAGGGGTTCTAATTGAATATAAAAGAATTAATAAGTCACTCGCATCAAGATCTAAATGTTCAACATTCAAAGAAAGCAACCATACTGCAACAGTTCAAAGTGCAAATATGCTTGGAAAGAACTTAAGTCTCACGAATGCGCACAGCAAGGAAGCTACGCTTTCCTTCATCGGGAGACTAGAACCAAGGCTTATACTTTGTTGGAAGGATCACTTTGGTGATGCTGAACTTACTATATGGATGCTTACAATACTTAATGAGCAAAATGGTATGAAATGAAAAGTAAAAGCATGCCAACATAAGATGGTAATTAAGATATAATACACAACAGTACACCAAAGGATTATCTTGGAGCACAAAACTTAAAAGATCTTTGCAATGCTATAAAACAAATCACACTTGTAAAATAGATATCCTTTATGTAAAGATACTAAATTATTTTTCCCTCTCAAAGCTCATCTTGCTTTAGATGTTTTTAAATACCCACGGGTGGCATTCTTACCCTTGTCTACTAAGTAGCCTATGAACTGGTGCATTCTGTCCTTGGTTTGGCTGAAGGACTCTGTTAACAAAGTAAGTAAAAAATTAATTCAGAAGAGACTGACATAAATTCAGTTATCCCCCCCCCCCCATTTTTTAAATAGGTGAAAGATGATTAACAGTGAGGTGACACTGGTCATCTATGCAGATATACCAATGTAATACCACGGAGCAAATCACAATGACTAAAGCATATTAATAGGGTACTTATATTTTTTTCACCAAGAGCCCAAATCTTAGGTTTTTGTCTGGATGTCTCAAGTGTTTAATTCTTGTGTGTTAGATAGTTTATTTATATGCTTCACAAAAACCAACTTTTCCTTTCAAACATCCAAGAGAAGTAACATCACTCTTGTAAAAGTAGAAAACAGGTCTGAAATATTAAGCTAGATTTCTAAGGTTTTTAAGTAATTATCCTAAATAAGTCCTAGACTGTGAGCTGAACTCAGGACATCGGGGGCTCAAATTTCTACCCAAGACAGCATGTCCTATAGAAAGCTCCTGAGACATGTGGTCTGTCATATAGTCAGCTACATGACCTAGTGTTAATATGGATCTTGGCCATTCTTCAGTCCTCCAATCAGCTGGGAGTGTTCTGCTGATGTCAAGTTAGAAATAACTCAACAAAGAGCAAGCTTGGCATTTACAAAGAAAATCTTTTTTTTTAAATAAATAAATAGCTTCTCACGGAGATGAAGTAATTTTTCTCACCTTGTTTCAGAAAGATTTTGTTTAACCAGAAATTTCTTATTTGGCATTCCCATTTCAGCAGCTCTAACACAACATAAAAATAAGGACACACAATGTATTTAGAAAGGGAGAGAAAACCCTTACAGATGTGATACATGATGACAGAAACAAATCATTTACAAGTTTTGTACTACTCAGCTGTACTAAGCACACCAGAGACTACTTTCCAGAAAGAAGCAGCTTGCAACGATAGTCACTTTGCATTAGGTTTCCCTCCCGTGATGTCTTTCGCATATTAGAAAAAGACTACAGGGTTGCCTGGGTGGCTCAGTCAGTTGAGCATCCGACTTGGGCTCAGGTCACGATCTCACAATTTGTGAGTTCAAGACCCACATCAGGCTCACTGCTGTCAGCATGAAGCCTGCTTGGGATCCTGCTTCAGATCCTCTGTCCCCCTCTCTCTCTGCCCCTCCTCTGCTGGCACTATCTCAAAAATAAATATTAAAAAAAAAAAAAAGAATATATCCAAAAGAAGTAAAATTGACAGTGAATATAAAGATTAACTATTTTTAAGGCTGAATGGCTATCGATTACACAAGTTGAACACTGTCAAATTTAGTAGTTTATATGTTTTACCTAAAGATGAAATCAGATTTTATCACCTGAGTAATAAAACTATTTATATAAAAAGAGATTTCTGAGCTCAGCTGTCAAAACGTGAACTGTTCTTTTTTCTAATTTGAATACACAAAGAGACCAATAGATGACTAAAATTAATTGGTTTGGTAATAACTGGATTAATGTGATGTGACAGGAAGTACACTTACTTCATGTACTTCTTCCTATCGAGAGACTTCTGTGTTGCAGCTGACAGGGCCACTCGTGGGCTTTTCATTCTGTCCTTTAAAATACAAAACAAAAAGCTTTAATGGTCCCAGTAATACCACTAAAATAATATAAGATGATCTCAAACTGCACAGAAAATCTTCTCCTACTAGCATTCTGAATTTTAGTCTGTCTTTAGAACTGAAACAGTCCAATTTGTTAATAATTACAATGATTTTTCCCAATGAAGTAATAAACTTGGCTTTTCTTTTGGCTACCACATGAAGACCAATGACTCAAACCACACTCCTCCAACACCCTGATATATTTCAAATAACTCTGGTTTCCAAAAAAGGCAAAATCTACATGATAGTTTCAAGGAAACTCAATGCGGAGCCAGTGATAGTTTATAAGCCATCCAAACAACAGTCAAAGCTTCAACTCCAAAATCCAATCACAAAACAATATGCAATTCTTTTAAATCTGTCATCAGAGTTGCATGTTGCTGGTAATCCTGGGGATTATCTGTGCTTAAGAATTGCAGGGAAGCTGCTGAAGTCAAAATAGGGAATGAGGGGCACCTGGGTGGCTCAGTCAGTTAGGTTAAGTGTCAGACTCTGGATTTCGGCTCAGGTCACGATATCATGGTTCGTGGAATTGAGGCCTGCGTAGGGCACTGCACTGACAGCCCAGAGCCTGCTTGGGATTCTCTCTCTCTCCTTCTCTCTCTGCCCCTCCCCACTCTCTTTCTCTCAAAATAAACTTAAAAAAAAAAAAAAAAAAAGAGAGAGAATGAGATTTAGTATCAGTTACCCCAAACCCAGAAGAACCTCATTGTGAAATAAGAAATATATTGGTCTCTGCCCCTAGTTCCTGCTAATATTTGATCTTTGACACCTGTTCCTAACACAGAGCTCCCAAAACCCTTGCAAATCTGAGAGTGAAAGAGTAGAAACATTTTTTTTTTTTAAATAAGTTTACTTATTTATTTTGGGAGAGAAAGAGGAGAAAGAAAGAGTCCCAAGGAGGCTACACTCTGTCAGTGCAGAGCCCAATGCAGGGCTCAATCCCATGAACCTTGAGATCAAGGCCAGAGCTGAAATCAACAGTCAGACAGTCAGTTAACTGACTGAGCCACCCAGGTGCCCTGGTAGAAGCATCTTTTGTTCTAATATTTGGTTTTTTACCTCAGTTCCTGACACACAGCTCCAATCCCTTGTCATTTTCTGGGTGACAGGAGGATCTTTTGTTCTAATGGAACAACTTTTTGGGGGGCCCCCAGGTGCAGACTATTCATCAGAAAGACCAGGCCTGAGTAGAAGCTTGGAACATTCAGCCTTAGCTTCTTATCTTGCAGAGACAAGAGAAGGGCTGGAGATTGAGTTAATCACTGATCATGCCTGTATGAGAAAGCCTCCATAAAAACACCTAAAATACGGAGTTCAGAGAGCTTCCAGGCAGTGAACACATCCATGTGCCAGGAAGATGTCCTCTATGCAGACAGAAGCTCATGCCCTCAAGACCCTTCCAGTCCTTGCCCTATCTATCTCTTCATCTGGTGGTTCATCTATATCCTTAATTATGCCCTTTATTATATAATAAACCAGTAAATTCCCTGAGTATTGTAGGCCACTCTAGAAAATTATCAAACCCAAAGACAGGGTTGTGGGAACCCTGTTTTAAAGCTGGTCGGTCAGAAGTATAAGTGACAACCTGAGACTTTGGATGGGCGAATCTTAACTGCCTCCTTACCTTGTAGTATATCTAACTCTTAACTCCAAGTAGAGAGAATCAGAATTGAATTGTAGGACACCCTGCTGGAGTGGGGGAAAACCTCACACATTTGGTATCAGAAGTGTCTTGCGAGCATAGAAGAAATAGAGTTTTTCTTTTTCACTCATTCATTAAAAAATCAGGTAACATACCATTTGCCTGAGCATTTTCTCTTTGCGAACTTCTCGGTCATGATGGAGAATAGACATTCTCTCAGCTGCATCCATTACAAAGAATATGTCATGAATACCATACAGGGCAGCTCGCAACTAGGTTCAAAAGAAGAAAATATTGTGCCCATTTAAAAAGACGAGATTAGAATTTAGTAATATTCTATGCACTTTCACTTAGAGAAAAAGGTTAAAGTTTTAATGGAAACCTATTTTCAGTGGTGAAATGAAGGGAGAGATATAAATGTCCATTCCCTAAAAGCCTACAGGATGTGGGCATTTACCTGAGCTAACACTCTTTCCTGAAGAGAAGCATCTTGTGCTGAGACAACTCCTCTCTTTAATGGTGCCTCTGACTGAAAGCTTCTTATGAATTCCATAGTGTCCTGGAAGAAGAAATGCTCCTTCAAAAACCACTCTTCTAGAAAGATTGATGATCACTGGAATTTTCTTTTGATTTTTTCTCAGCCAATTCAAAATCAGTGAGAACATAAAACTATTACTTATTAGAAGGCAAACAGCACTCTCTAAAGCAAGACAAAAATACCCAAACTACTTCATTTAAATATTTAAAAAAATTATCAGACTGAGATTAATCAGATTTCTGTAACTGCCTCTATTGCAGTGACTAAAAAAATGTTGGATCTGCCTAAGTTCTGAACGAATTGGTCAACTCCAGCTAGTGACTAGCTATCACTGAACTGGGAGACTGAGACAGAAGTGAAATACAAACAATGGACAAGCTTCTTACTTTTACGGTTTGGCGAAGTTGTTTTAGCTTATCTGTCTGCATAAGCCTACGAGTTAGAAATCCTTTTGCCACTGCAGTTACTTTGTTAAATTTTGTTTGTACTTCTGGACTGAAAACCTGGAAGAAATAAGACAGATACAATTATTTGAGGATCTGAGCATTATACTCAAGATGTTTTCCCAATCTATTACAATAAGCTAAATTCTTCTACATATGTGTGCTCTGTGTAGTTTCATCTCTGACAAAAGCTAAGCTATTTGATGTATGGCAAAAATATCTGTCCCCATTTGTACAACCTAAGATAATGTACCTCTTTAAAAAATATAGCTAGACAGACGGATACACAAATATCATGAAGTATGCCCACCTGAGACCATTTAGTTTTGGCCCTTCCAAAAGCCCTTGTTACTGAGAGTTTGGTGAAGCCACTAGTTGATGATCCCCAGAGGTAGAAGGGTGCTTCATTTGCAGAACCAAAGCTATGCTGTAGGGCAGAGTTCGTGAAACCTGGAAAAATAAATATACATAGAGTATTATACTTGATATTATATAATCAGAATATGCAGAATGTCCAAATAAACACTTATGACTCACTAAGAAGAACAACCGCCCCTGAAACTAATCCATGTGCAGACTTAAAATATTTATGGACTTTAAGCTTATGCACCAGATGGAGCTTCTCAACACAAACAGCATCTCTGGATAATTGAAGATGTGAAGATATGCTCTTGCTGGGTCTGAAGAATTAGATGTAATTCAAGATCACTCAGGAGATGGCAAACTGTGTTTTCAGTTAAAGCACATCACCTGCTGCATGAATAAACAAAGCCTGGGCTCTGAGTCAAATTTCCTGGTATCTTCCTCGCTGAGGTGGCTTTTCTCATGAACACCTGCTCACTAGTCTTTGATCTGCCATCATTTCATTTTTCACTAGTTACTGGTAAATAGAATTACTTGAAGAGCTACAGTTTGGGGGCACCTGGGTGCCTCAGTCAGTTAAGTGTCTGACTTTGGCTCAAGTCACGATTTCATGGTTCAGGAGTTTGAGCCCCACATCAGGCTCTCTGCTGTCAGCACAAAGCTGGCGTCAGCTACTCTGTCTCCTCTGTCTGCCCCTCCCCTGCTTGCATATGCGTGCATTCTCTCTCTCTCAAAAATGAACATTAAAAAAAAAAAAAAAGAACAGAGCTATAGCCTTAAAGTGTGCCAAATAAAATACCTTGCTGTGGGATAACTTTCCCAAATGGAAGAGAATTTTAAAAACATTTACCAGAACTATTTGAATTTGAAGTATGGAGTGAGTCCACTTGAGACAGCATTGTTTCCAGCAAACCAGAGTCACTCACTTTTCTCCATTCTAAGTCCACTGCACTGTGAATGCCCAATTCAGAGGCTTCAGCTGCCTTCTTCTCTTTTAACATTTTCTCCTGTTCTTCTATTTCCTGTAGATTAACCATGTATTATAACCTGCTATATCTTTTAATTATATCCCAAAATACCACCATTTTAGGCTTAGCTAAAAGTAATGGGGAATTATCAGCAAATGATTAATTTCAAGTTTTCCTACCTCAAGTGAAATCTTAAAACAAGTATTCTTCCCCTTCAATACACTCATGCAGAATGCATATTTCAGCATCTATGTATAAAATACCTTTGAAAAATATTAAACGTTTTGAGTCAAGGAATCAGAAGTCTCCTTTTGATAAATTATGCATTTATTTTTAGATAAGCTAAATATCAAACCTCACAATTCGGCAATATCCATGTATCAAAATCAATCACCCCCTTAGATTAAGATATACAGGGGAAAAAACTACAAGTATCCTATACATAACGTGTGACCAAAACTCACACATATCCTGGGCTAACTTCCACTTACCAGCCCCATGTCCTTACATTTTAATTCCTCACCTTTTGCAATCTTTCCTGTTCCCTTTCCTGCTCAGCTATGAGTAGTGATAACTGCTGGGCATGCTGTTCTTCTAGTCTCTTCCGCATTTCTTCAAAAGCTAACATCTTGCTTTTTAATATCTCCTCGCCTTCTGAAAAGAAACACATACCCTCAAATTTAGAAAATTTACTAATATCTGATACACAATTTAAATTATGCTTCTGACCAAAGAGCATTCCGACATCTGACATGACACAATCAAGGCACAGCCAGGTCCCCACTGTGAACCACATCCTCGGCCCCTCCCCTCACTGCATGCTACCAAATAAAGGCCTGTGTGTCACCACCATCCACGCTCAACAGATCGCATCACGATCTGAACTGATGGAGCCAAGACCATGTGTTCAGTCTGGATTCTCCTCACTCAAATTAACCTCAAGATGTGATTCTCAGCTGTTTATTCTTCTGACTCTCATTCTTCCCCAGGATCTCTGGTATTGTGGCTTGTAGTTTTGTTTTGGTTTGGTTTTTTAAATAAATGTTCCTTTGATAGTGCAAAGCTTCTCAGCTTCAGGTTCCAAAACACATCGGAAATTAAAATTACATATATCACAATTACTAACTAAAAAATGTATTAAATCATTACAACTATACAACTTACTGAATAGAAAGGGGTAAGCACTCTGAAATGTTGAAATACCAAGTATTACACAGACATAGCACATATTCATGGATCCATCACCATTCAACAAAATTCAAAGAATTATTCTTTCCGAATATACAGTCAATGATTTTCACTGAAGATAAGCATACTGTCTATCTTCTATGGTTCCCCCATAATTTGTTCCTAAATACATTGTATTCATTTACAACAGTTTGCATTTGTTCATGTGCAATTTTTCATAGGCAAAAGGGACTAGAAAAGCAGGGCTAGAATTACAACTTTTAGCAAAAAAGGAAAAAGCTCCTTAGCCCAACCACACAACCAATAGCGAGAGATCATTCAGCTCTACCTTAAGAATTTCATCAATGAGCACTGTCCAGGGGCTCATCTGACAGCAAGCCGGCTACCTCCATGACTGGCCTCGCTCCTATTAAAGCACTGCCAGAACTGCCCCATGGTTGGCTTTGTGGGTGTCTGCTACTCATGGGGACAGCCTCCAGCCATGCTGTACTGTCTGTCTGGATTATCCAGGTTGGCTCCCCAGGTATCGACTGATGTTTATTTATTAAAGTTCTTATAAAGTTACACAGGCCTTAAAACTCTATTTGTCCTATAAACCCTGTCATAGTGTGCAACTTTACAGAATGTGAGGTTTTTTTAGGAAGATATTTATCACATTAGAACTGAAATGTTTATGTCCAAGAACTTCATTTACTTGACTCGGATCTTCTGTATCAGTAATGAAGAATGATGAACCATGACAACAAAATAAGGATTAATGAAGAAGGCATGTTTTAACAAGTTGCTGTTAATATAACACTAGATGAGAAAGAAATTTGAAATATTTTTTATCAATAAAGATGCCATTCTTGAAACGCTACTCACAGAGACTTATTTGTGATTTTTCTCTAATAATTTGATGTTCAGGTGTTCCCTGAAGGACCAATTACATGAGGAGCTCATTACAAATGAAAGGACTGATGGAAATATTAGAAACCACAGTCCAAAAGGAAAATATCATAGTAATACACTAGATTAAAACTGTGAGTGATGTTTCATGCAAGAACTTTTTCCTCCAGTCATTAACAATATTCTCTGTGATACAAAGTGAACTGTGAAAGATTCACATTTTAAATAAGAAAATCCTTGAAGAGGGGTGCCTGCGTGGCTCAGTCCATTAAGCTTCTGACTCTTGATTTCAGCTCAGGTCATGATCTCAGTCATGGGATCGAGCCCTGTGTCAGCCAGAGCTGGGTATGGAGGCTGCTTAAGATTCTCTCTCCCTCCTCTGACCCTCCCCTGCTTGTGTGCTTGCTTGCTCTCTCTCTCTCTCTCAAAAAAAGAAAATCCTTTAAGAAAGCCTATCAAATGGCAATAAACTATAGCTAATGATATGTTCTCTGACAAGAGAAATGAAATTAAATATCCCGATGAACAAATGAAGACAATTATTGTTTTTCAAAATGTCAATTAAAAGTATTAAATACAGGGGCCATCTGCTGGGAGGGTATCAAACACTTCAGAGTTTCCTTACCTTTGGAACTACTTTCTAACATTTTATTCTTGTTGATGTAGACAGATCCCTTAGGGTATCTTTTTTCTGGCAAATGTTGCCTTTCCTGTTCAGTTATTCCGGTTGTTAAGACAAAAGGGCAGTTTTCTTTTTGCAAACTATCAATATCTAAATCAAGTCTGCGTTTCACTTTCTCAAAACTGTTATCCAAAAATTGTTCATTTCCACAGGACACTGTAGGGGTGTCCATCTGCTGTCTGGTATTCTGGTTTTGCATCAGTAAAGGAGATGGGTTTTTTACATCATAAGACTTATTCAGTTCCATCTGTAAATTGCAGTTTTTCTCTAACACATTGGCTGACTTGAGTGCACTCATGGGTCCAAAGTTTTGACTCACTACACACTGACCGGTGGCATATGGCTCATGCGATCTTGGCATCGCAGTACACGTACTATCCATTTTGTGTGGTCCTCTCCCATCACATGTTAAGTGACCTTCCATGACATCAAGTCCATGAATAACCTTATTTTCTAGGTGATTTCCTGAAGACTGACATACCTGATTTGATTTACCTAAAACCACTTCCTGTATGGCTTCAGATGTATTTTTGGTGACATAAACCTTGCTTGAACAAACTCCTAAATCAACTGGTAACTTTGGCACAGTTTCAGGTATTTGTGTTTTTTCCTCAGTATCTTGAACAACTAAGTCTATCGTCTGTTCTTTTCCTTTAGGACTTAACTCACAGGCGTTTATTGGGTTATTTATAAGTATATGACATGCTGATGATGGTCTAGAATGCCTTCGATGCATTTTAGGACTCAGGCTTGGCTCTGGAGTAGGTAATTTGGCATATGAACCAGTAAGACTTTTGATAACATTATTTTCGGTAACAAAAGTGGGAATGACTTTAAAATCAGAATCAGGATCTAAAATAGTGTGATGGCCAGTTCGTACAGGTATGTCCACTTTAGAAAAGCTACCTAAAACTGATGTATTCATGCTGCTTGCTTGAGCGGAAGCACCTTGGAGAAGAACATTTGATTTATTAAGGCTTGGTTTGTCAGGAATAACTGAACCACAGTGTTTGCCAGTCAACTGTGCCTTTTCCTTTCCATAGTCAGTCACTTTACCAGCATCATTCTCTTTATCTGAATGACTCTCGTTAACACTCCTCTTTGCACTACTTCTCAGACTGCGTCTAGACTGTTCTCTTTCTATATATTCCTTTGACTTTTTCATCAGGTTCTGAAGACTCATTATGTAGGGATCTGGAGTAACTTCCGAAAGTGATGGATCCGGTTCTTCATGTGTTGGCAAGAGACCATCAGACGTAAGAGTCTCCTGTGGGGTTGCTGAGGGGGTTTTTACAGAAGCTTCGTTCTCCGCAGGGCTAATATCTGAAATATCACACTGCTTCAGAGAATTAAATTCTTCTGAGTCCCTAGCTAAGTCTATCCCATTAAATTTAAATCGGTCCTCATTATTCAGTGGCAAAATTCCAGTTATCTTTTCAGACTTTCCCGAAGTAGAGTGTTCAGTAGGGCTTGGCAAGATATTTGGAAACATAGCAGGGACATTCAGGTTTCTCTCTTCTGAATTAGAGTAAACTGTTTCAGTCTCCCATGGATCAAAATCACCGGCATTAGGTGCTTTTCTAACCTGAAAAAGGAAATTTAAAAATTAATATTCCCTTACTATACAAAAAAAGCCTTTGATTTGTTTTCTAAAATAAAATTGAAATAGAAAATTCAGAGTTCTAATATTTGAAAACACAAACAAACAAAAACTAAGATAACCTTTTTCTATTGTGTCCTATATCACAGGGAGCACAAATTACTATAAAAAATATCCATTGGTCATTCTGGCCTGTTTATTTAAAGATTAAAAGAAAAAAAAGGAGATTATCTAATCTGATACAATATGTATGTATGTGTATGGGTATACACGTATATTCATATATCCATGTGCAATTTAATCTTGGAATAGAAGGAGTCTCATTAACTTTCTTTTGGTTTACATGTTATTAATGTCACCAGTTGTTCCTCCTATGAAAGCTGTCATCGAAGCATACCAAGGTATGAGTTAAAATAGCAAATAAATTTCTTACATAGATGACTCCTTCTTTAACAAAGACTAACATATTTTGTAGTAACTAAAACTAAACATTATAACTAAAATCCTTCTATATGATGAGGCAAATTTGTAGTAAATGAAAGCTCAGCCATGTAGCTTAAGTTACTTAGAAATAAAATTTTCAACTTAAAATCCAAATCATCAAAGCAAACTTCAATTTGATTCACCGATGGCCATTTTTAAACAGCAACCTGTTAATGAGTTTTGCAACAAGCAAAAGTAAAAAAAATTCTGAATTAAGGGGCACCTGGGTGGCTCAGTCAGTTAAGTGTCCAACTTGAGCTCAGGTCATGATCTTGCAGTTTG
Source organism: Panthera onca (assembly GCF_046562875.1). Lineage (NCBI taxonomy): Eukaryota > Metazoa > Chordata > Mammalia > Carnivora > Felidae > Panthera > Panthera onca. Next base: position 26,749,632 of record NC_138354.1, read on the forward strand.
TGAGTTCAAGCCCCACATCGGGCTCTCTGGTGTCAGATGGGAGACTTGCTTTGGATCCTCTACCTTCCCCCGCCCCTCCCCTGCTCACACGCACTCTCTCTCTCTCTCTCTCTCAAAAATAAATAAACATTTAAAATTTTTTTCCAGGGGCACCTGGGTGGCTCAGTTGGTTAAGTGTCTGACTTCAGCTCAGGTCATGATCTCATGGTTCGTGGGTTTGAGCCCCGGGTTGGGCTCTGTGCTGACAGAGCCTGCAGCCTGTTTCAGATTCTGTCTCTGGCTCTCACTGCCCCTCCCCCACTTGTGCTTTGTCTCCAAAATAAATAAACATTAAAAAAAAAAAATCCAAATTAAGAGAACAATTGATACACAAGAGATCCAACAGAAAAAATTAAAATTACACTTTCTATCTAAATCATTTGACTTTGCAAAAGAATAAAAAGTGAACTAGGGGGTGCCTGGGTGGCTTGTCGGTTAAGTGCCCAACTCTGGATTTCAGCTCAGGTCATAATCTCACAATTTGTGAGTTTGAACCCTGCATCAGGTTCTGCACTGAAAGTGCAAAGCCTGCTTGGGATTCTCTATCTCTGTCCCTCTCTCTCTATCCCTTCCCCATGCACACAGCTCACCACCCCCCCAAAATAAATAAATAAACGTTAAAAAAAAGAATAAAAAGTGAACTAGGATGGTTTTTAAAGATTATACAAGTATATGTTAAGCTGACAGAAATTATCATATTATCAATACAGACTCCAGAATCCTGAATATTAAAAGATTTTTAGGGGCGCCTGGGTGGCTCAGTCGGTTAAGCGTCCGACTTCGGCTCAGGTCATGATCTCATGGTCCGTGAGTTCGAGCCCCGCATCAGGCTCTGTGCTGACACCTCAGAGCCTGGAGCCTGCTTTGGATTCTGTGTTTCCCTCTCTCTCTGACTCTCCCCCGTTTATGCTCTGTCTCTGTCTCAAAAATAAATAAACATTAAAAAAAAAAATTTTTTTTTAAGATTTTTAGGTCGTTGTGTATGTGTTTTTTCCCTAGACCATATGGCACTCCTGTTTTACCTTATAAATCCCAAGACATATAATGGTTTCCAGGTACTATGCAATAAACAGTACAACAAAGTATACTTAGTCACAACCTCAGGATCAAAATAAAACAAAAGTGATACATACTCACCAAACCCAGGAACATATTCATAGGTTTAAGTAAAATAAAATGTTTTCTTAAAATACCTCACGTTTCACATTTGTGTATACAGCAACTATGATTTTGTACACTGCTAAAATGAGCCTTGAACTTAATATGGACAGTAATTATAATCTGCAAATTAAATTATTACCCACGGAGAAATGAAGGTAGCAGTTGGTGGGAAATAGTCTCAGGTTCATTATACATGTGTCATCTAGTATGAATTATACAGACTGCAAACCCTTAAGATTATGAAGAAAATTTTAAATGTAGCCTGCAGAACAGTGCTATGTATGGTAGACATAATTTGTTCAACATAATTCATTTGGGTTTTTTTTAGTACGATCCAGACCTTAAATTGTTTATACAAATTTAAATTCAGCTAAATAAAAATAATTGCAAACGGCATGAATGTATTGTTTAAATGGTTTCTATTTGGATCTAAGATGAATGTAGACAATTCTACTTATCTAATCTAAATTGCATTTGTGTATTTAAGAGGGTAATTTTCACCAAAAAAAATTGGGGGCAGTTATTTACTTTAGCAGAGAATGAGAATAAGGTCATTGAGTCAATAGTCTGATTAGTTCAGAGGTAAACCACAATGGTCGATTCTATCACTTTGTCACTGAGAATTCCATGTTTTTAGAGTCATAAGACACAGACAATAAGCAATTATATTCAGGGTAGGGCTCCATTGTCTAAGTACCCTCTGATTCAAGTACTAGGCATCACTAACAAGCAAGTGAGTGTTCTTTGGAGTAACTGAAATGGAATATTACAAACTACAAAGCTTCTCAAACATTATAGTGAAATATATTGGTAACTAACTAGTAAGTGCAAACATATTTCTGAAAAATTATCATCAATGCTTACCTCATGATTTCTTAATTATAATTTTTAAAAGCCTACATTACACACCTGAACATTTTCAAGAATCTCCTGGACACGAGCCAGTAAATCTTTCTTCTTATTTACATGCTTTCTTGTTTCTACATCAAGTGCTTTCTGCTTTTCTTGTTGCATTTCCTTCCTTCTCTCAATGGTAAGCTGCAAAACATCATAAATACATAATTATTTCTCATAAATATAAAAATATCATAAAATCAGAAAGCTCTGAATCAGAATGATTAAAACATGGAACAGATAAAACCACAGGGAAAGGTATCTGAGCAGTAGTGAGGGGTAATGAGGAGGATGGGGCATGGGAGATCTTTCTGTGGGTACAAGAATGTTCTGTGTAGGTGTGAGTTACACAGACGTACGCCATATATGAAAACTCATGGAACATTAGAACTTGAGATCTGTGCATTCTACTGCATGTAAATTATTCTCAACTGAATAAAAAAGTTAAAAAGAAAGAAAAAAACCTGTTCACTTACCCAATGCTCTAAAATGAGAAATAAAATAAGCCCTTTTGGGGGCTCCTGGGTAACTCAGTTAAGGGTCTGACTCTTGATTTTGGCTCAGGTCATGATCTCACAATTCATGAGATTGAGCCCCACGTCGGGCTCTGTGATGACAGTGCAGAGCCTGCTTGGGATTCTCTCTCTCTCTCCTCTCTCTCACTCTCTCAAAATAAATAAATCAACTTAAAAAAAAAAAAAAAACCACAATAAGCAAATGGTATTTTTGAACTCTGACTGGACCCAGATTAGGAAAAAAAAAATAGTATAACAGACATTTTGAACACAAATGGAGAAATCTAAATATGAATAGAATATTAGATGCTATTAAAATTATTACTAATCTTCTTAGGATGTGATGATGGTATTGGGGATTTTATGTAGGAGGATATCTTATTTTTAGAATATTTATACCAAAACATTTAAGAGAAAATTGTTACACAGCTTCAATTTTCAAATGGCTCCGCAAAAAAAAAAAAAAAAAAAAAAGCATGTATGTGTATATACACATCTACATATATATAAAATCACAAACACCATAAAGCAAAGATGGCAAAAGTGTTAAAAATTATTAAATCTAGATGGCATACATGTGGGGAGTCACTGCACTACTCTTTCTATTTTTCTGTATGTTTGAAAATGTCATTACAAAAAGTTGGCAGAAAATATTGATCTTTTACCTCCTGTTATATAAAAAAAAAATTTCATGCAACTTCTTTCAATTATATTAATTTTCTGGTTTGAAATAAAGTCACACACATTTTAAAAACATTCAATCAGTATGAAAGAGTTTACAATGAAAAGTGTGTCTTCCTTCTCATCCTGTATTCCTTTATCATTCCTAAGAAAAAGAATCTTATATAAAAACCCAAATAGTTGACATATATTGAGTACCTCCTATGATCCAAGTAGTGTTCTAAGCATTTTACATGTATTAGATCATTTAATTCTCCAAAGAGTCCTATTAAAGTAGACACTATTTTTATTCTCATTTCAAAAATAAAGAAAATGCGGGTGGCCTGAGTGGTTCAGTCAGTTAAGAATCTGACTCTTGATTTAGGCTCAGGTCATGATCTCATGGTTTGTGAGTTCAAGTCCTATATGGGGCTCCGCACTAACATTGCAGAGCGTGCTTGGGATTATCTCTCTCTTCTGCTCTCTCTGCCCTCCCATGCTCATGCTCTCTCTTTCAAAATAACTAAACAAACAGGGAAGGGGAGGGCAGAGAGAGAGGGAGAGAGGGAGAGAGGGAGGGGGAGAGGGAGGGAGAGAGGGGGAGAGAGGGGGAGAGAGGGGGAGAGAGGGGGAGAGAGGGGGAGAGAGGGGGAGAGAGAGAGAGAGAAAGAGAGCAAGGGAGCGAGAGAAAGAGAGAGAGGGAGAAAGAAAGAAAAAAGGAAAGAAGTACAAGAAAAGAAAATGGACCTGCAAGTTCACACAGCAGGTAGGTGGCAGAGCAGTGATTTAAACCAAGGACAGCAGGCTCCAGAGCCAGGCTTGTAAGCACTATTTTACTCTGCTCCAGAGAGCACGATGTGTGCAGTGATTTACAATAGACTGTGGAGATCCTTCCATGCCTGCACATGTGGGTCTATTGTACTCATTTCAATGGCATGTATGAGATTTCTATAAAATGGACCACAGTCTTTAAACTAGTCCACTACTGGACATTTACGTTGTTTGTTAATCTTTTGATATTTCAAACAATGCTACCATAACCTGTACGTATTTCTTCGGGCACAAAGAGCAGTATAAGTGTAAGATATTCCCAAAAATGGAATTGCTAAATCAAAGGTTACATATACTTTCAAATTCTGATAAACACTACCAAAATGATCTCCAAAAAATAAAATCAGCTGATTCTCTCAGAAAAAATGTAGGATAAGTGCTTTTTCCCCACAACCTAAGGAACGGTAGGTCTTAGCAGATTTTTGCCAATCTAGTAGATGAAAAAACGCTAACTCTTTTATATTTAATTATGAATACGAAGCATTTTTTCAATGTTTATAACCCTTTTTTGCTTTTCTGTAAACTTACCTTAGTGACTCACTATAGAAAAAAAGATTTTTTAAAAATCATAGAATGTTTACCAGTGGAGAAAGCACAGCCACTCCATGGAAGCGGATAAGTGAGATGCTTTCAGATGGGACAGGTAGAAAGCTCTCCGTGGACAGTGATGCCTGCTGGACTCTGGCAAGACTATTCTCACAGAACTTCTCATACTCCTCCATCTTCCCACAATTACACTGTCAGAGAGAAAAATGTCACTTGCAATGTGCTGAGAAAAACAGATCTTCATGATTTGGCAAATTTTATAGAGCACTTAAATATTTCTAGCATTGACAATTCCTAGAACTGGCCCCCAGAATTTTTTTTTTCACTGATGAACAGCGAATTCTTAAGTAGAGGTAAGCACCTCAAGATCCTACCCAGTGAAGCCTTGCTTCCTATATTAAATATTTCCAAGCATATGTATATACATCAATCTTTAAATATGATTTGTTTAGAAAAGTACTAAGAACTCACCAGGGAAAAATTCTTAAAGGAACAAAAGTTCTACACCACTTTACTCACTTCAGATTATAAACTAGAATATTGTATTTTCCTTAGCAGGACTTATCTACACAAGAAAAACTAAATCATACAAAGGTAAAAATGCCAAAAGAAAAAAAAAAGACAAAAAGGCTATTTACATAAGAGAGGATATTTACCTTTTAAAATTCTTCTGTTATCATGAAGTTCAAAGTCTATTAGTACTTTCACATCTTGAAAATATATCTGGTCTCCACAGTCACCAGACAAATCAGTCACAGGTGGAAACCAGAGTATCTACTGGCTCTCTTAATAATACCATCTTATTGTTGAAAATTCTAAGCACCACCAAACTACTTAAAACAATCTGCCCAGTAATTTCACAACTTCTGGAAAAGTGTGATGATGGCTATGAAAATGCAAGGTAATCAGGAAGCATTAGCCAGCATGTTCATTCATTTAGCTAATGTTAAATATTTGATTGCCTGTTTCCATAGCTTTATGTCTGGCATCGTTTCCTTTAAATAAGAGAAAATGAAAAGAGAGACATCAGACTCATAACCAGCAAGGGTATGAACTGTGAAAACAGAAAAATACAATAATGTTCCCTTAGGTGTTCATTTTAAAACAATTAACCAAAAAAGGCGGGGGGTGGAAAATTTAATTGATGATATGGGATACGCAGCAATGAAATAAGATAGAATATGATACTGTCTTAAGCATTAAGGTACTTAAAAATGTAGTACACTAAAAAGTCAGGGACACATTATAGCATAATTAGAAATGAAGAAAAAGCATATTATGATTTGATTATGAAAAATAAGATATATTGCTAATTTTGACCAACTGGTAGTCTTCTTATTAATAAAACTTCTTCCTACCATCCCATCAATTCTAATTATTTCTATATTCAACTTATGAAAAGTGTGAGTTTAATTTCAAAGAAAATTATACTGGAGTGTGAATGAGATTATTTTTCAAGCTTGTATTCATAAAACAAGCAAAAGTAAAAAAACAAAACAACAACAACAAAAAAACCACAACACCTTTCTGCATGACATACCAAGGCCTCATTTTTTAGTCTGGATTTCAATCCCCATTATGTTATCTTAACAACCAAAATATGCAGAAGCTAAAATGTAAGAGAAATTCAAACAACTCCATTTCTACTAAAATACTTAAAAATATTTTTTAACACAACCCACGCATTCAGCATTATAGGGCATGTAAATAGATGACTATATAATTATAAGAAATATTTACTTTCTATGTATACACAAGTATGAAATTCTATTTTAAAGTTCTGGGAAATGTAAAGAATGAATAAAATGTTTTTATGGCAAGTTTTATTTTTCTTTCAACAACCTCATACAGATATGCCAATTGCTTTGGAAAGTTAAATTCAAATCTCTTAAACAGCACACGTTTGTCATGCATATTGCAGATGTACCGTGTTAGATTTTTTATTACAGCATAACTAGGGCATATGATAGGGCTTTTAATACCCAAATACAAGTGCTAAATATGGTTGATTATGGAAATTACCAAACGATCCTAGAGCATGAAAGAATTTTTCCTATCCTTCAGCCTCAATGTGAATTTCCCTGACCTCAAAGAGGCCATCCCTGATTATCCCATCTAAATTAATCCTGCGTTTACTCACTATCACATTACCCTGCTATTTCCCAATTTTCATAGCACTTACCACTATCTGAAATTATCTTGTTTATCTCCTTGGGTTTTGTCTGTCTTCCTCCACCAAAATGTAAGCTCCATAAGCACAGGTACCTTTTCAGTCTTGCTCACCACTGAATCCCCATTACATAGAACAGTGTCAGCACACAGTAGGCACTTGATAAAAGTAATGAATAAATGAATTAGGGTAATTGGCTCAAACAATAACGCAAACCAGGAGAGAAGAAAAAAAGGAGAGAGTGGACTAGATAAAAAAAGAAGCTAGCGAGGAAGAATGGAATTTAAAGACTGGTAGTTTCATGGATGATCCTATTCTCCAAAGACACTGGTACCCCTCAACTGCAAAGGCAATCATTTAAAAAATGAGCATTGTATCCTATATGATTAGCAAGAAGGCACTTCATTTCTCACACAATTACCTGTCAGCAAAGGTTTTTTTTTTTGAACAGAGCCTTGACTACAATGCCACTCCAACCACAAGTCTACCGACCCACAGTTTACCAGCAGGCATTACCAGTCCACTTGAATTAACAATTTTCAGCTGCATCAAGTTCAGACATGCCTTGTCTTCTCCATTTATACCATGACCCTTCTCCAAATGAGTCTCTTTGCAAACCCCATAGACGGGTGCTCCTCACCAGTGTGTTCTACCAGCAATGTCACTAAAGGGGATAGTGCAAGTAACAGAACAGATCTTGCTGTGTTTTCGGAAGCTAGCTGCTCGTTTACCCCCTAGTCCTCCCAAAGACCAACTTTTTGTATAGGCAATAAAGAGGAAAGTTTCTTATTCAGGGACACATTAGCTGTGTGTTCTTGGCAATTTACTTACCATCTCTATGCCTCAATTTCCTCATCTGTAATGCAGGGATAATCAGAGTATCTGTCTCAATAATTCAATGAACTAAAACGTGTGTGGCAATTAGCATAATGCAGGACACGCTGAAAGGACCAGTATAGGGGACTGCTTTTATTATTAAGAGGATGATGATTATGATGGTTTTTGTCACTAGGTTATGAATATCGGGAGGGTAGCGACGGTGCTTTGTTCCTCGTAGGATTCACATGTAACTTTAAAACACAGAAAGGGGGACAACACCGTCCTCATTTCGTTGTTTCCAGACCCCTGTCCATCAAATCAATCTCTGGGAGCCTGTCACTTGCCTAAATTGGGGGGTAGGGAACCGGGATTATAACCCTGCAGAATAGGAATCACCTAGCAGTATCAGGGGCAATCAAGAGAAGTTGCTTTATTAGCCTCAAGCTTATTCCCCGGGGTCGCAAAGGCAGAGTAAACAGCACTCCTAGGGCCTTTGGTTGTGGTAACCGGCTTTCAGAATGTCCAGTGCACACCCTGAGGACGCTCCCTCGCCAGTGTCTTGGGAGAAGAAAAACGGTCCAGTTTTATCAACGTGAGGCGATTTCTGGCTCTGTCTCGAGTTTATTTGCTAGGGATCCTCTGCCTTGACCCCAGCGCCCCACGCCCACCTCCCCCAGCTCCTTTGATGGGGCTCCATCCCGAGGGCCCAGGCAGCACCAGCATCCGAGCATCACCTCCGCGCCGAGTGTCGCTGGTCCCCGGGCACCTGTCTCCTCACACTCGGCGCTTTTCTAGAGACTCGAAGCTCAGGGGTCCACCACCTGCATGCGGGTTTGGCACAGAGTTCACCCTCAGCTCTCAGGGCGCCAATTCCGCCTCCCCCGGTGACCTAAAAGCCGGGACCCGCTGAGGATCTAGTTCCCTCCTTAAGCACACACCTGATCTCCCACGGCCTCGTCAGCTTTTTTTTTTCCCCTCGCCACGGGCCTTGTCAGGAAGCAAACGGCTCAATTGGTACTGACAGAGCGCAGCTCGGTCCGCCGCCGCCTTCTCCTTCTCCTCCCCGCCATATTACTGGTCTCAGGCGGCAACGCGGGATCCTGGCAACCGCCACTGCCGCCGCCACCGCCCGGACTCCACCTCTTTGGGCCGGCACTTCCGGGGGCTGCTTCCGGGGCCGTTGGAACGGTTGGGCCGGCAAAAAACTACAATCCCCAAGGTGCATTGCGCTCCGCGGTACGCGCCCTGTCCTAGTGATGGAAGGCGTAGTACTTGCGGGCGGCGCAGTGCACGCTGGGAAACGTAGTCTTCACTGCAAGCTAGGGCCTGTAAAATTTTAATGTATTACTATAAGAACGCCCCTCAGGTCTGAACCCCCTGAAGTGTTCCTTGTAATTGCTACTTTTTACTTATCTGTAAAGAGATAACCTCTTTATTTGTGGTCGTTGGAAAACATACAACACTTACCAAATTTTTTTTCCCGTAAATAAAAAATTGCTGAATCCCAGATATCAACTCTAAGCCTCAAGACATCCCTACACTTTTGCAAATCAGTGGGAAAACACGTCCAAGAACAAAAAGTAACAGGTTCAAGATGGCCCAAAAAGCCCTGAATGTTTTACCAAAATCTTCTATCTAAACATATTACCAGCTTTCCCCAAAATATGAGGTAGTTAGTTGCCCCTTTCCATTTCTTAACTCTGTTTTACCTTCTGCCTTCCTTGCTGAAAATTCTTCCCGTGCCTATTTTTGCACATGTAAAATGAATTTTAAGAGTGTCTATCACACACACACACACACACACACACACACACACACCGCCTATCACAAGGGTAGTTGTGAAGAACAAATGAGATCTATTTCTTACGCAGTGCCTGGTACAAAAGTCTCACCATTAGCCCTCAGTAGAAGAAGTAAGATCAGGAGGAGGAGGAGTGGAAGGGCCACAGGATTAAAACTGGGATGGCTTGATGTCAGTCTTGACTGTCATTAATTGCGCAATTCATTTCACCGCTCCTGGGCTCGATTTCCTTATCTCTAAAATGGAAGAATCATTAAAATCCCCTCCACCTTTATAATTCGATTGTGCGTCTTCTGCTATGCTCTTTCATTCCCTCAGAATCTGAAAAATCCTTCTAAAGTCGATTGAATTCAATCTCTTGAGATAATACTTATCGACGAAGATTTATTGTGAGAATAAATGAGATAATGCATAAGACAAACGTTTGCTGGCACAGAACCTGGAACATGGTAAGCGCTCTACAAATGTGAGCTGTACTCCCTAAGCACTATTATCCACCCCCGCCCGTCCCCCAACGAGAATGTAAACCCCAGGAGAGCAGAGACCCTGTTGGTCCTGTTCACTCTTGTATCCTGAGCGCCTGGACTGTTGTTTGCACATCCTGAATTGAATAAATAAATAGTCTAAGTGTCCTGCCCCTGCAAGGCTCCCTGGGCAGTTTCCTCAAGGGCAGAATGAAGAGTCACTAAGATCCCTTCCAGCTGTACAACCATGAGACCGCTTTTGTATCCCACCCGCTTCTGGAGTCTGAAAACCTTGGTTGAGGTCTCAACCCCAGAATAATCCAAAGCTATTTTGGAACGTGAGCCTAGCGCCTGGGTCCACCTTCGTTGCCATGGCAGCGGTTCCGCCCCCGAGCTCTGCAGATCCCCCACCCTGATTGGCTGAACAGCTGCCTCCCTCTCCGGATGGGGCCGCCGCCGCCATTGTGCGGCGCTGGTCCCCTAAGAGGGTTCCTTCTGCGGCGAGTGTCTTGGGCTTTCGGCCTCGCTTCTCGCTTTTGTCCGGGAGCCCGGCGGGTCCGGGACTCCTGTCCGTGCCGGTGCGGGCGCCGGCATGTGGCTGTGGGAGGAACAGGGGGGCCTCCTGGGCCCCTTCTCCTTCCTGCTACTGCTGCTCCTGCTGGTAACGCGTAGTCCCTTCAATGCCTGCCTCTTCACCGGCAGCCTCTACCTCTTGCTGCGCCTGTTCAGCTTTGAGCCTGTGCCCTCCCGCAGAGCCCTGCAGGTGCTCAAGCCGCGGGACCGCGTTTCCGCCATCGCTCACCGCGGCGGCAGCCACGACGCGCCCGAGAACACGCTAGCGGCCATTCGGCTGGTGAGTCCCCCACGCCTCGCGCCCGCCACCCCCGCGACCTTCCGAAGGTTCTCCAGTATTCTCATGATACCTTTCGTACACAGGGAATATATCCCAGTGGCCGTCTATCCCTCTGAAGTCAGAAATCTCCCAACTTATTTATATAACACAGCAAATACCTACATATTTGCTATATGCCAGGCACTGAGGACACACTCCTAAACAAGACAGAAAGGGCCTCGGCTTTCACAGAGCTTGCGCTGGGATGGGGGAAATCCGCCTTAAACAATACACAAGTGAGATACTTTAAGAGAGTGAAAAGTGTAATAAAGAAATAGGGTAGCGGGATAAGGAATGACTGGGAAGAGGACTTGGGCTATTTTGGATAGAGTAATCAGAAAAATCCTCTCAGAAGACATGTCTTGAGCTGAAACTGGGATTGTGAGAAGGAGCCAGCCTTAGATCTGGGAGAAATGTGTTCCAGGAAAGGAGAAGAGCGAGTTGAAAAGCCGGGAGGTGGGGATGATGTTGGAACGTTCAGGTAAGAGACTATACACTATGTGATCTGACTTCAAGGAACAAGAACAAAGACTGGCAAATGAAGCAGGAAATGTGGCCAGATTAAGTACAGTCTCTGGCAGTAGTTGAGTTTATTCTAAATGGATCACATTCACAGGAGCTGTGTTTGCTTGTCCTCCAAATTATCTCTCTCCTTATCACCTTCTTCTCCAAACACACAGTTTATGCCAGACAGCCCCAGCAGCTGGACTCCTGATCCAATTTCTGCCTCTTGTTCACAAGCTCTCCTGAGACTCTTGCTCCCTCCAAGCTCCTGGCAGTCCCCCTCCTGACTTCATAATGATAGTTTGAGTAGTAAGAGAGATTTACATTTATACAGGCGCTTTTGCATCTGTGGAAGTACATCTCTTCCTCACATTTCTTTGAGAGATTATTTTAACACTGAATGGGTAGGAAAACTGACTCAAATACATGCAGCTCCTTCTAGAATTCAGCCTTCTGGTTCCAAGCCCCAGTGCTTTTCTTTGTCAGAGATTAGACCGTGTTCCGGGATGTAAAAACTTAGACTCGCTATCTAGCTAGGGACAGACAGTATTACATAACGAGCAAGTTAAAGCTTTTGTGTCCCAATAGGGTCTCCAGTAGGGTGTGGAAACAAGACACCATCAGGGCACCTTTCTTCACTCTACCCTCCCCCCCTGACTTCAGTTTCCCTATCTGTAAAATGGGAGTGATATTGGTATCCACCTAATAGGCTATATAATTCAGTGAGGTAGTCCGCAGAAAGTGCTTGGCCCATGATAACCTCCACAAATGTAAGCTTTTTAGGCCAATAATCTAAAGATGGCCTTCATTTTCAAAATCAGCTCAGTGGGGCGCCTGGGTGGCTCAGTCGGTTAAGTGTCCGACTTCAGCTCAGGTCATGATCTCGCAGTCCTGAGTTCGAGCCCCGCATTGGGCTCTGTGCTGACAGCTCAGAGCCTGGAGCCTGCTTCGGATTCTGTGTCTCCCTCTCTCTCTGACCCTCCCCCATTCATGCTCTGTCTCTCTCTGTCTCAAAAATAAATAAACATTAAAAAAAATTTTTAAAAAAAATCAGCTCAGTGTAAATGTAAAAAATTTTAAGTTTGAAGAAGGAAGGGGGTCAGGAAGGCAGCTTTTAATTTAGTGGAGGACACCTGACTCTATGTTAGTAAACCAAGTTAGACTTCTCTTATGCTTCTTTCCCCTTGGTTCTTTGTGGGGCTTTTCTTTGTTTTTGTTTTTTTTTAGTAATCTCTACACCCAACGTGGGGCTCAAGCTCACAACCCCGAGATCAAGTAGCATGCTCTACCGACAGAGTCATCCAGGCGATTTAATATCTTTCTATTTATTTTTAAATAGAAAGCTAGAAAAGGTGCTCTGTCTCCCTTCCATCACAAAGAACCTAGGGAAGGGGCGCTTGGCTGGCTCATTTGGAAGAGCATGCGACTCTTGATCTCAAGGTTGTGAGTTCCAGCCCCGTGCTGGGTGTAGAGATTACTTAAAAATAAAATACTGGGATGCTTGGGTGGCTCAGTTAGTTAAACGTCCAACTTTGGCTCAGGTCATGATCTCACAGTTGGTGAGTTTGAGCCCCGCATCGGGCTCTGTGCTGACACCTCAGAGTCTAGAGCCTGGAGCCTACTTCAAATTCTGTGTCTCCCTCTCTCTTTGCCCCTCCCCTTCTCATGCTCTTTCTCTCTCCCTCAAATATAAATAAACATTAAAATAAATAAATAAAATCCTTAAAAATAAATAAAAATAAATAAATATAAAGATATTGAAGAATGTATTTTACGTTCTGTCTTACACTCAAATAGGTCAGGTGAAGTAACATAGCTATACAGGAGAATTGTCATGAAAAGAAAGATAATTATAAGGAAAAAAGTACATAATTGCCATTGGCTTCCATTTCAACTAACCTTTATGTAAGTTGCCTTAAAGTGTAACTCAGTGTTAATTGAACACAGAAGGCATTCCTAAGTATTTATCAATGATGTAGTGGTTTGGCCAGGAACACATTTGACTGAATATTAATCATATTAAACGAGGAAGTATGTATGTGAAATACACATACACATATAGTGTTTCATATCCTGTTGTGTTCTAAGGGAATTATAGTAATTTCCATTCATGTTTGGGTTGTGCATATCTTTAATATGTGTAATAAACATTGTGCCAAGTTGATTCCTGGTCTTAAGAGGAAATGAATTGTGTTCAACTTGTTTGAATATCGATGAACTTTTTATTCTATAACAAAATTTAGCTGCTGAATACAGACTGCAGAAGATAAAGTCGAATCCTCTCTCAGCTTTGAAAGGCACATGTAGTTTATTTCCATCAAAGTTTGTTTTTTGTCCCGTTCTTCCTCCCTTTGTATGTTTGCAGCTCATAATTTATATTCTAAAGCATCTTACTATGTAAAACATCAGGAAAGACATTCTGAGAATGGTAGAATTTCTGGTAGATTATAAAATTGATATAGAAGGAAAAACTTGAGAGAAGTTAAATAAGTATATTCCAAAAACAGATACATGATTATAAACAGTGACTGAGGAATTTAATTATACCCACAGACCATTCTCTGCACAGGAGCCAGAGTGCAGCTTTAAAAGTATAAATCAGATTATGCCCAGCTCTTATTTACAATCCTCCAGTGGTTCTCTACTGGGATTAAATAAAATTTGAACACCTTCTATCTTATATCTTTTTCAAAGCCCCTGTTCTCTGTTCCAGCCACCCTGGGTGCTTATTAGGATGCTTTTGGCTTCATGTAATAGAGACTCTAACTTCAAACACCTCAAACAATAAGAGGACTTAGTATCTCACATAACAAGAATATGTGGGAGAGGGGACTTCTAGGATGGTTTGTTCAGCTGTTCAATTTATGTTTTTTGAAAAAACTTTTTAATGTTTATTTATTTTGAGAGAGACAGAGTGAGAGTGGTGGAGAGGCAGAAAGAGGAGACACAGAATCTGAAGCAGCTGTCAGCACAGCAGCGGGGCTCAAACTCACAAACTGCTAGATCATGACCTGAACCGAAGTCAGACACTCAACCAACTGAGCCACCCAGATGCCCCTCAGCTATTCAATTTGTAATCATGGGACTCAGGTTGTGTCGATCTGTCTGCTCTGCCATCTGCAGCATATTTACTAGTCTTCCTCATTGCAGCCCCATTCTTACACATTACACCATCCACTCTCAATCCCTCTTTCCCAGAAGCCTCCATCCTACACACACACACACACACACACACACACACACACACACAGGGTTTGGAATTAGTTCACTTACTCCAAACACAAGAGAAAGCTGAAAAATGGGGCAAGAATAGGTCTCTACGAGCAGGGAAGAAGGGGAATAGATTTGGGTACACAGTCAACACTTTGTGACTCCATCCTACATTGTGGTCTTTCTATTATACTTGCTATTTCTTTTACTTGGAAACTCTTTGTATGGTTTTTCTCCCTTTGATCATTAAGGCCTCAGCTCAGATGTCATATATTTTTTTTTTTTAATGTTTATTTTTGACAGAGAGACAGCACGAGTAGGGGAGGGGGCGAAAGAGAGGGAGACACAGAATCCGAAGCAGGCTCCAGGCTCTGAGCTGTCAGCACAGAGCCCGATGCGGGGCTCGAACTCACAGACCGTGAGATCATGACCCTAAGCTGAAGTCGGACACTCAACCGACTGAGCCACCAGGCGCCCCTCAGATGTCATATTCTTAGGCCTTCCTTGGTGGCCTTGTCTAGTGACCCTCACCTGCCTTAACCTTCACATTACTCTCTGTTTTCTTTTTCAAAACATTTGTCACCATCATAATTTACATGTAACATGTTTGTAATCTGTTTCTCCCTACTGAAATATAAGATCCATAATCCTTTTCTTTCTTGTTCACCACTGTCTCCTCACTTCTTAAAACAGTACCTCCTATCTCATAGGCACTCAGTAAGTATTTGTTGGTAGGACTGTGATGTATTAATGCCCAATAAATCCATAAGGATAGATGCTCAACATTATCAGCCATCAGGAAAATAGAAATCAAAGCCACAATGAAATACCTATTAGGGTGGCTATAACAGACAGACAATAACAAGTTTCGACAAGGTTGTGGAGAAATTGGAACCTTCATACACTACCAGTGGGGCAAACAGTCTGGCAGTTCCTTAAAAGGTTAAACATAGAGTTATCATCTTAAAACATACATCATGCAAAAACTTGTTCGTAGATTCAAACAACAGAAATATCCATCAGCTGGTGAATGGATAAATAAAATGTGATATGTCCATACAATGGAATAGTATTTGGCAAGAAAAAAGAATGATGTCCTGATACATATTACAACATGAATGAACCTTAGAAACATACTAAGTGAGGGGTGCTTGGGTGGCTCAGTCAGTTAAGCATCTGACTTCGTCCGACTTCGGCTCAGGTCATCATCTCCCGATTTGTCAGTTCAAGCCCCACATCCAGCCCTGTGCTGACAGCTCGGAGCCTGGAACCTGCTTTAGGTTCTGTCTCTCTCTCTCTCTTCCCTTCCCCTGCTGGTGGCGCTCTGTCTCTCTCTCAAAAATAAACATTAAAAAAAAAAGAAACAGGGGCGCCTGGGTGGCGCAGTCGGTTAAGCGTCCGACTTCAGCCAGGTCACGATCTCGCGGTCCGTGAGTTCGAGCCCCGCGTCAGGCTCTGGGCTGATGGCTCGGAGCCTGGAGCGTGTTTCTGATTCTGTGTCTCCCTCTCTCTCTGCCCCTCCCCCGTTCATGCTCTGTCTCTCTCTGTCCCAAAAATAAATAAAAATAAAAAAAAAAGTTGAAAAAAATAAAAAAAAAAGAAACATGCTAAGTGAAAAAAGCCAGTCACAGAAGACTGCATATTATATAATTGTATTAAATAAAATGTTTAGGGGTGCCTGGGTGGCTCATCCTGTTTAGCATTTGACCCTTGATTTGGGCTCATGGTTTGTGAGATCGAGTCTTGCATCAGGCTTTGTGCTGACAGAACACGGAACCTGCTTGGGATTCTCTCTCCCTCTTTCTCTACCCCTCCCCTGCTCATGTGCTCACTGTCTCTCTCTCTCTTTCGCCCTCTCTCTCTCTTTCTCTCTTTCTTTCCCAAAATAAGTAAGTAAACCTTTAAAAAATAATAAAAATAAATAAATAAAGTGTCTAGAAGGGGCAAATCCATAGAGATAGAGGGACTTAGAGGGGCCAGGGAATGTGGATTGCTAATGGACACACAGTTTCTTTTTGAGGTGATGAAAATGTTCTAAAATTGTGGTGATGGTTGCACAGCTCTGTGAATATAATAAAAACCACTGAATTGTACATGGATGAATTATACACCAAAAAACACTGCCGTTCCGTGTTTTAGTAGTGGAATCTGTGGTTTTCATTATCAGTCAACACAAATGAAGTTCTTTAAGTGAAGTTACAGTATAGTGATGGATATTTAAAATGTACTTTTCGGGGTGCCTGGGTGGCTCAGTCGGTTGGGCGGCCGACTTCGGCTCAGGTCATGATCTCGCGGTCTGTGAGTTCGAGCCCCGCGTCGGGCTCTGTGCTGACAGCTCAGAGCCTGGAGCCTGTTTCAGATTCTGTGTCTCCCTCTCTCTGACCCTCCCCTGTTCATGCTCTGTCTCTCTCTGTCTCAAAAATAAATAAACGTTAAAAAAAATTTAAAAAAAATAAAAAATAAAAAATAAAATGTACTTTTCAATGAAACAGTTAAAAAGTCATATAAGTATAATGAATTTGTTAAAGCAAATAGTTTTAAAACCAACTTTATCAAAGTATAATTTACATTAATAAAAGAGACATTTTCATTGTACAGTTTGATTAGTTTTGATAAATACATACACCTGGGTAACCACTATCTTAATCTATATCCATCACCCCAGAAAGTTCCTTTGTGCTCTCTTTGGAGTTAATCCCCCACTCACCCCTCTGCCCCAAGGCAACTATTGATCTGATTGCTATTACTATACTACACTGTGCTATTCTATTACTTAAACTATTAGTATAATTTTAAAATAAATTATTTCATTTTATTTTTTTTAAGATTTTTTTTTTTAATGTCTATTCATTTTTGAGAGAGAGGGCGAGAGAGAGCATGAGCAGGGGAGGGCAGAGAGAGAGGGGGACACAGAATCCAAAGCAGACTCCGGGCTCTGAGCTGTCAGCACAGAGCCCAACGCGGGGCTTGAATTCATGGACCGTGAGATCATGACCTGAGCCGAAGTCGGACCCTCAACCGACTGAGCCACCCAGGCGCCCCTAAATTATTTCATTTTAAATAAAATAAATTTTATTTTAATTTTTTAAAATAAATACATTTAACATAAAATAAAGTTTTAATAAAATTGCAATGTTTTTATAAACTTGTTTATGTGAAATTTAATGTTTTTGTGTGAAATTTTATGTGAATGTTTTATGTGAAATTTTGTATGTATAGAAGAAAAGATACTATTATAAGGAATTGTTATAAATGAAAAGATGAGTACGAATTATATACTGATACATGAATTAGAATCAGGAGCTTACCTTTTTGCCTCTGTATCTGGAATAACATAAAAGTCCTGGTAAAGAAAGTTGAATGCAGCCATTAGAAGATCTGGTCTGAGAAACTCTAATATGGTGATTTCTTTTATAAAGCTTTTGTTTGGGCCTTCATAAACTACTTAGAAGAGACAAATAAATGAACTCATTAGTTCTAGTAATCTTGCTAAGATACAATGTCTCCCCATTGTTATTTCTTGTATTGCAACCAAATAAAGATGGCCCTAATGAATACAGATATAATTGAACCTAATTATAGTGCCCGCCTCAAGGACTAAGGAGAACATTTGTGTCACAGTGAGACAGTTGCACTGTGAATACTGAAAATGTCATCTTGTTTTATGTCATAAATGATATAATCCATATTGATTTCCCAATGTACTATTGTCTTTAGTTTAGAAAAGATAACTTTTAATCTTATAAAACGATAAACTTTTTAACCAGTATAAGATGTAATCATTATTGTAATGGCTTTTTCTCTGAGATGTGTTTTCTGAATCAAAACTTATGTTGAGAGCCAACCTCGAGCCAGGCACCAAGCTTGGTAATTTACATGCATTCTTTCTAAATCTTCACAACTCTTAAGATCATTAGAAAAGTATCATCTTAAAAAGGATGAAACTGAGCTTAGAGTATGATAAGTAAATAGATGACACAGCCAGTGAGTGATAGAATTGGGATTTTTAGATGGGGAAAATCTTGGTCATAATGTGGACGTCAAACTTGGAAGCTTAGAAGAAAATATAGTTGTGTTATATCTTTATAAATAGAGGTAGGAAAGGATTTAAATAAGGTAGAATAATCTATGCCCATAAAGGACATGACTGATAAATTCAACCATGTTACAATTAAAAATGTGTTAAAAAGAACACAATAAATAGCAACGGCTAACATTTATTGAATGTCTACTGTGCACTGGTACAGAGTTGTACACCATTTCCAGGTACTTAATTGTAATTATGTATGTAGCAAATACATAAAGACCTGTAAGGGAATGGCACAGGAATGATGCACATCAACTTGAAGATGGAGAAGAAGGGGGAGAAATTTCACTCTATCTGTAGGGTCAGTAGTAAACATCTAGTGGTTAAGAGTACAGCCTCTACTGTGTCCTAGTTTGTACAACCCAGAGCAAGTTTCTTAATCTCTGTTTCCTCATCTGAAAATGAGAATATCAATAGTACCTACCCAAATATGGCAAGAATCAAATGAGTTAATACATTTAAAGCACTTAGAATAGTGCCTGACTATATAGAAAAGGCTTATTAAATAGTAACTATTACTGTGTTTTAGGGCAGCAAGAGATAGAAGGAAATACGGCAAAATATTAACATCTGTGAAGTCTTTTTTGCTGTATACTGCTCTGGGTGTTTGCATAATTAATTTTTTTTTTTTAATTTAAAGTCTTGATCGTGGTGAGCATTTCATGTCTTCATTGTGACAAGCCAGGGAACCAAATGTGGGCTAGCGCGTCTCAGAGCTCAGGTTCTCTTTTTATATATTCTAATGTTCACGTTCCCTTTGTAGATAAATTCTAGTGTACCTTATCGTGCTTACCAGCTTGTTGGCCAACGGCCAGTGCTGCTCACATAAACAAATGTAATGTCCCCTAGAAGCAGGCCTGGTGTTTCTGATACAGAAGGTAGAGTTAAACCAACAAAACCCTGGCTCATCCTGTTTATGCCGAAGTAGTGCAATATACAGCTAATCAACAAACACAGGGTAATCAGAGATGCTGTACCAAACAGAGTATAGGTAAACATGGAATTTGTCTAAGTATTTGTAATTGTGAGCCATTAATGGCCCAAAGAGTTAAAGCAACCAAAGAAAACTTAGTTCCAGAAACCTCTCCATCTACTACCATGGGTGGGGAATTTGAAGCGTTTGAGGAATCCCTAAGTGTGCAGGTTGAAGGAAGGTTATATCATCTGGAAAAGTAGAAACTGGAACTGGATGGGTTGCTATTTGTTACAGGAAGGGGAAGGAATCGGTAAGAGAAGCTGTCTCCTTAGCTAGCCCTGTTGGTTGTCTGGAGCATTTAGATTGTAAAGTGACCTTGGCCACTTGCCATTAATATTGTTGATGTTTTTGTTAAGGCAGCTAAGAATGGAGCAACAGGTGTGGAGTTGGACATTGAGTTTACTTCCGACGGGATTCCTGTCTTAATGCATGATAACACAGTTGATAGGACGACCGATGGTACTGGTCGATTGTGTGACTTGACGTTTGAACAAATTAGGAAGCTTAATCCTGCAGCAAATCACAGGTTAAGGTAAGTGGTTCATTGTCACTTAAATGTACCTTTCAGCTTTGTTGGAGATCACAGAAAGACACTGGCACCTTCTAATCACATCTTCTCCAGGAAAATTGTTTTGTTGTGTTTTGTTTTGAACTGTATACAGGTTTCCCAAGTAATGAGCACGGTGCCAGAAACAACAGAAATAAGGCATGGATGTTTTTCATCTTTTCCCACTGAGGCCAAATTTGGCTTTGGAATTATTCTCAAGACAATACTCTATCTAGTCACTAACATTACTAACATTAGACAATTACTCTGTACTGTCATATAAATTTTATATATATAAAATATACATATATATACAAAAAATTATATATCTATTTATATATGTATAAATATATATACATATACACACACACACACACACACATATATATATATATATATATATATATATATATATATATGTATGTATATATATATCAGAACTAGTCCTGTAAGATATTCCACAAGAAAAAGGTTCTGTGATTAACTCAGATCAAGCGCTATATTCTAGATGTTCCCCTTGGGGACAAACAGTCCACATCAACAATTCTTACCTTCAATTTAATGTTTCCCAAAAGTGAACGATCACAGAACCCACACCATTCCCACCATTAACAGCTATAAACACATTGGAATTAGTATACTGGGTAATAAACTTTGGAATGTGGTTATTTAAATCCCTCCCAAAATGTGTGCTCATTGTTACTCATCTTGTATCAGTTCTCTGGACAATGATCAATACTCCTTGAGTATTCAACCCAGTGATTATGTTATAGTCCTCCATAAAAGATTTAGACTTTATTTTCCTAGGATCTGAAAGAAATTACAAATAGGGGCGCCAGAGTGGCTCAGTCGGTTGAGCATCCAACTTCGGCTCAGGTTATGATCTCACAGTTTGTGAGTTCGAACCTCACATCAGGCTCTGTGCTAACAGCTAGGAGCCCGGAACCTGCTTCTGATTCTGTGTCTCCCTCTCTTTCTGCCCCTCCCCTGTCTGCGCTCGCTCTCTCTCTCTCTCTCTCTCTCTCTCTCTCTCAAAAATAAATAAACATTAAAAAAAAAAAAAAAGAAAAGTCAAACAAAGGAAATTATACCTTAATCAAGAAAGAATATTGTTAATGGTTGAAAGTTCTAAGTGCAGGCTCTGGAATTGCTCTTTATTTCATTGTTCTGCTATATGCAAGAGAAAGGCAGGTTTTAATACTGCAGTGACATCGTAGCTAATAAGATGTTGGCTTCAAAGTCAACAATTAAAGGAAAATATGCTTAGGGTCATCATCACCTTTAAAATCCTTTAAGGAGGTATGATATTGTGGATAGATCATCAAGGCAGAAAATCAACAAGGAAACAGTCTTTGAACAACATGTTAGGTCAGATGGATATAACAGATACATGCAGAACATAACATCCAAAACAACAGAATATACATTCTTTCAAGTGCCCATGGAGCCCTCTCTAGGATAGATCACACGTTAGACCACAAAACAAGCCTCGGTAAATTTAAGAAGATCATATCATGCATTTAAGAATTCATATCACGCATCTTTTCTGACCATAATGGTATAAAACTAGAAATCAGTCACAAGAAAAAATTGGGAAATACACAGACATGTAGAGGCTAAATGACATGCTACTGAACAACTAATGAGTCAACAAAGAAATCAAGGAAGAAATTTAAAAATATATGGAGACAGATGAAAACACAACAGTCCAAAATCTTTGGGACACAACAAAAGCAGTTCTAAGAGGGAAATTTATAGCAATACAGGTCTATCTCAAGAAAAAGAAAAATATCAAACAATCAAGCCTTACACTTAAAGGAACTAGCAAAAGAAGAACAAACAAAGCCCAAGGTGAGTAGAAGGAAGGAAATAATTAACATCAGAGCAGAAACAAATGAACTAGAGACCAAAAAAACAAATAGAAAAGATCAATGAAACCAAAAGAGGATTCTTTGAAAAGATAAACAAAATTGATAAACTTTCAGCCAGAGTCATCAAAAATTACCTGTAACGATTCTGGAAATCCATAGAGGCGAGAAACCACTGTTTGAAAATGTTGGAGTCTATCATGTAAGCTGCTACCCTTAAATAAAATCCAAATTCTGGATTCTAGAGAATGTCTATAATTACAAGGGGCTAAATGTAGGGCGACAAGTTTAGTAAAAAAAAAAAAAAAAAAAGACCAATGGCTAAATTCTTCATGATCATATTCCATAATTCTGTAAACTTTCCAAGTTAGAGAAGTTGAATGATTTGGCAGAGGGAGAGGGGATGGCAGGGAGGAACCTTAGAAAAGTTTTACAATCCCCTTTAAGGCATTGCTCTAAGTCTTGATTTGCTAATTGACTTTCTGTATGTTAATAGGTTTGACTGTATTAATATACACATTAAATAATATATTAATTTGTTTTAGTGCTTTCATTTAATGGAACTACAACAGAACATGTGTAGAAAACTATTCATTCATTAACGTGCCTAAAAAACGTTCACTTTTCCTTATACTCCAGTGCGTTCTAAAGAAAGGAATATGTGAAAAATTTTTAACTCACAAAAAACCTCTAGACAGAGAAGGAAAATCAAATGAGAAATATCCTCTGGGTAACCATCCCCCATTACTGTATTACACTACATCACTGTACATAGTTGGGGTTTTTTTTTGTTTTTTGGGGTTTTTTTTCTAATCTGTAATGAAAAACAGACACTAAGAACTAATGAAACACCTTTCTAACTTCAGGGGAAAAAAGGTATGTGCTTGGAGTCAGTATACCATCTCAATGTCTTTAACTCAGCCAGTCTGTCCTACAGTTGGAACTTGTTGCATTTTCTTTGTTTGAACACCAAATGAAGTAATAGGCTTGTGTTTAGGGACCATGTTGTAGGAAAAATAGGTATTTTCTCTAGAACTATCCTCAATGCTGTGAGAGGCTCATCATGAGAAGGGGCATGGAAACTAAGACTGGCCAAAGGAATAGCAAATTCATGTCTCTTCTCTCACTCCCATGGAATAGGCATTGAGTAGAATGGCTGGCAGAATTGCCTATACTCTTTAAATTATCTTTTTTTTTTTTTTTTTAGCCAAAATACTACAGTTGAAATGATACGGTCGAATAAACAGAAGTTAAATCGTGCAGAATGAAATTTCATTATCTGAGAAAAGCAGATTTCTTACATATCAGGCACTTAACTTTCTTTTATCAGAAAATTATGTATAGAAGATTATTTTAAACAGTTGCACATAAGTGTACAATACAGTGAACAGATTTATATATTCGTGGGAATTTCTCCTGCATAAGGTTCTATTAGGGCAATTACAGTCTTAAATTTAAGTTTCAAGTTCTCCCGAGGTGGCATTATATTCTGCCCTTCTGTGAGTAGAGTTACTAATTATATCATAAACTAGTAATTTCATAAAAATTAAATGATTTTTGTTCTTGTTGCTCTTCTTTGGTCAAGAATATCTAATCTGGTTTAAGGACTTAAAGCAAAGTATCCTTAGACTTCGGTATGGTTAAAGAAAGGAAGTCAGGGAAAACACACTTTCCTGTTGGTTGGGAGACATTTGTCAGATGTCTGTTTCACTAAACTTTTATCTTTGTCTTTTTCCTGCAATACACTATTCCTTTTCCCTCTCTTATAGGAATGATTTCCCTGATGAAAAGATCCCTACCCTGAGAGAAGCTGTTGCAGAGTGCCTAAACTATAACCTCACAATCTTCTTTGATGTCAAGGGCCATGCAAATATGGTACAGTTTATACCATAGACTTCACAATTTAATCGCTAGTCACTTCCAAAATTAACTATATATTTTGTTACTTATCCTTCTTATGTTATTTTTATAAATTATATTTGCTTATTGGAAGTTTGCAATGCACAGCTCCACATCTTTAGGGAAATAGTAAATTATGGAACTTTTAACCTTTGATGGAACCTTTTAACAACTCCAATATTCTACAACTAACACAAAATAGGTTTCTTTTCCTTGCATAAAGCATTTACAAAAGATAAACCATAAAGAGGCACTTCGTGAACAAACCATTCGGCTAACCTCGTAAGAAGGAATTCAGGAGTCAGACACAAGACCAGTTGCATCTGGCTGATAAGTTAACGGTTTTAGATGGATAACTATCAACTGAATTTCAAGAGAACTCCTATACATAAAGTTTCTGATAGCTAATAGGATATTTATCTTTTACTTAGAGTTATCCTTCTTGTATGATTTCTGTTCTTATGTATAGTTTTGTTATTTTATGATTTGAGTAGATGAACTTTTATGATAAAATTATTATAATTTCTTCAAATATGTATGACATTCCTAAGTAAAATTTTGCTTATATTATATAACATATACTTTTATTCATAAAAATATATTATTGCAATGGAAAATCAATGGGAAAATATGATTTAGATTACATTTGTTCACTTACAACCAGCTTTTCAAATACAAATGCTTTTTTTCTGCGTTTGGACAACTTACAGGTATTTTCCTTCCTTGAAAGCTATAATCAGTAATGGCCACCATTCTGATGATGTCATTTTTTTTTTTTTTTTTTTTAATTTCAGCCTATAGTTGAAACATTGAAACCAGAAATAAGAGCCCAAGTATATATCCTTACTGTAGCACAGTAGACTCTCATTTTTGAAGAAAGGAAAATGGTGCTCTGGCTCATTTATTATTATGTTACTGATAGTTGTATGCATGTAAGTGTCCCAGTCAGCCCACATCTGAATCACCAAGAATACCTATTAAAAATACTAATTGCTGGGCCATATCACCTAGAGAAGAAATTCTGAAAATGTCTGGGGTCGTGGGTCAAGGAACATGTATTTTTAATGAGCATCTCAGGTTTTGTTGATGATATTGCCCACATTGGGATCCCTGATAGGTCCTACATTTCACCACGGTGTACTGGCCTTCATGCTTATTCTCTTAAAATAAGGGGGGGGGGGGGAGAAGAAAACATATATTTTTTAAATTCAGCTATTTGAGATTTGGTGCTCACAGGTGGTTTGGCAACAATGGATAGAACATAGTGATCTAATTCACAAAATGGGAGTATAAAGGAACAGGTGTAGTAAATTAGAGATAGTAGAGCCCAGGAGCCAAGATTATGGGCTTTGGAGTCCAATAGACCATGATTAAACTCTGTCACTTACTAAAATGTAACCTTAACCTTGATATGCTTCAGTTTCCTCATGGATAAAATGGGAATAATAAAAGAAACAACTACATAGGGTTGTTATGAGAATTAAATAAATGTTGGTGAAGCGTTACACATAAAGCAGACATTAGTTCAGACAACAAGAGAACTTTGGCTGGATAACTCACACTGTCACATTAGTGAAGGGGAAACATGACATGAATAGTTTCTATGTTCTTTTTTCTTTTCTGGAATGCATTTTATTATTTATATTTAGTTATAGGTAAGTGTGACTTTCCAGAACTTAGTGGTATTTCAAGAATTATGATATAGCAACATTACACTCCACCTAGTCACCTCTGTTGTTAGTTGTTATTAATGCCAGTGGCCAAATCTATTAATTCACTAGAGGTTACAAAGTATGAGTGTTTTAGCTCCATCATTTCTTCTTCATTTACTCATCTGGCAACTACAAAAAGAAACTTCTGCTCATCTTGGGAAGAATTGGAAGACTTTCAGCTCTTCCCAGTTCCTTCCTTGTCCCATTGTTTCTGCCTCCATGTTGGTGATGAATGCCATTTCCTCTCAGTCCCCTGGACTGAGCAAATGTACTCTTAGTAGTTCCCAGGCTGGTTGGCTCATGCTTAGGCTAGGAAAGGCAGAGGATGATAGAGTTATGGGTATAAAAGGACTCTTCGTAGTGCCTAAACTAGGTTATAAAGGAAAGGTTTAAAATTTTGCTTTCAGCCTCCACTGCCATACCTTCCAAAAGCATGACCAAAGGGGTGAGCTTCTCAACAAATAGTAAAGCAGCAGTACCTCAGTTTCCCCTCTGTCTGCTGTAGGTGTGAGTTTAAGATGTTTCCCAATGGATAATGGAATCTACCCATACTCCTTTCAACATCCCCATATATTAGTAAAGTTCTAATTTATTCAGTAGGGTTGTACTTCATAGGTAATAGTTATTAGCTGAGACTGTTGCATTTAAGTAAATTTAAAATACATGAATTTCTCTGCTTTACAGGCTACTGATGCTCTAAAGAAAATATATATGGAGTTTCCTCAACTATACAATAATAGTATCGTCTGCTCTTTCTTGCCAGAAGTCATCTATAAGGTAAATTCAGGATTTTTATTGTACATAATACTATGTTAGTTGATGGTGATCATAGAAGTGGCCCAAGTAAGCATAAGCTAGATGCCTGCGAAATTGAACTGAATTTCAGTTAAGAAACTCCTTTTAACAAGAGAAATTCAGAAAGGGGAATGAACTCCTACCCTATTTTAAGACACCATGATTCCTCTTTAAGTTCCTTCTTTTATGTTGTTCATAGGCTCATTCAGATTACTTTAGTAAGTGCTCTCAGAACGAGGAGTTATGTACCTCTTCATCTCGCTAAGTAACAGCAGAATAAACTTTTTAAAAAACTCTTAATGATGGAGAATTTAAAATATGCACAAAAGTAGATGGTAGTATAACGAGCCCCCCTTTAACCTTGACCCAGCTTGTTTCATCCATACCCCCGTTTATGTACCCCAGCATTATTTCGAAGTAAATTCCACACATCATTTCACCCATAAAAATTGCATTAAATATCTTTAAAAAGTTATTCCCCTTTTTAAAAAATACAGCCACAATACAACCATTATCCTATCTGAAACCATTTAGCCCTTAAGATCAGGAAATATCTAGTGAATATATAATTTTTCATTTGTCTTAAAAAATATTTTAAATGGCTTTTGTTGTTTATAATTGTTAATTTGAATCAGGACCCAAATAAAGACTACATTCTGTAATATAAAATCTTAGAACCTGTAAGTTCTCCTTTTCCCTGCATGTATTTATTGAAGAATCCAGGTTGTTTTGTAGAGATTACCCAAGTCCAGATTTTGCTCCTTACGCCATGATACAGTTTAACACATTCCTCCCCTGTATATATTTCCTATAAATTGGTAGTGAGAGCAAAAGACTTGATCAGTGGAGGTTCAATTATTCTTGGCAAGAGAATCTCAAAGGTGAGGGTAGTTTTTTCATCAGGAGGCACAAAATATCTGATTGACTCTTTTGTTGTTGTTTACGGCTGCTATTGATGCCAGCAGCCAGCTCTCAATTTACTGGCAAAATTTTATTATTTTAGTCTATCACTTCTTCACATATTAGCTAGAATACTTCTATAAAAATTCTCGTCTACTATTTAGTTATGCAATTGGCAATTAAATGCTTAATCCTTAACTTCACTTACCAGTTTCCAAGATATTGAGTTGGTTCTGTAGCCTTGTTCACAGTGACCAACAGAGCATGCATTTAAAGTTTTACAGGAAGAGTGGAACCTATCCAGATACAAACTATCATTGAGATGAATAGCGTCATGGGGCTTTCAAACATTTGGGTCAATGTTTCCCAATCTTACTTGACTACAGAGGACTTCACAATGTAAGCTACATTGTCCAGAGGAGCACAGAACACAGACAGAAAGAATTACATCCGCATCTCCCCATTTCTCCTTGTCCGTCCCCAACCCCCACCCCTACTTCTCTCTCTGTTCTCCCTTCTCACTTCCTTCTCACCCCACTTCCCCACCCCCACAACTCTTTCTCAGCCATTTTCTCTAGAAAGAATCAAAAGCTAACCAACTCATCTGGAAATGATCATGGTTCTATCCTCACTAAGTTCTAATTACTTATCTCTGGCCAGAATTTAAATTGATAACCAACAGAAAGTTTATTCTTGTGACATGAAAATTTGACCCTGAGATTGTAATTTACTCATTTTAAAGGTATAGATTGTGAAGGAAGTGTTCTTATTTATACTGTATAGTAAATGCTTTACATCCCTTACATTATTTACTCAAAAGGTTTATATCTATTTAGTAGACATGGGGGCCATTATGGCCACCTCATCAGAAAGAGTAGATTGGCTAAATCCAAAGAAAAATGAGAGGTATTAGATTTTAGATATGATGCTTATTTTAATTTGCAAAATTCCTTTTCAGATGAGACAAACAGATCAGAATGTAGTGACAGCTTTAACTCATAGACCTTGGAGCCTTAGCCATACAGGAGATGGGAAACCACGCTATGATACTTACTGGAAACAGTCCATGTTTGTGGTAATGGACATTTTGCTCGATTGGAGCATGCATAATATCTTGTGGTACCTGTGTGGAATTTCAGCTTTCCTCATACAAAAGGATTTTGTATCCCCGTAAGTTGAAAGGTTTTTTTTTTTTTTATCTTCTTCTGACAAATTTCCTGGAATGCTCTTCTTGGAAAGGAAGGATTAACAGTGGACAGCCTGAATTGGGTTTCACCCGCAAAGCCCGCCATGCCTTTATATTTATTTTTTTAGAGAGAGGGGGTGAGCAGGGCGGAGGGGCAGAGGAAGGGAGGGAGGGAGGGAGGAAGAGAGGGGGAGAGAGGGGGGGAGAGAGAGAGAGAGAGAGAAGAGGAGAGAATCTTAAGCAGGTTCCACACAGTGCAGAGCCTTAATCAGGGCTCAATCCCATGACCCGGGGATCATGACCTGAGCCTAAATCAACAGTTGGACACTTAACCCACTGAGCCACCCAGGCTCCCGCCCACCATAGCTTTATTAAGTT
Organism: Panthera onca; assembly: GCF_046562875.1. NCBI lineage: Eukaryota > Metazoa > Chordata > Mammalia > Carnivora > Felidae > Panthera > Panthera onca. The sequence goes on from NC_138354.1 coordinate 26,778,486, forward strand.
GGAATGCCACTGGCTTCTTAGGTGGGAAGAGTTCAGACATACTTCACTGTTTCCAAAATAAGTTGATCAAATATTCTCAGTTTTTAGTTTTAAAGAAAAACCTAATAAAAAATAAACCTGCCAAACTATGATGAGAGATAGATTATAAGTCCTTGTGATTGGCTCCCTTTGAAAAGCAACACAGATGCAGGGCAGAGCTCCAGTGAAGACATCCTGTGAGCACCTACCTTACCCCTCCCACTTTCCTTCCTGCTCTGCTCTACATTATAGGCTCTGCTCCATTGCTTCCCAGAAAACTTTCCATTCTCTAACCTACTAGCAGTCTCTGACCTTTATTGTGGTAATCTTATAGCTGTGTATTTCAGCTGATTAGAGTTGTTAGTTTTGGGTTATTTCAGGTATGTGTGCATTCAAGTCAGTCAATATTTGACGTAGGCCTACAGATTTGCAAGGTATTACTAAGAAGCTGAAGATGCTGTGGTAAAGAAAGCCATGATGTGCCTTCATGGAATTTATAGTCAAGTAAAAGAGAAGTTGCTAATCAAATCAAATGCAATAAATATAAAATTACAATTAAGATAAATGCTATGTAGGAGAGAACAGTGTCCATTTACTGTGTAATTTGACCTAATCATGGGAAAACATCCCCCAGGGAGGTGACAACTAAGCTAAGATCAGAAGGGTGAGTAGGGGGCGCCTGGGTGGCTCAGTCCATTAAGTGTCCGACCCTTGGTTTTGGCTCAGGTCACGCCCTCACAGTCTACGAAATCGAGCCCCACATCAGGCTCTGCACCGACAGCACCGAGCCTGCTTGGGATTCTCTCTCCCTCTCTCTCTGCCCCCCTCTCTCTCTTCAAATAAATAAATACACATTTTAAAAACAAAAAGGGTGAGTAGGAATGGGAGTGTGGAGATCCAAGTCACAGGGGAAAACACATGCAAAAACGTGCTACAGCAGGAAGGAGCCTAGTTGTTTCAAGGACTTGAAAGAAAATCCATATTCTGCGACACCAAAAGGAAAGGGGGAGGGGGGAGCATGGTGTAAGATGAGGCCAAGGAGATGGGTGGGGGCAAGCCAGTATGGCCTCCGGTATGACTTCTGTTTTGGTGTAGGGTGTCTTTAGTAAGTCACTGAAGTGTAAGCTGGAACAACGTGGAGGAGGTTCTGGTGCTGGGTTTTGAAACACTCCCTCTGATTCCACACACAGACCAGTTAGGAGGCTCTTTTTGGGCGCTGTTAGTACTCAGTGAATACCAGGAACAGTTGGTCCTTGTTCTGACAGGATTGGTTTGTCCTCTTTCTCCAGGGACTACCTGAAGAAGTGGTCGGCTAAAGGCATTCAGGTTGTGGCTTGGACTGTTAATACCTTTGATGAAAAAAGTTACTACGAATCGCATCTTGGTTCCAGTTATATCACTGACAGCATGTTGGAAGACTGTGCATCTCAGTTCTAGAATTTTACCCCAGGGAGGAAATCCGGGTATAGAAACTGCCTGCTGGCCTCAAGCAGGGATATCAAAATACCCTTTGTGCTAGCCCAAGCCCTGGGGGATCAGGTGGCTCACACAAGCAATAGTCGGTATTTGCATTTTTACCTGAACCAAAGCAAAACCTGGTTTTGCCACCTTGTTCCATGGAATGCCTGAGTTCAACACTCTTGCTCTTGAAAATCTGGGTCTGCAAAAAAGGCACAACAGTTCCTGCCCCAACCTAGCTGATGGGTACACCAAAACCCAGTGAGGATAAGCACAGATTGAGTTGTGCAGTTTGGGGTTGCAGATGCAAATGCATGGGAAATGCATGATCACTCAAAAGTTGACATTTTAAAATTTGACACACTTACGTAATTTACTTATTTAAAATATTTGTATTCAGCTACATTATCAATGTACTATAGACAGCAAACTTGTGACCATACTAATAAAATCATTAAAAGGAGCACTAAGGGAAAACTGTGTACCAAGCATAATGTCCTGAGACATTAGGAATTCAGGGAAGCCGCTCTCTGCAATCCAGTGACCAGTGACCAGAGGCAACAGCCCCTGGTGAGCCTTCATTGCATAGCAAAGAAAACCCTAGGTAAGTCTTGATACCAGTCGGAGGGATTGTTTATGGTATCTTGAAATAAGAGCTATGAGCCACTAGGGGGCTGAGTTACACTCGTTCGGGCTGTTGTACAACATGACACTAGAACTGCAAGAACCATCTAAGAACATCTAGACTTATCCTCATTTGGCAAATGAGAAAACTCAAACCTGTAGAAGGAAAAGGTCTTCCTCAGAAATGACCCAGCTGGTGGCATAGCAGAGCCTGATCTCCTAAAACTAAAATTTCTTAACTATTTGCCACAAACTTTTTAATGGTTTAATATGCCTATCTCAAAACCCAGAAGAATCCTACAGGGGTATTTTCCTTTTATGGATGAGGAAACCAAGGCAATGCAAACTTAAAGTCACCTACCCAAACTGTCCAAGTCTTCAGTGCAGTTGAGATTCAAATCCAAGTGAATCTAACTCCAGAGCCACTGCTCTTAACCATTTGCCCTGTCTGCCTTTACATTGTAGAGCCCTTCATTCCCAGCTCTGTGCTCCTCCACGTAAGCTTCTAGCGGTCTTAACTGTGAACTTAAGTGGCAATATTTAAGACGATATGGAGTCTTTAAAAAATTGCAAAGCCATCTGTCTCCCATAGCTGCGTGTTCCCACCTTCCAGCCCCATCTGCAGTCTTGACCACAGGCCCTGAGCTTAGTCATGACTTCCTCCTGAGCCCCAGTGGGTCACCAGCCTCACACTCAGCATCCAGACCACCAGTCCACAGAGCTAGATGGCAGAAGCACACCGAGTTTTGCTATGGTTGGTGTTGGCTAGATGGGGCTGGGGACGTTTTCATCAATATTTACAAAGACATTTTCTCGAATCTAAAGATCAACAACAGGACAGAGATTTATCCAATGAATGGAACAAATAACTGCATGTCCTTTCATGTCACATCATGACTAGAATGTCAAGAGGAGGAGGTGACCAAAGAAAACGTCTGCAGACTGAATCTCCACTTTGGCAAACAGACTGCACAGCAACCAACAAGGGAGGAATTCTCTCGGAGGCAGCACAGCATTAACCTCCCTTCTGTTGTGGGAAGACCTCTTGAGAGCCTCTTGACCTTTGTCCCAAATCCATTTTGCCCTTGACTTGGGCCCAATTAAGGATTTCGATCCAGTGCTAAGATCCTTGAAGATTGGAGAATTTGGATGAAGAAAGAAAGTGTTAGTACTACCATTAAGCACTTGGATGGCTTAGTATAGGGCTTAAAAACATCGTATTTGGGATCAGAGAAAACTAAATCCAATTTTATGTTTAGCAACCTAATAAGTGACCTTGGGCAAGTTATTTGATTCATTTGTACAATAGGGGCAGTATTGGTACCACCCTAGGGAGTGGCTGATTAAATGGCAGGGTGCATGTAAAAGGCTTATTAAATAACTAACATTTACGGACTCCCTAACATACACTAGACACTTTGAAATGCTTTCCATGTGTTTGCTCTGCAGCACCACCATAAGGTTGCTACCATCACAATCCCACATTATAGTGAAGGAGACCAAGGCACAGGGAAGTTAAGTAACTTGCCCAAAGTCACACAACAGTAATAGTGTAAGGATTTGGTCCTGGTGATATAGTTCCAGAGCTCACACTTCATACCTCTGCCTATCCTCATGTCCAGCCCATAGCAAGGACTCCCTAATGAGGAACAATCATTCCCTACCCTATAATGGTGCCTGTCACATAATGGATGCTCAATAAGTGTTTGTTGGAGGAATGAATTATGGGATAGCCAAGTGGAAACTTCTTGAGGAAACTGGAGGTGCAGACCTAGTGTGCAGTGGGAGTTGTAGATAAATGATTCAGAATTCAGCAGATCGAGGGGTCATCTAAAGTCACGATAGATGGCATTCTTTCCAAGAAAGTCAATACAAATGAAAATTACATCCTCCGCTGTTCATTCAACTGCCCCTCTGTCCTCAGGCTGCCCCAGACAGGTAATACGGAAAGACTACCTCCAAAGACTTAAGAAATCCACTGCTGATTTAACAATGCTCGTTTTCTTATTTGGAGATCAGTGTCTGCAATCCTGTTTTGATAGGAATTTCACCAAAACAAATACTCTATTTTTTTTAGATTCAAATTTCTAAATAAAATTATACCTACCATTTCCCACAGTGGGAATAGTCCTTCAATGGGACAATAAACCACAGCTCTCAGGACAAATGAGGGTATGAATTAATGAAGTTGCAAACATGCAGGCAAACCTTTAGCATGGAGTGATGGTTACCATAGTACAAGGTTATTTGGTTTCTTTAACCAAAACTACTAAGGGTTGATAACCTTGTATGTTCTCTTATCAAGCTAAATTATGCCTAAAATCTCACAATCTGATCAGCAGAGTATTACCGTATTACCAAGTATTACAAAGAGGTTGGATATCAGCTAGGCACAATGGTCCTCAAAGGACGCTGTCCTTTGAGACCTGTATTTAGTATCAGCCTAAGGAGGACCTTGTTAGAAATGCAAATCTCGGGGCGCCTGGGTGGCTTGGTCGGTTAAGCGTCTGACTTCAGCTCAGGTCATGATCTCACGGTCCGTGAGTTCGAGCCCCGCGTCGGGCTCTGTGCTGACAGCTCAGAGCCTGGAGCCTGTTTCAGATTCTGTGTCTCCCTCTCTCTCTGCTCCTCCCCTGTTCATGCTCTGTCTCAAAAATAAATAAACGTTAATAAAATAAAAGAAATGCAAATCTCAAAGCCCATCCCAGAACTACTGAAGCTGAAACTCTGGGCTGGCTGTTTCAGCAAGTCCTCCAGGTGGTTCTGTTACTTGCTCAAGTCTGAGAACACCTGAGCCAGAGAAAAATCCAAACGTCCTCAATCCTACCACTAACTAGCTATGAGACGGACAAATCACTTAACCTAGGTGTGCCCAACTTTTCATCTGTCAAATGGAGACCATATTTGCACCAATTGTCTCATAGCAATAGTGTTAAGAGGTTCAAATGAAGGGGAAAATATGGAAGTGATTTGAAGAATGTGTGAACAGTGTAGCATATTAAAAAATGTGGAGGCGCTCGAACACCAAACTACTCAGGGTGTGGTGCTCAGACCCAGGAGCTCTAGACAGAAAGGCAGAGTCTCAGCCCCGATCCCTGAACCTCACAAATTAGAAAGTGCTTCGTATCAAGAGCCCAGGTGGTTAAGGTGAAGAAAGATCTACACAGGTGTAAGGCATTACTTGTATGGGACAGGTGCAGTAATGAGCCAAGCAGAGGGGCCCCCTTGCTCCACACCTGAGCTCCTCCATCTCATGCTATCTCATGGTGGATCAGATATGTAAATGTTCTGAAAAGTTCCAACTTTGAGAATTTAGGAAGGTATTTGTGAAGTGCTACCGTACTGAGACAATCCATATTATTAATGAGCTGACTTCTTGCCACCCGACCTCAATTCAAAGATTATAAAAACGTATTATCAGTCATGTGCTATTTTAGTCACTCCTTTTGTAATTGAACTTCACACAAAATCATCTCATTGCCTCAAAAATGAACTGAGCCATTCACCGCAGCCACATAAAGGATCCGATCCTGCAGAAATTTCAGAACGGCTACCTATTTTTCATACTTAAAACTATAGGGGTTATCCGGCTTTCAGGTAACTGTTGGAAAGCATATGTTCCTTTTATCATTTTGGACTAATTAAAATTAGAGTTGAAGAGGAGGATGGGGAATATTCCCGGAATATTCTGATGCTCCCCATTGGCACGCTCTGATGCCTTTTATGGTCAGGCAAGTTTGGGAAGAACTACAGCAGTGGTCCCTGATCCCCAGGCAGACACCTGAAACCATGAATAGTACTGAACCTTATACAGACCATGTGTTTCCTATCATACACACCTGTGACAAAGCTTACTTTAGAAGTCAAGCACAGTAAGAGATTCACAACAATAATATACTGTGATACACGTTATGGGAATGTAATCTCTCTCTTAAAATATTGTCCCATACTCACCTTCTTGTGACGACGTGAGACGATAAAATGCCTACGTGACAAGATGAAGTGGGACGAGTGATGTAGGCGCTGTGACCTAGCGCTAGGCTGCTTCTGACCTCCTGACAAGGTCACAAGGAGGGTCATCTGCTTCCTGACTGCAGTTGACTGTGGGTCACTGAAACTTCGAATAGCGAAACCATGGATAAGGTTCTCTAGATCCTGGCTCGGATCTCAGCCTGGCTTTCCACCGAGACCATTTGGGGAGCTCTAAAGAAAAAGTGCAGGAGCCTGATTTAGTTGGTCTAGACCGGGGCCTGGGCCTGGCCGTTGTCCATCAGCTCCCCCCGGTGATTCTGAGCATAGCCAGCATTGACCCGGAAGCCTAATGGGAGGCCCTGAGAGGACTGGAGGAGAGTTGGCCTCTATTATAGGGCTGAACTGTATTGACCCAAAATTTATATGCTGGAAATCTGAACCCCCAAAACCTCATAATGTAACCATATTTGGATATATGGCCTTTAATTAGGTGACTTATATTACAGCCATTAGGGTGGGGCCTAATCAAATCTGCCCGGTGTCCTTATCAAGTAGAGGAAATTTGGACGTGTAAAGGTACATACAGAGCAAAGACCAGGTGAAGACACAGTGAGAAAGTGACCATCTGCAAGCCAAGGAGGCGTCAGAATGAAACCAAAACTGTGGACCCTGACAAGGACCATGACCTTGGACTTCCAGCCTCCAGAACTGTGGAAAAATGCATTTGTGTTGTTTAAGCTAGCCAGTCCGTGGTATTTGGTTATGGCAACACTTGGCAGGCCAATACATCCCCTATCTCAAGCCCAAGTTTTTTGTTTTGGGGGCCTTTTTTTAGTTTATTTATTTTGAGAGACAGTTGAGTGGGGGAGTGGCAGAGGGAGAGAGAGGAAGAGAGAGAAAGAATCCCAAGCAGGCTCCGTGCTGTCAGCACATATGGGGCTTGAACTCATGAAAACATGAGATCATGACCGGAGCTAAAGTCAGATGCTTAACTGACTGAACCACCCAGGCCCGAGCCCAAGTTTTAAAAGCATCCTCATATCCGAATGCATGTGAAACCTACAGAGTAGATCTTTCTCCTTTGTTTATACCTCCAGTAGAAACAGGAGTTAACACAAGCAATGGAGGTTCATGGAGACGCATTCCAGATAGAGGCTCTTAGCATATGGTAAGTGAGCAAAAATGTTGCTCTTGGAGCGAGTCCATATTTCAGTGCAGAAGCCAAAGAAGCACAAAACAGCTTTAAGATGACACTGAGAGGGGAAAAAAATTACTTCAAGCATCAGTTCAATGGACTGCCTTCACTAACCCCACAGATATGTCTCCCGTAGTGTCCTGGGCTTCTTCACAGCACCTGTCACAATTACATTTAATTACTGTTCAATAGTAATTAAATTACTGTCTAAATTAATCTGCTAGAAACGAAGCACATGAGGGCAGAGTGTGTCTTGACTTGCTCAACATCTTATTTATAACCACTTGGCACATATTTGTTGAATGAATGAATGAATGAATGAATGAATGAATACTGCCACCAACTGCTAGCAGGGATGATACCAAAAAATTTTAACTCAGTTGATGACATTTTGTTGATGAAATGAATTAACGAATAAATAAGTGAATGAAAAAGTGAATCAGTGACTGAGCACTGATTGGATGCTTGTGTTTCAAATGTATGTTAAATGTTTGCAAAATTCAGTTCCAATTAGATTTCACAGTAGTGATTACTCAAGAGGGGATGTCTCCCCTGAGTAATTTGGTAAATTGCACCTTTCTGCTGGATGCTTCAGTTCTAAGTTCCGTCACATGCCTTGTGAATCATTTGGCAAATCTGCAAAAAAATGCCATATATTGGGGCATCTTGCTGGCCCAGTCAGAAGAGCATGCCATTCTTGATCTTGGAGTTGTGAGTTCAAGCCCCACATGGAGTGTAGAGATTACTTAAATAAAATAATTAAAAAAAAAAAAAAAAAAAGACTGCTAGGAATGCCTGGGTTGCTCAGTCAAGTTAAGCATCTGACTCTTGATTTCAGCTCAGGTCATGATTTTGCAGTTTGTAACATCGAGCCCCGAGTTGGGCTCTGCACTGACAATACAGAACCCACTTGGGATTCTCTCTCTCTCTCTCTCTCTCTCTCTCTCTGCCCTTCCTCTGCTCATGCACTCTCTTTCTCTCTCAACATAAACATTTTTTTAAAAAGAATGCTATATATACTGCGTGTGTGTGTGTGTGTGTGTGTATACACACACACACATATGTGCACACATGTACATTACACACACACACATACACACACACATATGTTCCACACATCACTGGATTCATGTTTGATTCAACAAGACTTAGATGTTGATTTATGTGTCAACCTCACAGGGGCTAAGTCCCAGTCCACACCCACCCCCACCCCAGTCCAACCGCAAAGACTTGTACTTGATACGCAATAAAGTTTGTAGACAAGGCCTCTCGTTGTATTTTACCTTTGGGTAACATGGAATGGTTTTGTTCAAAACCATGAACAAATGCAGGTTCCCCAATTCAGAAACTTCACATTTCTGTTTGAGGATCCCATTTTTATTCAGGCTGGACTATTTGAGCAACAGTTTCCAAAATTTGTCAGGTCGGGAGCAGAGATTTCTAAGAACCAATAATTCATATGCACATCTCTTGAAGACTAAATGCATAATTCCCAGGCTATCTCTCCCAGGTTTTTGTGAACCAGTTTAAATGTTACAATAGTCTTTATTTTAAAATCCCAAATATTTTATCTTGGGAAATCAGCAATCCAGGTATAAAAAACCAGCAGGAAATGGCCAAATTTACTTCAGCATTTACACTGTGGTCAGTTTCTGCTCCTGGCTAATGATTTAAATTCCCTCCTGGGAAGCTCCAAAAGGCCCAGGGGTCATGTAAGAAGTTGTTCCATCTTGGTGTTTTCATTTGACGGGTGTGTGGCTGCCGCAATAAACATTACACCTTTGGATTCTCTTCTTGAACTGATCGCCTAAATCGCAGGTCTGGGTTGGACACAGAAAAGAGTCGTTAGCACAGATATACGCCCTGCCTCACATCTCCAAAGTTAGACAAAATTCAAAATCACACAGCTTCTCATGCCTCCTGCCTTCTCATGCTAAGTTTCTTCAATTCTCCCCTGGAACATCCATCATTTGGATGCCATCAGTAAATGCGACCCCAAAACGATGAATGGGTTTGTTTGGTTCCTCCCCAGTATTCATTCCCCTCTGGCCTCAGCTCCAGGTTTTCTTTGGGAAGCCCCTCTTCCCCATTCTCAGACCTCATGGTCTGTTAGGTTGTACCACCTCTATTTACAGATCTCTGATCTGGCAAATGAAATCATCACATTTTCATGGCCACAGCAACCGGTTCATGGTGCACATGTCACCCAGTTGGATCCAATGAAACACAGTGAGAATTCTGGGTGTCTCATTCCTTCCCACTAGACTTGAACCTGAGAAGGTACAAGAGGCTGACAAAAGGGTCTTGCAATTGTTAAGAAGAACCTATTTGAGAAAGGAGCTAACGTGGAAAAGAATGGAACAGAAAGAAACCAGGTTCTGGTAACATATTGCATCCCAGCTTCTGGCTGCACCTAAACCAAGAATTATTCTTGGATTTTTGCTGAAGCCAGCTTGGGTGGGTTCTTTTCATTGAATGAGTAACTGATATATGAGCAGTTCTGACCCTCTACCTTGAGATACATCATTTGGTTAAATGAGGTCTTCAGTGCCAACGCCCTTACTCACCATGAGCAGCATTGTGTTCCCTGACATGCAAAGGGCTTGTTTGCTGAAAGAGAAGAAAAGCAGTGGCCTCGTCACTGGAAAAGAATACAGGCCCACCTCCTGTTGCCTCGTTGGTGGGATTTGTGAGCCCCCACCATTTTAAAATTAAGATACGGCAGATGAAGACCAAGGCTCAGCCACAGACACAGCAAAAAGGTTTGGTTTGGTCTTTTAGGGACAGTAATTCCATTAGTTTATCCGTTCATTTACAGACATTTACTGAGCATCGACAATATGCCAGGTAATATATTAGGACCTGGGGCTGTCAGGGTACAGATCAAGACTCTGCCTGCATAAGATTTGCAGTAGGGCCTGTAGATCCCATAACTACCTCATGCTGACAATATCAATGTGCACAGATAGCGAATGGCCTGGCAGTATCTTCCAACAAGGTCCTAACTTCTTAAATCAGTGGCATTTGAATTAAGATGGGTTTATGGTTGGGTGCCTGGGTGGCTCAGTCGGTTGAGCATCTGGCTCTTGATTTCAGCTCAGGTCATAATCCTGGGGTCATGGGATCGAGGCCCACATCAGGTTCCATGCTGAGTGTGGAGCCTGCTTACGATTTTTCTCTTTCTCTTTCCCTCTGCCCCCTCCCATGCTCATGTGCTCTCTCTCTCTCCCTCTCAAATAAATATATTTTTTTAATTTTTTTAATGCTTCTTTATTTTTGAAGGAGAGAGAGACACAGAGTGTGAGTGGGGGGAAAGCAGAGACAGAGGGAGACACAGAATCTGAAGCAGGCTCCAGGCTCTGAGCTGTCAGCACAGAGCCCGACGCGGGGCTTGAACTCACGAACCGTGAGATCATGACCTGAGCCGAAGTCGGACGCTTAACCGACTGAGCCACCCAGGCGCCCCTCAAATAAATATTTTTAAAAAGATGGGTTTACTGTTTATTCATATTTTCCAGGACACCAAGGATGCCAGCAAGGGCTTTGGAATTAGAACAGGAATGAAACTGGTAAAATCTTTTTAAGAGCATGATATGGCAATTATCTATTTACATCATTATGTGCACGCCCTTTGGCAAAAATACATAAAAATAATTGAAACAAAAATATTTCACTACACAGTTTTTAGTATTTAAAAAAAACTGAAAACAACCCAAATGTCCATATATGTACAGACCGAAACAATGTCCGAAATACAGTACTAAGTGATGACGGACGGGATTATGATACTATGTGTATAGTAAAGCCCCAGTTTTCTAATAAATAAAAAATGTTAGTAGATGCATGTATGTTTGTGGATGCCCAGGGGAAAAGATCTGGAAGAATATACACTGAATCATTCACACAGTGGGGTGAGGGCATTTTCCTTCTCGGTGGGATATACTTCTGTATGATTGGATTATAGAAAAGATGCGTGCAAACTCCGTGAGGGCCTTCACCATGACAGGTTGAACGAATGAGTATTATTTGTTAAATAAAAAATAGAGAAATGTTTAAACATAAAAAGTGAAGTGCCCCATGTCATTCTAGTTTCCTGATGCACTTTTCCCAAGGAGGCAAGTCTGTGTCACAGGGATCCAGAGGCGACCTTCACTCTCACCTCTACATCCCTCCTTTCCATGCTGAACGAGCTGGTGTTTGCTCTCTTCTCCATATCCTGCAGCTTGGCCAACTTTTCTATCAGGAACATTTTATCTTTGCCCTCCTGCCAAGAAGGAAAGCAAAAACAAGAACAAAAACATGGAGGTTGGTGTGAGCAAACGACCGAAAGAAGGTTGTTGTTTTTGTTTTTTTTTTTTACGCAGGTAGGGTTCCAGACACAGGATAGAGACTGCCACCATGTTTTCTCTTGATGAAAGAGTAGAAACATTTCACAGCAAAGCCAAATTAACCCATACCTTCCTGAACTGGCACATTCTCCACTAAAGCAATTCCAGCAGGCTCAAGTAGCAGCCTTCTCTATCCCGCAGCTAGAAGCAAATTACACGCCCAGGACTGTCTGAAGGCCCAGGACAAATGGTGTATAGCAGCCCCTTCTTGGCATATGCCCTCCGTCTCAGAACCCTGTCTGGGCACCCAGCACTGCCTGGGCTGGCCCTGTCTTCCCATTGAGAATGTCAAAGCTTATATAGCTCTGCATCGAGGGACATCAAACATATTTCACCTGGCAAAGTTATCAGTGTTAATGGAGTAGACCAGATAAACACCTCCCAAACTGGGAAGAGGAACAAAGGAAAGGGCTATGTCCTTCCCAGGAGCATGACTCACTTCCCTGTGAATCTTTTGCAGATGAGAGGGCGGTATAATCCACCAGTGTTGAAGTGGGCTAGCAAGCACCATTGATGGGCTGTCCAGTCTAGATCAATCCCATTTCTCATGCCCTTGTTTCTCCTTCAACTTTCAATCACTGATTTTAGCAATTAGCTATTATTATTATTTAGCATCCAACAATTATTGCTGTGGTATTTGCTTCATAATAATTTTCTATTTCCCTCATTCTTTCTACTTTTATTCACTGGAATTCTGCAAAGAAGAGCTGTCCTTGGGAAATGGCATTTTAAACAACTCCGCAAGGGGCGCCTGGGTGGCTCACGTTGGTTAAGCGTCTAACTTGACCTCAGGTCACAATCTCACAGTTTGTGGGTTTGAGCTCTGTGTCAGGCTCTGTGCTGACAGCTCAGAGCCTGGAGCCCGCTTCAGATTCTGTCTCTCTCTCTCTCTCTCTCTCTCTCTCTCAGCCGCTTCCCTGCTTGTGCTCTCTCTCTCTCTCTCAAAAATAAAATAAACTTTTTTTTTTTTTTTAAAGCAAGTCTGCTAGCAGTCTTGGATATAGCCAACCTGTTTGTAAATTGCTGGTCTGTAACAGCTGTTTCCATACTTTCGTGCCAATTAGAATTACCTGGAGAGCCTGCAAAAATGCAAACTCAGGATTTATCCAACTCATCTTGACTCGGGGAGATAAACCTGCATTTTAGTTAAAAGCACAAACTTTGGGGTTAGCTGGTTCAAATCCCACCATTTACTAGCCCTATGACTTTGGGCAGCTCACTTCGCTCTGTAAACCTTAGAATCCTTAATTTTAAAATAGGGATTAAAGATGTATATGTCCCAGTGTGAGTAATAAAAATTAAATCAGAATTTTTGTTCATTATTTAGCACATGTCAGGCATCATGTAAGTGCTCAACAAATGTTATCTGTTGCCACTACAGGTTAGAGGAGATCAGGGTAATTGGAATTTGCATTTTTAATAAGCATCCAAGAGTTACTGATGTAGGTGATCACACTTTGAGAAGGACTGTTATTAGCCTGTTCCCAGCCCCTTAGCTTGGGTTCCTCTGGAGACAATGTCCCTGTCTTTGTGGCACATCCTCTGGACAAGATTCCCAAGCATGCAGGCCTGCAGTGATGCTTCTGGTGCCTTCCTGAAATGATGTCATCTAAATTCCTCCCCAGTTTACCTGGTACTGCCCTTACAATAGAAGGCTTTAGAAACAAATCTCTCCCCTGGTAAGATTTCCGTAAGACTTGCCCAAAACAATTCAAAGTGCTACATCAGAAAAATACAGGTGATGCTTCTGGAGACGAGCAGGGGAGATCGTAAGTAAGCCATGCCCTTTCTTTACACCATCTAAAAGACCAGCTTAAATGATCTGAAACCCAAAGGTTCAAGCAGATAGAACCGTGAGGAATCTTGGGCACCTGGGTGGCTCAGTTGGTTAAGCGTTGGACTCTTTATTTTGGCTCAGGTCATGACCTCATGGTCATGAGATTGAGCCCCAAATCAGGCTCCGTCTGCATTGGGCATGGAGCCTGCGTGGGATTCTCTCTCTCTCTCTCTCTCTCTCTCTCTCTCTCTCTCTCTCTCTGTCCCTCTCCTGCTCACTCACATATGCACTTGGTGCAGTCTCTTTCACTCCTTCAAAATAAATAAATAAACATTTAAAAAACAAAAGAACCCTGAGGAATCCTGCTTCTTCCCCAAGTTCTTAGATGTAAGTGTTCATGTCACAATTACGCTGCTATTTAGAAGAAGAGGGGCGCCTGGGTGGCTCAGTTGGTAAAGCATCCGACTTCGGCTCAGGTCATGATCTCACAGTTTGTGAGTTCGAGCCCTGCGTCGGGCTCTGTGCTGACAGCTCAGAGCCTGGAGCCTGCTTCACATTCTGTGTCTCCCTCTCTCCCTGCCCCTTCCCTGCTCATGTTGTGTCTCTATCTCAAAAATAAATAAACATTAAAAAAAATTAAAAAGAAAAATAGAAGAAGAGAGAACGAGCCCAGTATCATGAGCATCTGTATTCCCAGACTGTGGTCTCTAAATACCATCTCACCAGGACTCCTTGAATAAATGTCTGACTGGTGTTCTGGGACAGGTAATAAACAAGAAGAGTCTGGAACATCTTGTCCTTTCAGAGAGCAAGAAAACTATCGAAGACTTTCTGGGGTCATGTCAAAAGAACCCGGGAACTAATTCAAAAGGAATTTGATTAGCAACGAATCAATGAGGCTATTTAAGCATAAAAAAATTATTACAATTGAAAGAAGCAAAGTATACTTAAATCTATGAATTCATAATGATAATTTAAAAATCCTCACTGGCCACATTTTGGGGTTGCTAGGAGTAGTTGGTTGAATAGTGTCTCCTTTGTAAAAATATTTGTCCAAGTTAAAACAACCCCAGTACCTGCGAATATGGCCTTGTTGGAAATAAGGTCTTTGCAGACATAATTAAAGATTGTCGGATGAGATCACTCTGAATGAGGATGAACCCTAAATTCAATGATAAGTCCTTAGAAGAGGAGAAACAGGCACACAGAGAAAAAGAATTTGTGAAGATGGAGGTAGGAATGGGAGTTATGAAGCCCTAAGCCAAGGAACAGCCAGGTTAGCCAGTGGCCACCAGAATAAGCTAGGAGAGGCATGGAACAGATTCTCAGAGCTCCAGAAGGTACCAACCTTCCTGACACCTTGATTTTGGACTTTTGGCCTCCAGAACTATGAAGTAACAATTTTCTGTTATTTTAAGCCACCAAGTTCGGGGTTATTTGCCATGGCAGGCCTTAGGAAATGAATACCCTAGGGTATCAACTCAGCATTTCAAAAACTGGTCAATGAAGGGGGAAAAATCATGCATTTCTCTTTCCTCTATAAACTATATTTCAAGGTAATCAAATAGTTGATAAGCAAAAATTATTTTTTTCATAGAAAAATTCTAGCTAATAAATGCAAAAGAAATTGTAGGATTAGAGTACTACTGTTCTGCCATTTCTAACAAAATCAGTGGGTCTTCTAGGCAATACTCCTCAAAGGCTGCAAAATCCATCAGGTGAAAGGAGAGTGGGGAGCTTTCTGATGGATGGGTCAGGCTAACAAAGCATGAACCCACTGATCACTTTTCACATCACACAAAAAGAGACATGTAGACATTTTATGTCTCAAGGGGATACCATAAGAAGTGCATAGCATCATCTATGAAGTGTTCTGGCTAAAACACTGAAATGGATTTAGTCAGGTTTTTAAATCTCATTGCCAGGGTACAGGAAATAAAAAGAAGCATACTAAATACCACCACAAGGCTGCAAATCAGATATACCCAGAATGTGAGAACTACTACAAGACAAAGGACCTGTTTTCTTCAACAATAAATGGCAAAGAAGAAGGGAGGGGTGAACAATTATAGATTAAAGGAAACAACAGACATATGGACCAAATGCAACATGTGGCACTTTCCCAGACCTTGATTCGAACAACTCAACTGTAAAAAGACACTTCATGGGACCAATGGGGCAATTTCACCTTTGATTGCATGTGAGACGATAATAAGGAATTATCAAGTTTTCTTTTAGGTATGATGAGGGTATTATGGTTATGTTTTTTTTTAATCTCTCTCAGACACATAGAAATTTTTACAGATAAAATGATATAAAGTCTAGGATTTGCTTTAAAACAATCCAGATATTTGCAGTGAAGGGTTAGTGTAGATAAAATAAGAATATACAAAAAAAATTTTAAGCTTATTTATTTATTTATTTATGAGAGAGAGAGAGTGTGTGCATGAGCAGGAGGGGGACAGAGAGAGGGAGAGAGAGACAGAGAGAATCCTAAGCAGGCTCTGTGCTGTCAGTGCAAAGCCCAACTTGGGGCTCAATCTCTCAAACTGTGAGATCATGAACTGAACTGAAATCAAAAGTCAGACTCTCAATTGACTGAGCCACCCAGGCGCCCCCAAGAGTATACAAATGTTGACGGTAGTTGGTGCTGGGTGGGGGGGCAGATGTAAGTTCGTTGTACTATTCTCTTTTGGAGTATAACTGCAAGTTTGCATTATAAAATGTTTACAGAAAAGTGGGAGGATGGGGCGCCCGGGTGGCTCAGTTGGTTGAGCGTCCAACTTCGGCTCAGGTCACGATCTCACGGTTTGTGAGTTCGAGCCCCGCGTCGGGCTCTGTACTGATGGCTCAGAGCCTGGAGCCTGCTTCGGATTCTGTGTCTCCCCCTCTCTCTCTCTGCCCCTTCCCCGTGCACAGCTTTGTCTCTCTCTGTCTCTGAAAACTGAATAAACCTTAAAAATATATATATATAAAAAAAAAGAAAAGTGGGAGGAGGATACCAGAGGAGCTAACGGAACTTACATTAATAATCTGTTCATGGAGCAATCTGATCATAATCTTCCTTCCCTCTGTGATCTGCCAGTAAAGATAGGTGATGATTCTGGAGAAGAAAAGAAAGAATGACAGACACTTGTGCCAATATTTTGCAGGCCCCAAATTCCAACTGGTCTCAAAGGAACTGAGATATTCTCTTGCAAGTGGATTTTGTCCCAACAGTTTTCCTGAAAAGTTGTGTCTGGATGAATTACAGGTTCAATACATCCGAGCAACCTGGCTGCACATGGAATCACATGAAAGATGGAAAAAAGACTCATTCCATGGCCTGTCCTCAGATTAATTAACTAGCATCTCTGGGCATAGGGCCAGACAATAGTATTTTTTTTATGTTTATGTTTTTATTTTGAGAGAGAGAGAACACTTGGAGGAGGGGCAGAGAGAGAGAATCCCAAGCAGGCTCCACATGTCCGTGCCGAGCCCAATGCCGGCCCCATCCCACAACCCTGGATCATGACCTGAGCTGAAATCAAGAGCCAGACGTTCAACCGACTGAGCCATCCACGCACCCCTATTTTCCTTCTATTTAATATGGAGCACTCCATTGGTAGTATAACCACATCCAGACCTGTCTTCAAAAATTAAATTCCAGGGGCGCCTGGGTGGCCCAGTTGGTTAAACGTCCGACTTCGGCTCAGGTCATGATCTTGCAGTTTGTGAGTTCGAGCCCTGTGTCGGGCTCTGTGCTGACAGCTCAGAGCCTGGAGGCTGCTTTGGATTCTGTGTCTCTCCATCTCTTGGCCCTTCCCCTGCTCATGCTCTGTGTCTCTCTGTCTCTCAATAATAAATAAACCTTAACAAAAAATTTTTTTAATAAAAAAAAACACAAAAATTAAATTCCAGGAACAGATGATGATCAAGAATCATTCAAGTATTGCCAAATATAAATGTAAAATAAAACTTGGCTGTAATATAACCATCTCACAGACTTCTAAAGCAATCTCCCATGTATTTTAAATTTACAAAATAAATTCCCACAAGAATACAGAATGAACATAGCATAAATTCTCATATGGAATATACTTACCTCCAGAAACTATATCAGTTAAATTGGATAATAAAGGCTTGGAATCAAAAATTTCATAAAAGGAAAAAAAGATGTGCCCAGTGGGTAATATGAAACTCAAAGTATCTTCTTAAAATAGGATGGTTTAGGGGTGCCTGGGTGGCCCAGTCAGTTAAGCATCTGACTTCAACTCAGGTAATGATTTCGCGGCTCCTGAGTTTGAGCCCCACGTTGGGCCCTGTGCTGACAGCTCAGAGCCTGGAGCCTGCTTCAGATTGTCTCCCTCTCTGCCCCTCCCTGACTCATACTCTGTTTCTCTCCCAAAAATAAACATTAAAAAAAAAGAAAAAAAGAAAAGTGAATGGTAATTTCAATTCCTGTTCCAGTATATCCAGCACATCTACCTTTAACTCGAGAACCACATCTCCACCCCATACTGAAACCTGTGGATCTGATGGCTTTAAATTCTTGATGTAGCAATTCACATAGCTCATCAAAATTAGAGTCACATGTATGACTCCAGCATCTTTTCAGGTGCAGAGGAGTAAAAGACAGAAAGCCAAAGAGTACAGTGGAGTCCCCTCCACCTCAGGTATCTGGCACCCACCCCTAGCGGTGGGGCCAGAAATAATTGTTTTTATTTGAAAACAAAAGAACGCTATCACACATATGAACAATGCCCAACCCATTTGAACATAATGCCAATCTTAGAAAGCATCACACATATAATTTTCCTAAGCATTCTCAAATCCAAATTTTCATTTTGTTTTCATGCTATTTCTTAAAAAGGGACACAGCAGGTATTGTTTTCTTCATAAAACAGGCAAAAAAAAAAAGCTCACAAAAAACAAAAAATGAAAACACCTGGGACAAGATCATAGTAAGCAACTCTTAAAAATTCAAGGGCATGGGGCGCCTGGGTGGCTCAGTCGGTTGAGCGTCCGACTTCGGCTCAGGTCATGATCTCGCGGTCCGTGAGTTCGAGCCCCGTGTCGGGCTCTGTGCTGACGGCTCAGAGCCTGGAGCCTGTTTCGGATTCTGTGTCTCTCTCTTTCCGACCCTCTCCTGTTTATACTCTGTCTCTCTCTGTCTCAAAAATAAAAACATTAAAAAAAATTTAAAAAAAAAATTCAAGGGCAAAGTCAGGAGCATCCAGAACACTGAGCTACACTGTAGCCGTTTGCTCTCCTGGGAAACATTCCCCAGACTATCCACATGTCTTGTTAATGACACGTTTTCTCCACCAGTTTCCCAAAGCACTCCACTTACAACACAATGAGGGTGAGGATGAAAAAGAAGTGCACGCTTCCGATGAGGTTCTGGTAGATCCAAACAACCCACAGGTAGCCGGACCTTTTACTCAGGGTATCGATCCAGCTGTAGATGGAGTGAATGAAGAAGGGCAGACCTCGAAATGGGCCACAATCAGCTGAAGGTTTCAATCTGATAAAACGGGAGACAGGAAAACATCTGTAGCGTGAGACTCTGGTATAGCTTGTTCTAAAACCAAACTGTCCTTTCTGGGTTCTGGACCTGGAACCAGCAATGCCTGCCTGATGTACCCATACCCTCCCTCCCAAGGAAGCTCTCTCCCTCACAGCCTCAACAGGTATGTTTTGCCCGTGTGACCCCACTGAGGCTCAGCTCCCAGACAGGGTTATATCATCTGATCTAATGGTAGACGATCCCAAGAGTGGCAGTGAACTTTGTGGTATCCTGGCTTGAAGAAATGAACTGGGTGATCAGATTCTTTTTCTTGGGAACTTGAACTAAGACATATGAAGAAGGGACCCTGCAATCTATGGAAGGTGAGGTTGTGGCAATGAGGGCCACATGCAGTCAGTTGTTATGAATTAGCAGAAACTAGCAGGAAACTAAGAACTGGTTAGGAAGAGAGAGAAAAGAGAGAAGCAAAGACATCATAAAACAGAGTAGCCTGCCCTGAAGCCGCTTGAGTTCCTGATGGTTCTAGTTCCATCTGTATCCTAAAAATCAACTCCTGGGGCACCTGCATGGTTCAGTCGGTTAAGTGTCCAACTTTGGCTCAGGTCATGATCTCGCGGTTCGTGAGTTCAAGCCCCACATCAGGCTCTGCACTGACAGTCTGCCTGGGATTCTCTCTCTCTCTCTCTCTCTCTCTCTCTCTCTCTCTCTGACCTTCCCCCCACTTGCTCTCTCTCAAAATAAATAAACTTAAAAAAAATCAACTCTTTTGTTTGTTTGCTTCATCCATTCATTCTATAAAAGCTTATTTCACCTGTTCCAAGTGCTGTGCTAGATACTAAGCCCTTGGGGATTCCATAGCAACAAGACAGACATGGTCTCTGTCCTCCCAGGTTTACATTTTAGTAAGAAAAATGGACAACTAATGAGCTAATGATTAAACAAAGATTCAAGCGAAGGCATTTCTGACTGTGAACGGTGGAGTGAAGAAAAGAAAGTGCCTCTAGAGGGAGAAAAGGTGGGAAAGACAGTAGGCAAGCATGGTCATGAAGGTTAGATCTTGAGGATGACTTCTGAGCTGAGACCCAGAGTGGGAGACAGAAGGCCACCGGGCAGAGGGAGTGAGGAGAACACACACAAGACTCCACCTTGTGTTGGGAGAGGCTCACAGGGTCCCAGGAATGGAGCAAGAGTCATGAGGATGAAGGAAGGGTGGAGCCAACGTGGGGTGAGGTTGGAGAGCGAGGAGGGAACCAGCTCGGACAGGGCATTTCAGTTCATTTAGTGCAAGTTTAGTCCCCATTCTGGGAAACTGCAGGCCTCTAGGAAGTGAGGAAGCCCTGCCATCACCTGGTGGGTGATGACCAAACTAAGACACATTCGCTCCTTTGGCTGTTGTGTCTGCTGGTTACCAAGGGGACTTGGGTTCAATACTGTATTAAGCACGTCTTCTTACTCTGATGTTTTGACATCTGGGGCCTTACAGACCCTGGAGAGATAGCCCCTCCCGGGAGCTCCCCTACATGGTATGTCTTTCCATGCAAAACAACCAACCCAGAGCCCACACCCCACCCTCCACCTCCTCCATCAGGCTCTCACACTCAGGGTCACTCTCCCCCTGCCCTGATCCCCACAGGGCCAGGTAACCAGATAAATCCAGACAGCCCCCAAAGCCACTGAAATTGTTCAAACGAGCCAATCCTAAACCTGCCTATCCTCCCTCGCCCTTTCCTTCCCAGGGAAACCACAATAAAGGTTCTTTTTTTTTTTTTTTTTAATTTTTTTTAGTGTTTATTTATTATTGAGAGACAGAGCATGAGCATGGGAGGGGCAGAGAGAGGAGGAGTCACAGAATCCAAAGAAAGCTCCAGGCTCTCAGCTGTCAGCACAGAGCCCCACGCGGGGCTCAAACTCACAAACTGAGAGATCATGACCTGAGCTGAAGTCAGACACTTAACCGAATGAGTCATCCAGGTGCCCCAACCACAATAAAGGTTCTTGCCCACACTTTCTCCTCACTCCCGCTGTGTCCTGACCAACCCTGGGATTCCCTCATGTGGCCCCCTGTGGTGTGGCATCCCCACCCCCACTACCACTTCTACTGGGATCTGAGTAAAATAAATCATCTTTCCAATGACATTCATCTCCTGATCTGCTGGCCTCACCAAACGTTAATAATAATAAAACCTACATTTTACTTATTTATTTTAAAGTAGGCTACACACCCAATGTGGGGCTTGAACTCATGACCCTGAGATCAAGAGTGTGATGTTCTACCGACTGAGCCACCCAGGTGTCCCAAAACCTACATTTTAAAACACTCACTCACCCCATCTCTAAGACCTCTCCACAAGCCATGGTTTCCTACCTCCAGATGGTGATGGCCAGGGTGCACAGGACCCCGGTGAAGGATGGGAAAAAGAGCAAGAAGATGAAGAAAGTCATCATCTGTGAGGCTCGCCAGGCTTTGCTCGGAGGCTGGAAATTCATCATCAGGCTGATCTGAAGAGAGAGAAGCAGACACCTTCCATCTGTGGCCAGAGGGACAGGCCAGAGGGACCCCAGCCAGGCAATGGCTTCCCGATAACCCTTCCCAGCACCCCTCCCCACTGCCCCCCGACTTAGTTCCAACCACGGGGCCACACGGGACTGGGAGAAGCTAATTGTTTCCACCTTCAGGCTGACTCACGTTTTTGACATAAAACATGATGAAAAGAGTAATCATTTGGATAAAGGGCAGCAGAGGGCAGAAGAAGGTTCCAATCCTGAGGGAAAAAGGGTGAGTGTCAAAAGTCAGGGGAAACATGAAGACGGAGAATGTGGTGGGGGGAGGGCAGGTACGGGGGGTGTGGAGGGAAAGGAAAGAGGGTGTTACGGGCTGAACTGTGCTTCTCCAAAATGCGTATGTTGGAGTCCTAGTACCCCTAGTACCGCGGAATGTGACTATTTGGAGAAGGGGCCTTTAAAGAGGTAATTAAAGTAAAAGGAGGTCCCTAGGGTGGGCCCTAATGCAATATAACTGGTGTCCTTAAAAGAAGAGATTAGGACCCAGATACACACAGAGGGACCATGTGAAGACTGTGGAAGCAGGTGCCATCCCACAGGCCGACGACAGAGGTCTCAGAAGAAACCAACTACGAACACCTTGATCTCGGACCTCTAGCCGCCAGAACTGTGAGAAAATAAATTTCTGTCGTTTCAGCCACCCAGTCTGTGGTATTTGTTACGGTCGCTCTAGCAGACTAATACAGAGGGAGTGTGCTCTATGGCTGTAGACCAGGAGCGTTCCCACCACACCCAGTATACCCGGCTGCTCCCTTCCCAGCTTTGGAAAAGAGAGTTTGCAGAAAGCACCACCCACACACCACCAAATGGTCTTCAGCAAGCCCTAACCTAGGTGTCCCGAATGCGGGACATGTCCCCCTGCTTCCTCCATGGCATTCAAGAAGGTCTGAGGTCCCGCAGGGAGAGGCATTAAACTGCACTGAGTTACAGATGGGAAGGGCATTCTCTCTCAATTCTCCCCAATGCTCCTGAGTGCCGAGAGAAGAAAATCTCACTTTGGTGGTCCTAACACTTGCCAACCTCCCTTTGTTCCCAAAAGAAAGGTGGGAGGGGGGAGGTAAATCTTTAAACTGAGAGCCTTGGCAGATGGAAGCATCCAGCTAGAATTTAATGACTGTTGGTGATTGGCTTGGTTTTATTTTATTTTATTTTTCTTATTTTTTTAAAGTTTATTTATTTATTTTGAGAGAGACAGAGAGAGCTTGAGTGGGGAAGGGACAGAGAGAAAGAGAGAATCCCCAGCAGGCTCCATGATATGCTGCCAGAGCAAAGCCCCATGTGGGACTAAACCCTTGGAACCATGAGATCACGACCTGAGCTGAAACCAAGAGTCAGAGGCTCCACCAACTGAGCCACCCAGGCGCCCCGTATTTTATTTTTCTAAAGTGACTGACATTTTTCTTTTTTTTTAACAAATTTTTTTTTATGTTTTTTATTTATTTTTGAGACAGAGAGAGAGCATGAACAGGGGAAGGGCAGAGAGAGAGGGAGACACAGAATCCAAAGCGGCTCCAGGCTCTGAGCTGTCAGCACAGAGCCTGATGCAGGGCTCGAACTCACGAGCAGAGCTCGGACTCACGAACTGCAAGACCATGACCTGAGCCGAAGTCGGATGCTTAATCGACTGAGCCACCCAGGCGCCCCAACATTTTTCTTTAAGTAATCTCTACACCCAAGATGGGCCTCAAACTCACAACCCCAAGATCAAGAAAGATCAAGAGTCAGATGCTCTACCAACTGAGCCACCCAGGTGCCCTGGGTTTTGTTTTATTTTTTAAGTTACTTGCAGTTTCTCTCAAATGACTCTGATTTTCCATTCTGGTGGTAAAATAAAGTCTCCTTTAAAAATGTATTTAGGGGCACCTGGGTGGCTCGGTCAGTTAAGCATCTAACTCTTAATTTCAGCTCAGGTTATGATCGCACAGTTTATGGGTTCGGGACCCACACCAGGCTCTGTGCCGACAGCATGGAGCCTGCATGGGATTCTTCCTCTCTCTCCGCTCCTCCCCTGTGTGCTCTCTACCTCTCTCCCTCAAAAATAAATAAATAACCATTAAAAAAAATAAAAATAAAAAATAAAACATTTTTAAAAAGGCAAACTACATAAAAGATAATACTAAGTAAAAACCAGTACCGGTGATATGTAGATAAGCCAAAAAATAGGCAGGCTGGTGTGCAAAAGGCTGAAGTTTGGGACACACTTACCTCACCTCATCTCTACCACTGTCCCTAACATACATTGCCTTTCTGTCACCCTGTTATCTTCTTTTATTTAAAAAAAATTTTTTTTAACCTTTTATTTATTTTTGAGACAGGGAGAGACAGAACATGAACAGGGGAGGGTCAGAGAGAGGGAGACACAGAATCTGAAACAGGCTCTGAGCTGTCAGCACAGAGCCGATGCAGGGCTCGAACTCACAGATCGTGAGATCATAACCTGAGCAGAAGTCGGCCGCCCAACTGACTGAGCCACCAAGGCGCCCCTGTTATCTTCTTTTAAAGCTCATCATCAAAGGCAACATTCTCCTAAAACCCACAGAGGTTAAATCTATAATTTCCATGGAGAAAAGAAAAGATACATGTGTTTTCTTTTTTTTTTTTTTAATTTTTTTTTTTTCCAACGTTTTTTATTTATTTTTGGGACAGAGAGAGACAGAGCATGAACGGGGGAGGGGCAGAGAGAGAGAGGGAGACACAGAATCGGAAACAGGCTCCAGGCTCCGAGCCATCAGCCCAGCACCTGACGCGGGGCTCAGAGCCTGACGCGGGGCTCGAACTCACGGACCGTGAGATCGTGACCTGGCTGAAGTCGGACGCTTAACCGACTGCGCCACCCAGGCGCCCCAAGAAAAGATACATGTGTTTTCAATTGTGCTTATTTGCAATTTATTAACACAAACCATAAAGACCCATTATTACAATGGCCATCTCTGATTGCAACTTCTTCCCCCTTGCTGCTAACATTTCCCTTTGGAACCTTCATTAATGGTCAATAGTATGAGGGCTTGGTTTCTAGGGCTCAAAAACCTGGCCAAAGTAAGCACTCAATAAATGGAGCCATATTGTTATTACCACATCAGCTGATTTATGCACATCATTTATTAAAAAACAAAAAACTTAAGAGTGCTCATAAGTACAATATAATCCAGCAATTCTACTTCTGGGTATATATCCAAAAGAACTGAGGGGCGCCTGGGTGGCTCAGTCAGTTAAACATCTGACTTTGGCTTAGGTCATGATCTTGTGGTTTACGAGTTCGAGCCCCACGTTGGGATCTGTGCTGACAGCTCACAGCCTGGAGCCTGCTTTGGATTCTGTGTCTCCCTCTCTCTCTGCCCCTTCCCCACTGGCACTCTGTCTCTGTCTCTAAAAAAATAAGCGTAAAAAAAAAGAATTGAAAGCAGGGTCTCAGATATTTGCATACCCATAATCATAGCTGCATTATTCACAATAACCAAGAGGTAGAAGCAACCCAAATGTCCACCCATGGGTGAATGGATAAACATGTGGTATATCCATACAGCAGAATATTATTCAGCCTTACAAAGGAAGGAAGTGCTGATACATGCTACAATATGCATGAACCTGAAGAACATTATGCTAAATGAAATAAGCCAATCACAAAAAGATAAATTGTGTGTGATTCCACTTACATAAAGTATCTAGAGTAGTCAAACTCCGAAAGACAGAAAATGGAATGCTGGTTGCTAGCGGGGTAGGGGAAGGAGGAAATGGGAAGTTCTTGTTTAATGGGTATGGCGTTTCAGTTTTGCAAGATGAAAAGAGTTCTGGAGACCTGTGGCACAGCTATGTGAATGTATTCAACACTACTGAACCATACATTTAAAAATAGTTAAGATGATAAATATTATATTATGTATATTCCTACCACAATTTTTAAAAGGTGCTCATAAGGGTGACAAACAGCCACAATATCCCCACTTAGAAAATATTTCTGAGTCAGTCTGAAGATTCTCAAAACTTACCACACCAGAGTTTGTGCATAGATCAGTTCTAGGACGTTCCTGGCGATGTCAAACTCCTGTAAACCAAGGCTCGTTGGAAACTGCATTCCAATGAGTCTGTGAAAACATCGCTGAGTTTAGTGCCCCAACCATCAACCCTCTCCTTCAGAAGATTCCCCACAATCAACAAAGTAGAGCATCACCAGTTTGGAATAAAGTCATAAGTTCTTTTGCAAATTTTTGAAAAGTTCCAAGTGTAAGTGTATTTTTGAAGAAAGAATTGAAGGAATGGAGGGAAAATGGAACTATCACAATGCATTCGAGCAGAGGTACTGCTGAAGTGGTTTACAAAATTCTAGGGCCGCCTGGGTGGCTCAGTTGGTTGAACGTTTGACTCTTGATTTCGGCTCACATCATGATCTCACAGTTCGTGAGTAAGAGCCTGGTGTCGATGTCTGTGCTGACAGTGCAGAGCCTGCTTGGGATTCTCATTTTCTTTCTCTCTCTCTCTCTCTCTCTCTCTCTCTCTCTCTCTCCCTGCCCCTTCCCTGGTTGCATGCGGATTCTCTCTCCCAAAATAAATAAAGATTTTTTAAAAAATTCTAGAGACCATTATTTAAGTTATCCCATATATTATTTAAATAGATAGTTAACTATAAGTTAACAATAGATATTATATAAATGAGATAATTATTAAAATTATCCTACCTATTATCACTCTTTGCTTGTTAAACCTGTTTTTTCAGGACCAGGTAACTCAGCATTTCCTAACCCCCCTAAATGGAAAAGTTTTCCATGTTTGGTTACTGTTATCAGATTAATAGGGTTTCCCCATTTTCTAAATCCACAAGAGGAAACCAAGATCTCCATTTATCCTGAGGAAACTTGAGACAGAGAGGATGCTAATAATAAAAAGAAAAAAATGCCGTCAAAGATACAAAAACAAAACAAAAAACCTCCTAACCTCTACATCTAGACCTTGGACAGAGGCTGTAATAAAAGTGAGTTTGGGCAGACTGAGTGTAGAAATAGGGCACGCAACCTACCCCCTGAGGAAAGAATCATTATTGTGTTATGCTATCTTATCACTGGGGCAGCTTACAGAAATATGTACATGTCTATAAGGAATGAGATGCTCATCATATTATTAACACATAAATGAACAGATCAATAGAAGAGGACTATACATGGGCCAATGACAACACTGCCTCAGTTCTGTACACCTGGTGTCTAAAATCACAATTAGCACATGAATCAAAGTCAATTAAATGGATCATGAGATAAATCTATAGGTGTCGTCATAGAAAGATGCCACAGCATAATGTTAAAAAGAATAAGGGCAAAGTCCACAATGATTTTCAGCATGACCCAATTTTTATCTTTGAAACTATATAATACAGTCACACACACAAAGCAATATGTGCACAGAAAAATCTGGAAGAATATACACTACAATTAAAATGATCTGTGGTGGAAAGTTCTCAAAGACTTTCACTTTCTATGTTTGCATCCAGTAATGTCTTTATCTCAAGAGAAGTTTGTAAAGGGTTAGCTGAATGAACTTGCACAACAGGACTGTCAGATCAAAGTGAAATTTTGGTTAATTTCAGAAGCAAGCAACATCCCAAAGAACAACAGGCAGACTTGTCACAGTGCATACTTGAAATAAATAAGGGATGCTTATGTGCTAACTATAGTAAGCGTAAGGGATACCCATACTTCTGGCTCAGCCAAGACTCTGGCTCTGGTTCCAACATCAGGTACTAATGACTCAAGGCTGATAAATATTTACCTCCTCAGGAATTCCCCCAGTAAGGAATCAGCTAAAGAGAATACAAAATCCATCAGAAGGAGCCGGTAGATTTCCTGGCCAATGAGAGTTTCCCAACACTGTAAGGTAAACAAGAGTCAGGATGTGGGAAGGGGCTGTTGGTTCTGCCCAGTGCCCTTCTGGCACCCTACACTCATTAGGACATGGTTGCTGGCCAATGTGACTGGGTCCTTGTACATCCAGAAAACCAGACCCACTCTGGGCAGTGACACACCATTAATTTGTTGAGTTTGGTTTCAAGGGTGTTTATTCCCTTTCTGTGTTGCTTTTCCCCCATTAAGGCTTGCCCTCCACGTGCACCCCAAACTTTCCCTTCTCACTATCTCTCCTCTTAAAACTTTTCATCCCTGTCCTATGCCCTCTGGATCCCATTTCTCAGCCAGGGCTAGCAGAAGGCATCAATGGCAACAATACCTTTACTCTTTGTTTATTAACCTTATGAAAATCCGTTAATACTTATTTGACTAAGAAAGTGGCCTAGAGGTTTAGCAGGCTGGCACAAATTGGAAGGCTGACTTAGTTCATGAAACTGGTGATCAATTACCTCTGCAGGAAGTCAGTGCTATGAACTGATGGACCGGGAGCTTTTAGATTTGGTTGAACGAGGAGAGGGATGTTTTGAGTGCACAGCCCAAGGATAGATGGATGGATGGATGGATGGATGGATGGGTGGATGGATGGAAGGAAGAATATTATATCAACTCTAAGATCATGAGTAGAAACTCTGAGAAACCAGAGAAATTCACTTCCTCCCTGGTATTCAAAGGTTAAGAAAAAAACTCAAGGCAGAACAGCACAGAAATCTCACCTCTTCACCAGCCTGGGCCACAATGTTGAGCCAATAGTAACAAAGAATTCCAATGATTGATATTTTCAGAAAGATGTTTCTAAATAACAGAAGAGAAAACAACTATTGTTACCTTCCATGACAGTCATTAGTACTGTTTGCTAATAATTCCTTTTGGTCACATGGTAGGACTGAAATTCCCGCTCCTGTATGGTTTGACTGGGGCCAATATGGCTAGTTCTGGCAAGTAATTTGTGAGCAGAAGTGATGTGTGTCACTTTGCGTCATTCTAGGCTGGAGCACTGAAATGCCAGCGAGGCTCTCTGGAACTCACTGTCTTCCGTCTGGAATGGGCATCAGCAATATTTGAGACGGTTGCTGCTGTCAGCCTGGATCCCTGTATGAATGACATGACCAAAACCACCTGCCATCCACAATGGACACATAATATGAACAAGAACTAAATCTTTGTGTTCGAAGCCACTGAGATTAGGGAGATAGGGGATGTTTGTTACTGCAGCAAAACCTAACTTATTTCAACTGATATACCCTCTTTCAGTGCATTCCAAACTAACTGATTTCGCTTCTCATTGTAATAATAATAAATGTACTTACTTTTAATTGGGTGCTGAGCATGGGCAGTACATTATGCTAAGAACCTCACTAAATCACCTTAATCTTCACAGCTTAATGTTTACAATTTTGCTGCCATTCTTACTTTCTACAACTCTGTCATCAGGTAGATAGAATTTTTATGTCTATCTTACTGATGAGGACACTGAAGTTCAGCGATGACACAATGTGTCCAAGGGCACACAGCTTGTGAGGGCCATGACAAAGACTGAAACTGAGGACCATCTCTTAAACCTAGTCACTTTGCCAAAGTCAATAGCTGCTGGTTTTAATAGGGCTTCAGCCCTGGTGTGCCACGAACTGTGTGCCACTAGACCAGGGGTTCTCAAAGTGTGTCCTCTGAACCAGCAGCATCAGCCTCGTCCGCAAACCTGCTAGAAAGGCAAATTTTCAGGCCCCACCCTAGACCCACTGAATCAGAAACCCTGGAGACAGGACCAAGAAATCCCTTCAGGTAATTCTGATGTATGCTGAAGGTTGAGAACCTTTGTGTTAGACTCTGAAGTTCCATGAAGGAAGGGCACTAGATCTTTCTCAGTGCCAGATCCCCAATCTCTTGCCTAGTGCCTAGCCTGTGATACACCCTCACTGTCTACTGGATTAACACATCAGGAGACCTTTATTGCAGTGTAGCTTCAAGTTAAACTTGAAAACACACTCTTCTACGCTGAGAAAAATCTCGTCTCAGATCAAAAAGAACCGTGTAGGGGCGCCTGGGTGGCGCAGTCGGTTAAGCGTCCGACTTCAGCCAGGTCACGATCTCGCGGTCCGTGAGTTCGAGCCCCGCGTCGGGCTCTGGGCTGATGGCTCGGAGCCTGGAGCCTGTTTCCGATTCTGTGTCTCCCTCTCTCTCTGCCCCTCCCCCGTTCATGCTCTGTCTCTCTCTGTCCCAAAAATAAATAAAAAAACGTTGAAAAAAAATTAAAAAAAAAAAAAAAAGAACCGTGTATTTCTGAGAGTTCCCATTTTCTCTTCATGCAAAGATTTTGAATATTTTGTTGAAGCTGTACAAAGGGCTGATGTATATTAAAAGACAACTAAACTCTTAAATGATCAGAAAAACACAAAGAGCAAATTTATTGGTTCAAAATGGCCCACTGAGCATACATGTCTAACCACCTCTTCATCCAAATTCTCCAGATGAAGTTGGAGAGCTGGCCAGGAGCCAGATCTCCCAGGCCATAGAAGGCAAGGGCTCTGGAACTGATCAGTAAAGAAACTCAGTCTACATTGTACTGACCTGTTGTCATAAACACCATAAACAGGAACTGGTCAGGGAACCAGCCAGGAAGGAGCAAGGACAAAATTTGGGTTGTTTTATGCTTTGTTTATCGAAACCTTGGGGTCACCTCTAGCACAAAAAGGCACCCCCTCCCAGCCAACTAATTGCCAGAAGCACCCCCTCTACCTCCATTTGGGTGCCTGAATTACAAAAATGCATCTCTTGGGGCTCCTGGGTGGCTTAGTCCAAGCGTCCAAGTTCGACTCAGGTCATGATCTCGTGGTTCACGAGTTCAAGCCCCGTGTTGGGCTCTGTGCTGACAGCTCAGAGCCTGGAGGCTACTTCAGATTCAGTGTGTCCCTCTCCCTCTGCCCCTCCCTACTTGTGCTCTCTCTCTCTCTACCTCAAAAATAAGTAAACATTAAAAAAAATTTTTTTTGGGGCGCCTGGGTGGCGCAGTCGGTTAAGCGTCCGACTTCAGCCAGGTCACGATCTCGCGGTCCGTGAGTTCGAGCCCCGCGTCAGGCTCTGGGCTGATGGCTCGGAGCCTGGAGCCTGTTTCCGATTCTGTGTCTCCCTCTCTCTCTGCCCCTCCCCCGTTCATGCTCTGTCTCTCTCTGTCCAAAAATAAATAAAAAACGTTGAAAAAAAAAAAAAAAAAATTTAAAAAAAAAAAAAAAAAAATTTTTTTTAATGCACCTCTTTCTCCCAGCTGAGGCAGTGGCTACCAAGGCTCACAGCTTGACTAATGCAAACGCTAGATGAATTTCAGTCCCTACACAACTCATCAGCCAGGCACCCTTCTGCAGTATACAACATGAACATCTGTACATCTCATAACTGAGAAAAACTATGAAAATCCTCAGGCCGATAGCAATTTGGAAAGGTAAGCTATTACTCTGAGCAAAAGACTGATGTACTTAATTGTATACCTGAGAGCGTTTTGGATTTTATGTCTATTAGCCCACCCCATACAAACATACTTTATTCTTGAAATCCTTTCTGGAAAACAGAACTCTGGTACTTGAGCATAACCCTCTGTAGCTCCCACCTCACTTCCCTCCCTGGAAATACAGGCTGGTGGTGGGCATGGCAGACACACCTACCGGATGAGGAGGATGTAGACTTCACACCTCGGCGTCTCATACCTCTCCACCAGCCTGAACAGGGAGTAGAGGCGTGGCGTTGCCAGGTTGATGCAGGACACGAGGAAAGGCAGTAACAGCACTGCTCCAGGGTTCTGGTGGTTCTTCAGGAACTACAGGGGATGCAGGGAGAGAATCGAGATGCCAAGCGTGCACGGAACTCCTCTCTGCCTCACGCAGAAGACCCCACACAATGGGGAAACCCCAGTGGTAGCCCCTCTGGGGTTAGCTCGTACGCTACGGGTTATTGAGCACTTACCCTGCACCCAGCATTACCCACGTGATCACGTGATCACGTTTAATTCTCACAGCCCAGCAGGTGGGTATTAATAGACTGACTGGCAAATGGAGGCTCAGAGAGGTAAAAATGCTTGCCTGGGGTCACCGAGGCAGATTTGAACTGGGTCCATCTGACTCAGGGGCCTGAACTCAAAACAGCCATTCTGTGACTTTACTGTCCTTAGCAAGAGGTCTGCAGCAATGAGAATGTGTTTCCTGGCTGTTGGAGCAAAAGCTTGAATCCGCGGAAGCTATAGTACAAGGGTATTGAGCGCTGCAGACTTTCTCCGCCTGTCTCCTGCGTGGCCCTATTCATTTTCACCAGGCTTTTCTTGGGTGCTGAATCAGGGGAAAGGGAGCCTCTGTTAGCCCATGGCACACCTTCCTATGAGGTCCAAAGAGGCACCCCCTTCCTTCATGTGGATGCAACACCCTGGCACTTGGTTTGGAGTGGGGTGAAGGCTGCCCTCAACCAGGAATCCTTGGAGTCAAGGATTCCAGTGGATTTATCTTCTGTCTCACACTACCTCCTTCCCACCCCTAGGCCTGACCCTGCCTCCCTTTATCTCTGGGTGGTTTCAAAAGCCCCACTTGCACTTTTGGAAGTATTTTTGTAGCCAAGGTAACCTGGGTTCAAATGTTGTCCCCTCTCCCATGCTTATGAGCTATAAGGTCTGAAGCCAGATGCATAGCTTCCCTGGGCCTCTTTTCCTGTCTGTGTGATGGGGAGATTATCATGTGACCCACAGAGTCATTGCAAGAATTAAATGAGGGGCGCCTGGGTAGCTCAGTCGATTAAGCTTCTGACTCGATTTTGGCTCAGGTCATCATCTCATGGTTCATGAGAATGAGATCAAGCTCAGAGTCGGGCTCTGCACTGACAGCGTGAAGCCTGCCTGGGATTCTCTCTCCCCCTCTCTTTTTTCCTCTCCCCTATTCATGCACACATAAGTGCATGTTCTCTCTCTCTCCTTCTCTGTTTCTCTCTCAGTTGATGCCCTAATTAAAAACAATAAAAGAATTGGGGCGCCTGGGTGGCTCAGTCAGTTGAGCGGCAGACTTCAGCTCAGGTCATGATCTCCTGTTTCCGAGTTCGAGCCCCACGTCGGGCTTGCTGCTGTCAGCCTGTTAGCGCAGAGCCCGCTTCAGATCCTCTGTCCCCCTCTCTCTGCCCCTCCCCCGCTTGCGCTCTCTCAAAAATAAATGAACATTAAAGTAAATAAATAAAAATAAAAGAATTGAATGAAACCAAATAAGGCCAGGTCTGGCCCCTCAACAACATAGGTGAGACATCATTCACAGAAGATTGTAGCTGCCCATGAATGTGACCCCTAGAGTTGTACAAAGGGTTGCTCCTGCCTGGCATTGAGCAGATGTTCAAACAATAGGCTCCACTTCTGCCTCCTCACCTCCTTAGCTGCCCTCCTTCACTTCAGGTGGGTGTGGAGAAAACCTTCCAGGTGAAGAAGAAACTCAGAAGGATTCTTTATGCCTACAGCTGCCTGGTCACAGTTTCTACCCTGGGTAGGCATTGCCAGGCCCTTAAGCACTGAGACTTAATTTCCCCTATTTGATGGCACATCTCAACATGGTTAACGGCAAACTCTTAGTGTTATAATCCCACACCCATTTTCTTGCTGGCTTCTCATTCACTTGTTCATCCATTTGGTTGTGCACCTACTATGTGTCAAATATTGGGCCTAGAGCCCAGCTACTATCTTTTGAAGATACGTAAAGATACCTGCATAAACAGGCATTTTCAATACCACACATGACAAGAGCACAGGGAAAGCTTGCAGAGTCAGGAGCGCCCAACACAGTCTAGTGAGGGTGGTGGGGGTGAGAGAAAATTTGCTGAGGAAACAGCACCATGCTGAGGTCTGGAGGAGGAGGAGGAGGAGGAGGAGGAGGAGGAAGAGGGGGAGGAGGAGGAGGAGGAGGGGGAGGAGGAGGAGGAGGGGGAGGAGGAGGAGGAGGGGGAGGAGGAGGAGGGGGAGGAGGAGGAGGGGGAGGAGGAGGAGGAGGAGGGGGAGGAGGAGGAGGAGGAGGGGGAGGAGGAGGAGGAGGAGGAGGGGGAGGAGGAGGGGGAGGAGGAGGAGGAAGAGGGGGAGGAGGAGGAGGAGGAGGGGAAGGAGGAGGAGGAATTTGCCCAATGAGGGAATTAGGGCAGGTTGGGTAGAGAATGAACTGCATGTTTTCCTACCGAGAGAAAAGGAAAAACATGGCGTGCTCAGGGAACTGTGGATACACCATTTAGTGTTGCTAGTGTAGGATATGGGTAGTTGTGGGGTGTTGAAGCTAGAGATGTGGGCAGGGATCAGATCATACAAGATCTGTCAATCATGCCATGGAGGATAAATTTATATTGAGGGTAAAAATAGGAAGTCATTAAAGAAAGTGAAATAATCCGACCAACCTGTACCACAATTCTAGAGGTCGGCAAACTGGCTACAATTAGTTCTATTTCCAGGGGAAAAGCTTAAACCTACAGAAAAACAGTACTTTGCCCAGACCATCCAGCAAATTAGTCTCAGAGTTTATATCATTTGCAAAAAAAAAAAAAAAAAAAAAAGGTAATATTCCTTTATTAGTCACAATACTGGGCACAGAGTAGACTCTTCACAAAACTTTTTTCTAGTCCTGACCTCACACCTACAAAGCCAGGTACGATCATTCCTGGTTTGCAAGTGAGGAATCCAGAGCTCAGAAAGGTTAAATGGCTCACCAGAGTCCATCAGATCACAACACTTGGAGTGTCTGCTCAGTGCCAGGGGCAGTGGGAGGTGTTAGGAATATAATAATAAAGGAAGAAACCAAAACTTAATCCCACGTCTGCTGCCCAAAGTTCCCATCTCTCCACGGACCCAGAGCTTCTTACCCTGAAGCGTGCATACACATCACCAGGGGGCATTGTCAGGATACAGATTCTGAGGCTGTGAGCCCAGGCAGGGACACAAGATCCTGCATTTTTTCACAAGCTTCCGGCTGATGCCAGTGTTGCCCACCACAGAGTCTGAGTTCAGTAGCAGCTCCATACCGCCTCCCTCCAGTATCTCATCCCTTCACCTGGTTTTGTGCTCTGGCCCCCAGTGTCCCTGCCCCTCTGGTTACCTCTGAGTTGTTCTCAGCCAGGTAATAAACAGCTACGCAGCAGGCAATGGCCACTCCAGTAGAGACGACCCAGGCTGCCAGGTGGGCCAACACGTGAATCAGCTGCTGATTGAGCGTTAACTTGACGTTCTCCTGACGGATTTCTGACAGGTTTTCCTATACACACAAGGAAGTCAGGTCAGCCCACAGTACCCTATCACCTGTTAGCAAAGACTCAGCAGGTGAATCTCAGCCACTCTGAGACACAACCCACCCCAGATCCACAGGAGAGAGAAAGGGGGAAGTTCATGATGGACGTGGACTATGAGAGACCCATGGGGAAATCTCAAATGGACCAAGAACCTCTATCACTGTGCCAAACACCTTTTCCATCTTAGAGAAACAGGCCCAACAGAGTGGGACTGTGCTCTTGAGGAAAGCACTTTGAGGTGCCAAGAAAATCTTTTTTGAAGAACAAGGCTGGGTATCTACACCAATGAATTTAACATCTTCAAACCTCTTGTCAAAGCCTCTTTGCTTACAAATTATTCTCCCTCTTTTTTTTTCCTATTATGTACCCCTCCACCCACGTCCCCTCTAGCAACATCCAGTTTGTCCTCTGTATTTAAGAGTCTGGGGTTGGGGGGCGCCTGGGTGGCTCAGTCAGTTAAGCGGCCGACTTCGGCTCAGGTCATGATCTAGCAGTCCGTGAGTTCGAGCCCCGCGTCAGGCTCTGGGCTGACAGCTCAGAGCCTGGAGACTGTTTCAGATTCTGTGTCTCCCTGTCTCTGACCCTCCTCCGTTCATGCTCTGTCTCTCTCTGTCTCAAAAATAAATAAACGTTAAAAAAAAAAAATTAAAAAAAAAAAAAAAGAGTCTGGGGTTGGGTATATTTGTTTCTGGTTTTTTTTCTCTCTCTCTCTCTCTTTTCTTTCTTTTTAGTAAGTTTTTTCCTATAGACCAAGGTTTCTCACCCTTGGCATTATTAACATTTTCAGCCAGTAATTCTGTATTGTGACAACTCTCCTGTGCACAGCAGAATGTTTAGCAACATCCAGTAGCACCCTCCCCCTAACTGTGACAATCGAAAAAGTCTAGATATGGGGTGCCTGGGTGGCTCCGTCAGTTAGGCGTCTGACTTCAGCTGAGGTCATGACCTTGTAGTTTGTGGGTTCAAGCCTCACATCAAGCTCTGTGCTGACAGCTCAGAGCCTGGAGCCTGCTGCAGATTCCGTGTCTCCCTCTCTGCCTCTCCCCCGCTCATAGTCTGTGCGTCTCTCTCTCAAAAATAAATAAACATTAAAAAAAATAAAAGTCTCTAGACTCAGCTGGTTAAGCATCCAACTTCAGCTCAGGTCATGATCACATGGTTCATGGGTTCAAGTCCCGCATCAGGCTCTCTGCTGTCTGTACACAGCCCATTTCAGATCCTCTGTCTCCCTCTCTCTGTCTTTCCCCAGCTCGCATGTATGCTCTCTCTTTCATAAATTACATTTTTTAATTAAAAAAAAAAAGAAAAGTTACACACATAGTAAAGGAACTTAGCTGTGGGAAGGTGTTGTGTAAAGCAAGCCTGTCTTACCCTTATCTCCGTGCTAAGATTCTTCTGTTTCAACTTGACAGCTCTTTCATGAGTGATGGTGAAGTCCCAGCAGAAAATAAGTTTAGTGATGCCTCTGGAGTAGATGTGAGGGTTAATAAAGTTGTTCCGGAAATTCCTGGCCATGCTAGGGAAGGCAGAAACCAAAATACTCAAGTGTTATTGAAACAGGCATTGGGGAGTGCAGGAATTAAACAAAGGGGAGTCCTACCATTAACAGTGATAGGCACTGTGGAACAGTCAACCTCAGGTTCTACTGGAACAGTGTGATCACAAACATAATGGTTAAGAGCACTGGCTTCAAGATCTCATAGGTCTGTCTTATAATCCTGGATTGCCAGCTGGGAGATCTTTGTTATTTTAACTGCAATGAGCCTCAGTTTCCACATCTATATAACAGGGATAATAATAGTACCCACCCACAGAGCTTATATGAGAGTTGTATTAGTTTCCTCTAGCTGCTGTACCAAACTGTCCCAAACTTACGTGGCTTAAAACAACACATGTCTACTTATTCTCTTACTGGAAGTCAGAAATCGGAAAATGTTTCTAAAATCAAGGTGTCAGCAGAGCTGTGTTCCTTCCTATCCTTTAGCAGGAAATGTGTTTCCCTGCCTCTTCCAGCTTCTAGAGGCTGCCTGCATTCCTTGGCTGATGGTCCCTCCTGTCTTCAAAGCCAGGAGAGCTGCAGCTTCCATTCTGTCTGATCTTGACCTTCCTGCCTCCCACTTACAAGGAC
Organism: Panthera onca; assembly: GCF_046562875.1. Taxonomy (NCBI): domain Eukaryota; kingdom Metazoa; phylum Chordata; class Mammalia; order Carnivora; family Felidae; genus Panthera; species Panthera onca. Next base: position 26,815,280 of record NC_138354.1, read on the forward strand.
CCTTATGATTAACTGGCCCATTTTAAGATCCTTAACTCAGTCTCATCTACAAAGTCCCTTTTGCCAGGTAAAGTAAGATATTCACGGGTTCTGGGGATTAGGACTTGGACATCTTTGGGAGGCGGGGGAATTGTTCAGTCAGCCACAAGAATCAATGTAGTGGTTATAACAGTAAGCACTTGATAAAGGCAGATGCTAATATCATGGAGACGTCAGCAGGACTCAGTGAAATCAGCCGAGGAAGCACTCAGCACTGAGCCTGGCATGTAAAAAGTGCTGAGTCAATACCTTTCCAAAATTTGCCACCACTAACAGTAGCTTTAGAAACTTTTCCTGGTTTGATAGGACAAAACGAAATCTCATTTTACTCTGAATTGTGTGCTGGCAGTGAGGTTGTTATAGGCTGAACTATACACCCTAAAAACTCCTATGCTGAGAGCCTAACCCCTAACCCCCTAACCTTCAGAAAGCAACAGTATTTGCAGATAAGATCTTTATAGAGGCAATTACGTTAAAATGAGGTCATCAAGGCGGGCCCTCATCCAATATGACTGGTGTCTTTATAAGAAGAGAAGATTAGGACTCAGACATGCACTGAGAAAGACCCTGTTAGGTCACGGTGAGAAGGCAGGCATCTATAAGCCACAGGGAGGCCTCGGAAGAAACCAACCCTGCCAGGACCTTGATCTTACACTTCTAGCTTCCAGAACTTGAGAAGATATATTTCTGTTGTTTAAGCAACCCCATCTGTGGTACGTTGTTATGGAAGACCGAGGAAAGGTCCTAGGAAGACCTAGGAAAACGAATACAAAGGTTGAACATCTGTACCTCCTCTTTGACAGTTGTCAAGGGACAATTGCCTATCCATGCCCTTCCTTCCATATAACTAGTGGGGTCACTGCATCCCTATTTTCAGACTGACCAATTTCCCTGAAAGCACACAAAAACCTCTCTTCTTTATCCAAACTTACAGTTTGTGTTACAAAACGGGAATGCTCAGACAGCAATAGAAAGTCAAAATTGGAGAGAAACTGTTTCCTGGGGAACTTTTGAGTCTCTTGAATTTTACCTAAATCCAAAATGAGCTGAGGATCGAGAAATGCAGATACTCCATACCTAAATAGCAAACTGAAAAAACAGACGATCAAACACGCTCCGGTTGTGAAGATGTAGGCCAGCTGCATGTTGTAGGGTGCCCCACTGCTCCCGTGTTGGACCGTAGAGTTGGTGTAAAAGCCATAGTACATCACCGTGTCCTGAAAATAACCCTGAAAGAGGCAAGAAGCCAGAGGTCAGGTGGGTCTCTTGAGAAAACAATGACAATGGTCAGCACCCTTCACCTTTTCCATCTGCAAGAAACTTGCATCAGTCAGTTTCGACATTTTGTTGGCAGGGCACCCAAGGTCACTGAGAACACAGATGTTTGGGGGCACCTGGGTAGCTCAGTCAGTTAAGAGTCTGACTTCGGCTCCGGTCATGATCTCACAGCTCATGGGTTCGAGCCCGGCATCGGGCTCTGTGCTGACAGCTCAGAGCCTGGAGCCTGTTTCGGATTCTGTGTCTCCCTCTTTCTCTGCCCCTCCCCCACTTGCGCTCTGTCTCCCTCTGTCTCCCTCTGTCTCAAAAATAAATAAACATTTAAAAAAAAAATAGTTGTTTTATCACTAGGCTCTTTGTTTTTTTGTTTTTGTTTTTGTTTTTTTATTTATTTTTGTGACAGAGAGAGACAGAGCATGAACGGGGGAGGGTCACAGAGAGAGGGAGACACAGAATCTGAAACAGGCTCCAGACTCTGAGCTGTCAGCACAGAGCCCGACGCGGGGCTCGAACTCACGGATTGTGAGATCATGACCTGAGCCGAAGTCGGACACTCAACCGACCAAGCCACCCAGGCGCCCCTATCACTAGGCTCTTTGAGTTGGGAAAGGACTCTCAAACCCTCCTTACAGTGGAGGGACCCAGCTGTCACCACCTGAACCCAGTGACCAAGCAAAGCATGACTAAAACCAGGACAGCCAACCATGATGGGCCTCTGTCATCTTAACATGACCATGTTAAGTATTATAGTCAAACATGTTTGATATGAAACAAATCAAGCTGTTAGGTCTAAATTGCAATTTACAGGAAACACGGGCCAGAGGAACAAGTCAGAGAGACTATAAGGAAACAATTGATTCCACAAGGTAGGATGTTGGAGTTTGTATAACAACTGGCCTGGTTTCTGCAACAAGCCAATGTCAAGAAAAGAGAGGGCTGTGTCTGGAGAGATCATTCTTTTTTTCTTATTTTTTATTAAAAAAAATTTTTTTTTAATGTTTTTATTTATTTTTGAGACAGAGAGAGACAGAGCATGAGCAAGGGAGGGGCAGAGACAGAGGGAGACACAGAACCTGAAGCAGGCTCCAGGCTCCGAGCTGTCAGCACAGAGCCTGATGCGGGGCTCAAACTCATGGACTGTAAGATCATGACCTGAGCTGAAGTTGGCTGCTTAACTGATTGAGCCACCCAGGCGCCCCTGGAGAGATCATTCTAGATTAATTGCGAATTCAGAGAAAAAGTAACTGAATGCAAACTGGGGCTTTAATTGGATCCTGGTCTGAACAAACAAGCTATGAAAGACATTTTGGGGACCACTGGGAAGATTTGAATATAGTCTGGATTTTGAATGATATTTTTAATTTTGCTAGGTGTGATAACTGCAGAAAGTGTCCTTATGTTGCAAAGATGCATGTTGAAGAAATTTGGAGTAAAATGTCCTAATGTCTGTAATTTACTGTGAAATGCTTACAAAAAATAGTAAGATAAAACAATGTGGTTAAACTTTAACAATTTAGAAACCTGCATAGTAGGCATATGAGTGTTCATTTACTACTCTTTATTTCCTGTATGTTTGAATTTTTTCATAATAAAATGTTACATATATACAAATATAAAAAATATAGATCAGGGTGCCTGGGGGGCTCAGTTAAGCATCCAATTCTTGATCTCAGCTCAGGTCATGATCTCACGGTTCATGGGTTCGAGCCCTGCATCCAGCTCTGTGTTGACAGCATGGAGCCTTGCTTGGGATTCTCTCTCTCCCTGCCCCTCACCTGTTTGTGCTTCATCTCAAAATAAGTAAATAATCTTTAAAAAATAAAGCCCTAGGGGCACCTGGATGGCTCAGTCGGTTAAGCGTCCGATTTCGGCTCAGGTCATGATCTCGCAGTTTTTGAGTTCGAGCCCCGCATCAGGTTTTGTGCTGACAGCTCAGAGCCTGGAGCCTGCTTCAGATTCTGTGTCTCGCTCTCTCTCTGCCCCTCCCCTGCTCATGCTCTGTGTCTCTCTGTCTCTCAATTATAAGTAAATGTTAAAAAAATTTTTTTTAAATAAAAATAAAAACAAAGCCCTAAAAAATAAGTTAATTAAATTAAAAATATACATCACAACAAGGAGAATGAAAGTAAATGAGGAAGAAATTTACATAATAATAATTCTCACTTAATGCACTTAACACAAGGGAGAATTTTTAACAGAAAAAGAAATTTAAAAAGATAAATGGGAGAACTTGATTTTGAACATTCTACTTCAAGAGTCGGCAAATTTTTTCTGTGAAGAGCTAGATAATAAATATCTGGCTTGGTAGCTATAGCAACAACTCCACTCGGCCACCGTAGCAGGAAGGCGTCACAGACACCTAAACAAATGGATGTGACCAAGTTCCAGAAGGACTTTATTTATGGACACAAATTTGAATTTCACGTATAATTTTCATGTTTCACAAAATGTCATCCCTGTTTTGATTTTTTTTCAACCATTTAAAAATGTACAAACCAATCTTAGTTCATTGGCTGTACAACACTAGGCGGCAGGCCAGATTTGGCCCCAGCTATAGTTTGTCAGTCCCTGGTCTACAGAATGCTAGTGGCAGAAATCTCTTCTAGAAGGTAAACTCACAAGGCAGGGGCTATAAGTGTCAATAGGGAGATGGGTAAACAAATTATAGCTGCTGTTAAAAAGAATACTATGGACTGGGACGCCTGGGTGGCTCAGTCGGTTAAGTGTCTGACTTTCGCTCAGGTCATGATCTCACAACTAGTGAGTTCGAGCCCTGACTCCAACTCTGCGCTGACAGCTCAGAGCCTGGAGCCTGCTCCGGATTCTGTGTTTTGCTCTCTTCTACCCCTCCCCCACTCATGCTCTCTCTTTCAAAAACAAATAAATATTAAAAAAAAAAAAAAAAGAGTACTGTGGATCTATATAGATGCTCAAGATACATAGTAAAACAAAAAAATGTTGCAAAAACCTGTAGTATCCTGTTTTCTTTAGGAAAGAAGAAGGAAGAAAAACAGTGGACAAAGATAGGCTCTAAGCTAGGCCATTAGACAAGGGAAGAAGACTAATGTGGACCTTCACCTAATTTTCTCTCTTTTACAGTAGCAACTTTCCCCCCCTCTGTCTCTGCCCCTCCCCTGCTCTCTCTGTCTCTCAAAAATAAATAAACATTTTTCAAAAAATTTACAGTAGGAACTTTAAAAGGAGCATTGTATTTTGTACAAAGAAAAAGAAAAAAGAAAAAAAAGGTAGCTCTACAAACACCAATATGACATATCCACCACAAAGCAGATGAAAGAAAGTGAGTCATAGGTGGTATATGTGAATGATTCATCTTTTGTTAAAAAACAAAAGAAAGTGGAAACAGAAGAAAGGGATGTATACGTACACATATACATGTGTCCGTGTGTGCACAGAAAAGGAGACAGTGAACAACACAAACTATTAATATGATTACCTCTAGAGACAGAAAGTCTCCTGTGTTGTGTATATGTTACTTTTAGGGAAAAAAAGAAACACATTTCAAAGTCCCACTTTCCCTATCAGTTGACTCCCAGGCAAAACGAGGGGTCTGGAAGGTACGTCTGGGGGTTTCTGAGGTGGTGGATTTCCAGGTGGGGGGAAATGGGAGAACTTACCGCCCCGGTGAAAAATTCCAATCCGGTGAATTGGAGGGTGTTCTTTTCAGGCACAGTAAACTGAGGGATGATGATGAAGCTGAAGGTCACGATGAACGAGAAAATGTTGAACTTCAAAAGCCACCTCAGAAAGTTAAAATAGGAGAGGACGCTCGTTCCAAACTTGCCTCCAATGACCTTGAACGTCTTCTGCCATAGGCTGATGTAACTGAGCAGTTCTGACAGGCTGTTCTTAGATCTACGGTAAGCCTGGGGTAGGGGCACAAAGCATGTGGTAGACAGTCACTCAACAAACACCTATGAGCAGGTCCCATCCTAGCAAAAACGGCCACTATTTTCAGAGCGTTATAACGTGCCAGGCATGCGCTCAGCGTGTTTGCAAACATTATCTCATTTAATTTGACAGGCCACTCTTCCAGGTGAGTGCTATTATTCTCCTATTATTATTCTCCTATATTATTCTCCTATATCCCAGGTTTGCTGTTGAAGGTGACGTTCACAATAGCTATGCTGTCCAAATAACTCAGCAACCTCTTATACACCTTTGCATGCCCACCTGGTTTCTCTGCACCTAGACCAACCCAATTTCTATGGCTTTCAATGAAACAGCCCTGAATTTTGGTTCCTCTTCCCCTTGGGTACCTTTCGTCCCACTCTGCAAGGGGTACCTTTTTACCCCTTATCATGCCCATTTTGTTGACTGCAATAAAGGCCTCTTACCCGTGAAATGGAGTTCAGACACTGAGCACAGCAGTTGAGCTCAAGGATACGGTGGGATTGCTTACTTTTCTCTTTGTCAACCATTTTCCTGTGGGGAATGCCAGAAGAAAGGGAGAGATACCAATGCCGTAATCGCTGCATTCCCCAAATATTTACTGAGTGTCTATGGTGTACTAGGCACAACCCAGGTAGTGAGACAAAGAGAATGATTTCCCTGCCTCATGGAGAAGATATCCTAGTTGGAAGGGAAAGACAATAAAGAAATGGTGATTTATACTATGGAAAGAAAAAGGGAAATAGAACAGGATAAGGCGATGGGAAACACTGGGATGGGGACTGTGTTATAATTTGAAATAGCATGATATTTGAGCAAAATCTTGAAGGAGGGCAGGGGTTAGTTGTATGGATAAGGGACTGCTCCGTGGCAGAGGGAACAGCCAACATGAGACCCCCAAGGAGGCCAGGATGGCTGGAATGGAAAGAGCAGGGGGAAGGGCAGAGGGTATGAGTGATAACTGTTGCAGGGGGAGGAGGAAGGGTCCTATAAGTCATCACCCTTGAGTGGTTCTCAACCTAGGGAGATTTTGCCCCCCAAGGAACAATTTGGCAAAGTCTGGAGACATTTTTGATTGTCAAAAACCTAGGGGAGAGAGGTTTGCTACTGACCTCTAGTGGGTAGAGACCAGAGATGTGCTAAACCCCCTACAATAAACTGGACAGTCCCCCACAACAGAGAATGATCCATCCTCCAATATCAGGCATACTGGGGTTGAAAAATCCTGCTGTAAAGTCTTTGGGGCCCTCACAAGACCCTTATTCCATGACAGAGGCAGGCATGCAGAGTTTGAAATGGAAGACTGTAGGGGCGCCTGGGTGGCTCAGTCAGTTAAGTATCTGACTTCGGCTCAGGTCATGACCTCAAGGTTGGTGGTTTCAAGCCCCGTGCTAGGCTCTCTGCTGTCAGTGCAGAGCCTCCATTGGATCCTCGGTCTCCCTCTCTCTCTGCCCCTCCCCTGCTTGTGTGTGCACACATGCACACTCTCTCTCTCAAAAATAAAATAAAAACATTAGAAATGGAGGAGTGTTTTTAAAAGATCCAGCCACAGTTGGCATCTTTACCTTTCCATGAATTCATCGCAGCTACTTTGCTCTGGTCCTTTCCTGGTTTTATCCACCCAAATGCCCATCCCCACATCATTATCTCCACAGCCTGGTCCACATGGCCTCCTGCTTTGCCCAGGCAGCCTGTATCACTCCAGCTAGTCCTGTCACTGGATTCTCCTCTACCTTGACTTGGCCTGATTTCCTCTTTCTCATGTGTACATTTCTTGTTGACAAATTCATCTCCGCTGTCAGACTTTGCAAGTTATCTTTGCAACCCCAGAACAAATGCATTATTGATTTATTTATAGCAATTGTTGCATCCACTCTCCTAGTTTCTGCCAAGATGACAAGTTGCAAAAGAAAAAGGCCGTGGGGCACCTGGGTGGCTCAGTCGGTTAAGCATGCGACATCAGCTCAGGTCACAAACGTGAGTTTGAGCCCCACATCGGGCTCTGTGCTGACTGCGCAGAGCCTGCTTCCGATCCTCTGTCTCCCTCTCTCTCTCTCTCTCTGCCCCTCTCCGGCTCACATACTCTTTCTCTCTCTCAAAAATAAACATAAAAAAAAAGAAAAAGGCTGAAGAACAGTAAATGTGAAGTAGTCTGAAGCCTAAAACAGCCCTCACTCTTTCACTCTTGTTTTTTTTTTTTAATTCTTAGCCTTAGGAAGCTTTTGAGGTCTCCTCCTCCTCCTCCTCCTCCTTCTTTTTGTAAACTTTGAATTTTAGAGTAATTCAAGATTTGTAGAAAAGTTGAAAAAACTACAGAAAATTCCTATACGCTACTCACCATTTTCTCCTATTAACATCTTACATTTCCGTCATAGTTTGTCAAAATTAGAAACCAATGTTAGCATACTACAATTACCTAAACTTCACACGATTCTGATTTCACTCATTCTTCCATGAATGCTGTGTTCTATTCCAGGATCCCATGCCACATTGCATTTAGTTGTCATGTCTCTTTAGGATCCTCTAGTCTGCTTGATTTGGCTCAGGTCATGATCCCAGGATCGTGGGATCAAACCCCAAGTCAGGCTCCATGCTGAGCGTGGAGCCTGCTGAAGATTCTCTCTCTCTCCTTCTACCCCTCCCCCACTCATGCTCACTCTCTCTAAAATAAAAAAATAAAAAAATGTTTTAAATTAAAAAAAAGAATCCTCTAGTCTCTGACAATTTTTCAGACTTTTTTTTTTAAGTTTACTTATTTACTTTGAGAGACAAAGAGAGATGGGGAAGGGCAGAGAGAGAGAATTCCAAGCAGACTTCACACAGTGTGGAGCCCGATGCAGGGGCTCAGACTCATGAACCATGAGATCATGACCTGAGTCGAAATCTAGAGTCAGATGCTTAATTGACTGAGCCACCGGGGTGCCCCAGACTTCCCTTATTTTTAATGACCTTGACAATTTTGAGGCGTACTGGTCAGGTATTTTGCAGAATGTCCCTCTATTAGGGGTTGCCTGATTTTTTCCTCTGGTGACACTGGGGTTACAGTCTTTAGGAGAGAATACCACAGAGGGAATGTGCTCTTCTGACCACATATCTCTGGCAATGCTAACCTTGATCGCCTGGCTGAAGGGGAGTGTAAACTAGACCTCATCACTGGAACGTTTCTCTTCCTTGCTTTTCATACTCCACCTTTTCAAAGCACATCACTAAGCATAGCCTGCTCTCCTGCTGAGAGGACAGAGGAGTATCTATACAGATTATTTGGAATTCTTCTGTAGCAAGACTGTCCTTTCTCTTGAATTTATTTCTTATCTTATCTTTCTGAGATGGGGCAAAAGTAGAAGACTGAGGTTCACATGAAATCTGGGAAAGAAGAAAAGCTTTGGGTCCATACTTAAGGTTCCTTTTCTCTTCCATGGTTCTTGGCTGATTCCTGATGGCTTTAATTCTGTCTCTAGAGGTCATTGGTATCAAAGATGCGATTAACTTTTGTCCTGTGGAGGAAAATAAATGGAGTTTCAGTCTGTTTCTTTCACAGAATACCAGCATTTCAAAAGATAGCACTGAACTTAGAGCATGTTGTTATAAGGGCATAAGGAAAGAATATATGGACTCAATGATCTCAAAAGCCAGAAATGAAAACAAAATGGCAACATGGCGTATTTCTCAAAGTCAAAGCAAATGATAATGTTTGCATGCAACATTTGATATTTTCCTTTTTTTCAATGACAAATATCCAGTGAAGCCAACAAGCCCCTACACATCTGGCCAGGCTCACTGTCCTCCCTCACTTGATTGCCTGCACCATTTTCTCTTGACCCCTGTACTCTAGGCCCAGGCATCTTATTTACATTAAAAAAATTTTTTTTAATGTTTTTTCATTTTTGAGAGAGAGAGAGCACAAGAGCAGGGAGAGGGGCAGAGAGAGAGAGAGAGAGAGAGGGAGGGAGACACAGAATGTGAAGCAGGCTCCAGGCTCCGAGCTGTCAGCACAGAGCCCGATGCGGGGCCCAGGCTCATGGACCTCAAGATCATGACCTGAGCCAGAGTCAGACACTTAATGGACTGAGCATTATCTTCTTTACATTTCTTGACTGTTGTCATATATGCTCTCTTGCCCCCTTGGAACGAGTCCCCCATCTTCTCAGTATCAACAGATACTGCTGGCCATCTACCCAAGTTATCTCTCCTTTTTAAAAGAATACTGATTTTGTTTGGGAATCTACCCCCTCTGTCCCAAGGCCCTGAGCTTCTGCAGGGTGGGACCCATCTTCAGGCACAGGGCGTGAGTCCCATGAGTCCACACTGATTGTTGCAGGTGACTGATTTAGGCATGAGCATGTAACAAGATGTTGGCCAATGTTCTGCGATGCATGGTCTGCTGAGGAGTTTCTTGGAAAAGGCTTCTTCCTTCTCAAAAAAGAAAAAACAAAAACAAGAAAAAGACAGATTCTTCTTCCTCTGGATGTTGTCGTGGCCACATGTGAAGCCTGGAACTGCTGTCACCATCTTGTAACAATGAGGAAGCCAGTTGGGGGACTACCACTGGGGTAACAACAGAATGGTATGGCTCCCTGGTTGAGTTATAGAGCTGGAACTCCACAATTGACCTAGTTGGGGTGAAAAGGAAATCCCCAAAAGAGGGCCACCAACTCACTCTGCTGAAGACAAGGAATTTGTGTCTCTCCTGAGAGGGATGGGGGGCTAGACAGAGAGGAAGAAAGGACTAGGAGGAGGAGGAAAGAACACAGTGATGTGGGGAGACAGCAGCATGAGAGGAGACACCCCAATCTTCAATAAAGGGGCTAAACCCACAAAATGCTTTAGTGAGAATGGATTTTTTCCCCTCTTAGAAATCACTGACAATGCCTGGACTTCATGACTGGAGCATTATGAGATGAAACAGACACAAGCAGCTGAGAAACCACTGTTTGGCCTCAGGAGCAGAAAGGCAGGGAGGCAGTATCAGCTAAGACCTGGTGTCATGGCAGACTTGGCAATAAGGGCCATCCTATGTTGCCAAATCCAGGGTGGGGAGAAAATGGACTAAAGCAGGACAGCAGTTAAGGCATCAGGCCAGACAGACCTGTATTTGGGCCCTGGTTCTGCCAGGTCATTTAATTGCTCATCAAGCAAATGGAAGCGACAAATGTGCCAGCCTCAAAGTGTGGGGAATAAGTAAAACTAAATTCGATGGAAAAAAGAGGAAGTGCTTGGCAGACTGCCAGGTACAGAAGTGAGCTTGGGGGGCGGGGGAGGTGCCTGAGTGGCTCAGTCAGTTGAGCATCTGACTTCAGCTTATGCCATGGTCTTGCAGTTCTTGAGTTCGAGTCCCACATTGGGCTTGTTGTTGTCTGCACGAAGCCAGCTTCGGATCCTCTGTTCCCCTCTCTCTCCTTCTCCCCCACTTGTGCTCTCTCAAAAATAAGTAAACTTTAAAAAAATAAGAAGAAAGAAAATGAGCTTGGTCATGGTAAACTCCTTTTTAGGTGTTAGGTGCTCCCAAAGTGACCCCTTCCTGGATCCATCCGTAGCGTGCTTAGATCATCCACCAAACTTCAACCTATTTCATGTCTTAAAAGTAAAAAACCTTGTGGACAGCTTGGAGGCCTTCCTCATGCCCTTCCTAACTCCTTTCCCCCAGTGTCTCACCACCTTGAATATTTTCATGTGAAGTGTCTATGCCCACACTTCCTGGGCTACGATGCAGGGTCTGAAGAAATGATTCATTCAAAGATGTGGAAAACCTCAACAACTGCTTGCTCTTTTTGTCATCTGGGTTGCCAAAACTCTGAGAGTCTGTCACATCGATGTCAGAAATGGATGAGACCATACTGAAGCTTGAGTTCACTGGTGTCTTTTCTGGAACAACCCGAGATGGAACATTCTCTGCCTCGACGATGATTTCATTCAGTTGGTCATCAGAAAGCATCTCTTGCCTCCTCCAAGGCTTGTTCTCCCCTGGAGTGGCCTTCCAAAGACCTCATAGAGCAGTCACACTGACATCGTCAGGAGCCACCAGGAAATATGATGACGATCACAGAGGGATGCCCCATTCACACTTTTTAAAAGACAAGGATGAGATTGCCAAAGCCAGTCCTACACAAATCATAACATAACTCCCTACATCTGTACAGAGGGGTCTCCTCATGCAGAGGTGTGTTTTCCTGTAGGACTTCTGTCTTGGTAGCTAGGTAAGAAATTGGAAACAGAATCCTTCATTAAAGACAATAGAGTTCTAGAAACAGAAGGCAGAGATTCTTCTAAGCGACTCATAATCAAAGGGCAAGATTTTCCTTTTTTAATTTGGTGCCCCTGGCCTAAAACTTGTATTTTATATGTATATGATTTTTCCTGCCTGTATACATCCAGACAGTTTTACAGTAATACAATTAATGGGGCACCTGGGTGGCTCAGTCATTTGAGTGTCTGACTCTTGATTTCTGATCAGGTTGTGAAATTGAGCCCTGTGTGGGGCTCTGTGCTGAGCATGGAGCCTGCTTGGGATTCTCTCTTTCTCTCTCTCTGCCCATCTCCCCTGCTCATGCATGCACTCTCTCTCAAAAAAAAATTTATATTAATATAATTATTATCTCCTGACTGCCTTGGGTCATGCCCTGCCATTTGTCTGCCTCCTCATATCCGCCCTCCATTTTTCCCATACCCCCAGAAGCCACCTTTCCTGTGTAGGCACTGTGCTCAGTTAAAATTCTCCTGGCTTCCTTTGTGGTTAAAGATAGACTTGTAACCCCATTCTGGCCAGTGAGACATAGAGCTCCAGGAATGCTTTTCAAAAGGTGACAGTCTGCCTAGTTTCACCTTTTACCTTTCACCATTTTTCCTTCTTCCTCACCAGAGGCCACCATTTTGAAAACAAGAGGACAAATGCTCACCTGAGAAGGATGGTGGAGAAAGAAGGTATAGAAAGAGCTCAGTCCTTGAGAGCATCCTGACAGAGCTGCCACACAAACTGTGAACCCCTTCCCTCCACACTTCTTGTTACATGAAAAAAAAAATTGCTAAGCCATCCTATGTCAGAACAAGGCACTTGAACACGATTTCTATCCAATAGACCTGATTTGGAAATCACCTCGGCCAAGTTGTTTATTTAATAGTTGGGGAAACTGAGGTGCACAGAAATGAGTTGACCCCCCACCCTGACTGCCGTCTTCATCACACTTTCATTAAATGACAGAATTGGACCGGAACTCTATTCCTCCTCCCCACCAATGATAATTAACAGTAAGAATACCTGCCATTACTGCAGGCCCAGTACTTAAAATAGAGTATATAATTTAATTTTCATAATCACCCTATGCAGTATATACAACGATAAACCCCTTTTATAGCTAAGAAAACTGAAGCCCAAAGATGTAATTTGCCTAAGGTTACAAAACAAGCAAGTAGTAGAACTGAAGGTCAAACCCAGGTCCATCTAGACCCAAAGCAGGGCGTCTTAATCACTTAGCCCTGGCCCCTTCCTGTAACAAGATGCTGATGTATCATTTATTCATTTATAAATAAATGAACATTTGTGAGTACCTACCACATGCTGGGTGCTTCCTGGGTGCAAAGCATAACCCATCAAAGTAATGTTTTATCAGGAGGCTGTCCACCAACTAATTGTATGTGGTTTGAGAATCCAAACCAATGCAAAGCAAAATGATGAAGAAAACCAGATTCATCTTTGGGTCCTCTATTTCTTTAATTCTCTTTGCCTTCTGAGACTCTTCTTTTACCAGAGGCCCCAACCTCAGGCTGGCTAGAAAGAGCAGGCCAGTGAAGTTAGAAGCTATTCCTTTTCCCCAGTAGTTAAAGTCATTTTCTGCTCTAGTGGGAACCAAATGGAGAGTGTGATTGTCTATACCTCCATGGTTTTCCTCCCAAGTAGCCATACTTAATCCTCAAAGATATACCCCTCCTTGAGAAGGCTCCTAAAGAATGACACTAAATGCTGCCATATAGGATAGGGTGCCAGAAGGTGAGACATGGTTTTAGGTCATGAGGTCCCTGAATTCACATTATTGTACAGAGGATCCCATCGGTCTGTTTACTCCTTGTTGTTCATAGATTTGCCTCGTAGCATTCCCTGGCCTCTCTCCTCTTTTGTTTCCTTTTAGTTTCTCAGTCTCTGCCTCTGATCAGGCCTTCATCACTGCACACAGTGATCCTTACAGAGCTTCCTAACTGATTTCATAGCATTCTGTCTTTCCCCAGTCCTACTGCTCCTACACTCTAGCATCATATATAATTATATGATTATTCAGAAAAATTTTGATCAATGCAGACTCAGAGGCCCTGTTCCTGTAACTCATTCACCAATTAACTCGACAAATAGCTCTGAGAGTTTACTATACACCAAGCTCTATACTAGGTCCTGGAAGGTAATTCTACCTTCAATTCTTTGTTTCTTCCCTGTCCTTCCCACCACACAAGCCGGTACATACACTTTGGGCCCATGTGAGTTGGGTTTCTGTCACATGAAACCAGACGAGTCCTGATGAAGGTACCTTGATATCCAGGAGAGAAAAAAGTCTGCATATCTAAAAGGAAACCCTGTTATAGTAAATTAAGCAAATACTGCATCAGTTGCCACACCAGCAGCCAAAAGGAAATGGCAATGTCTGTAGTGCCTTGAACACACTCTTCTCTAAGGTTGATTTTTTTGGTTACTATTCACTTAAGCCTTACCTTGGGGTGACTTGTGCCAGTCACATCCAGACAATGGTGGGTTTCCATAAACTGGGCGGGGGTTACTTTCACCCACAGAAGCAGGGTTCACTGGAATGAAGGGGCAGGAGACATCACCAATTAATCCCACCACACTAGATATTACTGAGTAGGATGGTCAGTAAGACCTCAACCTTGACCTCGAGATCCTGACAGACTAATGATTGAGTGCTTGGGTGGAAAATAGGACATAAATATGGAAGCGATGCTGTTAAGTACAAACAGCTTCGATCAGTGGTTCTCATTTAAGTACAAGCCATGGTTAAAAATACTTGTTACAATGGAATATTATTCAGCCATAAAAATGAATGAAATCTTGCTATTTGCAACAACATAGATGGATCTAGAGGGTATAAAGCTAAGTGAAATAAGTCAGGCAGAGAAAGACAAATACTGTATGGTTCTACTCATATGCAGAATGAATTTAAGAAAGAAACAAACAAGTAAAGGAAAATAAGAGAGGGAGAGAGACAAATGAAAAAAGAGACTCTTAACTTTACAGAACAAACTGATGGTTACCAGGAGCGGGGGGGGGGGGGCAGAAGGCAGGTGAAACAGGTGATGGGGATTAAGAGTACAACTATCACAATGAGCACTGAGTCATGTATAGAATTGCTGAATCACTGTATTATACACCTGAAACTAATAATAACACTATATGTTAACTATAGTGGAATTAAAATTTTAAACTTGATAAAACTTAAAAATTATTACACTAAGATCCAAGACATACCTACACATATATGACCGAAAAATAAGTTTCACTAAACAATACTTTGTTGGACTACATAAAAGGCTCTCCAGTACATTCTCATTCCAGTCCATTCTTTTTCATTTCATTTTTCAGGATTAACTTCACAACTTGTTAATGGGTTACAACTCAAGAGTTTGAAAAGTACTTGTCTAGGGGGTTGGGACAAATGGACAGAGCAGAGGGTGTTTAGGGCACTGAAATTATTCTATATGATACTGTAATGGTGACATGTGTCATTATACATTTGTCCAAACTCATAATTTACAGTGCCAAGAGTGAACTCTGATATAAACTGTGGACTCGAGGAGATAATGATGTGTCGTAGGTTCATCAGTTTTAAGACATGTACCACTCTGGTGGCAGATGTTGATAATGGGTGAAGTCTATGCACGTCAGGGAAAGCAGTTGTATGGGAAATCTCTGTACCTTACCCTCAATCTTACTGTGAACCTAAAACTGCTCTAAGAAAAATTAAGACACAAAAATGAAATAAACAAACTTGTCCAGATAATCACAGAAGTTCTTTCTATTTCTAGCATTTTATGAAGAGGCATGAACAGATTTGAAATATGACATGATTTTCTTTTTATTTTTTTTTTTAATTTTTATTTACTTATTTTGAGAGAGACACTGAGCAGGAGGAGGGGCAGAGAGAGAGGAAGAGAGAAAGAATCCAAGCAGGCTCTGTGCTGTCAGCACAGAGCCCAATGCGGGGCTCGAACCCACAAATCATGAGACCGTGACCTGAGACAAAATCAAGAGTTAGATGCTTAACCGACTGAGCCACCCAGGCATCCCTATGGCATGATTTTCTTAGGGACCAAGTCTACTCTCAGCATCTACACGACAGTGTCATATTTCAGGATACTTTTGTTCAACCCACAGTAAACATTACAAGATAAACTCAACAGAGAAAATGGAACACATTTTGATGTGAACAATGCACAAAATTACATTTCAGGAAGTTCTGAACTTCCTCCTGGGGATCAATGCCCAGCTTTGTTTCCAGTTGATGCCCTCAGGCATGTTACCTAACCTCTCTGAGCTTCAATATCATGGTCTTTAAAACAGGAATAATGATGGGCCCTTCACATAGCATTGTTGAGGGAATTGAATCAGTTAACATATGTAATGTGCTTAAAGTAATCCTGAGACATACCAAACTATACGTGTGTGTGTATGCATGTATATATATAGTAACTGTTGTAGTAGATCAACTGTTGTTCAGCAAATATTACACCACCACCACCCCTGGACAACACCATTGAAGTCGGGCTTGGTCATGTGAATTTTATCTATGGAACAGGGTAGAAATGAAGGTGTGCCAGTTCCAACTGAAAACCTTGGAGATGTTGTGTTGTCTTTGCTCACCACTTTGAGCACTTCCAGCTTGTGCCATGGGACAACAGTGCCCCCAGGTGGCTCCCTGGTCCAAGAAGGGCACTAGGTTGTAGATACAGAATCCATGACCTGGAGTCAAGCACAGCCTAGTTCAATCAAACTCGAAGCAAACCCGCAGATGTGTGAGCAAGAAATATTTGTTTCTTTATTGTACAACACTGTTTTTTTTTTCAGGTGTTTGTTATGCAGCATTACTGTGGCAATAGCTAACTGATACATCCCTTACCATTACTGCTACTATTAATTCAGTTTGCACTGCTTAAGCACCTACTGTGACCAGGCAACGTGACACTAGGAAAATCACCTAGAGCCTTAAAGAATACATAGATGAAGATCCTGAGTCTATCAGGATGGCACAGTACAGGGCAGGTGATTGCCAAGGGCTACAATCTTGGTCCTACAAAGGAGTTCAGAAAAAGAAGTCACACTTGACTACTTTTAAAATTTTTTTTTAAACCTGAGTGGTCAGGAATCTTTTCACATTTGCCTCGATCCTAACCAGTAGTAATATAGGATAAGTAAGAGTCAGGTTTTGGATTAGAGAGACTGGCTCTTTCGATTTAGCAGCTGGGTGATCTTGCATTGAGCCTCTGAACCTCAGTTTTCCCTCTTCGCTCAGTTTTCCCATCTATAAACAGGGAGATCAGTAGTGGCTATGTGAAATTTGGTTGTTCAGATTTAAACAAGACAATGAAAGTAAAGTGCTTCGCAGAGTCTTCAGGACATAGAAAACATTCAAAATCTGCTTGTTGTTATTAACTCCACTTGCTTTGGGGTAGGGCTGTGTTTCTCAATCTTTTTCATTATTGGTCCCCTAAGACTCCCTAAGGAGTCTATTTGGACATCTCTTCCCCCATTGCCCTGCCCCATGAAATTTTAATACTACAGATATACTGTGTATCTGCTTATATATGTGTATCGGTGCTTTATACATAAAAAGAGGAAGACTTTTCTGGCCTTTCAAGAATAAATTTTACCCCCCTGGGATTTATATCGTCTTCCTCCACCCCACTGAGAACGCATGGCATTCTGCATGGCATAAAGGTTTGGAATAGCCCAAATGAATGTTTTCTATGCAAACGTGTAACAGTCCAAGTTTCTCACCAATGCATGACAATGCATCCCATCCCCTCCTCTCTGCCAGCTTCAAACTCTTCCCCATCCACCCTCTCAGGGGTAAGCAATTCTCCATCTGCGCCAACCAGCACTTGGGCCCCTCATTCTGTTCTTGGCTGAACACTCCTTCCCTTTTCAGGCCCCCATAGGCTCTAGATTTCTATAACATTGACTCTCGTGTAATGACCTTGCTTCCTTCACAAGACAGCAAGTCCCTATTCCTCCTGGAAGATAAGAAATTTAGAGTTTCCTTTGCTTCCCAGAGCTATACCTTTACACATAGCAGATTCTGAGGGTTTGCATAGTCTGCTTGCTAATTTTGTGTGTGTGTGTAGTCTTGACAGGATGGTGTCACCCACCCACTTATGCTTTAAGTAACTTGAGGACAGAGCTGCCTCTTCATCCCTTTGCCCCCCAGTAGGTTCTGAATACCCAAGTGATGACTGTCTGAATAGTTTAGGATGTGCTAAACTAAAGCTGGCCAGTGACAGCCACATAAACTAAATCTAGCCCACAAGTGATTTTGTTTGCCCAGTTCATTGCTTTAATTTTTTTTTTTTTAATTTTTTGGAGCATGTAAAAATTGGGAGGTTTCACATAAAAATGCAGATTTCTTGGTGTGCTTGGGTAGCTCAGCTGGTTAAGCGTCTGACTCTTGGTGTTCATGTCATGATCTCATGATTCGTGAGATCAAGCCCCATGTTGGGCTCTGTGCTGACAGCATGGAGACTGCTTAGGACTCTTTCTCCATCTCTCTCTCTGCCCCTCCCCTGCTTGCACTATCTCTATCTCTCTCAAAATAAGTAAATAAACATTTTTTTTTTAAAAAACAGATTTCTTCCCTCTTTAGAAATATCTGAGGATTGGGGCGCCTGGGCAGCTCAGTCAGTTGAGTATGTGACTTCGGCTCAGGTCATGATCTCATGGTTCGGTAGTTTGAGGCCCGCATCGGGCTCTGTGCTGACAGCTCACAGCCTGGAGCCTGCTTCAGATGGTGCCTCCCTCTCTCTCAGCCACTCCTCCACTTGTGCTGTCTCTGTCTCTGTCTCTCAAAAACAAACATTAAAAATTTTTTAAAAAGAAAAATCAATAACTATAAAAAAAAAAAAAAAGAAACATCTGAGGATTTAGCCATACTGAGCCTGCATTCCTGCATAACCCCAATGGGCCAAATCTGAACATCAGTCACCTCATGTAGGCACAGGGTGTACACACCCCCATTTTTCATAACCTCTAACCAGCCTGCTTTGACAAGTGATGATACTGCTGGTCTTCTCTAGACCCTTAGTGTCCAACCTTTGTATGGTGGGTGTTTGAAGGCAGGGGAGGGAGAAACCAATTCTTCTCTTCCTGGAACTCTTTAATGACTGCTCCCTTAAGTCCACTGATTTTATTTTCTTCTCAGGACATGATCTTCATCTCAACAAATGCTTACCACAGCCACTGCCAGGAGCCCCGGGCACAGAGTCATATGGATTTGCCGTCTCCATGGATTTCATTGCAATGCTTTCAGGGTAATCATCATTCTTTCTCCCAAGGATGCCCGAGGGGCTATCACCCCTACGACGAAATGAGGGCTGGATTGAAGATGTTCTACTGAATACCCTGAAATCCCAAAATGATGGATCAATATTCATCTAGTAGCATAGTAAGGATAGTCCTCCATTCATCATCCATCCACCCATTCATTCATTCCATAAATGCTTACTGAATGCCAACCATGTGTTAGGCATGGTCTAGGGAGTGAGAACACAAAGATAAAAACATGGGCTGTCTACCCTCAAGGAACTCTCAGTCTAATCTGGTAGAGCTTCTTAGATACAGCTAAGCAATTATAATACAAGTAGTAACTGGTGAGTACCAGAAGACAGGCCCAGGGAGTTCAGAGGAAAGAGAAAAGAACACTGGCTGGCAGTTCGGAGGGATATCTACGAGGAAAGAAACATCCCAGGTAGGACTAGAAGGATAAATTCATACATAAAGAGTTAGAAGGAGGGAATTCCAAGGATGAAGAACAGCATAGATAAAAGTGGGAGACGATAAACAAAAGTGTTGAATATATACAGGGAACACTACAAAAATTCATTAATCTGGAACAATGTTCTCAATGTTATGCACATGCCACTTCCCAGGCCCCAGCCCAGACAATGACATCAGAAGGTCTGAAGGTTGGACCCAGGCATCTGTATTATTTTTAAAGTTCCCCAGGTAATAGGGTGATTCTAAGGTTCAGTCCAGGTCAAGAACCACTGTACTAGAGGTAGGGAGGGGTTAGGGGAGGTGGGGAGATGGGAGGAAGTCAGTCAGGCAGGTCTTTGGCTGGCACATTAGACCAGTGCATCCTCCTTCTTAAAAGTCTGCATAAGCAAAGCAATGTGGCCTTTCTCCCAAAGCTTATGGAGAACATGAAAGAACAGAAACAAAGGAGTCAAAGTATCAGAGGTATATTTTGGAATGATGAATCAGGCAGTGGCGGGGATAAGACCAAGGAGGCCATTTTGGGTTTTGTTTTTTAAATGTTTTATTTATTTGTGAGTGAGACAGCATGAGCGGGGGAGGGGCAGAGAGAGGGGGACAGAGATCGGAAGCCGGCTCTGCGCTAACACCAGTGAGCTGGATGTGGGGCGCAAACTCACTTCACCAGCCCAGAGATCATGACCCGAGCTGAAGTCGGAAGCTCAACCGACTGAGCCTCCCAGGTGCTACCAAGAAGCCCCTTTTGATCTGGTTCTATTAATCGTCCTATTTACATCTTGAAGACATTGTGACCCTGCTGAGCACCCAAATCTTATATCCTTATTCTTCAAGATAAATACAAGCATTAGTTTTTGTTGTATTTATAAACATTACTAGTAGAACTAGTACATGCCAAATTAGACTCCTAAGGGTTAAATTTTCACAGGGTAAAAATTTTTAGAGTAAAAATAACCTGATTATACAATCACATCTTGTTGGCAACAGGAACTTAACCCAGAAAAAAAGTCAGATTTGGTAGAACTAAGTCATCCAAACTAACACTGTCAATGTCCAGAGCTGTACCTAATAAAATTTGTCAATGACCAAAAATTGCTAGAAGATTAAAACGATTTTTGACAAAATTTAAATCTACAGAACCTGAGCCAGGAAAAATGGGACTTAGTGTTTTAGAACGAGCTTAAAGAAATACCAACAATGGGGAGAAACTGTGATTGATAAAATCTGATGAAAACAACACCAATGCAGAAGATCAATATGCCAAATCTGCCATAAACATAAAAAATGATCAAACAATAATTTTAGAGTAAAATAAAAATGAAAGTAGAAAAAAATCAGGAGTGGCCGAACCAACTTGAATTAAAAAAAAAAAAACAACATACAATTGAGGAAGTAAATTGACTTTGTGGAGTTAGATCTTCAAAAGATTTTCTTGGTTAAAATGCATTCTTATGCATATAATTCTGGTTAAAATGTTTGGGTTTGTAACTATCGAGTTTTAACCCTAACTTTATTGGCAAAGTAGCAGAGTCAAAACAGTGAGAATCTAAATATCCTGTAGGGATTAGATGGGAAGAGGGAGAAGACTGGAGAGGGTGTTATCCAAGCAAAAGGTGATGAAAGATTATGTTCAGGTGAGGGGTTGAAACCTCAGGCTGAAAGTCCATGCGCTGGTGAAAGTCCATGGCCTTGGTGAAAGTTCATGGCCCTATCTACAGATAGGTATGAAAATTTCACCACAACTTCAGGTCACAGAAACCATCTTAATTGTCCCTAACCCAAACAATAGCAACCAGGTTCCATTAGCCTGATGGTCTAGCATGCAGCTCCAACCCCAATGGAGGGAGATGCTTGTACTTACTCTCTAGTCGTTTCTGAAGTCTCAGAAGAGCCATAATCATGACCATCCTCAGCAGCTGGGTAATCAGGCTTCCCCCAAAAGTTTGGAGAGTTCTGATAATCCTCAGTCCTGGGATAGTCTGGTTCCCCAAAAAAGTTTGGAGAATTAGGTTGATTCTCAGCACCCGGATAATCAGGCTCTCCTAGAGTGTCTATGTATGGATTGATTCTGGAACCAGCAAATTCTGGATTCCTTCTAGAGCCTGGATGGTTGAACATGGCTCTGGAGCCAGGGTAGTCAGAGTTTCCCTGAACTCCAGGGTAGTCTGGTTCTCCCAAAGAGTCCAGATAATCAGGATTTGTTCTGGAGCCTGCATAGTTTCTACTGCTTCTGGAACCTGCAAAATTAGAATTTTGTTGGGATTTAGAGTAGTCTGGCTCTCTGAATGAGACTGGATGGTATGGTTCACTCAAAGATCCAATGTAATCTGGCTCTGCCAGAAATTTGGGATAGTCTGAACTTCTTCTGGAGCCTGCAGAGTATGGATTGTTCCTGGTGCCAGGGTAGCCTGGATTACTCTGAGATCCAGGATAATCTGGCTCTGCCAGAGACCCAGGATACTCTGAACTTCGTCTGGAACCAGTAGAGAATGGAGTGCTTCTGGTGCCAGGCTGATCTGGATTACTCCAAGATCTAGGATAATCTGGGTCTGCTAGAGACCTGGGATAGTCTGACGTTGTTCTGGAGTCTTCAGAGTATGGGTTGTTCCTGATGCCAGGGTAGTCTGAGTTGTTCAGAACACCTGGAGAATCTGGAGAATCCTGAGTTTTCAAATCCCCCCATGCCCAGTTCTGAGATCCTGAATATTCAGGGTAATCTGGATCTTCCTCATAGCCATAGTTCCTGTAGTAGGCAGACATGCTGGTAAAGCTTCTTTACCGTGGAATGTTAAAATGTTCCTGCATTTGTAGTTACTCAGGGATCTTTTTTTTTTTTTTTTTTTTTACCTGAAAAACAAGCAAAAAAAAAAAAGAAGGTCAGATTTTTTTTTTCTTCCCTGTAGAGATTGCTGGTTATCTTCCATTATTATCTATTCTCCTTTCTTTCATGGTTGGGTACACAGCTGCCCAGAATCAGAACTATGTATCCCAGCCTCCTGTGCCCCAAGATGTGACCATGACAGTGGTCAGTGGGATGTGAACAGAAGCAATATATATAAGTCCCAGGGTTGTGCTGTTTAAGGCAAGGGGCACTCCTCCCTTTGTCAGTCTTCTTACCTCCCATAGGCTGGAAGGCGGAAATGATGGTGTGCCATCTTGGGCCATGTACACGAAGATGGCACCCACCCCAGGCATAGCAGCATGAAAGATGGAAGAAGCCTGGGTTGCTGATGACATCACAGATTAGTGCCAGCATATCAGCAAGGGCTTTTATATAAAAGAAATAAGCCTTTGTCTCCTGTAAACCACAGTTTTTGGGGGGTCTCTGACACATGTGGCCAAACTTCCATCCTAACCACTATATTCCCTTGGTTGTGGGGGGAGCAGAACAATAAACCAAAAGACTGGAAGAAACAAGGACCTTGTGAACATTTCGATTGCACTTGTGGTTGTAGGGTTTAAAGCATAAATTAGTATTAGTGCACAAGAGAAGAACACTTAATGGTAACTAGAGGACTTGGGTAGGAAGACAATTGCTACCATCCCTTCCAGTCTGAAACTGTGTTTTTGTGAGTTCTCTGAGTGCTAATCTATAGACAGGGTATACTTTCAAATCAGAAATAATGGGATTTTAATTTCTGAGTGTGCTGGATATCTGTTGTTTTTACTTGCCTATTACTCCTTTTCCCTTCTTTTGGCACCAATGCCCTGGTTTTCATCTGGGCACCTGCCCCTCCCCATTCCTGACTCCAAGGACAGTTACACGACCTAGGCTTAGCCAATCAGGAATGGGTATATAACCCAGGATTTGGTTCAGGAATGGGTATATAACCCAGATCCGTCCTCCAGGAGCTTGACTGGACTAACTGGGAAAGATGACCTCTTATTTCACTAAGTTGCCAAGGTGATGGTGATGGAATGTAAGCCTAGAACCAATGGTGTCGTGTCTATAGGAACAGAGAAGAAAATAAGTACAGGAGAAAATTTAAAGGAAAAATCAGTAGGATTTGTGGACTAACCAGATACGGGAATGGTGAAGGGTAAGGAAATGAAAAGACAAAAACAGCTCCATGGTTTCAAGCCACCGTGATTAGATAAGTAGTGATGTCTTTGAAAGAAGGAAGTAAGACCATTTTTAAAGTTCAGCCAATGTTTACAAGTTTATCTCTATACAAACGAAAAAGGTTAGACTCTGTTGAGTAATCAGAGCTAAAGAATTAATCTTCTGCCATTACCTGTAGTCTTAGAATATGCACTCACCAACTCAATTCCATATCCCTCAGCATAGTGGAAGTCAATTATTCATTATTTTGTCCCTGCCTAGCACCCATTTCTCTCTTTTATGATAACATTTTCCCTTGAGTAATACCTCTTCCCCCTCTTAGTCCATGTGGGCCAGGTGCGGACTTATGACCCAGTCAGAATTCTCTTCTTTCTGGCCACAGACATTGGGTCAGGGAACATAATCCCATCAAAGTCAATGAGATTCAATTCTGGGAGTTTTGTCAGAAATGCTGGGAAGAGAGAGGCTCTCTCTTTTGGCTGGATATGGAGTTAGGAAGCTATAAGACTGAGGCTGCCAGGGGTCATCAGTGGAGGAGGCCTGTCTGAGAGTGATGTCGACAGGGAAGAGTGAAGAGCCAAGAGATAAACAAAAGAAAGATCAAATGTGGACGACAGTGTTTCAGCACCTGAATCCAGCCATGCCTGATTCATACTGGGTACTTGAATAATTACATTCCCTTTATTTTTTTTTTTTTAGTTTATTTATTTATTTTGAGAGAGAGCATGTGCACGTGCATGTGCACAAGCAGGGGAGGGGCAGAGAGGGAGAGAGAGAATCCCAAGCAGGCTCCATGCTATCAGAGCAGAGCCCAAGGCTGGGTTCAATCTCACAAACTGTGAGATCATGATGTGAGCTGAAATCAAGGGTGAGAGGCTTAACCGACTGAGCCACCCTGGTGCCCCTCATTACATTCCCTTTAGACTTAAGTTGGTCTAAGTTGGGTTTCTGTAATTTGCAAATGAAAGAGAAAAGTTTTGACTAATATGTCTAGTTTTGCAAACAGAAACATCTACACTTGTGAGGGCAATGAAAACTAAACGCTATATGATAATGCAAATTATTTCTCATAACATGGAAAATGAACCCATTCATTTGCTTATATGTAAGAGCACAAGGAAATATATTTATGATCTAGGATTTCCACAGCCTACCAAAACCCCAGCTCTTACATCTAACAAGCTAACTGATGCCTTCTAAATTCAAGAAAATGAAAACTGATACAATGCCACCTGAAGAGAAATGAGTGTGTCCGCCAAAAGTCAGAGTGTTCACAGCTGCTTCTTGTCCATAAATGCCAGAAATCGAAACAACCAAACGTCATTCAACAGCAAGAGAAGTCAATAAACTGTAGCATATTCATACAATGAAATACGACACAGAAGTAACAGGACTGAACTTCTCTACTACAAAGACATAGTTGTAACTCACAAACATAAGGATGACTAGAAGGCTCAAACACAAAAAAAGGACAGACTGCGTGACACTTATCCAAAGCCCAGGAACAGGCAAACTAGTAAATGATGACAGAAGTCAGAACACTGATTACCCTGGGGAAGGGAGGAGATGGGAAATGACATGAGGGGGCCTCTGGGTGCTGGAATGTTCCATATGTTGATCTGGGTGATGGTTACATATGTGTGATGGTGTGATGTGTGTGTGTGTGTGTGTGTGTGTGAAAATTCATCAAAGACACTTAAGAATTGTGCACATCTCGCGGCCCTTGGTGGCTCAGTCAGTTAAGTGTCCGACTCCAAATTTCGGCTCAGGTCACGATGTCACGGTTTGCGAGTTTGAGCCCCGTGTCCGGCTCCAGGCCGATAGTGTGAAACCTGCTTGGGATTCTCTCTCTCTTTCTCTCTCTGCCCCTCCCCCACTCACGCTTGCACTCTCTCTCAAAATAATAAATAAATAAACATTAAAAAAAGGAACTGTGCACATCTCTGTAAATGTATTTGTCCTTAATTTTAAAAAGGAAAATGAAAAAGACCTAAACCAGAAGCCATAACACAAAACCCTCTGTTTTCCCACAGGGTTATAAAACAGTTGGGGGAAAGGAAAAAAATTAAAAAAGAATAATCTGGCTCACAAACATTTCCAATTTTCTTGTATGTATATACCACAGAAAATCTGAATTAATGAAAATGAAAGCTAGGTAAGGACAGGACACACTATCTGGATTGAATCATCTATCTACGTACTGCTGTAAAATGAAAGTGGTCAGGAACCCAGCCCTTGACATCAGATATAACTGTATTTAGTTGCCATCTGCTGGCTGTGCAGAATTGGGCAAGCCATTCAACCTCTCTGAGTCTGTATCCTCAGCCACCCAATCCTGACAAGAATATCTCATAAGGCTATTATAAAGAATGAACGAGATAAGTCACATAAAGTCGTTGGCACCAAGGAAGCATGCACTGAAAAGAAGCTATTATCTACCATTATTTGTGTTTATGTGTAATATAAACCTTGGCAACTTCCAACAGAGAGGGGAGTTGGTGGACAATTAAAGTCACACACTCAACCAGGACCTGACTAAAAAAATAGACCATGTTTTATAACAAAGTACAGGGAGAAGAACTCTGCGTAATTCCTGGGCTGATGTAGTGACTCTAATGAACTAGATTTTGCTGTGAGCTTCTTATTAGCCCAGACTGAAAGGGGATCATGACAGGCTATCTAATATTTACTACTTGTGAAAAAGAGGAAGTATACCAGTTTTTCAAAAGGGCCACACTTCTCTCCCAGGATGAATTTCTGAAAAGAATGTGTCATAAGAATGTTTCCAAAGGGATCAGATAACCACATAATAAAGCCAGGGTTCACGGTCACCAGCAAAGAGCTCAGAAGCTCTAGCGAATACACGCTGAGTTGCGGGGGGTGTGGAGGGAGGTCACCGTGAGGCGATCAGTGGCCCCTTGCAGAAAGGCAGCAGCACACAGCTATTTTTAGGCAATGGGTTGTGAACAAAAGTGACTGTGCCACTCCCAAGCCAAGGCATTTAATAACCAAAACACAGCTTTCTAGCTCCATTTTTCCTGCAATGGCACTATCATTTCACATGGGGACCCCATCCATCAGCCTGGGTTCCTGCATGACTACGCAGGGCACCGCCCACATCCACCAACCCACAATAGCTCTTATGGAAGCTTTTTTTTTAAGTTTATTTGTTTATGAGAGAGAGAGACAGAGACAGACACAGACACAGAGAGACAGAGCATGAGCAGGGGAGGGGCTGAGAGAGAGGGAGACACAGAATCCGAAGCAGGCTCCTGGCTCTGAGCTGTCAGCACAGAGCCTGCCGCGGGGCTCAAACCCACAAACTGCGAGATCATGACCTGAGCTGAAGTCAGATGTTTAACCAACTGAGCCACCCAAACGCCCCCCCCCCCCACAATGGTTCTTCATGAGCAAGAAATAAATTTTATGAGTTAAACAACATATTATATGTTCATATAAGATAGGTAGGTAGGTAGGTAGGTAGGTAGGTAGGTAGGTAGATGACAGGTAGGTAGATACATAGATTTTATATGTGATCAGCCACCAATTAGTTCCAAGTTTGTTGGTACAGTTCTATGTTCCACTAATATCACCTGACAAGAGCTTACTTACTCCACATGTTTTTCACAGCCCGGGCACAAATGGTGCTCTAACCACTACCACCTGTACCCAGACAAATTCCTAAACAAAAGGCTAAGCCCACAGATAAGGACTGGAAAGGAGGTGGGGGGAAGAAATAACCACAAGGAAATAGTCTTGTATTGATTGTCAAATGAAGTGGGAGTTAATCTTCTGAGAACCTTACTTATGGTTTCCTGTTACCTCTTAGAGAAACAACGATCCTGTCCTTTCAAAATAATAATTTTGCTTTGTGCCTTGGGACAGCACTAAGATAATTTTCCCCCCTCCAAATTGTATTGCTCTCCTAACTTTCCAATAAAGGCTATTGAACTATCTGTTCTGAGTCCTCCTTTTGACATCCCATTGACATCCATTTCATCCTTGACATCATCCCATGGGGTTTCCCACTTTACTGTTCCAACAGTTTTCAATCACATCCCCGAGCAAAGCAGATGCCTTCTAAATCTGTTAGGCACTGAACTCCCTGTTTGATCTTGCAAGGCTCCTAGTTTGAACGGGAGACCCTAACAATCCTGCATTTGTCTTTCAGCTAGTCCACAAATGTTGGGGGATGAATTACGTCCTACAGTCTTGATGAGGTCTCATTCAGGCTGTTTATCTGCATCTCGGCTGCCTCTTGGCCTTTCTACACTTAAGACACTATAAGCCAAGGCAAGCCACCCATAAGCTTGGTTCTGCAGCCACCACGTGGCCCTCAAATCATAGGGACATAGAGCCATTAGTATTGTCAGGCCAAATTTGGAGTGTGATGACAAAAAACTGGAAACAATCCAGAAACCATGAAGAGAGGATGGGCCAAGTCAGTAACAGCGCATCTGCACAATGGAATATCATGGAGCTATAGAAAAGAATGTTGAGATCTATACGAAGCAGCAGAAGATAGCTTAGTATGTATGGCTCCTCCCTCTAATCTCCTTTTTCTGTGTCCTGCCCCAGGCTAGAATTGTAGCCATGCAGAAGTGAATCACTGTGCAAAGGTTAATTTTGCTGATTGAGGTCTGTTATTACCTGAAAGAAAAGGAAAGAGAAGCCAGGGCCTTGTAAAACAGCAGATGTGACCACCACCAAATTCAGAACATCACCCCATAAGAGGCAAAGCCAGACCAAGAATTCTAATTTCAGCTGTGCATTTTACCTTTTATTTATTTATTTATTTATTTATTTATTTATTAACTTGGCTTCACACCCAGTGCCAGGCTCAATGCCCCTAACGCGGAGGGTAAACTCTGACCGTGAGATCAAGACTTGAGCTGAGGTCAAGAGTCAGATGCTTAACCAACAGAGTCAGCAAGGTGTTCCACAGCTGTATGTTTTATCTTCTTTTAAAAAATATTTTTAAGTTTATTTTTTGAGAGTGGGAGAGCAAGCAGGCAGGGAAGGGGCAGAGAGAGAGGAAGAGAGAGAATCCCAAACTGCCTCTGCACTGTCAGCACAGAACCCGATGTGGGGCTGAAACTCATGAGCTGTGGAATCATACGCTGAGCCAAAATTGAGTTGGGCGCTCAAATGAACAACCCATCCAGGTGCCCCACATTTTATCTTTTTAAAGAGATGAACTTTGCCATGACAACAAGTGACAGGGTAAACCTTTTAACCTAAATGAAATCAATATTGCCTATGTTAGCTACATTCCAATAAATGATGTAACATACATGTATATTAAGAGCCACAGTCAAAATTACCAAAGTAATCCTTTAGAACTTCTTTCATTTTTTTTTTATTTTATATTTAAAAAAATTTCTTTAACGTTTATTCAGTTTTGAAAGACAGAGAGCATGAGTGGGGGTGGGGGCAGAGAGAGGGGAAACACAGAATCTGAAGCAGACTCCAGGCTCTGAGCTGTCGGCACAGAGCCCTATGAGGGGCTCGAACCCACAGACTGCAAGATCATGACCTGAGCTGAAGTCAGATGCTTAACCAACTGAGCCACCCAGGTGCACCAATTCTGTGGAAATTCTTTTTTTTTTCACGTTTCTTTTTTTTTTTTTTTTAACGTTTATTTATTATTGAGAGAGACACAGAGCACGAGCAGAGGATGGGTAGAGACAGCGGGAGACACAGAATCTGAAGTAGGCTCCAGGCTCTGAGCTGTCAGCACAGAGCCGGATGCGGGGCTCGAACTCACAAACTGCAAGATCATGACCTGAGCCGAAGTCGGTCACGTAACCAACTGAGCCACCCAGGCGCCCCTTTTTTATTCTTTTTTTTTTTTTTACGTTTCTTTTTTTTTTTTTTTTTTTTTTTGAAATTCTTAAATAGTTCTAAAGAGCCACCAACCATTTGGCTTGAGTGTTTTGAATTTCACTGGTGACAGTCCCCAAATAGTTGCACTAATTTCCAACAACTGTGGGTAGGTAGCCTTTTCACCTGCACACTGTCACACGAGATGGAACACTGGGAATATTCCCCAAACTGACCTTTCTTCCTTTTCCCTGTATTACACCCAGTCTGACCATATGCAGCTTGCAAAAAGTCAAGTGCAAGATGTGAAGACAGAAAAACAAGAACGGTAGGATTAGCCTCAGTTAAACTAGATTTTTTCAATCTTCGCTCTATTCCTACCAGAGGCTAGAAAATTCTTCATTGTTGGGCACCTGTCCTGTGCATCCTAAGGTGTTAAGCAGGATCCCTGACCTCTACCCACTAGATGCCAGTAGCACCTCCCCCAGCTGTGACAACCAGAAGTGTCTCAGGCATTGCCAAATCTCCTCTGGGGACAAATCACTACTCCCACCACCCCACCCCTGCATTTGAGAATGGCTGGGTTAAACTGATATTAATGTGGGAATATCTAAAAAGGCTTTTCCAATTCTTTAAATCACTGATGTGAAGAAAAGATTATAGGGGGGAAAAAAGGATGCAAAACAAAGAGAGACTTTGTCATTCAAGAGAAAGAAGTGGGGGCAGCTGGGTGGCTCAGTCAGTTAAGTGTCTGACTTCAGCTTAGGTAATGATCTCACAGTTCATGGGTTCAAGCCCCATGTCAGGTGCTGATAGCTCAGAGCCTAGAGCCTGCATCAGATTCCGCGTCTCCCTCTCTGTCTGCCCCTCCCCCACCTCACTCTGTCTCTCAAAAATAAATAAACATTAGCAAAACCTTTAATCATCATTCAATTCAGCATGGGGACTCTCCCTGTTCCTATTTAAAGATGAGGAAATTGAGGCTCAGAAGGACTTGGTAACTTCTCTGAGTTTTCACAGATAGTAAGTGGGGACGAGGATTTGAATACATGTTCCTTTACTGCACTTGACCACTTCCTACATACACGGGCTTTGTCACTTTTTAATTTACTTATTTAATTGTTTACATATTCAGAGGGGCGTCTGGACAGCTCAGTCAGTTAAGCACCTGACTCTTGATTTTGGCTGAGGTCATGATCTCACAGTTTGTGAAATTAAGCCCCACATTGGGCTCTGCACTAATGGCACAGAGCCTGCTTGGGATTCGCTCTCTCCTCTCTCTGCTTCTCTCCCACTCGTGTTCTCTCTGTCTCTCCCAAAATAAATAAATAAACTTAAAAAAATTACTTACATATTTGCAACAATCAAGGAAGATTGTTGAAGCAAAGGGAAATACAGGCACAGTTTCTCCCCCTATTAAAGATAGAAAATAAAAACAACTCGATTCTGATCCAGGTGAAAAGAAGCCTTCTTTGCAGAAAGGAAAATAGTAAACAAGTTCAATAAAAGGAGGCAAGAATTGGCATAAAGTCAGACATACAGACCAATGGAACAGAATGGAAAGCAGAGGAAATATATAAGGTCATATGCATATAAGGTCAAATGATTTTTGACCAGGGTACCAAAATCACTCAATGAGGAAAGGACATTCTTTTCAAAAAATGGTGTTATTTTAAGTAGGCTTCAAGCCCCGTGCAGAGCCCAATATGGGGCTTGAACTCATGACTCTAAGATCATGACCTGAGCTGAGATCCAGAGTTGGACGCTTAACCAACTGTGCCACCCAAATGCCCCATCAACAAGTGGTGTTTGAGAAACTGGATAGCCACGTGCAAAAGAATAAAGTTGAACCCTTACCTTATACCATATAAAAATTAGCTCAGAATGTATCAATGACCCAAAAGTAGGACCTAAGACTATAAGACTCTTAGAAGAAAGCATAGGAGAAAAGCTTCATGTCATGGGGCTTGGCAAGGATTTCTTGGATGTGATACCAAAAGCACAGGCAACAAAAATTAAAATAGATCAACTGGCCTACATCAAAACAAAAAACTTCTGTGCATCCAAAGACACAACCCAAAGAGTGAAAAGGCACCCACGGAATGGGAGAGAGTATTTACAAATCATATCTCTGACAAAGGGTTAATGGCCAGAAGATATAAAAAACTACCACGATTCAACAACAAAGAACTAGACTTTAAAAATAAGCAAAGGGCTTAAGCAGACATCTCTCCAAAAAATATATACAAAATAGCCCATGAGCACATGAAAAGATGTTCAACATCAGTAGTCACAGGAGAAATGAAAATCAAAACCACAGGGCGACATCACCTCTTTTCCATTAGGATG
Organism: Panthera onca; assembly: GCF_046562875.1. Classification (NCBI taxonomy): domain Eukaryota; kingdom Metazoa; phylum Chordata; class Mammalia; order Carnivora; family Felidae; genus Panthera; species Panthera onca. The sequence continues at coordinate 26,846,716 of NC_138354.1, forward strand.
GCCACTATTAAAAAACAAACAAATAAACAAACAAAAGCCCAGAAAATAGCAAGTGGTGATGAGAATGTGAAGAAACTGCAACCCTTGTGCACTGCTGGTGGGAATGTAAAATGATACAGCCATTATAGAAGACAGTATGGCAGGGGCACCTGGGGGGCTCAGTCAGTTAAGCGTCCGACTCTTGATTTCGGCTTGATTTCGACTCTTACTATCGGATTGAGGTCATGATCTCACAGTTCGTGAGTTTGAGCCCTGTATCAGGTTAAGCACTGACAGTGTGGAGCCTACTTGGGATTCCCGCCTTCTCTCCTCTGCCCCTCCCCCACTCTATCTCTCTATCTCTCTCTAAGTAAATAAATAAACTTAAAAAAAAGAATTTAAAGAAGACAGTATGGCAGTTCCTTACAAAATTAAAAGCAAAATTACCATCTGATCCAGTAATTCTACTGCTGGGCATATATCCAAAAGAATTGAAAGCAGGGTCTCAAAAATAGGCAGATAGATAGATAGATACACCCATATTCACAGCAGCATTATTCACAAAAGTGAAAAGGTGGAAGCAATCTGTATCCAGCAATGGATGAAGGGATAAACAAAATTTGATGTATCCATGCACTGGAATTGGAATATTATTCTGCTGTAAAAAGCAAGGAAATTCTGACACATGCTATAACATGGATGGACCTTGGGGCGCCTGGGTGGCTCAGTCGGTTAAGTGTCTGACTCTTTGTTTTTAATGTTTATTTATTGTTAAGAGAGAGAGAGACAGAGACAGAGAGCACATGAGCAGGGGAGGGGCAGAGAGAGAGGGGGACAGAGGATCTAAAGCAGGCTGTGTGCTGACAGCAGAGAGCCCAATGTGAGGTTTGAACTCACAAACTGTGAGACCATGACCTGAGCCAAAGTCGGGTGTTTAATGGACTGAGTGCCCCAGGCACCCCAGCATTCAATTCTTGATTTCGGCTCAGGTCATAAAATCCAGCCCTGCATCGGGCTCCATGCTGAGTATGGACCCTTCTTGGGAGTCTCTCTCTCTCTCTCTCTCTCTCTCTCTCTCTCTGCCCTCCTGTCCCTCCCCCCCCCCACCTCTCTCCCTCAAAATAAGTTAAAAAAAAAAAAACACAAAACATTAAAAAAACAAACATGGATGGGGCCGCCTGGGTGGCTCAGTTGGTTAAGCGTCGGGCTCTTGGTTTCGGCTCAGGTCATGATCTCATGGTTCATGGGTTCCAGCCCTGTGTTGGGCTCTGCTCTGACAGTGTGCAGCCTGCTTGGGATTCTCTCTCTCTCTCTCTCTCTCTCTCTCTCTCTGCCCTTCCCCTGCTTGTTCTCTTTCTCTCTCTCTCTCTCTCTCTCTCTCTCTCTCTCTCTCAAAATAAATAAATAAATTTTAAAAAATGGATGGGCCTTGAGCAATCATGCTAAGTAAACCAAGCCAGTCACAAAAAGACAAATATTGTATGTGACTCCAGTTATGAGAGTATCTAGAATAGTCAAACTCACAGAAACAGAAATAGGCAGCAGAATAGTGGTTGCCAGGGGCTGGGAGGAGAAGGAAATGGGGGAATTATAATTTGCTGTGTTATGGGTATGGAGTTTCAGTCTTGCAAAATGAAAAGTTCTGGATGGGGTGCACAGCAATGTGAATGCATTTAGCACTACTGACCTGGATACTTTAAAAATGGTTAAGATGATATGGGGCGCCTGGGTGGCTCAGTCAGTTAAGTGTCTGACTTCAGCTCGGGTCATGATCTCACAGTCCGTGGGTTGGAGCCCTGTGCCGGGCTCTGTGCTGATAGCTCAGAGCCTGGAGCCTGTTTTGGATTCTGTGTCTCCCTCTCTCTCTGCCCCTCCCCTGCTCATGCTCTGTCTCTCTCACTGTCAAAAATGAATAAATGTTAATAAATAAATAAATAATGGTTAACATGATAAATTTAATATTGTATGTATTTTGTCATAATTTAAGAAAAAGAATAATAAAGACCAAAAAAAAAAAAAAAAAGGAAGCAAGAATTTCTCCAAATCACAGTCATTTCAAAACAAAAATCCATTTTCTTTTTTTTTTTTTTAATTTTTTTTTTTAACGTTTATTTATTTTTGAGACAGAGAGAGACAGAGCATGAACGGGGGGAGGGTCAGAGAGAGGGAGACACAGAATCTGAAACAGGCTCCAGGCTCTGAGTGGTCAGCACAGAGCCCGACGCGGGGCTCGAACTCACGGACCGCAAGATCATGACCTGAGCCGAAGTCGGCCGCTTAACCGACTAAGCCACCCAGGCGACCCCAAAAATCCATTTTCTAAAAAAAAGTAAAACACTGAAGTTCTGTGTCCAGGAGAAAACAGGAGAGAAATTACTGGAATAAGCTGACTGCGTGAAGACTCTTTCCCCCCAGTTTCCAAATAAGCCACAGAAGCTTTAAAATAAATCAAAATCAGGCACCTGGTGGCTCAGTCGGTTAAGTGTCTGACTTCAGCTCAGGTCACGATCTCACGGTCTGTGAGTTCAAGCCCCGCGTCGGGCTCTGGGCTGACGGCTCAGAGCCTGGAGGCTGCTTCGGGTTCTGTGTCTCCCTTTCTCTCTGCCCCTCCCCTGTTCATGCTCTGTCTCTCTCTGTCTCAAAAATAAATAAACGTTAAAAAAAATTTAAAAATAAATTAAAAAATAAAATAAATCAAAATCAGCTACAATCAATGCATATTGAGGTTTTGATCTGGGCCACTGACTTCAAGCCTCAAAATAAGCACAATAAAATCGTCACTGAAGGGTTGAACACAGCATTCATCACAGCAATACAAGGAAATTGAAAAGCCAACAATCCTGAACACATTTGCAGTCCCACCTGCACTTGACAGCTGACAAACGTGACACTCTCAGGAGCAGAGAAGAAAAGCCTGGGGGTGCACAGAACAGTGGGGGGATTCCCTCACTTATATAGAGGAAGGCGCTTTCCCAGAGCTCCAGGAAAACTAGACCACAAGACAAAGTTAATACAACACAGAAAGAGAGGAGAGCCTGCGTGGATCAGTTAGTTAAGCTTCTGACTCTCAGTTTCAGCTCAGGTCATGAGCTCCTGGTTCGTGGAGCTCCAAGCTGGACTCTGCACTGAGGGTGCAGAGCCTGCTTGGGATTCTCTCTTTCTCTTTCTCTTTCTGCCCCACCCGTGCAAACGATCTCTCTTTCTCTTTCTCAAAAACGAATAAATAAACTAAAAGAGAGAGAGAGACTCTCAATATTTCCCCCACCTCCATGCCAACCCTGCTCAATAGCTTTTCACTGAATGGAGAATAACATCTAAACTCCTTACTATGGCGTGAAAAGTATCCATGAGCTGGCCCCTGCCCACCTCTCCCCTGTTTTTCATCGTCTAAATCAAGGGTTGACACACTTCCTCTGTAGAGAACCAGATAGGAAATATTTTAAGTTTTGTGGATCATAAAAACTCTGTAGCAACTGCTCAACTCTGTCACAAAGTCAGCCCTAGACAATATATAATTGAAGAGGTGTGACTGTGTTCCAATTTATGGACACCAAAATTTGAATGTCATATAATTTTTATATGCCATGAATAATTCTTTTGATTTTTTTCAGCAATTTGAAAATATAAAAACCATCCTTAGTTGACAGGCTGTATCTGAACTGAGGGGCATAGTTTGCCAAGCACTGGACTAAACACACTGGCCCGTTTTTCTGGGTTATGGTCTTTGCACATGCTGTTCCTTCTGCCTAGAAAGCTTGTCCCTCTACTCTTGGCCAGGCTAACCCTTCATCCTTAAGGTATCAGCTGAAATGTTGCTTTTGCAGAGAGGTCTCCTTTATTCCTCCACATGCAAATAGTTCCCCATGAGCCTCTATCACAGCATCCCACCTTTCTGCCCATGGGACTTACCAGTTTGCAATTATATATTAATTCTGTGTCTTATATTGTTCAATATTTGTCTTCCACTGGACTGAAACTCTATGATGGCAGAGGTTATACTATTTTGCTCACTATATCCCCAGCATCTAGCACCATGCCTGGAACTCAATTAGTATTTGTTGACTGGGTGCACCAGTGGGGCTCAGTAGGTTGAGCATCTGACCCTTGATTTCAGCTCAGGTCATGATCCCAGGGTCATGGGATCAAGCCCCATGTCAGGCTCTGCACTGAGCATGGCGCCTGCTTAAGATTCTCTCTCCCTCTCCCCTCTCCCTTGCTTGTGTGCTCTCTCTCTCTCATATAAAAAAAAAGATGTTGAATAAATGAATATTGTCCTACAAAGTTCTCATTCATCTCATCTGTCACCTGGAGTCCATCATGGTGATGACCACCCTCAACCAGTGGGAGGTAAAACAAACCTATATTGGGATCAGCCAGACTACTCTGGGGCCGGGGAGGGGAGGGTCCATACAGACTAGCATTTCTCACGCCTGGGTCCATTTTTGGCACAAATATATCCCATTTATAAATTTAGAGTTTTGGAGCAGTTCAGGGATTCTTGAAAGGATCACCTCCCCTGTGGAAAATAATAAGGAATCTCCTGGAGACCATTCCTTCCTTCTTAATTCCCATTCAATATTTCTAACTAACAAGTAGGTAAAGTCTCTATTGATGCTAGTAAGTCTTTAACACCTGTCTGAATTTACCATAGTCTCTTTTTCAACAAAGACAGAGCAAAGCTCTAAGCTCACAACCTTCATGATTAGACTTTACTTCTGCAGTTAGCATACAATAAAACATCTTTGGTATATAGGTCTGTAAGTTTGAACACATGCATAACCACCACCACCATCAGGATACAGACCAGTTCTGCCACCCCAAACTCCCTTGTGCCACCCGTCTGTAATCAACCCCTCCTACCACCCTCTGCCCACCACTGGTCTATTCTCTGTCCCTCTAGCTTTGCCCTTCCCAAAATGTCATATAAATAGAATCACACAGAATGCAGCCCTTTGAGACGGACTGCTTTTACTCAGCATAATCTAGCTAGTAATAACACGATTTGGTTTTGTATATGTACATACATATGTATGTATGTACATATATAAATATATAGTCATCTATATTTACAAGCAAGTGATAGAAATTTTCCATTTACAATAATGACATGTTTCCTTCTAAAATAAATCTGTTAACTAAAAAGAATAGGTAAATATTTGTATGCGTGGTAAGAAAAGGGGAAAAATCATGAAGGTGGGACACAAATGCCTAAATTCTGGGATATAACAGACATTAGATATATAATGATATAATTGCATCCTACCCTCTTACCCCCTACTCACACACCCAAAATACCAGTCTGTAATTCTATGAATTCCTGAAAGGGAAGGAAAAAGAATTTTAAGAGAAGAAACAGTCTATTCCCAGGCATCTCATTCCAACCAGGCTTTCCTGGGTGCAGTTCTAGAAGCTTTGATTCCTTCCTCAGGCACCTGATCGTGGAAAGACAATTCCAGCACAAAGAGCAAGGGCCACAAGAGGTAGATTTCTTTTGTTTGCAAACTCTTCTTTGTTGCCATGTTAGTTTAATGATTACTGTGGCTGTCATCATCCACACTACTACAAACAAATGCCTTAGAATCTTTTGTCTGTGGTGTGTAACGTTCAGAACACGGAAACAAAGGCAACTTAAATAGTGTGTTATAAGCGTGTGAGGGTAAAACCTTCAATCACCCATTTAACAAAAAGCCTCCTCCTGTCACTAGGCATGTTAGTTCATGCCCTACAGGACTTTTCAGAGACTGTTTCCGCCTTTGACCCAGGTGCAGTCGTAGCCAAACATTTGGATCCTTCACAAAATAAGGTCTGTGCTTGCAAAAGAGCAATATCGAAGCTATGAACAGGAGGGGAAAATTTAAATAGAACTAAGTGGGTACATCTTTCTGTTCTTTATGTTTCCTCTCCAAAAAATTTGCTTCATTTTTAAGACATTTATTTAGTTCCTAAGGAAAGGTAATTATATTTTATGAATGGAAAAAGAATATAAGGTTTCTAGCTTGCTGAATATGTAAGAAAGAGTTAGAGGCTGGAAAATGAACATGAACTTTAATCTCACGAAGGAAAATCACCTAGAAAAATCCATCCAGAGAATGGTCTAACGTGCTACACTTACCACTGAGATAGTAAATGCTTTTTAAAATGCCAAATTAAGATGATGTTAACATATTTTTTTAAATACTTTGGGAAACTTGGGATGATAGAGCTGGCAAATGTCACCAATTAATCTTCAGAGGAAAATTCAAGAAAAAGCAAGGATGGGATAAATCTTTTATTCACATGGATGTTTTGAAGCCCCTCAAATTTCATTACACTGGCTAAAATACTTCCTTTTTTACCACAATCCATTAAAAAAAAATTTTAATGTTTATTTATTTTTCAGAGAGAGACAGACAGACAGAGAGACAGAACATGAGCAGCTGAGGGGCAGAGAGAGAGGGAGACACAGAATCCAAAGTAGGCTCCAGGCTCTGAGCTGTCAGCACAGAGCCCGACACAGGGCTCAAACCCGAGAACTGCAAGATCGTGATCTGAGCCGAAGTTGGACATTCAACCGACTGAGCCACCCAGAAGCCCCCCCCCCAATTTTTTAATGTTTATTTGTTTTTGAAAGAGAGAGAGAGACAGAGGGCAGGAGCGGGGGAGGGACAGAGAGAGAAAGAGACAGAGGATCCAAACCAGACTGTGTGCTGACTGCAAAGAGCCCAATGCGGGCTAGAACCCAGGAACATGATGAGATCATGACCTGAGCTGAAGTTGGACATTTAACCCACTGAGCCACCTAGGCGCCCCCTATAGTCCATTCTTGATGAGCAGTCTCTAGACTTTCCCAGAACCCTGCAAATTCTTTCCAGGAGTCTCACTCTTACTATAACCAGAACCCCTCTCCATGCATGTGACATTCTGTAACAAGACTTTCACGTATGTAAGACTGTTACCGAAGTAGGTGAAGCCCATAGGCTTTAGATGAAAAGCAGACCCATGCAAGGGCAAGTGCAAGATGGCGTGTGCATTCAGGTGCCAGTGCTCTATTTGAAGTACAGGGTGTATGGTTGGATTTTCTTCTTTTAGAAAGACATGGGTGGAAGGACACATAGATGGCTCAGTCAGTTAAGCATCTGACTTTTTTTTTTTAATATTTATTAATTCATTTTGAAAGAGAGAGAGAGACAGAGCGCGCACACAAGCAGGGGAGGGGCAGAGAAAGAGGAAGAGAATCCCAAACAGGGTTCACACTCACAGCACAGAGCCCAATTCGGGGTTTGATCTCACAAAGTGTGAGATCATGACCTGAGCCGAAATCAAGAGTTGGTTGCTTAACCGACTGAGCCATCCAGGCATCCCAAGCATCTGACGCTTGATTTCGGGTTTCAGGCCCGTGTCGGGTTCTGCTCTGCCTCTCTCTACCCCTCCCCCACTTGTGCTCTTGCTCTCTCAAAAATAAATAAACTTACAAAAAAGAAAAGAAAAAGAAAGTGATTGGTGGAAGCTATACGTCTAGGGCAGTGATTCTCCATCAGTGTAATTTTGCCCCCAGATAACACATTTCACAGCATCTGGAAGCCTTTTTTGTTGTCACAAGTTGGGGTCTGATATTGGCATCTAGTAGGTAGAGACTAGAGAACTGCTGAACATCAGTCTCCCAAAACAGAGAATTATCTGACCCAAAATGTTAATAGTGATGAAGTTGAGAAGCCCCATTCTAAATTTTTTTTTAACGTTTATTCATTTTTGAGAGACAGAGACAGCGGGGGGAGGGGCAGAGAGAGAGACACACACACACAGAATTCAAAGGAGGGTCCTGGCTCTGAGCTGTCAGCAGCCCGACTCGGGGCTCAAACTCACGAATCGCGAGATCATGACCTGAGCTGAAGTCAGACAGTTAATCGACTGAGCCACCCAGGTGCCCTGAGAAACTCCATTCTAGAGGAGATCGTCTAGGGCAATACTGTCCAACAGAACTTTCTCTGATGATGATGGAATCATTCTATACTATGCTGTCCAATACAGCAGCCACTAGCCACATGTATATACTGAGTACTTAAAATGTGGCTAGTGCAAGTGAGGAACTGAATTTTTAATTTTGTTTGCTTTTAATTAATTTTAATGTAAATAGCTGTAAGTGGCTATGGGGCTGCCATATTTGCAGGGCAAGTCTAGAGAAGAATAAAGCCTAAAGAAAATTCCAATATTTAAAGCATTGCTGATCACAGCACATCAAAAAGGATCAAACTGGGGGAGCCCATGAGACTCACTTGGGAGCTTGCTGGAGATGGATGCCTGTGGATCATTAGGTGGCCAACTAGTCCCAGTTTGCCCAGAACTTTCTTTTTTTAAGAAATTTTATGTTTTAATGTTTATTCACTTTCGAGAGACAAAGACAGAACACGAGCAGGGGAGAGGCAGAGACAGGGGGACACAGAATCTGAAACAGGCTCCAGGATCTAGGCTCTGAGCTGTCAGCACAGAGCCCGACGTGGGGCTCAAACTCACCAACTGTGAGATCATGACCTGAGCAGAAGTCGGATGCTCAACCGACTGAGCCACCCAGGCGCCCCACCGAGAACTTTCTTGGTTTTAGCACTGGAAGTTCCATATCCTGGGAGACCTCCAGTCCTGGGAAAACTACTTTAGCTTGGGTCCCACTTTCAGAAGTTTTCATTCAGTGGGTCTGGGGTGGGACCTGGTAATTGGCCTTTTTATCAGATTTCCCAGGAGATTCTTCTGTGTAGCAAGGTTCAAGAATCAACGGCAGAGTGGCCAGTTAATGGAGGCTGCCAAAAGCAGGCAGAGGGAGGCGGGAGGGGAAGGGTGCTGGGTTGTTTGTGCCTTGGCAGCTCAGTGATTTCTTGCATGGCTGAACTACTCCAGCCTGTCCCAGAAGAACAAGGGCCCCTCTCCGGGAGAGCCAGAGACAATGCAAGACACATATAACAGCTCACGCACCCACTGACACCTGCTAGAAGGAGTAGCCTCCTCTGTGACCCAACGAAGATCTCACTTCCTGGAGACCTATAGGCTATGGAAGCCCCTCCTCATCCCCTTTGCCACCATATGTGTTGCTCAGAATCCTAGCAGGAGCAGTGGAACATGATAGACCTTAATGTCCCCTGTGGCTAGTACCCTCTAACGCTTTCTCGACCTGAGGCTCAGAAAGGCAGGAGACAGTAAAGCCAGGTTAGGCTTTATCCATACCCTGTGATTCTAGGTCTGTAGCAAGCCTCTCTCTTTGAGAGGAAAATGAACCCCTTTCGGGTTCCATCTCTGGGACTAGAAGTTTAGTTCTTTTTATTTTTTATGTTTTTTAAGTTTACATATATGTTCATTTAATGTTCATTTATTTTTTTAAAAAATTTAAAAATTTTATTTATTTATTTTTTTATTTTTTACATTTATTTATTTTTGAGAGACAGAGCACAAGTTGGGGAGGGGCAGAGAGCGAAGGAGACACAGAGTCTGAAGCAGGCTCCAGGCTCTGAGCTGTCAACATAGAGCCCGATGTGGGGCTTGAACTCACGATCTATGAGATCATGACCTGAGCCAAAGTCAGATGCTTAACCGACCGAGCCACCCAGGCGCCCCAATGTTCATTTATTTTTGAGAGAGAAAGAGAGAGAGCACGCGTGTGAGGCGGGGAGAGGCAGAGGGGGAGGGAGACAACAGAATCTGAAGCAGGCTCCAGGCTCTGAGCTGTCAGCATAGGGCTCGAACCCACTGACCACGAGATGATGACCTGAGCTGAAGTCAGACGCTTAACTGACTGAGGCACCCAGGTGCCCCTATATATTTATTTTGACAGCGAGAGAGAGAGACACCAGGAGACAGACAGAGAGAGAGAGAGAGGGAGAGAGACAATCACAAACAGGCTCCACGCTGTCAGCGCAGAGCCCTATGCGGAGCTCGAACTCATGAACTGTGAGATCATGACCTGAGCTGAAATCAAGAGTCAGATGCTTAACTGACAAGCCACCCAAGCACCCCTAGAAGCTTAGTTCTTAACCAGACTAATTCAGATCCTTATAATAATCCTTATAATGCCTATTTTTTTTTAATTTTTTTTAACATTTATTTATTTTTGAGACAGAGAGAGACAGAGCATGAACGGGGGAGGGGCAGAGAGAGAGGGAGGCACAGAATCTGAAGCAGGCTCCAGGCTCTGAGCCATCAGCCCAGAGCCTGACGCGGGGCTCGAACTCACGGACCGCGAGACCGTGACCTGAGCCGAAGTCGGACGCTCAACCGACTGAACCACCCAGGCGCCCCTATAATGCCTATTTAAACAAACATTATATAATAGAACATCATAAGTATTGTGGTTCCAGATCTGCATAAAGAAAAACAGAAGCAGAAACCAATAACAAAACAATGAATATGTATGTGCCAGACACTGTTATGAGAACTTGACAGGTATTAACTCATTAGATTCTTACCACAGTCTTATCGATGGGTGCTGTTATTATCCTCATTCTACTTAGGGAGATACTGAGGCACAGAGAGGTTCAGTAACCTGGCCAGGGAACACAGCCAGGAAGGAGTGGAATACAGCATCATAAATGCCCTTTCCTTTCAAGGAAGCAAATTTTCCCTTTTTCAACTCATTTGCTTAACATTCACATCTTGAGATCAGCCATCTTTTTGCCCATGCTGGGTAGGCATGATGTTAAGCTTGGGAAGTTTCTAGATTCAGTGCTGTTTGTAGCATGGCCAAGAGCAGGGTGAAGTGAAGAGTTTGCCTGGACACAGATTTAAGGGAGAGTACCCCAAATCCCAGTAACCTAGATAAATAATATCTTAGTGTAATATTTTTAAAAACAGGAAATACATGGTGAACAAAATATCAACATTTTCAATAAAGACAGGCTCAGGATTACTGATTTGTATCTTCTGTTCCAATTTGACTTGGCTCCACAGAGACTGGCAGGCAGGACCCTGCAATGCACGCATTTCATGAACCACCCCAGGAATGACAGTTCTGGGGGCAACTTAAACCATCTTCCTGGGATTTCCGTCTACCTCCTCATGTTAAGGGCTTCCCTCTGATTGTACAATTTATAAGTCAAGTGTCTGCCACAGGAAAAACGTCCACCTCTCATTTGGAGAGCCATGATTTTTCATTTATTGGCGGGGGGGAGGGGGGTGCTAACAGATGAAACATTAGGAACCGCAACTCTGGACCTCCAATTTTTCTTGTTTCTCCTATTTTCAGAAATAGGGCTTTCTGCTCTTCTATTTAAATGATACCCACCCTGAATCAAATGCCATAGAATATGGAACTTGTTTGTCTGGCATTTGTAAAAATACAGAAATCTTACCCAGCCCTTACTCCTTTTCCTATGAATAAGGAGTGTTCTTTCTAGAAATGACCCTATTAATGACTAGCATTGCATCAGCCTGGGTTTATCTCTGGGGACATTGAACCTGAGGTGGCTAGAAATAACCTTAAGCAGCAATATAATCCAATCTCCTGACACTCCATTCTGGGAACTCTTGGCAAATACAAACCACGGAGTGATTCACAGAACTTCTAGAAAAAAGTCTGCACCTTCAACCTGACCCTTCCTCCTGGGAAAAGGGCCCTTCCTGGAAAAGCATGATTATAAACCCCATTTCCTTGTCATCCTTTTTGCCTCTCCAGTGTAGAAGGAGACTTGTCAGACAACAATATCGGCAAGCATGAGGATAACACCATTTACTGAGCACCTACTTCAGCGCCAGGCACTATGCTACGCCCCTCACTGCATCAGCAACTGTATCCTCCAACAACTTTATGGAGAGGTGTTATTATCCTCACTTTACGATGATTACACTGAGGCCCAGAGAGAGTTAAGTAACTTGCCCAAGGTCACACAGCTGAACAGAGGCAGATGGGATTCTAAGCTGTGCCTCTCTGACTGAACTTGGATCACATTTATCATCGTTATCAGAGGAAGAAAGGGAGTTGGAGATAATATTTATGGAGTGGCTTCCAGTGCACCATATTTTCTTTTTTTTTTTTAATTTTTAAAAAATGTTTGCTTATATACTTTTGAGAGAGAGAAAGAGAGAGAGCACAAGTGGGAGAGGGACATAGAGAGAGAGGGAGACACAGAATCCAAAGCTGGCTCCAGGCTCTGAGCTGTTAGCACAAAGCCTGACATGGGGCTTGAAACTCAAAACCATGAGATCATGACCTGAGCCGAAGCCTAACCGACTGAGCCAACCAGGCGCCCCACCATATTTTCTTATTAGCCTTGATATCCACCGGGGGAGCTAAGAGCTCTTAGCACACTACCCATTCTATAGACAAGCAAACTGAACCTTGAAAGGTACAATAACTCACCCACAGTGGCACGGTAGGACCGGGAGAAGCCAGATTTTGATTCAGGCAGACAGCTTTAGAGCTTCCTGAGCTGATATGCTCCCTGACTTCCCCATAGTCTTTCTTTCCTCTAACAAGAACTTATCGTGCACTTATTCTGTGCCTGGCATCTGGCAAGGAGCAACAGGACAGCCCGTTTCTACCTCCTCCCATGACACATTCTCCAGGGTTCCCTACCATTTATGTGACCCCCGCACCACCTTTAAAACACCCTTTCTTACCTGCCTTCCGTCCTGGCGTTTCCTCTCCACCCTGCGGAGACAGCGGGTCCTCTCTCTCGCTCTCTCTTCTTTTTTTTTTTAAACACTAACCCATAAGGCCCTTCGTCTTCTGCCTTAGACACAGCCCCACTTGCTCTCTTAGTCACACTGCTGGGCCTGGCCACCCAGCTTCCAGACAGCAGCTATTTACCAGCCTATGGCAGAAGAAGCCCCAACTCGGAGCCCAAACTGTGTATTTCTTTCTTCCTGAACCCCAACCCTGCCCTCTCAACAATACTCTTGGCATCAGTGCACTAAAAAGACCAAAGTCCTTTCTAGAGGTTATTTTATCTCTTGGACACAATAAGGAAGTAACAAGGTTGATTTTTTTTTTTTTAATCCCAGGAGGGAGGTGCAATGGAAAGAGACTATCTTTTCATTTATTCAACAAAGCATTCTCCCACACATCATGCTCCACTAGATACCCTCAGGCGCTGGCCACTTTGTTTTGCAGGTGTAGCCCCTGAAGCAACAGGCAGACATTACAAGTTAACTCAGTAATTATGATGGCATGTCCCTTCCAGAGATAAAGGACAGGCCTCGTTTCATGGCCAGCTAACTTGAATCAAACCCTGGCTCCAGTGCTCTACCCCTCTGAGGCTCCACGACTCTATCCTTTTGAACCTCAACTTTCCCTGCCCTCATCTGCAAAATGGGGACAATATACTCTCCTCCAATGGGTTTCTTAGCCCTCAGAACTGTCATCTCTGGGGTGACTCATGGGACACCTGGATTGTAGGATCCCGCTTGCCAGTTAGTATGGAGCTGAGCCAAACTGGAATTGAAAGCAAAAGGACAAATTAGTAACTTTCTTGTAGGTGTAAGTCACGGTTTCTCGACCTCAGCACTTCTGGCATCTGGAGTCAGATGTTCTCAGTCGTGGGGGCTGTCTTAAGTATTAGAGGATGTTGAGCCACATCCCCAGCTTCCATCCATTAGATGTCAGTAGGACACTCCCCATTACCAACCCCACAAGCTGTGGACAACTGGAAATATCTCCAGGAATGGACAAGTATCTTCTGGGAGGCAAAAGCACCCCCAGTCAAGAGCCACTGCTATGAATGACAGAATGTTCCACAAACTTGGGATAGTATCTCCCCATTCCCTTTGAAAAGGCAAGGACATTAGCACCTCAGCATTTTCCTCTAGGAAAGTTTTTCTTCCCCCCATTTCCCCACTTTTAGAAACTATACCATATTTTTACATGTTGTGCCCATTCTGCAGATCAGGGAACTGAAGCTCAGAAAGCAACTTGTTGAAGTCCCAGAGCTGGAAATTACTCAAAGACAATATTTGAACCCAGGTGTAGCAGGAAAGACTACTATGTAACTGTCCTTGCCACCTGAAATCCTCCTCCCAAAGCCTCATCAGCTGCATTGGGTAATGCACTGAAGCAGAGGAACTCGGACCCTCTTTGCGGTAACAAAAGGCTCCCGGTGACAGCCTCCTTGTACACTAGATGGGGAGACTAGGATACAAGGGAGACACACCTCCCTCTGCACTGAAAATAGAGGGCTTCTGAGGAATGTTCCAGATAGCAAACAGTGGCCTGGCTCTGTGGACAGGAAGCAAGAAAGCTCCTCAGGCACCTCTTCCCCTCCCCTCCCACCTCCTGCCTCCCCTAAATAAACATTCTTTCTGTACCATCGTCTCCACTCTGTAGTAGAAACGCATAGCATTCACTGTAGCCAAAGTGTCGGCTAAGTGCCAGGCACAGTTCAGAGTGCTTTATGTTTACGTAAACCAGAAGAACACCATATGGGGTAGTTACCATCGTTGTCCCCATTTTACAGATAAGGAAACTGAGACCCAGAAGGGCGATAACCTGCCACATTCTCCTTACTAGGAGGATGTCAAGAACATGCAGACTTTATGACCAACAGACCTGGTTCAAATGTTGATTCCTCTACCAGCCTCCTGTGTAACATCCGGCAAGTTAGCTAAATTCCCTGAACCTCAGTCTCATCAGTAGCATGGGACTAGCAGGGATTGTTGTAAGAATAAAAATTAACATTCTTATCCATTCAACAAGTGTTTACTGAGCATCTACAGGGTCCAAGCACTGGGGATGTATCTGCAAACAGAACAGCAAAAGGATCCTACCCTAGCGGCATGCACACCCTAGTAGGGACGCGCTTTTATGTGTTAGGTCGGTTAATCCTCATGATAACCCATAGACTATTTACTATTACATTATTGTACCCATTTCACAGATGGGGAGAAGGGGCCTCAGAAGCAGTTTTCCCCCCATCTCCCTTCAACCTTCTAGGAAATAGTGGGACCTGGATTAGACATTAATGCCCAGTCTCCAGAGCTCAACTTCTTGGATTCAAATCCTGCTGTTTCCATCTAATTGCTATGGGCACGTTACTGAACCTGAGCCCAAATCTCTTCGTGGGGCAAAATGGAACAAGGAGGCCCTATCTCAAGAGAGTGTCAAACGTCTAACATTTAGGAAGTGCTTCTTGGGTCCCCAGCATACGAGGCTCACAGAAACCCTAGGAGAGATGTCTTATTCTGGGTCCCTTTTCACGGAGGTGGACACAGGAGCCCAGAGAGGGTAAGCAACTTGCCCAATGGCGCAGAGCGCTTAAACAGTGCGATTGCAAAGTCGGAGCTCTGAATCACAACAGCAGGGAGGCACGCAGAGACAGACTCACGGGGTCTCGAGTACCCCTGGAGAGAGTGCCAGCAACTGGGTGCGATTATTCTTTCCCTTCTGCAGCTGTGCAGTGGGCGAGTCAAGGTGGCCAGGCCGGCGGATTATGCTCGCTCTTCAGAGGCTTTCCTAACTCCAAGGCCCAGCGCGCTGCCGCCCGGAGCTGGAGCCACCGCCTGGATCTTTCCCTTCCGCGATGTTTGCCCACCCGGGGTGCTTCTTTCCCTGTGTCTCGTACCCTGTCCCTGCTCGCTCCTCTCTCCCTCGCCAAAGCTGCCATCCCTGGCCATCCCGCAGCTGCCCCGCGTTGGGGACACGCCCCCGATAGGGGGCCCGGTTCTTCCCGTCGATCCCGTCTCGGAACCAGGGAGGGGGCTCCGCCAAAGCCGCTGAGTCTCGGTGGCTACCTGGGAAGACAGTCCCCGAGCTGGCCCCGAGACTGGAGAATCCGCCTCACCTCCCTTAGGCTTTTGCGTCTCCTGCGCCTGACGCTCCGGCCGCTGCCGCGTCTGCTTGGCCGCGTGGCACACAGGCGACCCTGGTCCCGGGCAGCGGGTTGCGAGGCTGCGCGCGTCTTGGCACCGGAGCCGGACTTCCTGCCCGGAGGGATGATCGCTTTCTTGGAATCCAGCCAAGTTCCTGCAAGTGCTGGATTAGTACACCTGTTGGCGTCAGAGACCTCTATTCACTGTCCCGGGAGGGTCTGCATTCATTGTTTCTTTCCATCTGGCAAACCTTACCAAGTGCCCACCGGCTGCAGGGCGCCGGGACCCAGAGGAGCCAGAGGGCGCACAGGCTAGGGTTGTGGTCTCCAAAACGTTGGCCACTAGCCACATGTCGTTATGGAGCATTTGAAATTGTGGCTCCAATGAACTGAGATGTTTCTAAGACAAAGGATTAACACACACACACACACACACACATTTTTAAAATGTTTATTTATTTTTGAGAGAGACAGAGCAGGAGTAGAAGAGGGACACAGACAGGGAGATACAGAATTGGAGGCAGGCTCCAGGCTCTGAGCTTTCAGCACAGAGCCCCAGGTGGGGATCCAACTCACAAACTGTGAGATCATGACCTGAGAACAAGTCAGAGGCTTAACCGACAGAACCAACCAGGTGCCCTTACATACACATTTTTTAAACTCATTAAGAAGTTTTAAATTGATTGCATGTTAAAATGATAACATTTAGCAGACTGTTAAATAAAATATATCATTAAAATTATTTTCTCCTGTTTCTCCTTTTCTGAAATGCAGCTATTAGACACTTTAAAATTATAGGTCTCCTATTATCCTTCTATTGGATAGTGCTTGTCTTGGGCAGGAACCCACAGGATGTTCCCCAAATACCTCTCCAGTTCTCTGTCCTACAATTTATTCAGCCCTTCCTTATTTCCTTCAGGAAACATTTGAGGAAGACCTGTTATGAACCAGGCATGAATCTGAGCGTCAGATGTAATCTGAAACTGGCCCTGTATGCAGAGGGCAAAGCAAGACCCAAGAAAGAGGCAGATCACTCCAGACTGATAGGTGACAGGTTTAATAATCAAAGGAACTTACATACAAGACTTGTCTTGGGCAGCTGCAACACAAGTAGATCTCTGCACCCCTCTCCCAGAACCTTAAAAGGTTATACAGAGGACTTCATGGGGTTCAGTCATGTATCAAGCCCAGATATTTTCTTTTTTAATTTTTTTTAACGTTTATTTATTTTTGAGACAGAGAGAGACAGAGCATGAACGGGGGAGGGTCAGAGAGAGGGAGACACAGAATCTGAAACAGGCTCCAGGCTCCGAGCTGTCAGCACAGAGCCCGACGCGGGGCTAGAACCCACAGACCGCAAGATCATGACCTGAGCCGAAGTCGGCTGCTTAACCGACTGAGCCACCCAGGTGCCCCAAGTCCAGATATTTTCAACAGCACCTTACTCTTTCAAGTTTTCATTCTCGAAACCAGTTCCTACTGTGGGAAAGGTGGGCAGAATGTTATACCAAGGACGGGAGGGGGTGAGGAGCCTGTGATTGCCCAGGGCCAGCTGCAGAGCCAAATAGTGGTCACATCTCCCCATGACATCCTCCAACAGCTAGACGCTGGGGGAACAGAGTGGCAAGCAAAACTCAGAGCTGGCAGTCAGGTCAGGTGAGAGAGGTTTATTTTAAAAATGTGCAATGATGGGGTGCTTGGGTGGCTCAGTCGGTTGGGTG
Organism: Panthera onca; assembly: GCF_046562875.1. Lineage (NCBI taxonomy): Eukaryota > Metazoa > Chordata > Mammalia > Carnivora > Felidae > Panthera > Panthera onca. The sequence goes on from NC_138354.1 coordinate 26,864,174, forward strand.
TCCGACTGGCTCAGGTCATGTTCTCATGGTTCATGGTTCGAGCCCCGCGTCGGGCTCTGTACTGACAGCTCAGGGCCTGGAGCCTACTTCCAATTCTGTGTCTCCCTCTCTCTGGCCCTCCCCTGCTCATTCTCTGTCTCACTCTCTCTCACAAAAATAAATAAACGGGGCGCCTGGGTGGCTTGGTCGGTTAAGCGTCCGACTTCGGCTCAGGTCATGATCTCACGGTCCGTGAGTTCGAGCCCCGCGTCGGGCTCTGTGCTGACAGCTCAGAGCCTGGAGCCTGCTTCCGATTCTGTGTCTCCCTCTCTCTCTGACCCTCCCCCATTCATGCTCTGTCTCTCTCTGTCTCAAAAATAAACATTAAAAAAAAATTTTTTTTTAAATAAATAAACATTAAAAATTTTTTTAAATGTGCAATGAGTAGAAAAGGCAACTTAAGGAATGGGGGAAATATTTGCAAACTATATATCTGATGAAGAGTTAATATCTACAATATATGAAGAATTTCTACAACTCAACAATAACAAACAACAAAAATAACTAGATTTATTTTTCACATACTAAGAATACGAAAATTTGGGGCACCTGGGTGGCTCAGTCGGTGAAGCATCTGACTTCAGCTCAGGTCACAATCTCACAGCTTGAGAGTTTGAGCCCCATGAGTTCGAGCCCCATGTCGGGCTCTGTGCTGACAGCTCAGAGTCATGGGCCTCCTTCAGATTCCATCTCTGTCTCTCTGCCCTTCCCCCTGCTCGCTCACTGTCTCTCTCTCTCCCTCTCAAATATAAATAAACATTAAAATAATTTAAATATAAATAAATAAAAAATAAATAAAATGGGCAAAGGACTTGAATGTCCTTCTCCAAAGAAGACATACAGATAGATGGCCAACAAGTACATGAAAGGCTGCTCAACATCATTAATCATATGAGAAATGCAAATCAAAACCACAATGAGGTAACACCTCATATTCATTAAGATTGCTACAATGAAAACCACAGAAAACAGCAAGTGTTGATCAGGATTTAGAGGAACTGAAACCTTTGCGCACTGTTACTGGGGTTGTAAATTGGTGTAACCATTATGGAAAACAGTGTGCAAGCTCCTTAAATAATTCAAAACAGAACTACTATCGGATCCAGCAAATCCACTTCTGGGTATACATTCAAAGGAACTCAAAGCATCTATCTCTATCTCAAAGAGATATTGCACACCCATGTTCATTGCACCATTATTCACAATAGCCAAGAGATAGAAGCAACCCAAATGTCCATCAACAAATGAATGGATACAGTAAGGGTGATATATACATCCAGTGGACTGCTATGCAACCTTAAGAAAGAAGGAAATTTGACACGCTACAACAAGCATGAATCTCGAGGACCCTACGCTAAGTGAAATAAGCCAGTCACAAAAGGGCAAATAGTGTATCATTCCACTCATATGAAATATCTAAAGTAGTCAAAATCATAGAAACAGAAAAGGTAGGCGGAAGGAGAGCAGGAATTAATGTTTTATTAGTATAGAGTTTCAATTTTGCAACATGAAAAAGTTTAGAGATCTGTTGCACAATGTGGATATACTTAATACTACTGAACTGTACACTTAAAAATCACTACGATGGGGGGCATCTGGGTGGCTCGGTTGGTTTGGGCGTCTGACTCTCCATTTCCTCTCAGGTCGTGATCTCACAGTACGTGAGTTCAAGCCCCATGTTGGGCTCTGCACCAGCTTGGAGCCTGCTTGGGATTCTGTCTCCTCTTTCTGCTCTTCCTCAACTAATGCACATGCACACGCGCTCACTGTCTCTCTTTCAAAATAAATAAATGGGGGCACCTGGGTGGCTCAGTTGGTTAAGCGTCCAACTGAGGCTCAGGTCATGATCTCACAGTCCAAGGGTTCGATCCCCACATCGGGTTCTGTGCTAATAGCTCAGAGCCTGGAGTCTGTTTCAGATTCGATGTCTCCCCCTCTCTCTCTGCCCCTTCCTCTCTTGTGTTCTCTCTCTCTCTCAAAAATATATAAATAAACTTAAAAAATAAACTTAAAAAAAAGATTAAGATGGTAAATTTAATGTTATGTGTTTTTTTTTACCACAATTCAAAAAACCATTCAGTAATGTAAATACAGTCGTGATTATTGCAACCAAGGGGGGTACAAAATGCTCTCAGAATTTATAACTAATTGGGGGGTTTACTGGGTGCGAGGCAAGGCTTCCATTAGGAAGTAATGCTTCAGCTAACTTTGGAATCACACAGGAGAGAAGCAAGGGCCGCAGATGCTGAGGCAGCAGCCCAGCACAGACGCCAGGACAACAGGTCACGTGATGAGTCTGAATTTATTTTATATACCATAGTTGTCTCCAACCTTCCTGCTTCAGGAGTAGAATCAATGACAATAATGACAGTAACAGCCAACATGGGCCGGAAATTAATTCACTTAGTTAATTATGTACTTAATGTAAATATCAAGTGCAGGGATTCTGAACCAGGGTACTTGGGGTTACATTCCAGCTCTACCATAACTTTACTAGCTTCATAATCTTGGGCAAGTTACTGAATCTCTGTGCCTTGGTTTCCCTTATCTGGAAAATGAAGACAGTAACGGGGCCTACACACAGGGTTGTTGTGAGGACAAATAAGGTAGCTTACACTGAGTTATATCACATATACAGTGCCTGCCACAGAGCAGGGGCTATTAGTACTTAGTAAATAAAATTTAATTACATGGAAGCTGGGGTGCCTGGGTGGCTCAGTCGGTTAAGCGTCCGACTTCAACTCAGGTCACGATCTCACGGTCCGTGAGTTCGAGCCCCGCGTAGGGCTCCGAGCTGATGGCTCGGAGCCTGGAGCCCGCTTCCGATTCTGTGTCTCCCTCTCTCTCCGCCCCTCCCCCGTTCATGCTCGATCTCTCTCTGTCTCAAAAATAAATAAACGTTAAAAAAAAATTTTTTTTTTTTTAAATTACATGGAAGCCATTGGTGCTAACCACTTCACATGCTGTGATATGTTGCACACTGGGCACAAATTCCTCCCATCCCTAGAAAGAAGCATGACCTTTCGCGATGTGACCGGCAGAACCAGGATCCATCTTCCCACGTAAAAGTAGACTGCATCCCAAACCCAGCAAGTCTACGCTTGATCCCTAAGGGCCCTTCTTCCACCCCGTCTCTCCCACCGTCTCCGAACATGACAGCTCCGTTTTTGCAAATGGTTGTTCAGCAACCCCAGAAACTTTACGCAACTATAGCTGGCTTTCCTATTTTTACTCCTCACATGCGCCAGCGTAACAGTGAGGTCCTGGTGCTCCGATCTCTATGTCCAAAATCCGACCACCTCTCACTGATTCCACGCTGCCACCTGCTGGTCCAGCCCATCATCTCTTGATGACTGCACAGGCCTCTTCACAGCCTCCCTGCTCCAGTCCTTGTGCCTCTGCGGTGTATTCTCAAGCAGGCAGTCAGAGCCATCCTGCAGAGGCACCTCAGATCCCCCGCCCAAATCCCTCTAGTGGCTCCTGCCTGACCCAGGATAAAAGCCCAAATCCCTATGGTGGCCTGTGAGGCCCTCCGTGTTCCGTCCCATTACCCTGTGCTCTGACCTCATCTAGCACAGATCCCCCGCCTGGCTCACTCAGCTCCACCACTCTGGCCTTTCTAGTTCCAGAGCACTAGCACTCCAGTACCACCTGCTGCCCCAGGGCACTAGCACTGTTCCATCTGCCTGAACCAACATTCCCTCGGAAATGCACGTAACCCACTTCCTCATCCCTTTCACACGGACTCCTGTAGTGATCTTCCTCAACACTCCAGTTCCCTCTGCACCTTGTCCCCAGCCCGGGTTTTCTCCTTACCCTTTCCTGCTTGTTTTTTCCCAAAGCACTCACCCCCTGACACATTACAGGTGCGTGTGTGTCTTGTCTGTCTCCCTCCACTAGAATGGGAGCTTTGTGAGGGCAGAGACTTGTGCCTGCACTGTTGTCTGATTGTTGAATCCCCAGTGCCCACGACAGAGCATGGCATATAGCAGACACTCAGTATTTGTTAAAGGAATACAGTCATGGGACTAAGTAAGACAGGAGAAGAAAGTAGGGGTACCTGGGTGGCTCAGTCGGTTAAGCGTCCGACTCTTGGTTTCGGCTCAGGTCATGATCTCACAATTCATGAGTTTAAGCCCCGCATTGGGCTCTGTGCTGACAGCACGGAGTCTGCTCGGGATCCTCTGTTGCCCTCTCTCTCTGCCCCTCCCCCCCACACACATGCGCGTGCACTCTCTCTCTCTCAAAATGAATAACTTTTTAAAAAAGTAAACCAATCCACAAATGCAATGAGGACCCTGCCGCCCTGATTGCTTCTTCCTATCATCAGCATGCCTCTTCTGTGTGTGTACCTCGCCTTACAGTTTGCAAAGCACATTCACACCCGTTTCACATTTGACACCTACACAACCCCATGAGAGAGGGATGTTAGTGGAGTGAAGTCATAACTCTTCCCAGACCCAAAGTTTTCATGGAGAAAGAGAAAAAAACTATTGAGACTTGCCTATGACTCAGCAAATTGACTTGCAAATTGACTCAGCAGTGAAAGAACTATGATTCACCCATGACTTCTGACCCTGAGTCCAGGAGTCTTCACCTCAAGCAAAAAGGCTGTGTGTGCAGTGGTTAGACCCACCAGCTGTGGAGTTTGAACAAACAAGACCATGAAACTTACCTCTACTACTCCCTAGCTGTGTGACATTGGGAAAGTTGCTAGCCCTCTGTGTGACTCCCATTTTCTCAATCATCAAGCAGGGATAATAATATCCTCCTCATACGTTGTCCTGAGGGTTGAACGAGGTAAGATTAGGTCTGTCATGATTAGCCAGTTAAAAAAAAAAAATACTTTGAAAAAATAGGAGCATGTTATTTCGTGGTCATTCACTTTTTTCAGTGGCCCCGGCTCTGCCCTTTGCTCCAGCTAACCTGATGGGGAGAGACTGGAAAGTATGATGCCATCTATCTTAAAGGTGGTGAAACTAAGGCTTTTTGGTCCCAAAAGGGATTTGACTCAGTGCTTTTGGGAAGAGAATGGCTGTGAAAATTCCATAGCAACCAGAAGGCAGGCTACCCAGAGGCAGAGCAGAGCTGTTGCCACCCCCCAGGGCACTCATTATATTCACGACACAATCTCATTCAGCCACCTCCGGAGAGGACAGGACCGTGTTTATACATACTCCAGGGATGTTTGCAATGTTGTGGCCGCTGAACCGCTGTAGCCCCCACGGCGGCGCTCAAAGGGCTGCAAGGCACTCACGCCCGCTCACTTGCGCCCTCTTGTGGGAAGTTCCGCAGTCCGTCCAAAGGGTGCGGTGACAGGAAACGCAGCTAACCTACACTGAGTAATTCAGGCTGGGAGTCCGCCTGACACTTGACATCACGGATGACCTCACTTAATATCTCCATAAGGTGGCTTTACAAATATGGAGACTGAAGGAGAGAGACTGATACAAAGAGAAGCAAACCTTGCCCAGAGTCATCCTGCTAGTAAGCATCAGAGCCAACATTCAAATCCAGACTTGCCTTGACTCCAAAGCTCACAGACTTTCTCCAATATTTGCATTACAGATTTGAAATAGAATCAAGCCTACCGACCTATCTGGGGATCAAACTTTGTCATGACTCCATTATTCCATTCCACGTCGTGGAATGGTAAATTATGAAAATATGCCCCTACCCCCTAGGAAAAAAAAAAAATCTCTCAATGGTCAGTCCCTGGGGAGTAGGGTGGGACTGGAGACCGTCACACAAATGCACAGACATAACATACATGATTCCCAAGATAAACCATTCAACCAATTTCTAAGTCACCCACCCATACATACACTAGAATCCCATTTATTTAACACTAGTATAATATATCTATAAATTAGGATAAAGTGATCAGAAGAATATAAACTTAAAAGTAGTTACTCCCAGGGAGGGAAACAAGCATATATTATACATACTTCTGTAAGGTTGAACAAGCATTGTTATTTTCATAAATTTTAAAACCACTTAAAATTGTTTTTAAAAGTATATATTTTTTAAAGTTTATTTATTTACTTATTTATTTAGTGGGAGAGAGAGAGTGAGCACATGCTCATGTGAGCAGAAATGGAACAGAGAAGCAGAGAGGGAGAGAGAAAATCCCAAGCAGCCTCCATGCTCAACTCAGAGCTTGATCCCATGAACCTGTGAGTTCACAGCTGGAACTGAAATCAAGAGACCAACGCTTAACTGACTGAGCCACCCAGGCACCCATATTTATTTATTTTGAGAGATGGAGGGGGAGGGGCAAGGGGGGAATCCCAAGCAAGCTCCGAGCTGTCAGTGCAGAGCCCAACAGGGGCTCCACCTCAGGAACCATGAGTTCATAACCTGAGCCGAAATCAAGAGTCAGACTCCCAGGGCACCTGGGTGGCTCAGCCAGTTAAGCGACCGACTTCTACTCAGGTCATGATCTCATGATTTGTAAGTTCGAGCCCCATGTCAGGCTCTGTGCTGATAGCTCAGAGCCTGGAGCCTGCTTTAGATTCTGTGTCTCCCTCTCTCTGCCTCTCCCCCATTCACACTCTGTCTCTCTCTCAAAATCAAAATTAAAATAAATAAATAAATAAATAAATAAATAAATAAATAAAAGAGAGTCAGATTCCCAACCAACTGAGCTACCCAGGTACTCCTAAAAAGTAGTATTAAACTGAAAAATCCCACAGGTGATTTTGAGGAGTGCCCTAGGTTAAGATAGGTTAAGAGTGAAAGATTATTGCCTTAAAATTTGTGACAGTGATATATAGTTAAAGAAAAGCAAACTGCTACCCTGTGGGCCAATAATACCAAAAGCTAACATTGATAAGAACCTACTGTATGCAGAGCATTGGTCTGGAATCCTTTCCATTTATTAATGCATTTCATTCCTTCCACAACCCCATGAGGTAGGTACTTGTGGTAGGCAGCCTGTAATATGGCAGTCAGGGACCCTCATCCCATGGTGTTCACACCCCTGTGTACTCTCTTCCCACACTAAATAGTACTGACCTGTGTAACCAATAGGATAATGTGCAAATGATAGTATGTGACTTCCAGGACCAGGTCATAAAAGATACTAGTGCTTCTGCCTTTCACTCTCTTGAATCACTGGCTCTGGGCGAAGACAGCTGCCATGTCGTAAGGATGCTCAAGCTAGCTGCCCTGGGGAGAGGCCCGAAGGATCATGAATGGCATTTAGCTTCATGCCTCTTTATCCTTCTTTAATCTCCTTTTCCTTGAATTTTAATTTGTCTCATCTTTTTTTTTTTTTTTTTCTTGTAAGACATTGGCATTGCTGAAACACCCTGGCCAGTTGCCTCTCAGGAGCATCCCACAATTTGCATTTGCCTCTTTCTTCCTGAATAGCTCCAGTTAACAGGTGAGGTTGTGTCAGAGGAAGAGGTTCATCCCACCGGTGTGGTTGACCTGATCTCTTCTTTAATCAGGTGCTTACAAGTTTCTCTAATGCACATATATTGTTTGTTTCTTGCTGATGATCACAAATCACTCTGGTATTTGACTTTTTTTTTTTAATTGCAAAGATGTGATTGACCCAAATCTTGACCCTGAGAAAGGACCCTAAAGAAAAATTATAAATGTTAACAAAAGGAATATAATTTACAGATATAACTATAAGCAGAAAGAGTTGGGGGGGGGGTCCCCAGAAAAAGAAAGATGAGATATAACTTTTGTGGCACAGCAGAAGTCATTTTAAACCCCCAGCTATCTTCTGTGATCTACAGTTCACCAGCACTACTTGCCCTGGCAACACTTCTTACAGAACTCTTCCTAAGAGGTGTAAGAACTAAGAAATACAAAAACCTCAGTAGTTAAAGATCTTAAGGGAACAAAAGGGAATGCAAAACCCAATGGTCTCTACCAAGCCAGAAAATAGCCTAAACATATCAGACACAGTAAATCAATTGTAACACTCCCAGCACTGTTCAAAAATAAAGATTGACCTACTGCAGGATTGAAACTGTGCCCCACAGGATTAATGAGGTTAAAACTGTCACCAGCAAGTCCCCTACTCATCCCCCTTCTTGACAGAAACATTAACCTTATCTTTTTAATTTTTTAACCTTATTTTTGAGAGAGAGAGAGAGAAACAGAGCGTGAGCAGGGGAGAAGACAGAGAGGGAGACACAGAATCAGAAGAGCTATCAGCACAAAGCCAGATGCAGGGCTCAAACCCATGAACCACGAGATAATGACCTGAGCTGAAGTCTGATGCTTAACTGACTGAGCCACCCAGGCAACCCAACCTTGTCTTTTAGAGGCAAACAAGAGCTCCCGCCAGCCTAGACCAGTTTGAGCTCAAACACCGACTCACACCTGCTGACAGCGAGCTCTATCTCATTCTAATGTTAAAATCTCCATCCAAGGGGCACCTGGATGGCTTCCTTGGTTGAGCATCTGACTCCTGATTTCAGTTCAGGTCATGATCTCAGGTTCATGAGTTCCAGCCCCATATCAGGCTCTATGATGACAGCACAGAGCCTGCTTGAGATGCTCTGTCTGCCCCTCCCCTGCTGACGTGTTCTCTCTCTCTCTCTCTTTCAAAATAAATAAATAAACATGAAAAAAAAATTAAATCCCCACCCACGGAGGAACGCAGGTTTATTAACACAACATGGGATACATGCATAGGCATGTTTTCAAAGTATGCCTGGGCAACCTTACGCCCAACTTTACATGCAGTGACAAGATTCCCTTTTCTGAATATTCATTCTAACCCTAAAGAACAGCAACCCACTCACCTCCACTTGAAGAGTTACCACTTTGCAAGTTATTCCTCCTGATCTCCTTATTTGCTACAAATAAAGTTTCCCTTGTGACACAACTCCGCCTAGAGTGGTCTCTGCCTGTAACTCACCAAAGAGCAAACGTGTCACCAGCTAGACCCCAGGACCTGACCTTTACCGCCCCTGCATGTACTCACTAGCCTTTGTCTTACGTTTTTCCTTAAGCGCTTTTTTCCGGCTTTCCTCTTAACTCTGGCAAACGAAACCCAAAACTACCTCAGGGGTGGGATGGCGACTGCCCTGACCACACCCACAAGCCAGACCATTTGGCCCTGCGCAGATGGACTGTGGAGTGACCCCTAGAACGACCCAAAATAACCTTTACCTCATTATACTGCTAAAATCCCCTCCCCAGGAGGAGCACTAGCCTCATTTGCATAACACACAACGTTGTCTAGGCACGTTTCCTTATGGCGCATGCGCAATTTTATGCCCGCCTCTCGTCCAATGACAGAGATCTCCTATCTAAATATTCATCCTAATCCTAAAGATAACCGTTCACCCTCTCTTGGGGAGTCAGGGCTTTGGAAGCCATTACCGTGACCTCACTTACTTGCTGCAAATAAAGTTTTCCTTGTGCCACAACCCACCTGGTGAAGTTTCTGTGACTGGTGGAGATTCGCACTCACGTTGGTTTGGTTACATACCTGGAATGTTTGCAAGTCAAAGTGGTCCAAACTTGGCGCTTTAAAATTCCCAAATGCGAGAACTTAAGAAAACAGTTCCATCTGCAATTGCCCCTAAAAGAATAAAATGCCGAGGAATAAACTTAACCAAGGAAGTAAAATTTCCAAACCTAGCATCTCAACAAAGCCAACATCCATCATCAATCAGTGTCAGTGGGACAATCTGACATCATATGCCTCCTGGTGTGGTGACTGAAATGTACAAAACAGTAACATTTCTCGAATAAACTTTGGGAGCAAACCCAGGGTTACCAGTCTTTTTTTACACATGACCAACACCGGGCAAAATTATATAAAAAGAAGAGAAAACGAGGGGCACCTGGGTCGGTCAGTCGGTTAAGGGGCACCTGGGTCGGTCAGTCCGTTAAGCGTCGGACTTCAACTCAGGTCGTGATCTCACGGTTTGTGGGTTTGAGCTCCCCGTGGTGCTCTCTGTGCCGAGGGCTCAGCGCCTGGAGCCTGCTTCAGATTCTCTGTCTCCCTCTCTCTCTGCCCCTCCCCAACTCACACTCTGTCTCTCAAAAATGAATAAACATTAAAAACAATTAAAAGAAGAAAAAAGGGGCGCCTGGGTGGCTCAGTCAGTTGAGTGTCCGCGTTCGGCTCAGGTCATGATCTCACAGTTTGTGAGTTCAAGCCCCGCGTGGGTCTCTGCACTGACAGCTCCGAACCTGGAGCCTGCTTCTGATTCTGTGTCTCCCTCTCTCTCTGCCCCTCCCCCACGTTTGCTCTGTCTCTCTCTGTCTCTGTCTCTCAAAAATAAATGTAAAAAAAAATTTTTAATAAAAAATAAATTTAAAAAAGAAGAAAAAACAACATTAGCATTTAGTAATATAAACCTTTAATAAAAAATGTTTAGTGCATTTAACAAACATTTATATAGCAATTATTCTGGACCAGGCACTGTTCTAAGTGCCTTAGAGAACTGATCTCCTTATGTCATTCTGATGTGGAGAACAAAGGCAAAAGAAACGTAGATAAATTTCCTTATAACCTGCAGCCCCTTGACAAATACTGGAGATAGGCAGAATATGACATTCCTCCAGCAACTTCTGTCTTAAAGTCAGTGCTTTGCTAGAGGGGAAAACAATGTTAGCTAGGCCTCCAGGATCCTGTAAATCTTCTTTAACATAAGAGAATCCTTTTTGAAGCTTCCGTTGCCTTTACCTCCCTCAACTCCAAAGTATATAACCAGTCACTCCTCACAACCTCAGTGCAGCTCTTTCTGCCCACAGGTCCTGTCCCTGTGCTTTATTTAATAAAGCCACCTTTTTGCACCAAAAACATCTAAGAATTCTTTCTTGGCCTTTGGCTCTCAGACTCTACTTTAAGCCACATCAATTCCAACAATCTTAAGAGCTCGGCTGGGACTAGGGTTGGGGGAAGAAGAAGAGGGTGGAGGAGGGAGATACTCTCAGGTGCTAACCCTGCACTTGCAAAACGCTGGGTGTCTCTATAAATGTTGCCCCCAGGACCCCTGCCTGCCTTACAGCCCTGTGTTGGTGGTAGATGATGTTGATGGGGTTTTGAGGTGGTGGGGGTCCGGAGCTGCCCAAGAAAGAATTCTTGAGACGTCTTTGGTGCAAAAAAGGTAATTTTATTGGAGCAAAAAAAAAAAAAGGTGATTTTATTAAAACACGGGGACAGGACCCGTGGGCAGAAGAGCTTCCCGGGGGGTTGTGGAGAATGACTGGTTATATACTATGGAGTTGAGGAGATAAAAGCAGAAGGGAGGCCTCCAGAAGGACTTTCGTATGCTAAAGAGGACTCCTAAGATACTTGAGGCCTTGCTATTGTCAAGCTAAGGTGGTTTTCCCTCTAGTAAGGCATTACCATTAGGACAGTAGGGGGTTCTGGAGGAATGTTATACTTTGTATTTGCCTCAAGTATTTGTCAATGGGCTGCAGGTTATAAAGAAATTTCATTTTACCAGCCATTTCCTTCTTGTCTTTGTTTCCCACATCACTATGGAGGGGAGGGTGATGTTGGGGCTCCAGGAAACTGAGTCTATAGGTTCCTGGAGATTAGGCTATTGATAAGATTGCCGTTTTCTTGTAATTTACCAAGACATACGTAAACTGATGGAGACCCCTGTCCTGCATGACTGTGATCTGAGTTAACCATTTGTTTCCTTTCCTTTCCTTGGTTCTTGGGTAGCCATGAGTGCCTAAGGAATGTCACACACTTCCCACCTGGGGGAGGGGTGTTTGCGGGGTGTCAGCTTGCCTTATGCTCCCTCATCACTGCCATTAGAATCCTTTGATGAGAAATCAGGAGCACAGAGAGGCTTAGCAACTGGCCTCAGACCACACAGCTATTGAGTGGCAGAGCCCCCTGTGGAACCCAGGCTGTCTGGCTCCACAGCCCATGCTCTCAGCCACCTCTCTCTGCAAATGGACATTTTCACATGAAAAAGGATAACAACAGAATAAAACAGTCCTTCTGAGAAAGAAGGCTTTGCAACCTGACCCACTCAGAGGCACAGGTGAACCTAGGCGTTTACAATAAAAATTTAATGTGGCAATTGTCCTGTGCCCCACAGCTTGGAGGTGTGTGCAAAACAAGCTGAGGGGACAATTTTTTCTCCCCTGTCACCCAAGTGGACACGGTCGGCTCTAACAGCTGTGTTTTAGGCTTGTGAGCAGACTATGGGAATACTCTCGGCTTTTGTTGGGATTCAGCTCTTGAAGGGAGGGGATTAAAACTGAATCCTCCTGGGGGGAGGGGGATGGTCTGTGCTTTGTGGGAAGGCAAGGGAGTGGTTTAAGGCTGCAGTCCAAGTGGGGACTGAGAGTCAGGAAGGAAGCGATTTCCAGATGGGCCCTTGGTCCATCTCTGAGCGCCCTGGGAAGGGACAGGCCAGTGTGGAAGTGCATGGAGGCCTGACTGTAAACACTTAGGTCTTTAAAATAGCAGCTGAGCTCTCTCCAGCAGGGAGGGGTCCTTTGCTAAGAGCCCTTTCTTTGCTGACAGCCAAGAGCCTGGAAAACTCAAAACGGGCTGAGCCTCTCCTGACCTCAGAGGTGTTTGACCATTTCTGAATGACCTTGCAATTTGCCTTAAGATTAGTTTTCATGACTCCAAATAAAGAAGATTTGTATTTAAACATCCTGGGACAATTCATACCAGGAAGAGAGAGTCCCCCCTCCCACACCCCATTATTTTTCCCATTTTCACAGAAAATTTCATCAGGAGCTGACTCAGAGTTTGGATCCCCTTTTATAATCCTAAATGAACAAACCCAATTTATGCAATCAGCTGGAATTGTTGAGCGCCTCCTGTGTGCTAGACAATTGAGACAAGGGGAATCTGTCAGTGACCACTGACACCAGGATCCCTGCCCTTGTGGGACTTTCATTTTAGTGAGGGAGACACACAATACACATAAAACAGTCAAATGTGTATGTGTATTTGTTATGTTCGTGTTTTGAGAGAGAGAGAGAGTGTGAGCAGGGGAGGGGCAGAGAGAGAGAGACAGAACCTAAGGCAGGTTCCAGGTTCCGAGCTGTCAGCACAGAGCCCAACGCGAACTCACAACTGTGAGGTCATGACTTGAGCCGAAGTGGAACCCTTAACCCACTGAGCCACCCACGTGCCCCCAGTCAAATGTATATTTCGTTAGAATGTGATGACTGCCAGGAAAAAAAATCATACAGAGTAGCAATGAGGGAGCATGGGGCAAGCTGAGGGCAAAGTACAGGCTAGCAGCAACCCCCCTCCTCCAAGGTGAGGTATGTGTGATATTCCCGACACTCTTGGCTGCCCAAGGACAAGGGAAAGGAAAGAAAGCATTGGTTGCCTGATAGAGATCAGAGTCATACAGGAGTCTCCTTCAGACAACTCAGTAAACTGCAAGAAAAAAGGCAAGCTTGGGGCGCCTGGGTGGCTCAGTCGGTTAAGCGTCCGACTTCGGCTCAGGTCACGATCTCGCGGTCCATGAGTTCGAGCCCTGTGTCGGGCTCTGGGCTGATGGCTCAGAGCCTGGAGCCTGCTTCTGATTCTGTGTCTCCCACTCTCTCTGACCCTCCCCCGTTCATGCTCTGTCTCTCTCTGTCTCAAAATAAATAAACTTAAAAAAAAAAAATTTTTTTTTAATAATAAAAAAAAAAAGAAAAAAGGCAAGCTTATCTATAGCCTAATCTCCAGAAACCTATAGACCCCATGTCCTGGAGCCCTAATATCACCTTCATCAAGATGTAAGGGGGTTTAAGTGCTTGCCACGGTGACGTGGGAAACAAAGGCAAATGAAAAATTAAATTCCCTTACTGCCTTACTCTGCCATCTTTTTTTACCCCACTTACTCCACCATCACCCCAAAACCCCATGAGTAGGTTACAGTGTTATAGACAGTTTGTGGAATTTATGTGGTTTGAAGTGTTGGGGTTCAGAGCCTATGGCTAAGAAAGAATTCTTGAGACATCTTTGGTGCAAAAAGGTGGTTTTATTAAAGCACAGGGACAGGACCCATGAGCAGGAAAAGCTGCACTGGGGTTGTGAGGAGCGACTGATTATATACTTGGGAGTTGGGGGAGGTAAAGGCAACGGGAAGTTTCCAAAAGGACTTTTAGGGCACTTGGGCAGCTCTGTCGGTTAAGCATCTGACTCTTCACTTCGGCTCAGGCCACGATCTCACGGTTCATGGGATTGAGCCGCACATCGGGCTCTGTGGTGACAGAACAGAGCCTGCTTGGGATCCTCCCTCTCCTTCTCTCTCTGCCACTCCCCTGCTCTCTCTCTCTCTCTCTCTCTCAAAATAAATAATCTTTAAAAAAAATTTTAAAAATTAAAAAAGAAGGACTTTCATATGCTAAAGAAGACTCACAGGATCCTGGAGTTCTTGCTATTGTCAAGTTAAGGTTGTTTTTCCCTCTAGTGAGGCATTAACTTTAAGTCAGGAGTTCCTGGAGGAGAAATGTCATACTCTGCCAGCCTGAAGTATCTCTGAACTGGCTGCAGGTTATAAGGAAATTAAATATTACCTATATTTCTTTCTACCTTTGTTTCCCACCTCACCAGGAAAACCTACACGAAGAACATGGGTGATGAGGCCAAGAACTTATTCTTGATTGAAGTCAAGGGTCAGAGGGGTAAGGATAGGGGAACAGAGGGGGCAGTATTAAACACGTGGTCTGGAGGAAGACTGGTGAACAAGGGGCATGTGAATCTACTTAAATGAAGGAGAAGCAAGGGAGGGAGCCTCTTGGCTCTCTACAGGTGTTCCCTGAACATGGTATAACCCTACCTGCACAAATAATGTGGGAAACCAAACAATATACTGACCCAAGCCTAAGAGGAAAAAAGGATAAAACCAAAGTATTTGTAAGAGGATAATAGTCATGAAACAGTGGATGTCTTCTAGAAGAAACATCTCAAAGGCTTCAGCTACAACAGCAGAGTGATACAGGGGTGTAGTAGTGATGACCCAACTACCCTGAGCAGCTTTGATTTTCTGAAATAGCGAATAACTCTTGACAGAATTAGAAGCTAGGAGATATGCACTCTCCTCAATGTATACAATGGCTGTGTTCCTGAGAAACTCAGTACAGGTTCAAATCATACAAAAACACTGGGTATTTATTTGTCAGATGGGGTTTGGTTTTGGCTCTGATCATTAGAATGGGTTTTCATCTGCTTGCGTGTCTGCTTGGATCTTGGGCACTTTGTGTCCCAGGAAACAGGATGTTTATTGTGTGGGATGGAACCCATAGCTCATTGCTAGGGAGTAACCTGGCTTTCACTTTTGAATTAAGTCAGTAGCATCCCCTGTCCATGGTAACTGCTAAGCTGCCTCCCTTCATTCCCAAAGTGCCCCCTGGCAGGGTATCACTTTAGGTTAAGAACCACTCCTCTAATCTGTTGATTTTGCAAATGTGAAATCCGGGGACTCTATGGGTAAAATTGTTTATGAACACACAGCCAAACTAGCAGGCATACATTATTACCTGTTGTAGCAATGATAAAAGTTACATGTTCAGCATCTTTGTGTTTTTCTATTAAGAGCGTGACTCAGGGGCATCTGGGTGGCTCAGTCGGTTAAGCATCCGATTCAGCCCAGGTTATGATCTCGCGGTTCGTGAGTTTGAGCCTCACATTGGGCTCTGTGCTGACAACTCAGAGCCTGGACCCTGCTTCGGATTCTGTGTCTTCCTCTCTCTCTGCCCTCCCCCACTCACTCTCTGTCTCTCTCTCCTCCAAAAAAAAAGAAAAAAAAAAAAGTTTGACCCAAGAGGGAAGCACAGAGATAAAGAATAGGTGTCCTGTAATATGTTTAAAAATAATAACTTTCATTTATCGATTATGAGTGCAATTTTGTAGAGAAGCTGGTGAATACAGAAAGGCAGTAAGAAAAAAAAAAGATGTCTACCGTCATCACCTAGAAAAACTGCTAAAATCTTGGTATGACTGTTTCTGTCTCCTTCTGAAGCCCAGTAGCATCTTGCCCACTACCCTTCTGACAAATTCCCGTTATCCCTTAAGAGAATCACACTGGGTTATCACTGCAGCCAAATAAAAACAAATCAGCCTACACCAAGTTAAAAAGTGAGTTAAAAAACCAACCAAATGAGTAAAAAAGGCAAACAAACCAACAACAAACTCAAATTATCCACAAAAATTTAAAGTTGCAAAAACAGGGGCGCTTGGGTGACTCAGTCGGTTAAGCGTCTGTCTGACTCTGCACTTCGACTCGGGTCGTGATCTCACTTCATGAGATGGAGCCCCGTTAACAGGCTCTACACTGACAGTGCAGAGCCCGCTTGGTCTCTCTCTCCCTCTCTCCCTGCCCCTCCCCTGCGTGCTTTCTCAAAATAGATTTTGAAAAATGCAAAGTAGCAAAGACCTTGGCTAATTCTTTTTTCGTAAATTAACTGAAACAATATGCTTTATTTGCATGCATCTATTGGTGTGTAAAATTCTCTCTCCTTTGTCCAATTTTGCAAACCTATAGTTATAAGTCTATAGCACAGCCAAGCTACTGTATAAACATGTATTTAGAGATTTACAGTTTACAGAGCATTTCTGTTGTAGGCAACGTGTGGAATGACAATTGGTGGGGGCAGGAGGATGAAGTTTCCAAGGCAGTCAATGCACAGGGAATCCTGTTTGTACCAGGACAACCTACATGAAGAACTTGGGTGATACGGCCAGAAATTTACTCTTGATTTAAGTCAAGTACATCAGTTTCAGTGTAAGTATATCAGACGCTCCCTCCCAGGACTCAGGAATTATGACTCAGATCTCTACTCAGTCCCTCACAGAGGTTATATAAACTTGGAGCTGAGACACCACCATCTTTTGCCATGGGAAGAGAGAAATGGACAAAATCAGGGGCAAGTGTGATATGCAGGTTCCAAGCATAAAGAAACAGCAAACATGAATTCCACAGGCAAGAACATGCTAGATGCATCCAAGGAGCAGAAAAGAGGCCAGCCACAGTGGCGATGGTAGGAGATGGGGTTGGAAGCATCCTGCAAAAGCCTGGTCCATACACAATAAGCAGGGTGCATATGTATTCTAAGTGGCAAGAGGAAACCATTGGAGGAGGGTTGTTTAAGCAGGAAAATGCCAAGATCCAACTTTCTTTTTGGAAATTGGCTTTGACTGCTGCGTAGACAACGTTTGGATAAGTCAGGGAGACAGTCAGGAGGCAGTCCCTGCCTTGGGGGAGGCAGTGGTGCTCTGGGTGGTGACCCAGAGGAAGATGGTGGGAAGGAGGAAACAGGAGTGATTCCACTGTGCCTCTCTCTTAAGGAAAACATGGCTCTTTTCTCTATAAATGGGGTTTAGAGACTCCCATTGTCTTAGTATTGATGAAAGTTAAGTGAGGTAATGTATGACAAAAGGTTGATACAAAGTAATTTTTCAATAAGCAGTAATTATTATTATCATTATTCCCCTAATAATAAAAGAGAATCCTCACCAAGCCTCCTACATTGTCTTGTAGAAAATAGACAAAACAAAGCGCTAAACTGAGAAAGAAGATGGGGTGCTGTGGCAAGACGTGTGCCTCCCCTTGAAAATGAAAGCAATGTTGTGTTCTGTTTTCTGCCCTACTTGCCATCCTTCTGTCTGAATTTGTCCAGCTGACAGCCTTCTTCCTCTTCTACTTCAAACAGGAGATTTCTGTGACTTTTTCCTGAAGAACTACCCTATTTCTATTCCTGTAAAATTAGTCCTTGGACACATGGGTGGCTCATTCTGTTAACTGACTGACTCTTGATTTCGACTCAGGTTATGATCTCACTGCAGGGCTCTGCACTGTCAGCATGGAGCCTGCTTGGGATTCTCTCTCTCTCTCTCTCTCTCTCTCTCTCTCTCTCTCTCTCTCCCTCTCTTTCTGCATCTCCCTGCTCTCTCTCTCTCAAAATAAATAAAATTTTAAAAAAATTAGTTCTCTCCTGGGAGAAAGGAGTCTTCTTCAGCAAGCTGGGCTCATTCCCTTGCTTTGGAGAGGATCTCAGGCCCTGCCTAGTCCAGGATGCAAACCCAAGCCAGGGCTAGGTGCCAGGTGAGACCAGCAGGAAGGAGCTTTGCACCTGGAGTTCTGAGCCTCTTCTCCAAGGTCATCACGCACCTCTACCCCATTGGGTTCCAGCCACGCCCTTCCAGGCCAGGACAGGGGACTGGGAGGTAACTAACCTCCAGTGAGGAAGGGAAGAGGGAGGCACTATGTCATGATAGAAATTGCCACCATTTGTCAATATTTCTCTGCCTCAGACTTTTACTTTTTAAAAATACAAACGTGCATATAGGTAATATGTCTATGCAGTACAAAAAAAGAACACTTGCTAAATACCCCCACCCTACAACCTTGTTTGGAGATAAACTATCCATTTATAAACATATACTTTCTTTTTTTAAAATAATGTTTATTTATTTTGAGAGAGAGAGAGCAAGCAGGAGAGGTTCTTGCTAAATACCCCCACCCTACAACCTTGTTTGGAGATAAACTATCCATTTACAAACATATACTTTCTTTTTTTAAAATAATGTTTATTTATTTTGAGAGAGAGAGAGAGAGAGAGAGCAAGCAAGCAGGAGAGGGGTAGAGAGAGAGGGAGACAGAGAATCCCAAGCAGGTTCCAACAGGCTCTGTCAGCACAGAGCCTGACTCAGTGCTTGAACTCACAAACCGTGAGATCATGACCTGAGTTGAAACCAAGAGTCGGTCACTTAATGGACTGAGCCACTCAGGCGGTGCAAGCATGTACTTTCTTTTTTTTTTTTTTTTTTTTTTTTTTAATTTTTTTAACGTTTATTTATTTTTGAGACAGAGAGAGACAGAGCATGAACAGGGGAGGGGCAGAGAGAGAGGGAGACACAGAATCTGAAACAGGCTCCAGGCTCTGAGCGGTCAGCCCAGAGCCCGACGCGGGGCTCGAACTGACAGACCGTGAGATCATGACCTGAGCCGAAGTCGGACGCTTAACCGACCGAGCCACCCAGGCGCCCCAAGCATGTACTTTCTTTACCTAAATGGTAGCTTATCTAATACACTTCTTTTGTTCTTTGCTTTTGTCACTTAATTATATACTTCTACATGCAGAACTTTCTATATGTGTACATGTAGAGTTCTATAATAGCTGGACACTTGTATCAAAATGTATTTAACCGGCCTCCTACATATGGAGATTTAGGCTACTTCTGGTCTTTTGTTGTTATAAACAACACTGCAAAGAATATCCTTGCACAAATGTCACTGTGTTGCAGAACTTTACATTTTTATATAGTTGGATTTATGCTTCTTTGGCTTCTGGGTTTCGGTCAAGCTCAATAAGGCCTATCCCCTTGATGATACTTTAAAAAAAAAAACCTTTCTCTAAAAAAATTTTTTTGAGTACTTCCATGGTTTTACTTTCTCACTTATCTTTGTTTGGATTTTCTTTTGTGGAGGTGTGATATTCGCATCCAGATTAGGATTCCTCCCCCATCAGCAGATGCTCTCCCAGGCATTTCAGACAAGAGTATTGTCACTACAGCTCAGGACCTACTAATATATCTTCATTTTACATGTGAAAAACAGAGGCCCAGAGAGGTGGAGGCATGTGGCCCAGCTCACTCAGGGAATAATTGGAAACTGGGCTCCAACGGGAAACCCAGAGACCCCACCCTTAACTACAATAAAAATAGCCTTTATTTTGAGCCAAGCAATTACTTAAAAAAAATAAATACATTTTCTATTTTGGAACAGTTTTAAAGTAACAGAAAATAGTCCAGAGAGTACAGAGTTTCCATACAGAGAACAGTAGGGAGAGAATAGTACAAAGAGTTTCTCTACCCCGCCCCCCCCCCCCAACTCCTTTGAATGATACGTTTCTCACAGTAGATGAACCAATACTGACACATTGTTATTATCTAAAGTCCATACTTTATTCAGATTTGCTTAGATGCTTCTCCCCACCCCCTCCGGTTCCACATCCTGTATCCTCCTCATCCCACTACACTTGAACTTGGTAGTCATGTCTCTTTAGGTTCCTCTTAGCTGTTGACAGTTTCTCAGACTCCCCCTGTTTTGGATGAACTTGACAAGTGGGGGAGTACTTATCAGGTATCCTGTAAAACGTCCCACGTTTGCAGTTTGTCTGTTTTTATTTCTTTTAATTAAAAAAATTTTTAATGTGTATTTTGAGAGAGAGCACATGCGTGAGCAGAAGGGCAGAGAGAGGGAGACAAGAGGATGGAATCAGCTCCACGCTGAAAGCACAGAGCCTGATGAAGGGTTCAAACTCATGAAACCTTGAGATATGACCTGGGCTGGAGTTGGTCTCTTAACTGACTGAGCCACCCAGGCACTTCTGTTCTTTGTTTCTTTTTTTTTAGAGAGAGAGAATGAGGGAGAGGGGCATAGGGAGAGAATCTTAAGCAGGCTCCACCACACTCAGCTTGAGGCCCCATGTGGGGGCTCAATCCCAAGACTCTGGGATCATGGCCTGATCCAAAAAATCAAGAGTCTGAAGCTCCCAGGCACTGCTGTCTGATGTTTTCTTATGATTGATTAGGCTATAGTTACAGGTTTTGGGGAGAAAGACCCCACAGTTAGCGTGATTCTCATCACATCATACCAAGAGTGTATGCCATCAATGTAAACTTATCACCGTGGCGGGTTGATTTTGAATATCTGTCTGAGAAAGTGTTTCCCAAGTATTATCCAGGTTAAGTTACTTGCCCTCCCACCCATAATGCACTCTTTAGAAGGAAATCACAGTGTGTAGGCCACATTTAGGGTGGAGAATCAGGCTCCACCTCCTTGAAGTATCTAAATTATTTGGAATTCTGCACAGGAGTTTTATCTACACTTCCTCATTTATTTCACTTGGCAATTACTTATATACAAATGCATATAGAATTACATTTAGTTAATCGTTCTACATTTATTTACATTTGGCAATTACTTTTAATTGCGTTTTAAACCGTACATGGATAGATGTAGAGCGAAGAAACATGGATATGCCGCGAAATTTGTAACACACACTCATATGGTGAGATCCTCCCTTGCACCTTACTCAGCCAGCTCCCCAATCGCATTTACAAACGGTACAGGTATCTTTTCTCCCCCCTTTTTGTACCCAAATGGTAACTTACTAGATACACTTGTTCAGAGTCTCGGTTATTTTTATTAATCAACCTTTTTAAGTTTAGTAAGACGTCGGGAAGCCTCCCCTTATCTCGGCCGCTGGGTGGAGCCTTCCGGGGCCGGGGGCGCCGCAGCCGCGTCTCAGATCCCGGCTCCCGCAGCGGGCGACCGGCACTTCCACCGGCTCCCGGGCCCCCGAGGGGTCGGGCGGACGGCGCACGTGCAGAGGGCCTCCTCCGCGCCCCGCCCCCCGCCCCGGCCTCTGTGACGTCCGCGCCGGAACCTGGGATTTCGGCTCCGGGAGCTGGCGGCGGCGGCGGCGGCGGCCAGAGCGGGTCCCCGACGGCCTCTCCGGGGCGCAGGGCGCAGCCATGAGCGAGTCCAGTGCCAGTGCGCTCCCGCCAGGCAGGCCCGGCAGGCAGCCCTTCAGCCACCCAGGTAGGGCGACGGGGACCGCGCTCCGGGCGGCCCGCGGGCGAGCTGCCGGGAGCTGGGCGGGGGCCCAGCCCCTCGCCACCTGCCCGCGCCGGGTGCTCCTGGCTTTGGGGGAAAGCGGATCTCCCATACTCCTGGTCTCCTTCCTGCAGGCAATACTCATTCAATTCAGAGGCCGCATGCCCTCCCCAAAGGAGCACCGGAATGGGAGCCCTGACCGTGTGGTGCCTTCCCGTCACTGCTCTAGGGATCCCTAATCTGTTAACTGAAAAGAGTGTGAGCGCCTCGCCAGCCCTAACATTGTGGTACGAGATGTCTGCCTCCCGTAACATTTCAGGCTTTACAGTTAGACAGACTTGGAGCTGAATTCTGCTTTGGCTGTTTATTGCTGTGTGATGTTTGGTAGATGGCTTGCCTTCTCTGAGCCTCAGATTCTTCAGCAGTAAAATGGGACTAGGATGTTGGTGGGATTAGTTGAGAGAAAAATATGTGAAGTGCCAGGCACAGTGCCTGGTACACAGAAAGGCATAATAAATGGTAGCCAGCCAAGTGTTATAGTCTTTTTCCTTTAAAAAAACAAAGTTTATTAATTAATTAATTTATTTATTTAGTGCATGAGCAGAGGAGGGGCAGAGAGAGAGAGAGAGAGAGAGAGAGAGATTCCTAAGCCGTCTCTACACTCAGTGCAGAGCCCCACACAGGGCTTGTTCCCACAACCATGAGATCATGACCTGAGTCAGACGCTTAACTGACTTAGGCACCCCTCTTTTTCATTTTTTATCAAGTAAAACTTACAGTGAAGTGTAAGCATAGTGAGTTTTTACATAAATATGTACAACTGCTACCCATTCAAGATAAAAAGTTGCCAGCACCCGGGAGGGCTTCCCAGCAGTGTTTGCATCTTACATGTGCCCTGAAACTGCTGTGAGTTTTACAAGCAGCGTTTCCTCTATTTCAATTTGAGAATAGAAGTTTTGTCACAAGAATTTACAGTAAGTAAACCGTGAGTGTGGATTGGGGCATTGGGCCCTTCTGATTGGATTGTTCTCTACATCTTGAAGAAGAGGAAGGAAGGTATCTAGAGAGACCCAAACCGTGGAAACTTGCTCAGGAATCAGAAAACAGAAGTCAGATTCATTTGGATGCTAATTATTTTTTAGCTCATTGTTAATAGTGTTGGCACCAGTTCAACTTCAGGCATTCAATCGGAGCCATTCAAGTGTTTTTCTAGTTGGTTTCCATTTACCTTGCTCTTAGTTTGGCACAATCCATCACATTTAAGATGCCAGCCGTGGTTTCCCAGACAAAGGGCATGAGATTCATCTATTTTCGATCTCTGCTGGGTGTTTAAGGAGACTTTGTAAGCCTCTTTTTATGGCTTCTCTGACTGAAAGGTCTTCCCTGTCCTTAGGACAAATGATGTTTTATCACCTTGTATCCACCAGCCTGACTGGGAGGCTCAGAAGGGATTGTGTTTGTAACTCTGTTGTACTTTGTAAATGGTGGCCTGTTCTATGGGCATCACGAAAGCACAGTTGGAGTGGCAGGAGTCAAAGGACATCTGGTTTACAGATTGGGGAATATGCATCTTTCTAAATGATGAAAATTCCTCCAATATATTGTTGCTGCCTCGGGGCCTTTGCACCAGCTGTTCTCTTTGCCTGAACTACATTTCTCTTTGATCTTCCTATGGTAGCCTCTTCCTCCTCTTGTCAGATCTCTGCTCAGATGTCACCTCAGAGAGGCAGATCTCTGGAGACTTTCTCTGAAGAAGTGCTCCCATCTCTCTTCCCCTGATTGGTTCCCTTGTTTATTCCTTCAAAGCACTTACCACCTTCTGAAGTCATCTGGTTTGATTGTTTTCTTGTCTATTAGATGTCTCTTCTACAATGTGCGTGCCATGAAAAGCAAGTGCTTTGTCTTTTTCTGCCAACACCCAGAACAGTGTCTGGTACGTAGATGCTAAATATGTGTTCAAAGAATGAATGAATGAATGAATGAATGAATGAAGTGTACCCGAAGCCACACTGACAGCTATAGCGTAGTGGCTGAGAATCTAGACTCTGGATTCCCAGATGTAAATCCTCATTTTCCATGTACTGGTTTTGTCTTCAGGCAAGGCACTGAAGTGTTTGGTGCCTCAGTTTCCTTATGTATTAAATGGAGGTAGTGACAGTACCTACTTCGGGGGTCAGTATAAGGATTAAGAACGTTAATTTACATTAAAAACTTCGTAAGGACTTGTATTAGTTATCTATACTGTTGACAAATTATCCCCAAACCTAGAGGCTTAGAACAGTGATAATCTCTTCTTATCTCACAGTTTCTGCAAGTCAGGAATTTGGGGATGACCTATCTATGTGGTTCTGGCTCAGGGTCTGTTATGAAGTTGCAATCATGGTATCAGCCAGGGATGCAAATCTTAGGAAAGCTTGCCTGTGGCTAGAGGTTCCCTTCCAAAGATGGCTTGCTCAGATGGCGAACCGACACTGGCTGTTGGCTGGAAGCCTCTCCATATGGACCTCCCAGAAGGCTGTTTGAGTGCCCTGTTGACATGGCAGATGGTCCAGGAGAGGGCAAAGAAGTCCTAATGTCTTTGATCATCCGCTCTTGGAGATCACACCTGTTATTTCTGCAGTATCTTATTGGTCACAGGGGGCAGCCCTGTTCCGTGTAGAAAGGACCTATGTAAGGATGTGAATATCGGTATTTGGGGGAGAGGGTCACCGGCAGCCACCTTGGAGACTTTTGTGGCTGTCACAGGACCATGTAAGTATTAACTGTTGTTATTAATGTCTCTGTTTCCTACTAGATGATAAGCCCCAGGAGGGCAAGGGCTGGGCTCACCGTCATGTCCCCATGCTTAGTATAGTGCTTAGTACATAGTACACCTTCAGGAAATACTTGAGTGCACACCTTTCATGATTTGGTACTGTGATGCTTCTAGAGCCTGCAAAGCCCCTACTGTTCCCTCTGCCATGGGTGCCATTCATTACCTTATTCCTTTGTAAGGCATACTCCTCTTCTTTCAGTCTGGTGTCACTTCCTCCTGGAAGCCTTCCCTGACTGCCTCCCCTTTCACAGGCTAGACTCTGTCCCTGCTTCATGCCCACATGGCCCACTGGCCTCATCCTGTCCAAGTATCCATTGGACTGTATTCTCACTTCTCTTGAGTTTTATCAGTTTTTAAACTGTTTACTTATTTTTGAGAGAGAGAGAGAGAGAGAGAGAGAGAGAGAGCATGCAAGTGGGGGAGGGGCAGAAAGAGAGGGAGACAGAGGATCAGAAGCAGGCTCTGGTGCAAAGCCCGATGCAGGGCTCAAACCCATGAGCCATGAGATCATAACCTGAACCAAAGCTGGATGCTTAATCAACTGAGCCACCCAGGTACCCTGAGTTATATCATTTAAAATAGTTTTTTAAAAAATGTTTGTTTATTTATGAGAGAGAGAGGCCGAGCACAAATGGGGGAGGGGCAGAGAGAGAGGGAGACACAGAATCCCAAGCAGGCTCCAGGCTCTGAGCTGTCAGCACAGAGCCCGACCCGGGGCTCAAATTTACGAACTGTGAGATTGTGACCTGAGTCGAAGTCGGATGCTTAACCGACTGAGCCATACAGGTGCCCTGCCAAGTTATATCATTTTTAAGAGCAGGGATTTTGGAATTGAACAGACCCAAGTTCAGACACTGATTTGCCTCGGTTTCCATGACTAGGAAGTGAAGGTTCTGATAGGAGTAAAGGCTGGAGGCCCACCTTCTCCCAGGGTCTATAGACAGGATTGCCACTCTGAGCCAGCCCCTGGCTACCTCTCCTGACCCCTGCTCCTGTCCCACTCATGCCCCCCAGGCCCCAGCCACCCATTGTTCCCTTCCAATGTTCTCCTTCTCAGGTCTGGAGGTCATTGTTCTGTTCTGCCTGATCTCAGCTGAAATGTCACCTCCGAGGAGCAAAGACCCCCCTCTATCTCAAGTGCCCCCAGGAGGCATTTGCCCACTCCATACCCCTCAGTCCCATGACTCCTGGCATGTGCTGTTTGTTGAATGGAATGACTTGGTGTTTCCCCTTTGCCAAACATTTACCATATTCCAGTCAGTAAGCACTTCATACGACATCATCTTCAACCAGAATGCATTCAGTGATTTATTTATTTTTTAAATTTTTATTTATTTATTCTCATTATTATTATTTCAGTGTTTGTTTTTGAGAGAGAGAGAGAGAGAGAGAGAGAGAGAGAGAGAGAGAGAGAGAAGAGGAGAGGGACAGAGAGGAGAGAATCTTAAGCAGGCCCAGGTGCCCCATTCAGTGACTTTTAAGTTGAGGTATAATTCACATAACGAAATCAACTATTTGAAAGGGTCCAATCCAGTGGCATTTAGTACATTCATCACCTCTATTTAGTTGCATTGTCATCACTCCCAAAGGAAGCCCTCTGTCCATTAAGATATCACTCCCTGATTCCCCTTCACCCAGCCCCTGGCTGCCACCAGTCTGCATTCTCAGTGGGTTTTACCTAGTTTAGACATTTCATAGAAATGGGATCATACAGTAGTGTGACCTTTTGTGACTCCCTTCTTTGCTTAGCATAAACAATGTTTTCAAGGCTTATCCACATTATAGCCTGTATCCATTCTTCATTCCTTTTTATGGATGAATATTATTCCATTGTATGGTTATACCAGAGTTTGCTTATTCGTTCATCCGTTAATGCACATCTGGATTGTTTCCAGCTTTCAGCTCTTAGGAAAGATGCTGCTGTGAGCACTTGTGTACAAGTGTTTGATTGAACATCTGTTTTCAGCTCTTTTGGGTAGGTACTTAAGAGTGGAATTGTTGGGTCATGTGGTCATTCTGTGTTTAACCTTTTGAGGATTGGCCAACCTCTGGGACTCTTAACCCTCATGTGGGGGTTTGCTGTGACCATTACCCCTTTGTTTATCGGGGGTACCCAAGTGACTCAAGATGGCCTGATTGTCATTGTGTCATGACCAGGCTTGCAACTTCTGTGATGGCTTCTGAGCCACTCACCCCTCCTCTGTCCTCCTCAAGAGGCACTACTCCGGGGAGGGGCCCTCGAGGGCCCCGATGTTGTGACTATTTGCATTGACCCCATTTTCCAGAGGGTGGGACTTAGTCTGGGCCTTTGGAGCAGGAACGCTTGGAAGGGTAAGGGGTAAAACTACACAGCCCCTTTAGACTCCTTCTGTGATGGGGTGCTGGGACCCATTTTATTATTATTACTCTTATTGTCATTATTATTATTATTATTATTATTATTATTTTGTTTTTAAGATAAAGAGAGTAGTAGTTTGTACCTGGCCCAGATACAAATCCCAACTTGGCCAGTTATATGGTGTGTGACCTTGAGCGAGTCCTGTTACCTCTCTGACGTTCAGTTTTCTTACCCATAAGATGGGGATAATCAGACCCCTATTTGCTAGGGTCTCTGAGAGGATTTAAGGAGATAAGCATGTTGAAGACTTGGGTGTTGAGCACTCAAATGGTAGCTGTTCCTATTATTATTATTATTATTAATTATTAGGGGCTTCTGTAGCCTTAATCTTATACGATTTGCTGATTTCATGTGCTGTGTACTTATACTCTCTGGAGTTACGCTATTAGATAATTAAAGCAATTCTTTGGGTTGTTTCAGCCCAAGAGGTTGTATTAAGCTTGAAGACAAGTAACCATTCATCCTGCAGTGTTTGTTGTCCTTACCTGCTAAGCCCATTCATCAGGGTCACTCGGCACCCTTACTTACACATGTCCCAAGGGTCACTTGGGAGGGTGGTACCCTGAAAGGTACCCTGGGAGGGAGGGATCTTCTGCAGGACTGGACACAGCTGGAGACGGCACGCATCACTTCAGGCCACACTAGTTCTCTGGTGAGCCAGCAGTCTGACTTTGAATTGTTTTTTCCCCTCTGTCTGAAAAGGCTGAGCTCTGCCCAGCAACTCAGGCCAGATGAGGTCCAAAGGCCCTCGGTGGCTTTTTTTGTTTGTTTGTTTTTGTTTTTTTCAGGAAGTGAAGAATTTAGAGGGATAAAAGGGGGAAATGACTTCTCAGTGTTGTAACCATTGTTGCAATCTGGTTGCTTTTTAAAGGAGCTTTGTTTGAGTGTGGGACCACCCAGACCTTCAGTGGGGCTCCCCCCTCCTACCAGCAGGGAGAGGAGGAAGGGAACTGACCCTGAGTCATGACCGTGTACCAGGCGTGGAACCTAGTGCTGAAAGAGGCAGGCCAGGGACATGCTTTTAAGAAGCTTCTAGTCAAGCGGGGGAGACACTCACTGAACAGGTAAAGAGGGAAATAGGGTAGTTACAGCTAAGTGTAATTGCTGAGAAGGAAGTAAACAGGTGATGAGCTAGAGAGGGGAAAGGCCTGCTTAGCTGAGGTGGTCAGAGAGGTCTCTCTGAGCTGTGGACTTGTGGACGGAGGCTGGAGGGTGTAACAGAACAGCCATAGGGAGTGCAGGTGGAAAGAGTGTCCAGAAGGGCATACAGCGAGAGCACAGGGTGGAGATGGCAGTGATGTTGGTGTCTATGGGGAGGCCTCAGGCTGGAACCCGCAGGAGGAGGAGAGGGGAGGAGGTCAGGTGAGCAGGAACCCGTTCCTCATACGGTAGGCCCTGGTCAGCAGTGTGACTTTGGGCTCAAGTGGGTAACTTTCTCGAATTACAGCAATTCCTGAGGTGTTATTTGCCCATTTGACCCCTGAGGAAACTGAGACTCTGGGAAGTTACTTGACAAAGTACTGAAACAGAAGGACATTAATGTTGTGACTGTAGAGCCACATGTAATAAACAGCATGTCTGCGTGTTTATTAGACAAGTGTTTGTTTGATTTGGGATGTGCTAGGCCCCATGTCAATCTCCAGGGATGTAAGAGTGAATCAGACCCGTGGAAGTCTTTGCCCTCAAGGTTCAGACTTCAGCTCAACCTTGGGCAGAGTTCTCTGAGCTTTCCTTACTGCAGAATGAAGGCACATGTAAGAAGGACCCAGGGATGAAGTAATTGTAGGGATGACAGGAGATAGGTATATAAAGGGCTTGGCATAATCATGGTGCATGGTAAATGCTCAGTAAAGGCTAGTTTCTGTTGTTCCTTCCAGGAATGTTGGAAATCTTCTTTGGAGAAATCTTGGCCAAGGAAGGTAAACACTCCACAGAAGGAGTAGCTTGGTCCATAGCGAGATCCCTCACGGCACGTATAAAATCTCCCTGTACATTGAGTTCATTACTAAATGACCGGGTATAAAGCACAATGTGCTGGGCACTGCTCTAAGCCAAGGGTCTGCAAACTACAACCCGCGGGCCAAATCCAGCCTGCCACCTATTTTTATAAATCAAGTTTTATTAGAACACAATCATGCTATTCATTTATGGATTATGGCTGCTTTCCTACAGCAACGGCAGAGTTGAGGAGTTGTGACAGAGACTGGGTGGTAAATAGTAAGTAAATAGTAAGGTTTGCTGACCTCTCTTCTAAGCATATAATAGCCATCCAATCCTCAGGATGGTCATGCCAGGTGGATCCCCATTTTATAGGTGGAAAACTGAGGCATGGAATGGTCAACAAAGTAGCAAGTGGACCTTGTATTTGAATCCGGGCAGTGGGCTTTGGAGGCTGTGCTCTTAACCACTACGTCTGTGGTCCACTCAGGCAGACAGAATCCCAGTGATTGCCCACGTATAGCCCACCGGATGCTCCGCCCACTTGAAAACCAGGACACTTGGGTTCAGGGCCCAGCGTGGCTCTGATTGCCCAGTTAGTCACTCCTCTTGAAGGCTGTTTGCTCATCTGGTCGTAAAGCCTTGCACCCAGCCAGTCCCTAGGTCCCACCCAGGTGCCAGGCGGTGTGACTCATACAGGTCCTCCTAGCCTGGCAGTTGTGAAGTCTGGCAGATGGGGGAGGCTCCCAAGGCCCTGGATCCTCCCTTCTCAGACCAGGCTCTGGCCTCCTAAGAACGAGGCCCCTCTACATTGTCCGGTACATCGCTACTAGCCACGTGGGGCTATGCAAATATAAATTTAATAAAGTTTGCTAAAACTAAAAATTCATTTCCTGACTCTCACCAGCCCCATTTCAATTGGTCAGTAGCCACATGTACTGGGCAGTGCGGACATAGAACATGTCTGTCATTGCAGGACAGTGCATTTTGACATTTGATGCCCTGGGATAGGACATAGCCATGCCAACCTATGCAGCTCATGGACAGAAATAGCCACAGGACTGGCCAGAGAGATCTTGTTAAATCGGAGTCAGAATATGTCATTCTGCTGCGCCAAACCCCTCATGGCTCCCACCTACTCAACTGAAAGCCAGAGTCCTCACCATGGCTCACAGACCCTGTCTGGTCTGGCCTGTCTCTCCCCTTGAACTCTTACCTCATCACTCTCCTCTCTGCTGACTCTCCTTCAGCCATAGTGGCCTCCCTCCTGTTCCTTGAACTGAGTGGGCACGGTCCTGCCTCTGGGCCTTTGCACTTGCCCTTCTCTCTGCCTTGGATGCTCTTCTCCCCAGTAACCATGTGGCTCTTACCCCCACCCTCCACCTTCCTGCTGGCTTTGCTCCAACCCATCCCTGCTTTACTTTTCTCCACACAGTCTGCCTCTGAAATATATTACCTTTTTTTTCTTAACCTGAGCCGAAGTCAGACACTTAACCGACTGAGCCGCCCAGGTGCCCCTGAAATATATTGTTCTTAACTTGCTTACTGTTGGTCTCCTCTGGCTAGAATGTAAGTCCCATAAGGGCAAGAGAATTTGTATGTCATATTCAAGGCTATGTCCCAGTCTTAGAGGAGTGCTTGGCTGGCACATAGCAGTTGCTCAGTAAATGTTTTTGAGTGACTGAGGGAATGAGTGAGTGAATGATGGATGGACGGGCAGGTGGGTGGCCTTTCCAGGAGTAAGACAGTGATGAGACCCTGGCCTTGGAGCACTTGGGGGAGCTGTCATAGCATCTTCCACTAGATCCCCTGGGTTGTGAGCCCTTGGGTTAGGGTTAGCGTTAGGGTTAGCTGTGAGCATATATTACTTTGGTACCCCACCTTCAGTTAGCATTCAAAATAAAAACAATGTCAAAGAATATGAGTGGAAAGAGGTCCCAAAATTCTGAAATCAGTGTCAACAGTGCCTCGTTGGTGATATGAGACCAGATGTGCATGAGCCATTTGATCATTTCTTGAGAAATGACAGCAAAGCATGCTTCTAACAGGGCTCATTTGTGTGAAGTACCTAAATAAGAATAATAGAGTATTCAGTCAACATCTCAATCATTATTTTTTGACGGCTTATTTTTTCTCCTTAAAAAATTTTTTTTCAATTATGGAAAAAATATATTATCCGTATAGAGAAGAATAATGCTTATGTTCCTTAAACCCTTTTCTCACTTTTTAGTGTCCCTGCTTTGCTGGTGTGCTGAACACATGCTTTGGTCTGCCTGGTGGGTTAGCTAATGTTGCCTGTATCCCAAACACCAAATTCATTCATTCATTCATTCATTCAGTTAGTCAGTCAGTCAGCAGGTGTTTATTGAGCAGTCACCATGAGTCAGGTTCTGTGCTAGACCCTGGGGACTTGGCAGTGGGGGAGAGAGATGGGGCCCCTACCCTCATGGAGGTTACAGTCTTAATGGGGGAGGAAGGGGGTGAGACACTAGGTGCAAGTAAACCGTGAGGAGGGTAGAATTAGGGATGAGGAGTGCCTGGGTGGCCCAGTTGGTTAAGTATCTGACTCTTGATTTCAGCTCAGGTCATGAGCTCACAGTTCTTGAGTTCAAGCCCCACATTGGGCTCTGCTGACATCTCAGAGCCTGGAACCTGCTTGGGACTCTCTCTCTCTCTCTCTCTCTCTCTCTCTCTCTCTCTGTCCCTCCCCTGCTCATGTGCACTGTCTCTCTCTAAATAAGTAAACTTCAAAAAATTTTAAAAAGAATTAGAGATGAGTGCAGTGGGGTTGAAGGAGTGAGTGAAAGCTCACTGAGGCAGGAAGCAAGTCTGCAAACCCTCCTCCCCTCCAGAGTCCCTGCCTCAGAGTCTCGTGCAGAGAGGGGCTCCATACAGTTTGTCAAACAGAACTCATTCCCCCGGCAGCTGGCGAGAGGCCTGGACCAGATGACCCAGAAGGTCCCTTCTTGCCTGGAGTTTCTACGATTCTGTGAGTGGGAAGAAAAAACCCTGAAGTGAACCCAGCACCAAATACGGCTGGGCTAGATTCTTGGCAAGCATGAGAGGGACTCTGGTGGTGGTTTGAGTGCCATTTAGATCACAGTTGGCCTGTGCCCACGTCCTGACAGTGTTCATGCTTATGGGTAGGATTTCGTGGCCTGTGGAAAAAGCTGCTAAGGAAGTTGGGCCTAAGGATGCTCTTCAGGTGTACCTGCCTCTCCGCATTCATTCATTCATCCATCCTTCAGATGGAGGGCTGTTCCTCAGCAAGACACTGCTCTAAGTCTCAGAGAGAGTAACTTGGGCCTTAACCTGGAAGGATACCAGAAAACAGAAAAAGTACTTAATGGCCGCCCCGGCCCCCACATTCTCTGTAATTACCCAGTCATCCTCCCACCTAAATAATAATCTAAGTGCCCAAATCCAGCTCCAATGGCCAATGGGTTCTAGACATTCCTAGATGGAGGCACCCCAATGTCTTAAGTATGCTCCTGCCTCCCATGCAAATAGATGGCCAACAGGCAGCCCACACACCGCCCACAGGACTTAATTGGCCATGCTGATGATAACTTTCAGCTGGACCAATTCAGGAGCACATCTGACAATAACTATGATGAGACATTCTTACTCTCTAAGGATGAGAAAAGCAAGTCTCTGCGAGATGATACAACCTGTCTTTCTAAGAAGGTAAAACCAGGAGTCTGTCTGGACAGCAAAGCCTTGGGCAAGCCGCCATTTCTCTGGGCCCCAGTTTCCTTGTTGAAAAGCCAGGGCAGGGACGCCTCTGTCTACCGCTCCAGGTTGGCGTGAGAAATCCGGTGATATCATGCTCTGACCAATGTGTGGTCGTATGAAAATGGAAGGAGGTGGATCGTAGTGTTAAAAATAATGATGCCTGTGTTCAAAGGGTTGCTTGTAATTTTTTGTTTTCTTGATTTGAAGATGAAGCACTTCCCGAGAATGTCTGAAGAGGAAGAGTCGTTCCTCTTTGATAACGGCCATTTGAAAATAGAGTTTTCCACCAGGGACTGTTGTTATGAAATATGAATAGGAGTACGTGGAAGAACAATTAAATAATTTGTATTTTAGTGTTTATGAAGCACTTTCTTAAAATGTTTTTAATGTTTATTTTTGAGAGAGAGAAAGAGTGCAAGCGGCAGAGGGACAGAGAGAGAGGGAGACACAGAATCCAAAGCAGGCTCCAGGCACCAAGCTGTCAGCAGAGAGCCCTACGCTGGGCTTGAGCTTGCAAACCGCAAGATCATGACCTGAGCCGAAGTCGGACACTTAACTGACTGAGCCACCCAGGTGCCCCACGAAGCACTTTGAAATCCATGGCCCATTGAGTCATTTCATGGTGAAGACTACAGCTTTGGCATTTGGCAAACCTGTGGTAGGTTCCTAATTCCAACACTTACTAGCTGTGTGAGTGGGCAAGGCACTTAACCTCTCCAAACCTCAGTTTCTTCATCTGTAAAAGGGGATGATTCTATTCAAAGAGTAGTTTAGAGTATTTAGTGTGGTGATGCATACAGAGCACCTCAAATAGCCTGGCACAAGGTAAGTGCTCAGTAATCCTAGCTAATGTTATTTGCGTTGTTTGTAACACCATCCTCATGATCTCGCTGATGAGGTCCATGGTATTATGTGCCCCGTTCCTGAGAAGAGAAACATGTGACTCAGAGACAGTCATCATGTTGCCTGGGGTGGCCTGGCTGGTGGGTGACAAGCCAACCCAGGCTCTAGCTCCAGCCCGTGGTCCCTGACCTCACAGTTGCTGAATATTCGACTGGTTGATGCTGCTTCATATTCAAAGACCTTTGTTTGTGGTAATAAGAGCTCTTTGTTGGTGGCCAGAAGGAGTGGCCTCCAGCCAAGGCTCTGACCCTTTACCCTCCAGGCACACTGGCCCCCCCCCCCACTCCCCCACATTTGCTTTAGGAACTGCTGTTACTAATGGAAGTGTGTCATTTCCTCAGGGTGTGTTGGAGCAGGGAAATGCAAGGTTGAGTGAGATTCACAAGCTTGCACTTGGCAGCTGGCAGGGCTCCAGGCGCGTGTCTGTGTGTCATCTGCAGTGGGACAGCTGTTCCGTTGTGCCTGAACGTGCTTATCAGAGAGGCAAACATTACAGATCTGCACTGTCAGACTCCAACTCAGACAGCCCAGCCTTGGCTGGTTCCCCCCTCCCCAGCACCCCCTCCTCGTAATAGCTGTAAGTACATTTTATGGAGCCACTGTGTGCCAGGCGCTAAGTGTTTCTCCCTTTCTCCCTATGCGGTTGCCTTTAATGCGCATAAGCCGGCCCCTGTGGTGGGTCCCATCCTTAGCTCTGCAGCCCCCAGAGGGATCCTCTAAAATGTGGTCAGATTGGGACATGTTTCGCCTCTGAGCCCTCAGTGGCTTCCTGTCTGCCACATCCGAGGGGCATTCCTGACCCATAGAGTCTCACTCGGTGTGGCCCCAGCCACCTCTCTGACCTCCACTTTTCCATGCTCCCTGTCCCAGTTACCTATTGTTGCTAACAGACTACTCCGAACGTGATGCCTTAGGCCATTTTATGGTTTCTGCTGATTCTGTGCATCAGGAAATCAGCAGGGCATGGAAGAGATGTTTTGCTTGGCCGCATGTCATGTCTGTTGGGTCTGGAGCGTCCAGGTAGTCCCTTCCTGCCCCTGGTGGTGCTAAAAGTGAGGGCGACCCAAGGGCTGGGGGCAGCTACAGCAGCTGCTGGGGTCAGAGCTGGGGTCTCTGGTTCTCACTGTCTGCTGGTTCCTCGCTTCTCTTCCTTGGACACCCGGGGCCTCTTCCTCTCCACTTGCCAACTTTCTACACGACAGCCTCGGCGTCCCAAGAACACAAAAGCGGATGCCTCTAGGCCTTTCAAGGATTGGGGCTACAGATGGCAGAGAAACACTTCTGTTGCGACCTTTGGTTAAAGCGAGTCACAGATTCAGTCCCGATTCAAGGGGAGGGGACCGCAGAGGGGCTGGTGTGGTTCATCAGAGGTCAGCAACACCAGAACCTATCACTGCCTGTTCATTCACTCCTCTCCAGCCACACAGACCTCTGTGCCCTTCCTCAAGCATGCCGCACACACCCCAGCCTTGGGGCCTTTGCGTTTGCTGTTTCCCTCCCCTTGGATTCCCTTCCCCAAATATACACAGGGATCAGGTCCTCTATTCAACCTTGGCTTAAATGCTACTTTAATACCAAGATCATACCCTACCTACCTTATCAGAAACAGTGCCTTCCTTCCACATGTCACCTGTCTCCTTACCCCCCTCTGGTTTTGTTTTTGCACTTTTCACCTCCTGGTGTATTTATCACCTACTTACTGTCTAATCTTTCCCTGTCCCCACCCCAGAATATAAGTGCCATGTGAGTAGGGCATTTGCTTTGTTCACCGCAGTGTCCCTAGCTCTAGATCTGACCCGTGGTAGCCACATTTGGTGAATGAATGAGTATTTGAGATGAGGAGAGTGAAGTTCAGAGACGTTAAGTAACTTTCCCAAAGACACACACACTAATATTCGACAGAGCTAAGATTCAAATCCAGGCTTAATCCATGAAGCCTTAGAAGTTTCACTACCTGTAGGGGTAATTGCTGCTTAGGTAATTATGGCTGTTTCCTATTTCCTCTCCCTGTTTCCTGTCTGCAATCAAGGTGGTTTTCCCACAACTAAAATTGGATCAGGCATAAACCCATCTTGAAGGGGGCATCCTCATCTTCCACAGAAGGCCCTCCCTTCTTAGACCGCTGCACAAAGCACAGCAAAACTTGGCCTCCAGCTGTAGCCTGGTGTGGTAGAGCAAATAATAAATTTTTTAGTCAGGCAGACCTCGTTCTGTTTCCAGCGCCTCCGCTCATTAGGCTAAGCATGGGCAAATTAGGAATGTCATCCATCCACCCATCCATCCATCCATCCATCCACCCATCCATCCACCCACCCATCCATCCACCTAATGAGTCTTTATTGAATTCCTCTCTGAGTCAGGGACGGTGCTAGGTTCCAGGGTGCATTGGTGAAGACATCATCACCGCCCCAGCCCTCCGAGAACTTCCAGTCCACTGGAAGGGAAAGATGTGCTCACACAGTCACACAAATAAATTTATTTACAAATACTCTACTTATTTACCTATTGTGATAAGTACTGTAAAGGACTTAGTGTATGTGTAGGGAGGAATGGCACCTGTAATAGTACAGTGGGGCAGGGGCGGTTTCCCTGAGTAAGTGACGTTTGAGTGGGAGCTAATGGGATAAATAGATGTGGCAAGTTCATTCCAGGCAGAGGGAACAGCATATGCAAAGGTTCTGAGGAGGAGGGAGCAGGGCCCATCTTAGTGTCTGAAAGATCCTAAGAAATGTGTGGTCGGAGGGCAGAGAGCCTGAGGAACTGGAGACACAGATGGGAATCCAACCAGGCAGGGCTTTGAGGGGCCTGGGCATGGGGTTGGGGAACCCGTCAGCTTTATTTTTTCATCTGTAAAATGGGAATGGCAACAGTACCTCCCTCAGTATGAGTGAGCAGCTGTGGCCAGCTGGGTGACAGCGGGGTGTGGCGAATCTGGGATGGTCTCAGCTGGGTTGATCATCCTCTGCTGCAATGGTCTCATCCTCCAGTGGGTTAGCATTGGGTTTGTTCACAAGGCGGCAGCTGGGAGCCAGAGAGCAGCAGAAGCCAGCGAGGCTTAGGAAGCGGCACAGCATTGCTTCTGCTGCATCCTGTTGGTCCGAGCAGATCACAAGGCCGACCCAGATCCATGAGTGCATGTGAAACTCTCCACACAGTGCCTGGTGGACAGGAAATGCTCTGTAAATGCGATTATTATTGTTGTTGCTATTGATGTTATCATCGTGCATTTGCATAGTGCTTTATGCTTTTCAAAGTTTTGTCCTATACATCATTATAGACTACACTGTGTGAAGAGAGTTGGGGCAAATGGTACCAGCCCCATTTGACAAATGTGGAAGTGTTCACATAACTGTCTCAGGTCACACATTTAGCTGGTGGCTGCAGCCAAACACTAGAACTCAGATATCATGTAACCTAACGCATATTTGCACACACATCTGCTGAAAGTGAACCCATTTGTGGATGATTTCGTCGTCCCGAGCACCGTCCTGGTAAACAGAATAATTTAGATACAAATGTTTTAGGGGCGCCTGGGTGGTTCAGTCAGTTGGGCGTCCGACTTCAGTTCAGGTCATGATCTCACAGCCTGTGAGTTCGGGCTCCACGTCGGGCTCTGTGCTGACAGCTCGAGCCTGGAGCCCGCTTCAGATTCTGTGTCTCCCTGTCTCTCTGCCCCTCCCCCACTCATGCTCTGTCTCACTCTGTCTCTCAAAAATAAATAAACGTTAAAAAAATTTTTTTTGAATACATTAAAAAAAAAAGATACAAATGTTTTTGTCTGTGGCACAGGCTAGTGACCATCTGCTAGGTTTGGGTATGGCCTCTGAGACTCAAGTTCTCCTATGCAAGCTTTGTGTTTTTGGCTCCCAGGCTCAGTGGGGTCACTGATGATTCTCTTTTTTCTTGCTCAGAGAACCTCTCGTTGGACTCCAGTTGCTTTTCCTCTCCACCTGTGAATTTCCTTCAAGAATTGCCAAGTTATCGGTCCATTGCACGCAAGAGGACGACCATTCCTACCCGAGAGAAGCAAAGTGGCACTTTGCTAAAGCCGACAGACTCTTACAGCTCCCAGTTGGAGGGAGGAATCACTGAAAACCTCAATAGCCAATCGATTCGGAAGTATGCACTGAACATCTCTGAGAAGCGGAGGCTAAGGTTTGTTCAGTAGCCATCTGGAAGGCATTTGATGTATGTTTTAGGCACGGGTGTGTTGTATGCATGGGATGCATTTCCTGAAGAGTTCATGTAATTAGAAATGTATTACTTAAAGTAATCCACACTGCAGTGACGAAGTTACCCGAACGTGTAATAACTCAACATATTAGAAATTTCTTTCTTTCTTTTTTTTTTTAATGTTTTATTTATTTTTGAGAGAGAGAGAGAGAGCACAAGAAGCAGGTCAGGGAGGGGCACAGAGAACAGAGGATCAAAACAGGCTCTGTACTGACAGCACAGAGCCACATGCAGGGCTGGAACTCACAAATGGTGAGATCGTGACCTGAGCTGCTGAGCTGAAGTCAGACACTCAACCAGCTGAGTCACCCAGGTGCCTCTAGAAGTTTATTTCTTGTTCACATAAAAATCCTGGGTTCAGATCAAGGGGGAACTTTGTAGTCATTCAGGGACCCAGGCTCCCTCCGTCTTGGAGCTCTGCAAACCCCCAAAGCCTCATCGTCTGTAGTTACTCCTCTCTGTTTCCCCTCCCCTCAGCTACTAATCTACTCTTTGTCTTTAGATTTGCCATTCTGGACATTTCATATAAATGGAATCTTACAACATGTGACCTTTTGTACCTGGCTTCTTTCACTTAGCATCATGTTTTCAAAGTTCATCCAAGTGGTGGTGTATATCAGTATGCAGTTCCCTTTTTTTTTTTTTTTTTTTTTTTGCCTTTAACAAGGAGTGGCTTTATTTATTTATTTATTTTCTGATTTGATATTTTATTTTATTTTATTTTTTTAATGTATGAAATTTATTGTCAAATTGGTTTCCATACAACACCCAGTGCTCATCCCAAAAGATGCCCTCTTCAATACCCATCACCCACACTCCCCTCCCTCCCACCCCCATCAACCCTCAGTTTGTTCTCAGTTTTTAAGAGTCTCTTACGCTTTGGCTCTCTCCCTCTCTACCTTTTTTTTTTCTTCTTCCCCTCCCCCATAGACTTCTGTTAAGTTTCTCAGGATCCACATAAGAGTGAAAACATATGGTATCTGTCTTTCTCTGTATGACTTATTTCACTTAACATCACACTCTCCAGTTCCATCCACGTTGCTACAAAGGGACATATTTCATTCTTTCTCATTGCCACACAGTATTCCATTGTGTATATAAACCACAATTTCTTTTTCCATTTGTCAGTTGATGGACATTTAGGCTCTTTCCATAATTTGGCTATTGTTGACAGGGCTGCTGTAAACATTGGGGTACAAGTGGCCCTATGCATCAGCACTCCTGTATCCCTTGGGTCAATTCCTAGCAGTGCTATTGCTGGGTCATAGGGTAGGTCTATTTTTAATTTTTTGAGGAACCTCCACACTGTTTTCCAGAGTGGCTGCACCAGTTTGCATTCCCACCAACAGTGCAAGAGGGTTCCCGTTTCTCCCCATCCTCTCCAGCATCTATAGTCTCCTGATTTGTTGATTTTAGCCACTCTGACTGGCGTGAGGTGGTATCTCAGTGTGGTTTTGATTTGTATTTCCCTGATGAGGAGCGACGTTGAGCATCTTTTCATGTGCCTGTTGGCCATCTGGAGGTCTTCTTTAGAGAAGTGTCTATTCATGTTTTCTGCCCATTTCTTCACTGGATTATTTGTTTTTCCTTTTTTTTTTTTTTAAGTTTGCTTATTTGTCTTGAGAGAGAGAGGGAGAGTGTGCACGTGTGCTCATGAGCCTAGGAGAGGGGCAGAGAAAGAGGGAGAGAGAATCCCAAGTGGATTCTGCACTGTCATGCAGGGCTTAATCTCACGAACTGTGAGATCATGACCTGATCTGAAATCAAGAGGCAGATGCTAAGCTGACTGAGCCACCTAGGCACCCCCCCCTTTTTATTTTTTATTTATTTTATTTTATTTTTTTTTTTTATTTAAAAAAATTTTTTTTAACGTTTTATTTATTTTTGAGACAGAGAGAGACAGCATGAATGAGGGAGGGGCAGAGAGAGGGAGACACAGAATCAGAAGCAGGCTCCAGGCTCTGAGCCATCAGCCCAGAGCCCGACACGGAGCTCGAACTCACGGACCGCGAGATCATGACCTGAGCTGAAGTCGGACGCTTAACTGACTGAGCCGCCCAGGCGCCCCGGCACCCCCCCTTTTTAAAAAATTTTTTTAATGTTTTTTTATTTTGAGAGAGGAAGAGATAGAGCACAAGCAGGGGAGGGGCAGAGATACAGGGAGAGAGAGAGAGAATCCTAAGCAGGCCCCACAGTCAGTGCAGAGCCAGATGTAGGGCTCAAACTCAAGAACCAAAACGTCATGACCTGTGCTGAAACCAAGAGTCAGATGCTTAACCAACCGAGCCACCCTGGTGCCCCAATATGCCATTCCTTTTTATGGTTGAATGATATTTCATTGTATGGATGTGCCTCATTTTGTTTGTCCGTTCATCCATTGGTGGACATTGGGTTGTTTCCACCTTTCAGTTCTTGTGAATAGTGCTGCTATGAAAATTTATGTACAAGTTTTTGTTTGAGACCCTGTTGTCAGTTCTTTTGGGGGTATCTCCCTGGGGGTAGAATTGCTGGGTCATATCAGAATTCTGTGTTTAACATTTTGAGGAATATCCAGACTGTTTTCCTTAGCGGCTGCAGCATTTTGCACTTCCACCAGCAGTGTATGAGGGCTCCAGGTTTTCCACATCCTGTTGGCTGGGATTTTATTTGATACTGAGGCTTGATGACCTTGTCATGATCATTGTCATGACTTTTATTTATTTATTTATTTTGAGAGAGAGAGCGAATAGGCACATGGGGAGGGGCAGAGAGACAGAGGGAGGGAGGGAATCCCAAGCAGGCTCCATGCCTTCAGTGCTGAACCTCAGGTAGTGCTCAGTCCCACGAACTGTGGGATCATGACCTGAGCCGAAATGAAGAATCGGACGCTTAACTGACTGAGCCACCCAGGCGCCCCTGTCATGACTGTTTTTTAATGCAGGAACATTCAGGAGACCCAGATGAAGTATTTATCTGAGTGGGACCAGTGGAAACGGTATAGCAGCAAGTCTTGGAAGAGGTTCATAGGGAAGGCTCGCGAGATGACGACCCACCTGGAGCTGTGGCGGGACGACATTCGCAGCATAGAAGGTACCACGCCCCACACTCTGCGCACGGGCTCCGCGCTCCTTGGCAGAAGTCTCCCATGCCCGGCGGAAAGTACAGCTTCGTTTTCTCTAACCTCTAGATGAAATTTAGCACTTCTTTCCGTGATGAATGGGAGCAACAGCCCCAGTTAGGATTAGCAGAACCTGTGTCTTTGTCAGCAGGAAAATCAGATATTTTCCTATCCCTTCCGGCTGTAATTGTCTTGGAACACCATTTATGCTCATCACTACTTTGAAATTGTAGCAGTTAACCTGCAGGATCTGCCACTAGGTCTTGTTATTTAATGTGCTAATGAAGATGCTCCTATATTATTGTAGCACACGTTTGGCTTTTCATATTATAACCGGTTTTTAATATGATAACCATAGGTCTATTTGTATTTGGGGCATTTAAAATATTATTCTGAAATAAGGTTCATTAGACTTCACTGGACTGCCAAAGGTGCCCGTGGCCCTGAAAATACTGAGGATCCGTCCTTCCCCATATTGGGGGGAATTGGGCTGCAGGATTCCAACAGTCAGCTCTGGTTGCTCTAATCAGATACTATAGACAGGGTGGCCTCAACGACAGAAATTTATTTTTTTATAGTCTGGAGACTGGAAGTTCAAGACCAGGCTGCCTTCTCGCTGTGTCTTTACATGACCTCATCTTTGTGTGCTCTTGGGAAAAGAGGAGAGAGGGGGGCGGTGAGAGAGCTTCAGTTCTGACGCCTCTTCTTATAACGTCACCGATCCCATCATGGGGCCCCACTCTTATAACTTCATCTGAACCTAAACACCTCCCAAAGACTCCACCTCGAAATACCATCAGATTAGGGCTTAGGGATTCAGCATATGAATTTGAGGGAGGGAGGAGACACAATTCATTCCATAGCAAGTATACAAAAAATTGCAAGTTGTGCCACAATATAAGATTAGAAAGAAACATTTCAACATTTGGGTGACATAGCAGGGCCAGGGAGAAAATACCTCTTAGGGTTACGTAGCCATAAAGCAAAAACAATTTACAAACAACTCCTCAAATCTGTTAAAGTGGGAATTTTGTAAAGTTTGTAGTGAATGTGGCAGGATGAATGGAAGAAATGCGGTCAATATTACTATTTTAAGACCTATAAAATACTCTTGGTAATTTATTCAATAAAATGCTTTTTAAAATTGTTTTATTGGGAGAATATAAACACAATCACAAGGGATTTCATAGGCTCACTTAAAACTTAACCATCTGGGGGGTGCCTGGGTGGCTCAGTCGGTTAAGCATCTGACTGCAGCTCAGGTCATTATCTCATGGTTCGTGGGTTCTAGACCCACATCGGGCTGGCTCTGTGCTGATAGAAATTCTGTGTCTCCCTCCCTCTCTGCCCCTCCCCTGCTCTCTCTCTCTCTCTC
Organism: Panthera onca; assembly: GCF_046562875.1. Taxonomy (NCBI): domain Eukaryota; kingdom Metazoa; phylum Chordata; class Mammalia; order Carnivora; family Felidae; genus Panthera; species Panthera onca. Next base: position 26,906,231 of record NC_138354.1, read on the forward strand.
TCTCTTTTCCCCTCCTCCCCCCTTCAAAAATAAATAGACATTAAAAACAAACAAACTTAACCATTTAGTCGTACTTTTTTTGTGATCTAAGCACAACATCATGTTTGGAGCAAAATAATAAAAGCTGACCCCAGTTGAGCCTTTATTATCCAGTAGGTGTTGTGTTAAAGATTTCACTCATAACTAGCTTAGTTAATCCTCAGAAGAACCTTTCATATAGGTATTTATCATTCGCATGGCTCTGATGGGTTAAAATACTTGGCCAGGTTCACTCAGCTAGGATGAGGCAGCTCCAGGATTTGAAGGATTTGATCCTGGCGGTCAAGCTTCCATGCCCAGCTTCCTTTCTGGTTTAGTGATGGCCTTTCTGGAGGTTTTCATTCAGAAAGTGGCTTGTGAGAATTCAGAAACGGGTTCATACAGTCATGGTCAGTTACAAAAGCACCTATTGCAATTCAGTGGGGAAAGGGTAGCCTTTTTAGTAAGTGGTGCTGAGTCAATTAGATATTCATATAAGAAAAAATACTGAGTCCGGGGCACCTGGGTGGCGCAGTCGGTTAAGCGTCCGACTTCAGCCAGGTCACGATCTCGCGGTCCGTGAGTTCGAGCCCCGCGTCAGGCTCTGGGCTGATGGCTCGGAGCCTGGAGCCTGTTTCCGATTCTGTGTCTCCCTCTCTCTCTGCCCCTCCCCCGTTCATGCTCTGTCTCTCTCTGTCCCAAAAATAAATAAAAAATGTTGAAAAAAAAAAAATTAAAAAAAAAAAAAAAAAAGATACTGAGTCCTACCACACACCATTGTCAAATAGCTAATTCAAGATGGAGTGTAGATTTACAAGTGAAAGAAGGAGAGACTTAAAGCCAACAGCAGATACACAAAATGTTTCTTCCTTCCTCCCCCACCAAGTCCCTCAGCTTTCTGGCTGATTGGATGTATCTCGGGTAGTGCATGTGGGTCGATGCTCCTGGTTGGTGATGTCTGGATTTCTTTTTTCCAGGGAAGTTTGGCACTGGGATTCAGTCCTATTTCTCCTTCTTGCGGTTTCTGGTGTTGCTGAACTTGGTGATCTTTCTGATTATCTTTATGCTGGTTTTGCTCCCCGTCTTGCTCACCAAATACAACATCACCAACAGCACCTTTGTGCTCATTCCGTCCAAAGACACGGGTGAGTCTGAGGCCTGGTTTGCTGTGAGAATGTTCTTGTCACTGTGTGCCTATCTACCACTTGGGAGGAGCACTGTGGGCTAGGAAAGTGGAATATTTAGCAAGCATGATATAGCCTACTCCAGTAACTTTATTTCGAGACTTTTATCTCTGATAACGGTGACACTCAGTTCCCACCAGTTATGTGCCAGACATTATAGCAAGTGCCGGACGTGTATTTCTTTACTGAATGCTCAACAGAAGTCACATATTTTGGGCATTCTGTTTATTCTAATGTGGAGGGTTTCTGTCATCCACAGACATTTATCGATTCCCTTCTTGATTCCTATCTCTGTGCTAGGGGCCAGAAGTAGGGTGAACTGAGTCAGTGCCTACTTATGTTAGAATTATAAAATGGCAGAACTGGAATTAGCCTTGGAGGAACTGGTGCAACTCCTTTTTTTTTTTTTTTTTTTTTTAGTATTCACGCCCATTGTGGAGCCCAATGCAGGGCTTTAAGTCACCACCATGAGTTCCAGACCTGAGCTGAGATCAAGAGTCAGAAGCTTAACTGACCGTTAACTTTCTTCTTTTAACAAAGGGGAACTAAGGTTCAGAGAAGGGTTCAGAGATTCAGGGTTCAGAGGTTCAGAGATTGGGTTATTTTCCTCAATTTGTCACTCCCCTGTAATTGTGACTTTGTAGGGCCTCCCACTGTGGCAGAGAATACTTTCTGCCCTGTTGGTATTGCAGTTGGCCCTGTGACTTGTTTTGTCCAGAGGAATATTAGCTTGAAATGGTTTATGTGGTTGACTTGTCTATGAGAAGAGTCCTGGGGAGGGCCCATTGCCTCAGCCTGGGCCCCAGAATGAAGTGATATGGTGTAGACTTGAGCCCAACTGGAAGACTGGAGTCCGTCCTATCTCAGCCTAAATCAGCTACATGAGCTCAAACTGTAGCTCCATGAATGAGAAAATATATATTTAGTATGTTTAGTAACTGAGGCTTTGAAGTTATTTGTTACATAGCAAAGGTAACTGATACAGAAAAAGTGAATTAGCTGTTCGAGGATAAGGTAGTTTCACTAAAATTAGTATTCAGATAATCTCTTGATCATTTGTACATATGTAAATATAGGTTGTTTTAATGAAGCTGCGTGTTTATTTACACACCTGGAAAGATCTTTTAAAATTGGATGTGCTTACAATGGAATAACAATACATCAATCACATATTCCAAAACACGTGCAAACATGAACCCCAAAGCACAAAATACCAAAACAAACAAAACACATGCTATAAGTAGACCCACATACAACATGTACAGAAAAAGACACACATCCACAGATATGAAGGGAGAATAGCGAGAGGGGAAAATACTGCTGTACTTGGTGTATGGAGGTTTGGACTGCAGACAGAAAACCACAAGTTCATAAACACATCCACACATAATTATATGCGACATGTCTAAATATGTATACATATGCATGCATATATACACAAATTATGATAGACAAATTGTAGAGACTGTGAAACTATTTCCACTGACGTTCTTGTTTTTGTTTTTTCACAGATGTTCAATGCACAGTGTATCCAATAAGTAGTTCTGGACTCATTTACTTTTATAGTTATATCATAGACTTGCTCTCTGGCACTGTAAGTATTTCACATAATTCTGTATTTGGACCCTCGATATACTGCAAATAGGTTAATTTAAAATTTTTAAAAATGTTTATTTATTTTCGAGACAGAGACAGAGACAGAGTATGAGCAGGAGGGAAGCAGAGAGAGAAGGAGACACAGAATCGGAAGCAGGGTCCAGGCTCTGAGCTCTCGGCACAGAGCCCAGTGTGAGGCTCAAACCCACGAACCGTGAGATCATGAAGTCAGACACGTAACTGACTGAGCCCCCGAGGTATCCCAAAAAATAGGTTAACTTAAAGATCAGTTTCCTGAGTATCTGTGGTGAGCCAAACACAAGAGTTGACCACCATCGGCAAGGATAATGTTCACCCACCTGCTGCTAGATTATACAGGAAATGGGCTTTGTCACTTTTAGCCTTTGGCCTTTCCTTAGTCCCTGCCACCTTTGTATTGACCTATAGCAGAATACTGAGCTCTCCCACAGAAAGAAGTTTCAGTGAAAATAAACCCAAATAGAATTTATTTAATTTCTCAGACATTGTAATACCTTACATTTTGGGGTCTTCAGCCACCCGGATGAAAGCCTGGACTCTTCCTCCCAGAAATTACACACAAAGACCTGAGTCACACACACGTTTGTACACATCCATACACATTCCCTGAAATCCAGAGTTGATTAATCCCAGGTTAATCCCCTGCTCTAAAGTGGAACTAATCTCCTCCTTGCTATAGTAGTTCCAAAGGGTTTTTATCTTCTTTCTTCTAAAAAAAAAAAAAAAAATGATTTTTTTGTGCACTTCCATTTGTTTATCCCACTTTTTCCAGGAAATGAGATTGCAGCTATGGAAAATGGCCATCTCTGCCTTCTAGACCAGGATTTCTCAACCTCAGCACGACTGATATTTGAGAGCCATACTTCTTTGTTGTGGGGGACGTCCTGTGCACTGTAGGAAGTACAGCAGTGTCCCTGGCCTCTACCTACTGGACGCCCGTAGCAGCCACAGTTGTGACAATCAAAAATGTCTCCGGACATTGCCAGATGTTTCCTGGGGGACAAAATTGCCTCTGGTTAGGAACCACTCCTTTAGAGGGGTACCTGGCGGGTTCATAATAGAGCCTGTGACTCTTGATCTCACGGTTGTGAGTTCTAGCCCCATGTGGGGCATGGAGCCTACTTAAAAAAAAAAAAAAAAAAGAACCACTCTTTTAGATGTTTAAAAAATACAAACATATAGGGGCCCCTGTGTGGCTTAGTCGGTTAAGCGTCCGACTTCGGCTCAGGTCATGATCTCACGGTTTGTGAGTTCGAGCCCCGCGTCGGGCTCTGTGCTGCCAGCTCAGAGCCTGGAGCCTGCTTCGGATTCTGTGTTTCCCTCTCTCTCTGCCCTCTGCCGCGTGCACTCTGCCTCTCGCATTATCTCAAAAATAAATAAACATTTAAAAAAAAATAAAAAATACAAATATATAAAAAGTCTTTCTGAAAGTTACTAGTCTTCATTTTATTATTTTATTTTATTTTATTTTTTAAATAGACTCCATGCCCAGCATGGAACCCAGCCCAGGGCTTGAAATCACGACCCTGAGATCAAGACTTGAGCTGAGATCAAGAGTCAGACACTTAACCAACTAAGCCACCCCGGTGCCCCTGAAAGTTACTTCTGCTTTACCGAATGTGCAAAGCTTTGAATTTGTCCATTGCATTTGATTTTGAAAAAGTGGTTTTTACATCTCTGAGCTTATGTTTTTCTCACAGCAATTGAGAGGAATTATCAGACACGTGTTAAAATGTCCACTATACAAAAGAAGAAACAGAAGCTATATAAAATATGCAAGGGGGAAAGAAATTCAGTGAGTAACCCAAGGTTGCTGATGATAGCAAAGTGGGACCAAATTCCCAGAACTGCTGTTAGGCCCATTTCTGTAAATTACATTCCACAAGAAAAGTTTCTTTTTATAGATCTCCACACACCATAACCTTTTTCCTTATAGGAGAAATTATAGGAGGCTTAGATGCACTTGATCATAAATGTTTAGCATACCATGATAAAAGGAGAGATGGCCAGAGAGGTTAAACAATGGCTTGTCTTTGCTGAAAACAGTTGAGCTCATGATCAAATCAGAGAAATCTTTTTCCAGGCCCACTGGATCTTGGCCCTATAATGTTACATTATTTTGAAGGGGAGATGCTGATGACAGACAGCCCTGATACCGACCAGGGCCAATGAAAACAGGTTTCGTGTAGTTGGGCAAGTTTTTGTAGCCTGTGTACCCAGCCTTCAGAAGGATTAAAGATAGAATCTTTTGTTTCTACATTTTTATTTCTAATAAAAATTGACTTAAGGGAAGCCATGATCTCGTGGTTCGTGAGTTCAAGCCCTGTATCAGACTCGAAGCAGAGCCTGCTTGGGATTCTCTCTCTCTGCCCTTCACTCGCTCTCAAAATAAATAAATACGTGTAAACATGTATTTAAATACTCAATATAACAATATATGGTTATCATAAAAAATACAAAATTTATAGAGTGAAAAGTGAAAGTACCTCTCCCCAGAGGCCACCTAACCTTTAACACTGGTTCATAGCCTTCTTGACCTTTCTCATGACCTTCTGGTTCACAGCTTTTGTGACTTTACTCTCAACCTTGCTTTATATGGTCTTACTTCATATTTTATAATACGGATTTTTCATGGTCCAGACAGCCTTCTATTGCTTCCATATTCCTCCTTTATAAATGATACTATACTGAACATCTATGTACCTTGTATACTCTTCCTGCTTTCTGTATATATTCCCTTTCCACTCTCCTACAGTTTTCCTGCTGTCAAAGGAGAAGAGTGAGGTGTTTGGTTATTCCCACCCTAAGTAGTCTGGGGGCTTTTCTATACTATATTTTCACATAGGGCGCCTTTGGGGTTTTTGTTTTGTTTTGTTTTGGTTTGGTTTCGTTTTGGTTTTGTTTGGTTTTGGTGAGAGCTTTATTGAGATATAGTTCATGTATCATATAGTCCATTTAAAGTGCACAATTCCATGGTTTTTCTGTGTGCCATCATTGCCAATCTTAGAATACTTTCATCACCTCAAAAAGAAATGTTGTGCCCTTCAAGTATCACCTACCAATCCTAACCAGCCCTGAGCAACCATTAATCTACCTTTGTGTACAAAATGCTCATTCCTGACATTTCATATACATGGAATCATACAATAGGTGTTTTTTTTTGTCTCTGGCTTCTTTCATTTAGAGTGTTTTTAAAGGTTCACCCATGTGGCATCTCTCAGTCTTGTTCCATTGGAACAAGATTCCAGTTGTGTAGATTCCATTAAGATTCCATTGTGTAGATACACCACATTTTGTTTATCCATTCACAGTGGACAGTTGGATTGTTTACAACTAGTGATTCCACACCTATACCTAGGAGTGAAATCACTAGGTCAAATGGTAACCCTGTGTTTAACTTGTTGAGGAACTGCCAGACTTTTCCAAAGCAGCTGCACCATTTTCCATTCTCACCTGTAATGTTTGAGGATTCTGATGTCTCCACATTCTTATCAACACTTGCTATTTACCTGACTTTTTGATTATAGCCACCCCAGTTTGTGTGAAAGTGGAACCTCTTTGTGATTTTGATTTGCAGTTCCCTAATGACTAATGGTGTTGAGCATCTTTTCATGTGCTTATTGACCATTGTGTATCTTCTTTGAATAAATGTGTATTTGGATCCTCCTTCCATTTTTAATTGGATTCTGTCTTTTTATTGTTGAGCTATAAGAGTTCTTTTTTTTTTCTTTTAAGATTTTCTTTTTAAGTAATCTCTACACCTAACGTGGAACTCGAACTCACAACCCTGAGATCAAGAGTCTCATGCTCTATCAACTAACCAGCCGGGATCCCCAGGGATTCTTTATATATTCTAGATATAAGGTCCTTATCAGACACATGGTTTACAAGTATTTGCTTCTATTCTCTGGATTGTGTTTTCACTTTCTTGATAGTATCCTTTGAAGCATAAAAGTTTTTAATTTTGATGAAGTCCAATTTATTTTTTCTTTTATTGCTTGTGCTTTTGGTGTCATACTTAAGAATTCGTGGACAAATTCAAGGTCATGGAGACTTTAGTCCTCTATTTTCCTGTAAGAGTTTTCTAGTTTGGGCTCTTGCATTTAAGTTTTTGATCCATAAGTTAATTTTTATATAGGGTAATGTAGGGGTTCAGCTTCTTTTTCTTTTCTTTCTTTTCATCTTCTACCCAGCTGTCTTAGTACCATTTCTTGAAAAAACCATTCTTTCCCTTTATCAAAAATCAATTCATCATAGATGTATTTGCCTCAATTCTATTCCATTGATCTATGTCTATTTTTATATTACTACCACAATGTATTGATGAGTGTTGTTTTATAGTAAGTGAAATTGGGATGTGTGAGTCTTCCAACTTTATTATTCTTTTTCAAGATTGTTTTGGCTATTCTGGGCCCCTTACAATTCAATGTGAATTTTAGGATTAGCTGGTAAATGACTGCAAAGAAGCCCCCAGGGATTCTGATACAGATGTGTTGAATCTGTAGATTACTTTGGAGATTGCCATTATTCTCCTGATCCATGAACATGGAATGTTTTCCACTTATTTAGATGTTTAATTTTTCTTAACAATGTTTGATAGTGTTAAGAAAGAAAGAAAGAAAGAAAGAAAGAAAGAAAGAAAGAAAGAAAGGAGGGGGGTGCCTGAGTGGCTCAGTCAGTTAAGCATCCAACTTTGGCTCAGGTCATGATCTCACGACTCATGGGTTCGAGCCCCATGTTGGGCTCTGTGCTGACAGCTCAGAGCCTGGAGCCTGCTTTGGAGTCTGTGTCTGTCTCTCTCCGTCCCTCCCCCACTCATGTTCTGTCTTTCTCTCTCTCTCTCTCTTTCAAAAATAAACATTAAGAAAAAAAAAAAGACTATGTGATTTACACTTCATGTTTTAAATCTATACCTAAAGTATGTTATTCTTTTTGCACATGGAATTGTTTTCTTAATTTCATTCTTGGATCATACATCTCTGTATTTTTAATGCTCGGGTTTTATCCATGCTTTGTTCCCCAAACACTAACCAAACATGCCTTATGATTCTGGCATTGTTCTGGTGTCTGGGAATTCAGGGATGAACAATGACACTGGAATGCGAGTTTCTTGAGGCAGAGACTGGTCTCCTGTTCCCTGAAGTGAATTCACCAGTCTGACCTCATGCCCTTGGTTTTGTTTCAGGGTTTCTTGGAGGAGACCTGCCTCTTTTATGGACATTACACCATTGATGGGGTGAAATTTCAGAACTTCACCTATGATCTGCCCCTGGCTTATTTGTTAAGCACGATTGCCTACCTGGCCCTCAGTCTTCTTTGGATAGTGAAAAGGTAAAATTTATCTCTTCATTGTATTCTTTTTGCATTACCTTTGATGGCTGGGGTTTATTGGAGGTCTGTGGACTCTCGGAGCCATTGCCCAAAGGATGAGCAGAGGCCAGGAGTAGGATTTGGGAAGAAAGGTCCATGAGTCTTTTGCAGGCAGGGGAGACCTGGAGGAAATGGAAGCAAAATTTGGGAGCTGGAGCAGAAGCCTGGGGTGCTTCAGTCAGTCATAATTACACACATTGGCCAGCGCCATAATGTAACCTTACCTTGGATCTGGTGTGGATGCTAATCAGGTCTCTACTGGGTTGCAAGTGTTAGAGACCCTACTCTGATTAACTGCGGTAAAGGGCAACTGAGGGGCTCAGAGAACCAAGGTAGGGAGGAAGCTCCAAATTATAGGAAGGGTAAGGATATAGGTATGTCTTCCAAACAACCAAAAGCAAGGGCTCCTTCCTCTCTGATTCTCCTTGTGGCAGCTTCCTTACATAGACTCTCAGTCACAGGTTCAGAAATCCTTTTGAAGAGACTCATTGACTCTGCTTCATTCAGGTATCCAAAGCCGACCCTTCAACTAAGGTCAGCAGGTTAAGGTCATAGGAAAACGTCTCATTTTCCATGGTAGACCAATGGTTCAGTGGGAGATGCCAATTCCCAAGACATGAATAGCAAGGAATATTAATTACTTTAATTACTAACAAACAACTGTCCTAAAAAGTACCAACAGCCAAACAATAGGAGTTGTATATCTTTCTTACATGAAGTTCTGAATAGAGACACAGGTTACTGTGGTAGACTCCTTCTCAGTCATTCTGGGATTCAAGTTTACCAAACTTCAGCCATTTTCAGCATTGGCTAAAAAGGCAGGAAGGGAAAACAAACATGGAGGAGTATCACATGGGAGGTGTTTATAGGCTAGGCCTGGAAGTGATGCACATTGTTCACATTCCATTAGTTATAGACCAAAGATAACTGTGGGGGAGGCTGGGAGATGTCCCTGGCTGGCAGCTATTTTCTAGCACTAATATAATACTATAGGAGAACCGCAAGTTTTTAATGGACAGCTTGCTCGCTCTGCCCCAACAATGTTGGTCGGCAGGCAAGGTTATGGGTGGGCACCTCTCTTACCCGCTTCACTGTCTACATGAGAGCATAGGTGCTATAAGCCATGGGGCTCTGAAGCTCCTTATCACAGGCATAGAAGGGACCAGGATGTTGAGGACTGAGTTGCCCTCCACATAGACTAGGATTTATCACCACAGAAAAAACCCCAGAGACTAGCTGGGCACTCATATCCTGTGTTGGCATCTATGAGATGAAAATTAAGTGCTGTGTGTCCATTGCCCACTCAAATGGGCAGCATACTGATGCAAAAAAGCAGTGGCTCGTTTTGAGAGCAGAGAGATGCATGGTAGAGAAATGTTAGTTGATTGGGGTCTGGCTTTGCTACTCTATGATTATGGCAGGGACAGATCCAAGTTTTATGGGCCTGCGGTTTAGACAGTTTGGAGGGGCCCTCTTTAAGATGAAGAATACAAAAAGGTCTTGTGTAAAGTCTGAAAAAATAAACACAACAGGACCATATGAACACATTGCTGGAGGCTCTCCCAGGACCTTGGAAGGAGTCCTGGAGAAGATTTAAGCTTTATTAGCCGAATGGTGACTCCACCTTCAGACCTTGCCCAAGCTCCTCACCTCAGGGCTCTGATTGCTTCCTGAGGAAGACTGGAGGGAGGCCTGGGTGTGATGTCATGGGGAAAGTCTATCCCAGGAAGAGGAAGTGCTATTAACAGCTAAGAGCATGGACTTCAGGGTCCAGAGACCAAGGTTCAAACACCCCTTCACCTCTGTGAGCCTCATTTTCTTCCCCTGTGAAATGGAAGATTAACTGAAACAAGGCAGGTAAAGGACTTAGTACTGGCACCTTCCAGACATTTATTGAATTAAAATTACCATCGTTGTCACCGTCAAATTAGCCCCAGTTCTTGCCCTCACTCTCTGGATCTAGGGAAATAATTTTTCCCATCTCTGTATCTCTGCTTTCTCGTCTGTAAAATGTAGTTTTGGTCTAAATCATAGGGTTTCAACTGGGATAGGACCTCAGAATCCCCATGGAGCTTGCTAAAATAACGTATTTCTGGACCCCACGTGGGATCTCCTGAATTAGGAATCTCAGAGTGTGAGGCCTCCTGGGCGTCTGCATTTTGGAAGAGCACCCCAGGTGGTTCTGATATACAATTTTTGCTGTAACCTTTTGGCAGAATGACTGATAACTGTAATTTCCTTACACTTCAGCTGTCTTTACAACTCACTAGCAAATCCTAAAAACATCCTGTTGCCTCTACACAGTCTGTGGCATTCGATGTTTTCGTATCATCAAAGGCTGGGGTGTATTTTTTCCAGGAAGGCATTTGAATGAATTAAAATTATGAAATGTGCCACCAAGTGGCATCTGACCTAAATAGGTGCTCACTAAATATTTGGCTATTTTACCATTTAAGTCATTTATACATTGATTTATCCATCAATTATATTTGGTCATATTATGGTCCAGGCATTCCAGATATAAAAATGGCCAGATAGCCAGGGTACTTGCCCTCAAGGAATTTAAAATCTAGTCAGGTTGGGGTGCCTGTGTGGCTCAGTCAGTTAAGCGTCCGACTTTGGCTCAGGTCATGATCTCGCGGTTTGTGAGTTCAAGCTCCAGATTGGGCTCTCTGCTCTCAGCACAGAGCCCGCTTCAGATCCTGTCTCCCTCTCTCTCTGCCCCTTCCCTGCTCATGCTGTCTCTCTCAAAAAATAAGTAAACATTAAAAATTTTTTTTAATTGAGTCAGGTTAAGGGGCTGCAAGATGATTGCGGATTAGGTTCATTGCCTTGAAGAAAATAGACTAATTTGAAGTGGGGGTCACAACTTTAGATGGGGCAGTGAGGAATCTTTGCAAGGGATATTTGAGCTGAAACCTGAATGATGCAAAAGGAGCAGCCTTGGGAAGAGGCAGGGGAAGAACTGTCCCAAGAGTGGGTAGAGGGTCCTGTAAGTACAAAGGCCTTGGGGCCGGAGAAATTTGTGTGTTTATGGAAAGGAAACAAAGCCATGGTAGTTACAGCAGAATAGCCATATGGGAGGAAAGATGGCACAGTGCAGGATCTCTAGGCTGTGTTAAAGAGTTTAGATTTATTCCAGCTGTGAGAAAAGCCACTGGGCAGATGATATAATTGTCAACAAGCTACCTGTTTAACTGCCACTCATATTTAGAATGGTCCAGAACGTGTCCATGTCAAAATGAGTGGGAAATGCAGCCATGCATTTTTTTTTTTAAATTGTAAACAAAGCCAATCGGTGGGCCTGTATGCTGTTCTTAAAAGAAGGGGAATCATGTCTTGGGCTCAGGTCAGTGGAAGGGTTCAAAATCAACCTGATCCGGAGCGAGGAGCACTTTCAGAGTTACTGCAACAAGATCTTTGCTGGCTGGGACTTCTGCATCACCAACCGTAGCATGGCGGACCTGAAGCACAGCAGCCTGCGGTATGAGCTCCGGGTGAGTGCTGCTGGCTTTTCCCTCGGCAGGTTCCTTGCCAGCAAAGTCGTGCCTTGGAAAGCGGGGGTTGTAGCTTGCAGAGCAGCTGGGTCGGGGCCAGGCTGTCTTCAGTACTCAGCAGGTTTCCCCAGTGTTGGTTTCAAGAGCTTTCCACGGAGGATGCCACTGGGTGGCTCAGTCGGGTAAGTGTTCGACTTTGGCTCAGGTCATAATCTCATAGTGTGTGAGTTCAAACCCCACATCGGGCTCTGCATTGGTGGTGCAGAGCCTGCGTGGGATTCTCTCTGTCTCTCTCTCTGCCCCTTCCCCACTTGTGCTCTGTCTCAAAATTAATAAATAAACTTAAAAAAAAAAGAGCTTTCCACAGAGATCCCCTTACCCTAAGCATGGAGCTGATGGACTGGGGATTGGAGGAGATGTGGGGACATGATGGTGGGTGGGAGGGGAGAGTATCTTCCCTCCTTCCCCACCACCTCATGCTGTTATTTTTCCACCTGTTGAGAATCTGTCATGCATCACTTATACCAGGAGAAACAACTAAGCGGGGGAGGCCACAATGATAAGGAGGAGTGGAGAGTACAAAAAAGTACAAACGAATTTCCAGACTCATAAGGGGAGAAAGAGGAACAAATAGTATCTTGACCAAACCTACCAAAAAAAAGAGGAGGGGACAATTATATCAAAACCATAATAAAGTAAGATGGAAGGAATCAAATTAAATGTATTATCTGTTTAAAGGAACGGCACAGGGGCACCTGGCTGGCTCAGTCAAGTAAGCGTCCCACTTCGGCTCAGGTCGTGATCTTGCAGTTCAGGAGTTCAGCCCCACATCAGGCTTGTTGCTGTCAGCCTGTCAGCACAGAGCCCGCCTTGGATCCTTTGCCCTCCTCTCTTTCTGCCCCTACCCCGCTCACGCTCCCTCCCTCCCTCCCTCTCCCTCTCTCCCTCTCTCTCTTTTTTTATTTTTTTTTATTTTTTTTAACGTTTATTTATTTTTGAGACAGAGAGAGACAGAGCATGAACGGGGGAGGGTCAGAGAGAGAGGGAGACACAGAATCCGAAACAGGCTCCAGGCTCTGAGCTCTCAGCACAGAGCCTGACGCGGGGCTCGAACTCACGGACCGCGAAATCATGACCTGAGCCGAAGTCGGCCACCCAACCAACTGAGCCACCCAGGCGCCCCTCTCTCTCTGTCTTTCAAAAAGTAAATAAAACATTTAAAAAAATTTAAAGGAATGGCACATACTGCATGTAAGTAATGTCATGAATAGGTTATGCTTCCGTTTTCACGTTTATTATGGAGTCTAACTGTTGCCTTAAATAGGAGGCTCTACCCTGACTTAGGTCTTTAGTAGACATGAAGACTAGTTGAGCTTGGTCTGGGAAGATACCTGGGGGGAGACGACTGCTTAAGGAAGGTCTTATAGATGGCTGGATAGAGCACGACGGTGAATCACATGTTCAACCCCTGAATATCGCTTCACCTAGTGCTCACAGATGAGTTTTCTTTGGCCCTCAGGCAGATCTGGAGGAAGAAAGAATACGGCAGAAGATAGCAGAGAGGACCTCGGAAGAAACAATACGGATTTACTCTTTGAGACTGTTTTTGAACTGCGTTGTTCTGGCTGTTTTAGCTGCGTGCTTTTATGCAATTTATAGAGCAACGATATTCTCACAAGAGCACATGAAAAAAGTGAGTACTCTGTGAAAGTCAGTTTAACTTTTACTTTGGCTGGACATTTTGTAGGCCAAGTGCATTGTCTGAAGTGGATATAAATTTGGCTGATATGACAGAGAACTGGAAAATCAGAGGTGACCAATTTCCACTTTGATTTTATTTATTTATGTATTGTTTTAAAAGTAGGCTTCACTCCCAGTGGGGAGCCCATCGTGGCGCTTGAACTCACAACCCTGAAATCAAGACCTGAGCCGAGATCAAAAGTTGGACGCTTAACTGACTGAGCCGCCCAGGAGCCCACAATTTCCACTTTTAATAAAAATACAAAAGCATCCAAAAAGAGTGTTTGGAATTCCTCCTGGAATCCACAGGATTCAAAATTCAGGCTTGCCTGCCTAGATTTAATCGCCAACTCCACTACTTACTAGCTGGGGCCCCACTTTACCTAAAATAGCAGTTGTTTTAGGGGCGCCTGGATGACTCAGTCGGTTAAGCGTCCGACTTTGGCTCAGATCACGATCTCGCGGTCTGTGAGTTCGAGCCCCGCATTGGGCTCTGTGCTCACAGCTCAGAGCCTGGAGCCTGCTTCGTTCGGATTCTGTGTCTCCCTCTCTCTCTGCCTCTCCCCCACTTGTACTCTGTCTCTCTCTCTCAAAAATAAATAAAACATTTAAAAAAGTTTAATAGCAGTGGTTTAAAAAAGCCAAGTTGGTCTGGTGGCTCTACTTCATGAAATCAATCATCGGGGTCCCAGGTTCATTCCTGTTGTGACCCTGCCATTCTTAGGATGCGTTCTCTTCTATGTGGTACGAGACAGTTGAGCACATTCACGTTCTAGCCAATGGGAAGGGGTCGGGGAAGGCGCACCCTTTCCTTCAAGGGCAAGACCTAGTGCTTGCACTTAAAACTTCCACTCACATCCCTGATGGCTGTACCTAGCTATAAGGGAGGCCAGGAAACATAGTTTTATCCCAGATAGCCACATATGTGACCAATTAGTCTGTTACTCTGAAAGGAGGGACTGGCTAGTCCAAATCAATTACTACTATGGCCTTAATAATACTTTAAATTGCCCATTAATACAGATTCCATGGATTTTTTCTTTCTTTTTTTTAATGTTTATTTATTTATTTTGTGGGGGAGAGAGAGATATACCATGAGCAGGGGAGGAGCAGAGAGAGAGAGAGAGGGAGAGAGAGAATCCCAAGCAGGCTCCGCACTCAGCATAGAGCACGACTTGAGGCTCGATCTCACAACCATGAGATCGTGACCTGAGCCAAAATCAAGAGTCAGATGCTTAACTGACTGAGCCACCCAGGCACCCTATCCATGTATTTCTTTCAATACTTGACTTTAATCCAATAGAGCTAATTTTTCTTCCTGAGGTGCTAGAGCACAGTTCCTCTATTTGAACACCCGAGGAAGGAAATGGCTTATGTTTATGGGCCATGTTGAATGACATATATGTTTTCTTCTGTTTGTTTTCTAAATATGTATAGTTGAGCTCTTTTTTGTTTGTTTCTTCCAGTTTTATTGAAATATAATTGACATATAGCATATAAGGTGTTCAGCATAATGACTTGACTACGTCAGAGTTAAGTTCTTTCAAGGTCGATTCATCTGGGTGCAAACTTCCCTTTGTTATCTTCACAGGAAATTGACAAGATGGTTTTTGGAGAGAACCTTTTGATATTGTACCTGCCTTCTATTGTGATCACGCTGGCCAATTTTATCACCCCAATGATCTTTGCCAAAATCATCCACTATGAGGATTATTCCCCAGGCTTTGAGATCCGGCTGACAATCCTTAGGTAATGCCTAGACATGCCAAGCAGATCACCACTTGCCCGCTTTCTTGCTCATGGCAGACATTGCTGATCAATTGTGGCACCTTTTCCTGCTGAGCCAAGAGGCCTCTACAGCCTTCAGACAGCCCCTGTGAATGAATCGGAGTGTGCCCATGCAGTGAAATCTCTTTGACTTAAGCATGTGCTCAGCGGTACTATATTTTTTGTACATGTGTTAGCATATCAACAGCTGAGGGCATGAGGTGGGGGCCCTGGGAGGCGGTGTTGCTCAGAAGATGTTAGTGTTTACCAGCAGGGGAGTGAGGGAATGAGAGAGAGAGAGAGAGAGAAGGGATAAAATGTATCTTATTGGAGCTGTTGGCAGCTGGGGCTCAGTCCTACTGGACAACTGGGAGTTTGGGTAGGAAAGCTCTTAAGAGTGTTCCCACCCAACAAGGTACTCATCCTGGACTTCCTAAAGGTGGCTGGCTCCCGGAGGCATGAATTCCCTCACATTGCCACCTCACTACGCGGTGTAAGGGCCTTGGGAGGAGAGGGGAGGAGAGTCACAGGGGTTTATTGCACGAACCTGCCTGAGGCATCTACTGGTATAGTGAGTACCAAGAAAATGTGGCTAAGTCACTGACCAGATGTGTTTCAGCTGACTTCTTATAACTTGTAATATCTCTCTTCATTCTTAATAAATGTTCAGTTTCCTAGAAAAAAGAAAGAAAGGACAGCTGTAAAGCAGGGTCTGGGGAGTTAACACAAATGAGCTGAAGAGAACGAGGTGGGGACAGTGTGAAATAGAGCGTTTCATGCCTCAGAGGGCATTTGCTTCTTAAAAACAAAACTTTTTTTTTTTTTTAATGTTTATTCATTTTTGAGAGAGAGACAGAGCACAAGCAGGGGAGGGGCAGAGAGAGAGAGGGAGACAGAGAATCCCAAGCAGGCTCCAGACTCTGAGCTGTTAGCACTGAGACCGACGCGGGGCTCGAATTCACAAACTGTGAGATCATGACCTGGGCTGAAGTCGGATGCCCAACCGCCTGAGCCACCCAGGCGCCCCCAAAACTTTTACAGAACAAAAGGTATAATGAACCCCCCATATGCCCATCACTTAGTTTCAATCATTACCAACATTTGGCTAATCTTGTTTCACCTGTCCCACTCCCCAACTTTTGCTGGATTATTCTGCCCAAATCTTATTTCACCTTTTTTTTTCTTCCTTAACATACTATCATCATACCTAATAAAATCAAGCCAGTTACCTGATGAAGTTGCAAATGGCTTTCTAGGATTGTTTTGTTCAAACCAGGATCCAGACAGGATCCACATGCTACGTTTGGTTGTTACGTCTCTTAAGCCCCCTTTATTCTTTTAAGAATTCCCCTTCCCCTTCTCTATGCCATTGATTTGGGTGGACACTGGGCATTTGTCCCGTAGAACATCCCCTAGTGTGGATTTAGTTCATTGTTTCTTCGTGGTATATTGTATCCTCCTGTTGCCTACAGTTGCTCTAAACTGTGTCAAATCTGACTTTTCATTAGATTCCATTTTTAGTGGTGGGCCCATCCCCAGTGGTGCTGGGTACCCACATTCTGCCAGGAGGGACACAACGTCAGGTGGCAGGCTATGTATCCAGAAGAGTGCTTTGCTCCCCCCTCCTAACTTTTTCATATTTCTATTTTTTTTTACAAGCAAACAATAGAAAAGCATCTTTAAAAAAGGTTAGCCCACTCTGTCCTCCTGTCTTTGTTTATTTGTGAGAGAAAGAATGCATGAGAGGTGCAGAGAGAGAGGGAGACAGAGAATCCCAAGCAGGCTCCACACTGTCAGCGCAGAGCTTGATATGGGGCTTGAACTCACAAACCTTGAGATCATGACCCGAGCCAAATTCAAGAGTCGGACGCTGAACCAGTTGAGCCTCCCAGGTGCCCCTGCCCTCCTGTCTTGAATCCTGCTTCCCCCAGGCAGCTCTCATCTGCATGGTTGCCATTGTCCATCTGCCTGTTTTGTGTTCTTCCAGAAATAGGATCCTATCTAAGTGACACTCTGTAACATGCTTTTTCCACTCCCCAATATACCAGACATCTCTCAAAGCTTCTACTTAAAAGACACAATTAGTTCCCTTCAGGAATGTGTAATGTTCTGTAGTGTGGCTGCATCATCATGGATGCAGGAATTCCCAGCTTTTTGATCTCCCCCCCCCCCCCCGCCATTTAAAAAATTGTAGCAAATTACATATACAGCATGAAATTTCCCATTTTAGATATTTTTAAGTGTACAATTCAGTGGCATTAAGTACATTCCCAGTGTTGCTACCAGCACTACTATCCTTTTCCAGAACGTTCTCATAATCCCAAACAGAAACTCTCTAATATTTCTAGGTTTGCTTTGAAGCTTTTCCACTTGTAGCTTCGGTTCCAAGGAGCCGGCCTGCCCTGAGGCCTCCTCGTCCTGTGCCCTCCCCTCCCTCTTTTCCCTGCAGGTGTGTGTTCATGCGCCTGGCCACCATCTGTGTGCTGGTATTCACCCTGGGCTCCAAGATTACATCCTGTGATAACTACTCCTGTGAGCTCTGTGGCTACAACCAGAAACTCTACCCGGTGAGGCTGCAGGGATGGGGGTGTCCTGCAGGGTGGGTCATCCTGGGGTGACGGGCTCAAGGTTAAGAGAACAGCCCTCAAACCTCTGGGTTTGAATCCCAGATTGGCCCACTATCCTGCTGTATGGCACAGTCTGACACAGGAGACACTTCTCTAGGCTTGAAAACCAAAGTCTGTGCTGGAGCTCAGAGGAGCATCTGCTGGTGGCCTCCAGAGGTAGCAGGATCTGTGGGCGAAAAGGGCTCTGGAAGGAATCTGAGAACCTGGCATTCTCTCTCTCTTTTTTTCTTTACGATTTTACTTTTAAGTAACCACTCCACCCAGTATGCAGCTTGAACCCACAACCCTGAGATCCAGAGTGCATGCCCTACCAACCGAGCCAGGCAGGAGCCCCAAGGGCCTCATTTTCTCTTGATCTCTTTGGTTCCAGTGCTGGGAGACCCAAGTTGGACAGGAAATGTACAAGCTGATGATCTTCGACCTCATCATCATCTTGGCCGTGACGCTTTTTGTGGATTTTCCTAGAAAGTAAGCATGAGGGAAACCCCTCTTATTTCCCCTACCCCTCCGGCCCCCTCCCGAGTCCTCGCTGGAGGCTCCCACCACAGCTGCTTCACAGAGTGCTGACAGAAATCACCAACAACCATCTGGTGACTTTTAACTTGCTCTGGGCCATTGACCTCATGGTCCATTAGGTGCCTCCTTGAAAGGCAGCATAAACAGAAATGGTGCTGCTTTCCATGAGGCTTCCGTGGAGGTGGCTTCCGGCCATTAGCACAGCCACTGTCAGGGGAGACCTGGGTTCATGCCCCAGGACTGCCACTTGCTGGTCATGTGACCTTGGGCAAATTATTTAAGCTCTGTGCCTCTTTTCCCACCTGCGAAGTGGGGATGGTAGCATTAGCCACTTGACTGCACTGTCGTGAAGATCACATGAGAAAACGCAGAGATAAGTACTGAGCACTCAAGAAAATACTATCACCACATGATCGCCATTATTTAAAAAAATTAAAAAAAATTTTTTCTTAATGTTTATTTGAGAGAGAGAAATAGAGCATGAGCAGGGGAGGGGCAGAGAGAGAGGGAGACACAGAATCCAAAGCAGGCTCCAGGCTCTGAGCTGTCAGCACAGAGCCCGATGTGAGACTTGAACTCATGAGCCTTGAGATCATGACCTGAGCTGAAGGTGGACGCTCAACGGACTGAACCACCCAGGTGCCCTACATGGTCACCATTATTTTGTCATCATATTATTACTGGCATCTCCTTGAGCCTTAAGTGAAACTGTTTACTTAACCACTTTTTTTACCCAGGTGTACAAATTATTCAGGCATGTCAGAAGTCCAGTAAGCCCTTCAAAACCAACTTTAAAAAAGAAAGTGTCCTTTTAAAAACCTACACAAATATGACATGAATGTGTGCTTATTTAAAAATGTTAAATATTTAGTATTTAAATAAATACAGAAGTCCAGAGAATAGTGAGACTTCTCTTTTGTTACCGTCCCCTTAACTCCCCAGTCCTACCTTATTTCTCAGATGTGGCCATTGGGGTAGATCCAGCAGTCCTGGGGCATCTGGGTGGCTCAGTCAGTTAAGCATCTAACTCTCGATTTTGGCTCAGGTCATGATCTCATGGTTCATGAGATCGAGCCCTGTGTCCAGCTCCATGCTAACAGCATGAAGCCTGCTTGGGATTCTCTCTCTCCCTCTCCCCCTCTCCCCTACCCATACATGTGCATTCCCGCTCCCTCTCCCTCTCTCAAAAAAATAAATAAAAACAAAGACACATTTACATAACTACATGTATAAGTAAACACACAGTCTTGCTAGAAGTGTTCTTTTTCCGCCTTTAAATGGGATCACGGTACATCTGCATTGGTCTGCAGCTTACTTGTTTTCCTCCCTTGCACACACAAAATATCATGAATAACTTTCCAGTCAGGACACATGGATTTTCCTTGTTCATTTTAAGGACTGTATAATGTTCCACTGTGTCTGTGGCATATAGTTTGTCAATGTAGCCCCTACTGATGGTCATTTAGGTTGTTTCTAGTATTTAAAAAAATTTTTTTTTAATGTTTGTTGCATTTTTGAGAGAGAGAGAAAGAGAGAGGGAGAGAGAACATGAGCAGGGGAGGAGCAGAGAGAGAGAGAGGAAGACACAGAATCCGAAACAGGCTCCAGGCTCTGAGCTGTCAGCACAGAGCCTGATGCAGGGCTCGAACTCACGAATCATGAGATTGTGACCTGAGCCGAAGTCAGTACTTAACTGACTGAGCCACACAGGCGCCCCTGTTTCCAGTATTTTTGCTAACACGTGGCAATCCACAGTGAACAACTATGTGTGTTAGTCACAGGCCCCTGCTTCTGGGGTTTCCGTGAGAAGATTCTAGGATTCCAGGAAGCGGTTATGCTAAGTGGTAGGATTCTCATAAGCCATTTTCTGTGTGAATGCACATTACTTTTTGAGCCGAGTGGCAAGCCAGAACACAGAGACTGCCGTTAATGGTCACCACAACCTGGTGCGGTAGGTTGTGTTATAATTCCCCTACATTCCATATGAGGAAATGAACCTCATCTAACCTTATCTGGCTGGTAAACTGTAGATCTGAGATTCAGACTCTGGTCTCAATGATTCCAGAGTTCACGGTCTTCTGCATCTAAACATATGACTAACCAGTTTCCATGAGAAATGTATGTGGAAATAGCCGTGATTTGGAGGACGTGGTTCTGTGGCCTTGGCAGGTACTGGCAATCCAGGTGAGAAATTGTCCTGTTGTTTCCAGGCTCCTGGTGACCTACTGTTCTTCTTGGAAACTGGTTCAGTGCTGGGGACAGCAGGAATTTGCCATTCCTGATAATGTTCTGGGGATTGTTTATGGGCAAACCATTTGCTGGATTGGAGCCTTTTTCTCCCCTCTTCTCCCTGCAATTGCAACCTTGAAACTCATTATCATCTTTTATGTGAAAGAGGTAAGGAGAAGGTTGGGCAGGGGGCTGATATTCTGGACCATTCTTGACCTTGCAAGGCATTCGGCAGTCGTGTGACTGGAACCTATCCACGTCCCATCAGATGTATTAAAACTACATTCCTAATTTGATACATATTTTTATTCTGGAAAAAAAAGACTTTGAATGGATTTCCACATTTTTATAATTTTGAGAGTCTTAAGATTTTTTTTTTTTTTTTTTTTTTTGCTCCTGTGATTTAAATGTTGTTTTTGTAGGTAACCATCTAAAAGTTGAGTTGTAATTGATCCATCAGTTGGTAGTGGCACATCTGGTGATGTTTAACAAAGCATTTATTAAAGTTTTGTCATTTTCTGTTTGGATGTTGGAGGCATTGTATTTATTTTCAGGTGTCAGTTATTTGTGTAGCTCCTTGATGGGCTCACGGGAAGTAAGTATTGTGTCTGAACTAAGTGCTGAATGGGTAGAGTGGCCCTGCAGATGACTGACTGATCTGGGCTTCATTACTGAGCTTCTTTTATTATTGTTATTATTATTATTATTATTATTATTATTATTATTATTATTATAGAAGCAATAGATGCTCAATATTAAACATTTAAACAATGCAGATATGTATACAGTAACTTTCATCCCTTCTTCCAGAGGTGCCATCTACTAATAAGCCCCACACTTATTAATTACCTATTATGCCAAGCCCTGAGGATTCAGAAATGGAAATAATAATTATAATATTAATATTCATAATTACAGTAATCATAATGATAAGAATACCAGGTACTCCCCTGCCCTGCTGAACACTTTCCATAGGCTATCATATAATGCTTATACACATCTTTTGAAGTAGGTACTGACGTTAATCATATTTTATAAATCAGGAAGCTGAAGTTCAGAGAGGTTAAGTAACTGGTCCGAGGTCACATAGCTTATAAGTGACTCCAGGTTTACTTCACTCAAGACCTAAGCTATTTAATCCTTAGGTAAGCAGAGCCTTGAATTGAGCCTACCCAGATGTTTTGGCCTTTGAAGAATGTTCTGATGCTTTCATTTGGAAACTTCAATTGGTTGAAGTAACCGAAGGAGAGGTGGATGTGAGAAAACATATAGGAACTTGTTCCCTTTCCAGAAAGTATTGGTTACCCAGTGCTTTCCCGGTGTGTAGCCCAGTAAAGATATGTGGGAGTAACGGAATAGGTCAGGGGCGCATGGCTGATACAGGCCTGACCAGCTAGCCACCCCCAAACAGGACACCGGGGGTCCCTAGTACTCTTTGCCGTCTGGCTCAGAAGATTTTCTGGCTTCTGCTGAAGTCAGAACGGCTTGCTGCTCCCTCCTAGTAATGTATTTTTTAAAAATATTAAGGGGAAATCTTATGCCTATTGCTATACCTTTCACCCCCTTTCCACTTGATATTTCCACAAGTCTTTTTGGCCCTGATGGAGATATTTGTTTTTAATATACAGGAGAAATAAATGCTTATAAAAAATTCATGTAATGAATTGTATGTTCTCATGGATCCATTTAACACATATTTAAAGTCCTGTAAAGTTTTTTAAAAACTTAAATGAGATCATACAGCACAGAGTTCTGAAATCTGCCCTTTCATTTCATAGTACTGTCAGGGCAGGACGCAAAGCCCATATCCTTTCTACTGGCTCAGGGTATTCCATTGTGTGGATGCACTTTAACCTTTAAGTGACCCCTGTCGATAGCTCTTTCATTGCTTCCAGTTACTCCCTGATATCAGTAACTATAGCAGTAAACATCCATATACGTGAACTTTGGCCCATTTATTCTATTTTCTCATCAAGATGAATTTCCCAGCGTTGGGGTCTGGATTAAACATGTTTCATTTTCATCTGTATTGCTGACTACCCTCTAGAAAAGTGGCATCAGTTTACATTCCCCTGGGATGCATGAATGTGCTCATTTACCTTCAAGGAAGCTATGCTCTTACTTTTTTCTCTTTCTTTCTCTCCCCTTAGATAAGTCTTCTTTACACCTGCCGGCCCTCCCCAAGGCAGTTCAGAGCATCCAATTCTAATTTCTTCTTCCTGTTGGTGTTGCTGATAGGGCTGTGTTTGGCAATAATACCTCTGACGATCAGCATGGCACGGTAAATATGATTTTGTTTTCGAGAACATTTCCTTGCTTCTTGACATGTTCCTCTTTTTTTTTTTTTTTTTTATTTAAAAAAAATTTTTTTTTCAACGTTTTTTATTTATTTTTGGGACAGAGAGAGACAGAGCATGAACGGGGGAGGGGCAGAGAGAGAGGGAGACACAGAATCGGAATCAGGCTCCAGGCTCTGAGCCATCAGCCCAGAGCCTGATGCGGGGCTCGAACTCACGGACCGCGAGATCGTGACCTGGCTGAAGTCGGACGCTTAACCGACTGCGCCACCCAGGCGCCCCAGACATGTTCCTCTTTTATATCAAAGGGTCCATTGTGTTCTTTATTGGTTTTCCAAATTCATGGCGTTCCACCTGCAGAAGTCAGTAAGTCACTCCTGGTTTAGCCAGGCCCATCGTTGTTTTGGAATCTCTCTCTGGATGCTGGAATGTCTTGGTCCACTTCCAGAACTTTGGCTGGCTGTGTTGCCAGTGTTTTAGAGTACTGGTTGGGTCTGCCCTCCCCCACTCCCTTTTCCTAGGACCTCTCTGCTGGTATCCTTTTGGATTATTTCTTTGTTTCTGATTACAAAAATAATACATCTTCATTATAGAAGAATTTGGAGTATCTTCATTGTGACAGGCACTGGGCTCGGTGCTAGGAGTATGGAGACGATTCAGACGTGGCACAAGGAATGTTGAGTCTAGTGTAGAATTTGGTAGGAGCAGAAATGCTTAAGACTAGGGATCAGAAGTTGAGTGTTCAGACCCCAGTGACCCTACTCCTTAAGAGTATAACCATTTATACCAAAGGCCAACAAACATTTTCTGTAAAGAGGAATCCTAAATATTTAGGCTTTGTGGCCATATGGTGTTGGTAGCAACTGTTCAACCCTCCTGTGGCATCACGAAAACAGCTGTAGACAGTATACAAACTAATGGGCATGACTTATTCCAACAAAACTTTACTTATAAAAAACAGATGGTGGGCCACATTTGACACTAGGGCTATAGTTTACCAGTCTCTCTGACTTATATCCTCATGGAATTCCATTTCTTCATCTTTCAGTTAAAATCCTTGAACTTTTCTGTCTCTCAGATTTTATTTTTTAACCAATTTGACTGTATATCTTTATTGTTTTTTTATTATAGTAATAGATGTTATGTATAAAAAAACTGTACACAAGGGTGTAAATGAAAGAGAAATAAATTTCCCATTATCCTCCCTTAGTTGCACTCCACCAAGGTAACCACTACAAATATTTTAATATTAATATTTAATATATTAATTATTCAGTATATTAATATAAATATATTACTTACAGAAATTCATATGAACACTATTTATTTTTAAAATATTTTTAATTTAAAATCATTAACATTAAAAATTAATTAGTTTAATTATTAAAATATTAAGTTTTAATTATTTAATATATTAATAAATATATTTATTACAACCCAAAATTCATATGAACACCCTTTATTTTAAAAAATATTTTTAATTTAGGGGCGCCTGGGTGGCTCAGTTGGTTGAACATCCAACTTCAGGTCGGGTCATGATCTCACGGTTCGTGGGTTCCAGCCCTGCATCGGGCTCTGTGGTGACAGCTCAGAGCCTGGAGCCTGCTTCGTTCGGATTCTGTGTCTCCCTCTCTCTCTGCCCCTCCCCTGCTCACACGCTGTCTCTCAAAAATAAATAAATGTTAAAAAAAATTTAACAAAATATTTTTAATTTAAAATCATTAAAGTTTTTTAATGATTTTAAATTTTAAAATTAATTAAATTAATTTAAAAGTATTAAAATGTTAAAATTTAATTGTTTAATGTATTAATAAATATTAATATATTTATTACTTCCAGAAAGTCATATGCACACTATTTATTTTTATTTATTTATTTTTTCCTTTTTTATTTTATTTATTTATTTTTTTAAACATTTTTTTTTTCAACGTTTTTTATTTATTTTTGGGACAGAGAGAGACAGAGCATGAACGGGGGAGGGGCAGAGAGAGAGGGAGACACAGAATCAGAAACAGCCTCCAGGCTCCGAGCCATCAGCCCAGAGCCTGACGCGGGGCTCGAACTCACGGACTGCGAGATGGTGACCTGGCTGAAGTCGGACGCTTAACCGACTGTGCCACCCAGGCGCCCCTATTTATTTTTTTTAATATGAAATTTATTGTCAAATTGGTTTCCATACAACACCCGGTGCTCATCCCAACAGGTACCCTCCTCAATACCCACAGCCCATCCTCCCCTCCCTCCCACCTCCCATCAACCCTCAGTTTGTTCTCAGTTTTTAAGAGTCTCTTATGGTTTGGCTCCCTCCCTCTCTAACCTCTTTTTTTTTTTTTTCTTCCCCTCCCCCATGGTCTTCCGTTAAGTTTCTCAGGATCAACATAAGAGTGAAAACATATGGTATCTGTCTTTCTCTGTATGACTTATTTCACTTAGCATAACACTCTCCAATTCCATCCACATTGCTACAAAAGACCATATTTTATTCTTTCTCATTGCCACATAGTATTCCATTGTGTATATAAACCACAATTTCTTTATCCATTCATCAATTGATGGACATTTAGGCTCTTTCCATCATTTGGCTATTGTTGAAAGTGCTGCTATAAACATTGGGGTACAAGTGCCCCTATGCATCCGTACTCCTGTATCCCTTGGGTAAATCCCTAGCAGTGCTACTGCTGGGTCATAGGGTAGGTCTATTTTTAATTTTTTGAGGAACCTCCACACTGTTTTCCAGAGTGGCGGCACCAGTTTGCATTCCCGCCAACAGTGCAAGAGGATTCCCGTTTCTCCACATCCCCGCCAGCATCTATAGTCTCCTGATTTGTTCATTTTAGCCACTATGACTGGCGTGAGGTGATATCTGAGTGTGGTTTTGATTTGTATTTCCCTGATGAGGAGCGACGTTGAGCATCTTTTCATGTGCCTGTTGGCCATCTGGATGTCTTCTTTAGGGAAGTGTCTATTTATGTTTTCTGCCCATTTCTTCACTGGATTATTTGTTTTTCGGGTGTGGAGTTTGGTGAGTTCTTTATAGATTTTGGATACTAGCCCTTTGTTTGATATGTCATTGCAAATATATTTTCCCATTCCGTCGGTTGCCTTTTAGTTTTGTTGGTTGTTTCCTTTGCAGTGAAGAAGATTTTTATCTTCATGAGGTCCCAGTAGTTCATTTTTGCTTTTTAATTCCCTTGCCTTTGGGGATGTGTCAAGTAAGAAATTGCTGCAGCTGAGGTCAGAGAGGTTTTTCCCTGCTTTCTCCTCTAGGGTTTTGATGGTTTCCTGTCTCACATTCAGGCCCTTTATCTATTTTGAGTTTATTTTTGTGAATGGTGTAAGGAGGTGGTCTAGTTTCAATCTTCTGTATGTTGCTGTCCAGTTTTCCCAGCACCATTTGTTAAAGAGACTGTCTTTTTTCCTTTGGATATCCTTTCCTGCTTTGTCAAAGGTTAGTTGGCCATACTTTTGTGGGTCTAATTCTGGGGTTTCTATTCTATTCCATTGGTCTATGTGTCTGTTTTTGTGCCAATACCATGCTGTTTTGATGATTACAGCTTTATAGTAGAAGCTAAAGTCTGGGATTGTGATGCCTCCCACTTTGGTCTTCTTCTTCAAAATTACTTTGGCTATTCGGGGTCTTTTGTGGTTCCGTACAAATTTTAGGATTGCTTGTTCTAGCTTCAAGAAGAATTCTGGTGCAATTTTGATTGGGATTGCATTGAATGTGTAGATAGCTTGCATTGAATGTGTAGATAGCTTTGGGTAGTATTGACATTTTAACAATATTTATTCTTCCAATCCATGAGCACGGAATGTTTTTCTATTTCTTTATATCTTCTTCAATTTCCTTCATAAGCTTTCTATAGTCTTCAGCATACATATCTTTTACATCTTTGGTTAGGTTTATTCCTAGGTATTTTATGATTCTTGGTGCAATTGTGAATGGGTCTTTTTTGAAGACAAATTTGAAGACAAATGTGTTATTTGTCTTCCTGTTGCTTCATTATTAGTGTATAAGAATGCAACTGATTTCTGTACATTGATTTTGTATCCTGTGACTTTGCTGAATTCATGTCTCAGTTCTAGCAGACTTTTGGTGGAGTCTGTTGGGTTTTCCATGTATAATATCATGTCATCTGCAAAAAGTGAAAGCTTGACTTCATCTTTGTCAATTTTGATGCCTTTGATTTCCTTTTGTTGTCTGATTGCTGATGCTAGAACTTCCGACACTATGTTAGACAACAGCGGTGAGTGGATGGTGGCTTATTTTTTTAGCTTAATTTTATGATGTGCCCTTTTCCATGCCAGCACATACAGAACTCTCTCATTCCTTTAAAATGTTTTTTAACTTTGATTTTTTAATATAATAAATAAATATATATAATATATAATATAAAATATATAAAATATAAAGTTCTACAAAATATGTAATAAATAGTTTACATCCCACAGAATTTAAATAACATAAGAATATATGATGGAAAAAATTAATTTTCCAATCCTGTTTCCCAACTATTTTCTGTATGGGAGCCAGTCATTTTACATCTCAATGTCTCTTTCAGTGGTTTTTTTTAGTGTTCTCTTTTATTTTTTTATTTTTTATTTTTTTTTAAATTTTTTATGTTTATTTATTTCTGAGACAGAAAGAGACAGAGTGTGAGTGGGGGAGGGGCAGAGAGAGAGAGAGAGACGCAGAATCCGAAGCAGGCTCCAGGCTCTGAGCTGTTAGCACAGAGCCCGACACGGGGCTCGAACTCACAAACTGTGAGATCATGACCTGAGCTGAAGTCAGTGGCTCAACCGACTGAGCCACCCAGGCGCCCCTAGTGTTCTTTTTTATGAATGGATCATAAATTGTTCATCCATTGCCTTAAACAATAGTTAGGTTGCTTCCAAGAATGTTTTTTTTATCCATAAAAATAGGGCTACAGTGGAAAAGCTCATACACAGAACTTAATTCTTTTAGGCCTTAATTACAGATTTTTTGCATTGAATTTTATTTAGTTTTTATTTAGGTTTTTGTTTTGAAAAATTTCAAATGTGTAGAAAAGTTAAAAAAAATAGCAGTAATGGAGGTTCACATACCCATCAACTGGATGTCCCAGTTGTTAACATTTTGCTACATTTGTTTTATCTCTCTCTATGCATATGCTTTTTGTGGGTGTGGTAACCTATTTGAAATTGTTATAGGCACCATGACATATGTAAATAATAACCTCAGCCACCCCCATTTTGAGATCTGGGGGTGCACAGAAGATATGAGCTAAATACTTGATTGTGCAGCTCCTAAAAATAAGGGTATATTCTCCTCCTCATGCATCTGCAATAATATCACATCTCAGAAAATGAATACTGTCTTATTCTTGCCATTTTCAAATTTCTCTAATTGTCCCCAATAGTCTTTTAGAGCCTTATTTTTATATTTAAAATTTTTTTGTATTTATTTTTGAGAGAGACAGAGAGAGAGCAAGCATGAGTGGGGGAGGGGCAGAGAGAGAGGGAGACACAGAATCCTAAGCAGGCTCCAGGCTCTGAGCTGTCAGCACAGAGCCTGATGTGGGACTTGAACCCACGAACTGTAAGATCACGACCTGAGCCGAGGTCAGACGCCCAACCGACTAAGCCACCCACGTGCCTCTATAGCCTTTTTTAAAAATGAGGATCTATCTATCCGGGGCGCCTGGGTGGCTCAGTTGGTTGCATGTCCAACTCTTGATTTCAGCTCAGGTCATGAGATCAAGCTCCATGTGGGGCTCCACACTGAGCATGGAGCTTGCTTGGAATTCTCTCTCTCTTTCTCTCTCTCTCTCTCTCCCCCTCTGCTCCTCTCCCCAACTCATACACTCTCTAAAATAAAGTTAAAAAAAATTTTTTTAAATAAAATAACATGAGGATCTTTCGAGTTTTACCCATTGCTTTCATTGCCATGTCTCCTTACTTTCCTTTAATCTTTAATTCTTTGAAGAGTCCACAACTGTTTCCTCCCCTCCAAACTGAGAGATTGGTGCACAAAATCACTACCACCTTCTGGATCTATTTGATTGCTGTCTTACAGTGTCATTTAACTTGCTCTTCTGTGCTACATTTCCTGTACACTGGAAGTCAGTCTACAGATTAGATGGAATTTCAGGGTCAGCATTTTTGTCCAGAATATTCCAGAAGGCCCATAAGATTGGGCTGTTCCTCACAGGTCGCTGGATGACAAAGCCTGCGGCCGGGTGGAGGAGTGACACTCAGCCTGTGCCGCATGCCTCACCCTGAGCCCCTTGGTCTGTGTCCCGGCAGCGTCCCTTCCTCAAAAGCCTGTGGGCCGTTCACCAACTTCAACACCACCTGGGAGGTGGTCCCCAAGACAGTGAGCACCTTTCCCAGCTCACTGCAGTCCCTGGTCCATGGCGTCACCTCGGAAGCCTTTGCAGTGCCTTTCTTCATGATCATCTGGTGAGTAAGAACCGCTTAGACCCTTGCGAGGATTCTCCATTGAGACATGTGGACTCCTCTCCACTGGGAAATGGAAGCCCACCTGTTACGCTTGATAAGTCACTAAACCTCTGTGAGCCTCACTTTCCCATCTCTAAAATGGGCATAATAATAGTGATTCTTAAAGAGGGTCGTTGAGCGGGTTCATTAAGATCCTGCTGGTGAAGCCCTGAGCCCAATGCCTGACATAAATCCAGTGAACTTTGTCGATTAATATTACTGATTATTCACAAAATCACTGGCTCTTTGGTAAAGTAAATCATTACTGGGCAGAGAGAAGAGCACCAGGTTAGACACATGCACTTGAACCCTGGCTCTACTGCTTCTAAGTAGTCTGTGTCCTTTCTGCGCCTCCATTTCCTCACCTGGAAAATGGGGATAAGAATGGCACATACCTTATAGGGTTGTGACATGAAGGAAATGTGGTTAATGATGTAAAATGCTGGTGCGCCTGGGTGGCTCAGTCGGTTAAGTGTCTGACTTCAGCTCAGGTTGTGATCTCACAGTTCGTGAGTTTGAGGCCCGTGTCATCGGGCTCTGTGCTGACAGCTCAGAGCCCGGAGCCTGCTGCGGATTCTGTATCTCCCACTCTCTGCCCCTTCCTCCCTCCCTCCCTCCCTCCCTCCCTCCCTCTCTCTCTCTATCTCTATCTCTCTCTCTCTCTCAAAAATAAACATTAAAAAAATTTTTTAATGTAAAATGCATTTTTATTTTATTTTTTTTAATTTTTTTAAATTTTTTTAATGTTTTTTTTTTTTTTTAATTTTTTTTTTCAACGTTTTTTATTTATTTTTGGGACAGAGAGAGACAGAGCATGAACGGGGGAGGGGCAGAGAGAGAGGGAGACACAGAATCGGAAACAGGCTCCAGGCTCCGAGCCATCAGCCCAGAGCCTGACGCGGGGCTCGAACTCACGGACCGCGAGATCGTGACCTGGCTGAAGTCAGACGCTTAACCGACTGCGCCACCCAGCCGCCCCAATTTTTTTAATGTTTATTTATTTTTGAGAGACAGAGAGCGAGAGAGTGAGAGAGAGCATGTGTGGAGGAGGGGCAGAGAGAGAGAGGGAGACACAGAATCTGAAGCAGGCTCCAGGCTCTGAGCTGTCAGCACAGAGCCCTACGTGGGGATCAAACTCGTGACCACAAGATCATGACCTGAGCTGTAGTCAGACGCTTAACCAACTGAGCCCCCCAGGCACCCCTAAAATGCATTTTTAAATGTAAAATGCCAGCAGAGGACCTGGCCCTTAGTAAAGGCTCAGTAAATGACAGGTGTTATATGTCAGGGTGACAAGAGTCATTGCTGCATAGTGATTGATTTTGCGTGTTAAAGTAATTCTAATCACAAATGTACATTGAGGGCTTACTGTGTGGTGGCCATTGTTCTAATCACAGTCTTACAGTCTGTCTTCGTTATTCATAGATCTCAAGGTGTTTTTTTTTTGTATTGTGAATATGCCTACTTGCTAAAATATTTTACAACCCCCAAAATCAGTTTCAAACCATCAGTTTCATGGTCATTTGTGGACTTGCACAGGGTAGCAAAAAATTTGAGTCACCCAAAGGGCATTGTCTTAGTCTGTTTGGTCTGCTATAACAAAATATCATAGACTAGGTGGCTTATAACAACAGAAATTTATTTCTTACAGTTCTGAAGACTGGGAGTCCAAGATCAGCATGATTAGGGGAGAGCCCTTTTCTGGCTTACAGACTTCTGGTGTCCTCACATAGCAGAAGGGCTGAGCTAGCTCTCTAGGGTCCCTTTTATCAGGGCGCTAATGCCATTTGTGAGGGACCTAATCACCTCCCGGAGGCCCCACCTTCTCATGCCATCACCTTGGGATTAGGATTTCAGCGTACGGATTTTGCGGGCACACATTCAGACCATAGCATGCATGTAAACAGCTGAGGTCAAACAAGGCAATAAGCCTGCTATCTTCTTTCTGCTTTCGTACTACAAATGTCTTTGGTGACCTATTTAGTGCCATGTTTCTTGCATTTTGTGCTTTTGGTGGCTCATTTCCCAGTATAAAACCGTCCCAAGCATAGTGCTGAAGTGCTTCTCATGTTCCTAAGTGCAAAGAGGCTGAGATATGCCTTACAAAGAAAATCTGTATGTTAGATAAGCTTCATTCAGGCATGGGTTATGGTACTGTTGACACCGAGTTCAGAGTTAAGGAATCAACAATAATGGTAACTAAATTATCTTTAAACAGAAGCAAGATTACGTATTGATAGCTGATTTGCTCAATGAATAAGAAACATAAGACAAGGTATTGATCAGTTGACAAAAATGTTGTGACCAGTGACTCAAGGAACCTCCCCTTGTATTTCCCCTAGGGCCATTGGTTCAGAATTCACTAATCAGGTGTTCCTAGAAGCTTTATAGAATAGAACTACCACAAATAACTAGAATTGATTGTAGCTGGTATGTATTAACTGTAATGAATGAAATCACCGCAATTTACCCCATGATAGAGATATTCTTACAGTAAAACCCCACCCAATGAAAGAAGTGAGCTTCAGAAATGTATTTGTTAAAGGCATGATACCTTTGATGAGATTAACAACATGGTTTGGGGGAGCTGTGCAGACAACCAGCCTGGAATTCTGAGGACCCCAGGATGCAGAGACTCCTGGCCCTGTGCATTTACTCCAGCTGTCATTTGGCTGACGCCATCTGGTGGCGGTTACCTGATCTGGCCATTCTTTTCCTGTGGCCATGGTATCTTCTAGAAGAGTTTCATTGATATCAGTGTCCAGTGGCCCTCATTTCCTCAGCCCTATCTGGGGAGATTGGACAGGAAACCACCTCCCCTTCATGGAATGGAATGAGTTGCCTACTCTTTTCCTGGGGGCTTGCGCTCCACTCCACTTGTCCCTCACCTCAAAGACAGTCATTTCACTCACCCCACTTTGAGATCTGGGACTACATGGAAGATAGGAGCTAATTGCCAGTTGCTTTTATTCAAAAATGTATTATCCTAGGCTTGTTGTCCCTGGGGTTTACTATATTATCTCCATTTTACAGATGAGGAAACTGAGACGAGGGGGGTTCCACAGTGATTATCCACATCCAGTGCATTCTATGCTGAGCTGACTTTCTGGACCATTTCCTTGTCTCTCCCTATCATATTCTATGTGCCAAGGGAACAGCAACAACTTTTAATATTAGCTTAAAAAGCAAGGCATGAATCAGTCTCTGCTACCACTGCCAACTCACAACCCCTCTGGGGCCGTTTCTGATTGCCTTCTGCTTAGGATGAATGAGTTTTGTCTTTCTTTTTCTTTTTCCTTTTCCTTTCCTTTTCTCTTCTTCCCTTTCCTTCCTTCCTTCCTTCCTTCCTTCCTTCCTTCCTTCCTTTCTTCCATTCATTTCTCCCTCCCTCTCTTTTTTTCCTTCCTTCTTTTCCTAACAACAGTAAAACTGTCCTGGGCAAAATGGATCAGGTGGTTTTTCTAGTGGCCTTCAAATGGTGCAAACTCCCTACTGACCTCTCCACCTTGTGTTGCAGCCTCATTATGTTTTATTTCATCGCCCTTGCCGGAGCACACAAGCGGGTGGTGGTCCAGCTCCGAGAGCAGCTGTCCCTGGTAAGGAAGAGCAGGTCCAGAGGGTCATGGCTGGGGACCTTTACCCAGGACATCTAACAGAAAGTGGCACTTTTCCCAGGGAGAGGGTGGAATGCTGTGGCCCCGCTCACCACCACTTCCCTAAACTCTGCGTTCAGGCCGGGCCTTCCCCAGATTCATTCATCCAGTCCTTCAACATGTGTATTGATCACTCCCTGCTCTTCACACTGTGCTGGGATACAGTGGTGATAAAGGGAGACAAGATTGCTAAATAGTTACAGAAAAAGTGATAAATTTCAATAGCAGTAACTGCCGTGAAGAGAACACAGACAAGATGAGTGGCCATCTGCTGTCGATGGTGGCCACTGAAGCCCACTTTGAGGAGGTGACATTGGAGCTGAGACTTGAATGCTGTGGGAGGTCTTGGGGATGACAGTAACAGGCAGAGGGGACAGTGAGGGCACCCCTGGGGCTGGAGGATGGTGGCTTATCAGCCGGGGTCACAGCACAGTCTGAAGGCTCTGTTGAGAAGATTGAGTTTAATTCTGAATGTGATGGGAAACCAGTGAAATGTGTTCAGTAGCAGTCTGGTGTACATTTCTTTTTAATGTTTGTTTATTTTTGAGAGAGAAAGAAAGAGAGAGAATATGAGCAGGGGTAGGGCAGAGAGAGAGGGAGACAGAATCCGAAGCAGGCTCCAGGCTCTGAGCTGTCAGCACAGAGCCTAACGCAGGGCTTGAACCCACAAACCGCAAGATCGTGACCTGAGCTGAAGTCAGATGCTTTACCAACTGAGCCACCCAGGCGCCTCCTGATGTACATTTTTACAAGACTGTTGGCCACTTTGTGGACAAGGGGCCATGGAGGGGCAAGAGTGCCAGAGGCAGACCAGTTTGGAGGCCATTACAACCATCCGGGGGTTAGGATCATTAACCGTGAGTCTGACAGGCAATTTATTAGGTTGAAATGATGATACATGTATCCAAAAATATTGAATGTGCTCTTGCACCCATCTCTGTCCTTAGGAAAGTCGTGACAAGCGTTATCTAATTCAGAAACTAACAGAAGCCCAGAGGGATATGAAGAACCGTCTAGACTGGCAGTGAGGATCCTACTGCGTGTTGCTCAGAAGCTGACCTGCTGAGCCTACAGAGTCCACCTGGGTTTGGAGCAGAGATTTTAAAATATATTTTTCTGGAGTTGAGGTTTTTCCTGAAAGTAGCTCCATATTATGCAGCTGCGGTGGCTGTAACCCACCCCTAATGTAACCCAGCCCCCCCATTTTAGTGTCTTAGAAGACCAGGTTCAAACCTGGTTTGCCTATAGACCAGCAGCTTGGTGATCCCCCACAAAACTAACTTACTTAGCCATTTAGGCTGATAGAACAAAATTTGAGGAGGAGAGCCCTTTTATATTTTTCAAAGTGCATTTGTGTTGTCTTTTATAGTTAATTGTGGGAGTCATCTGTTCATGAGACTGGGCTCGTTCTTTTGAACCAGGTTCTGGAGTTTTAGGCTGAAAAGTGTTCCTTAAGAAGTAGTAATCCTTTTTAAATGGTTCTGAGGCCTGATTTTTTTTTTTTTTCATGAAGAGAAATCCTTGAATTGAGATGTTTGAAACGGATGGTGGAAACATGGAGAGGGTGGCTATATAAGTCCAGTTACCTGGTAGTAATATGAGAGAGAAAAGCCATCCCTGCTGTGTGAATAAGGTTAAGTTTGGGGAGGAGGGGAATGCTGTGGATTGCGGGCCTTGATGTCTTAGTTCCTGGGTATTTTGCTGCCGCCTTATTACTCGGGGGTGGGGAGGTGCTCAGGGTTGGGGGGGAGCTGTCTCTAAGGTGCTGGGTATCCATAGGTCCTGAGTTCCCTTCTGGTCCTGAGTTCTGAGACTTAGCAGAGGGCCCTGGGTATCAAAATTAAGAGGCAAAGCTTGTCTTTCAAGTCTTCCAAATGCCATTTTCCTTCCTGCACTGAGGTCCCTGTTTCTCATGGACACTTCACATTTCAGAGCCAGGCTGGAAAGGGCAGTTGAGTATGTGCACGGAGCACAGGGGGCCATGGTTTATGTGTGTAAGTGTTTGAGGATCAGGGGTTGCAGCATCAGACCAGCCTGTGCAAGTGTCCCAGAGGACACTGAATGCTGGCATCTGCAATGCCATATGTTCAGGGCTATTGTTTCCTTGTGCCTAAAATTTTAAGTTTTATTTTACATGATAGGCAGAGTATTGCTTAAGATTTCCGTTACAGCAAAAACCACATGCAATAAATACCTCATCATAAACTTACATGGAATTGATAGCTCTGAACCTTTTAGTAAGCCTAAGTTATGGTTTCACGTAATCAGTTTGTGTCTTAATTATCTTCAGAATCTTTTTTAAAGTACTGAGTTTTGTAACAGACCATCGGAGCCTTTCTTCTGTTGTTTTCCTTCCTTTCACAGGCTCTAAACCTTTCCTCGGGAGTAACCTGGAGTTTAAAGCTGGGTACCTGTTTTGGAAAGCTGTGCTCTGCTAAGAGTATTCCCATCCCCACCCCCAACCCGCCATTAGTCAAAACGATGGACCCCTTGCTCTGAGGAGCAAAGTATGCTTTCCACAGTTTACACATTTCTATATATTTGTCCCTTTGCCAGATCATTTTCTTGCTGTTCCCCAAAGTTACCATTAACATGTGATACTTTTGTACCTGTGAGACAAATGAGCCTTTCTGGCTAATAACTAGTATCACAGAATTTTGAGTAACCAAAAGTTCACTCTATCCTCACTTGAAAAAAATTCTAATTGTTGGTATTTTTACCTACTGCACTTACTTATATGTTTTTGCTTTCACCATGCTTCTGAGAACAGTCAAGTTTGTGTGTGTGTGTGCGCATGTGTGTGTACAAATGTAAGTGTGTGAGATGGAAACTCCATTTTCTTTCCCTGTTATAAAATTGATACTGAAGTATGCTAATATATTCATTTTGGTTAAATGCTGCTGATTTGCATACCTCTTACTTGAATGTTTTTATATATTTTGATAACTTTAATAACTTCAAGTGATGTCTGTATAATTGTTGAAGTACAGGTCTAACAAATGTGCCTTAAAACTACTGATTAAACAGTGTCTTGAAGGTTTTAAAATGTGTTTGCGTATATTTGAATTCCTGGACGTTTCTTGTCAGCAATGAAGTGATTGTGGAAAACTAATAGTTTGTAAAGTTGTTCTTTGCCTTTTCCTAGAATCACAGAAGTGTTGTTTTTGTTTTTTTTTTAAGTTTATTTATTTTGAGAGAGAGTGTGCACAAGGAAGGGGCAGAGAGAGAATCCCAATCAGGCTCCATGTTCAGCACAGAGCCCAGTGGGGCTCAATTCCCCCAACCATGAGGTCATGACCTGAGCTGAAGTCAACTGACTGAGCCACCCAGGCGCCCCAAATGACAGAGGGTTTAATGCAGTCATCAGATGAGTGCTTTTAAGACTCCTTGGCTCTACCGAAGCCAGGAAGGAGTATAGGTATGTGTTTTAAACTAAAAACACATAAAATTATTTCAAGCACTCCTCTCCCAATCCTCCACCCCCCAGAGGGAACCACTGCTAATGATGTTTATTTTCTTTTCCCAGAAAATTATAATACATATTCAAATAGATATATATGTGTGGTTAAATGCATGAAAAATGTATATTTCTGAGCTTCTCCCTTTTTCCTCCTTAATAACATCTTGAAGATCTTTCCATATAAATAGCCACATAGCATCCCATTGTATCTTTTTAATAGCTACATAGCATCCCATTGTATCATTGTGTACTTCCATAAGGATATGTTCCTTGCTAGGTACTTTATTTTCAACTCACCAACACTGCCCTCCACCCTCTCCTGTTACAAACATGGGGAGTTTTAAAAGTCCCTCCAATCATGTCTCTATTGTCTCTATTTCCCTGTTCTGCTCCATTCTCCTAAAGAAGGTTCTTGTTACTATTATTTTTTTTTTTGCCTACAAAACAGGGCTTTATTGGAATTTAAAATTCTTAATTAAAATTTTTTTTAACATTTATTTATTTTTGAGAGACAGAGACAGAGCACAAGGAGGGGAGGGGCAGAGAGAGAGGGAGACACAGAATCTGAACCAGGATCCAGGCTCTGAGCTGTTAGCACAGAGCCCGATGTGGGGCTTGATCACGAACCCTGAGATCATGACCTTGAGCTGAAGTCAGATGCTTAACCGACTGAGTCACCCGGGTGCCCCTAAAATTCATAAATTTTTAAATCAAAGGAATAAAATTTAAAACAAAACATATATTTTTTTTAATTTTCTATTATTTTCTATTCTTAGATTTTATTTCCAATTTTAATATAAATTCTAGTTAGTTAACATATAGTATAATACTGGTTTCAGGAGTAGAATTTAGTGATTCATCACTTACTTATAATATGCAGTGCTCAATGCAGCAAGTGCCCTCCTTAATGCCCATCACCTATTTTAGTCCATCCCACCCCCCACCTCCATTCTAGCAACCCTCAGTTTGCTGTCTTTAGTTAAAAGTCTCTTATGGTTTGCTTCTCTCCCTTCTCACCTCCCCTGTGTTCATCTGTTTTGTTTCTTAAATTCCACATATGAGTGAAATCATACGGTATTTGTCTTTCTCTGAATGACTTATTTTGCTTAGCATAATACACTCTGGCTCCATCCATATAGGTGCAAATGGCAAGATCTCATTCTTTTTGATGGCTGAGTAATATTCCATTATATATATGTCCATTATATATAATATCCATTATATATACACATATATACATGTATACACATATACATATACACACACGATCTTTTTTAAAAAAAATTTTTTTTAAGATTTTTTTTTTTTTTTTTTTTTTTTAATTTTTTTTTTTTTCAACGTTTATTTATTTTTGGGACAGAGAGAGACAGAGCATGAACGGGGGAGGGACAGAGAGAGGGAGACACAGAATCTGAAACAGGCTCCAGGCTCTGAGCTGTCAGCACAGAGCCCGACGCAGGGCTCGAACTCACAGACCGCGAGATCATGACCTGAGCTGAAGTCGGCCACTTAACCAACTGAGCCACCCAGGCGCCCCTCAAAAAAATTTTTAAGGTTTATTTATTTTTGAGAGAGAGCGTGAAGAGGAGAGGGGCAGAGAGAGGGGGAGACACAGAATCCGAAGCAGGCTCCAGACCCTGAGCAGTCAACACAGCCCGAAGTGGAGCTCGAACTCATGAACTGTGAGATCATCACCTGAGTTCAAGTCAGACGCTTAACTGACTGAGCCACCCAGGTGCCCCAACACATCACATCTTCTTTATCCATACATCAGTTGATGGACATTTGGGCACTTTCCATAATTTGGCTGTTGTTGATAATACTGCTATAAACATTGGGATGCATGTGCCCTTTCAAATCAGTATTTTTGTAGACTTTGGATAAATATCAAAGGCTATAAATCTGCTTAAATTGCTGGGTCGTAGGGTAGTCCGTTTTTTAACTTTTTGAGGAAACTCCACACTGTTTTCCAGAATGGCGGCACCAGTTTGCATGCCCACCAACAGTGCATCAGAGGGTTCCCCCAGAACATGTTCTTGTTCTTTCTCAAGGCAGCCTTGCATGTTCTTGCAATCACAGAATATTCTCATCCCAGCAAAGAGAAGAATCCAGCTGGGCAAGGGTTTTGTTTGCATTAATTCTTAAGTTGGCAATATCTGATAGCAGCTACTCAGGAGTAAGTAATGATGAAGAAGACAATCCATTTTGCCAGAGTGGAGCTGCAAGGTCTGATCCCTGGGAAGACAGGATTTCTGAATGTATCTTCTTTATATAGGGTATGGCTTTATTAGTAAATTCCATTTTCTGTATTTTCTCTCCAATGCATGGGATGCTTAGGGACCTGGAACGGCTTTGCTACTTGCTTCGTGTCTTCACCTTTCTGAGATAAAATTCCCTTTAAAATGGAAAATAATACATATGGTTACTTTTATTTTTGAGAATGGAGTTAGGGACTAATACACTTTTTCTTTCTGAAATTTTGTTTTCTCCTTATAAAAATACTTGTTATAGAAAATATTGAGAACACTGAAAGGTACAGAGAAAAAAATCACATATAAGCACCATTTATTGACATTCACTGCTAATCTTGCCTAATTCCTCTTAAGATAGAAAGCACAAAGGGAGGGAGGATGGGATGAAAAGAAAGAAAAAAAATGTTGGTATTCTTTTCACTTACCGTGTTATTTCATGTTATCAAAAGTTCTTTATAAACATTTCAATGGGCTACATAACATCATAAAGATGGGTCATAATTTCTAACATTCCTTTGCTGCTTAACATTTTGTTTTCAATTTTTCCTGACAATAACTTGGACTTCCATAAATTTTTGTCAATGTGGGATGGGATTACACTAAAGGTTTAGTAAGAATGTTTTAGGGCTTTTGAGAGACAAGTTTACACTCAGCTTTACATTAGAAGGTCACATCATCCTCACACTAATTGCTTGGGTTTAAAAAGCTATGGAATAGTTCGCCATAATTTATAATTACTGTACTGTGTTAGAAAAGTTTGAAACAACTGTATTAAATATTTTATTAAAATATAAATTATATTGGGGCGCCTGGGTGGCTCAGTCGGTTAAGCGGCTGACTTCAGCTCAGGTCATGATCTCGCGGTCCATGAGTTCGAGCCCCACGTAGGGCTCTGTGCTGACAGCTCAGAGCCTGGAGCCTGTTTCAGATTCTGTGTCTCCCTCTCTCTGAGTGTCCCCTGTTCATGCTCTGTCTCTCTCTGTCTCAAAAATAAATAAACGTTAAATTTTTTTTTAATATAAATTATATTAAATGTTTTATAACTTGGAAAAAATATATAGTTCAAGGGTGTAAAGTAGAAAGTGAAAGCCCCTTTCTTAACAATCCCAACCCTCAGACGTTACTGAAATTAAATGTTTTGTTATATCTCCTTCCAGATACGCATCTTTGATTTTTTGCCTTCAAATATATATCCTATATTTGGAAAATTTCTGTTGGTTAGATCCCTTGACGTAGTCAGTGGATGTGCGTTATTTAAAAAATATTCCACAAAATTTTTTTGATAAAAATTTTTAAGTAGTTTCAGGATCACAGAAAAATTGACAGGAAAGTGGAAATGACCCTTTTCCCCTACATGCATAGTTCCCCTGCATTCTCAACATCCCCCCACCGGAGTGGTACATTTGCCAGAATTGATGAGCCTGCACGCACACATTGGGCATTCACTTTCAAAAGCATGATATGGTTGCAAAATCTTCTTTTCCCCACCCCACACCCCTCAAAACAATTTGCATCAATAAAGATACACATCAATCGTAAAGTGGAGACAAACAACGAAACAAAAACCATGTTCTCTATACAAAACCTAAAATTAGAGAAAAAAACTAAGAATTTAAGTCGGCTGTTAGAACCATCACCTAGAGACACTATTGACCATGCGGTGAATTTAATTTCGTCATGCAACTTCTACAAGTGGATGCAGGATGTGGGATACACATAGGGAAAACTCTCCTTCCATGTTGGTAAAACAAAGTACAACAGCTGTGACAATAAAGAGTTCCCTCTTGGCCCTCTTTCCCAGGAATCTACCCAGTCGGCATCTTGGGAAAAGCAATTTAGCATCCTCAACTCCCTAGCAACCCAAGTCTCCTTTAGAAACGTCGGACTCCTGAGTGATTGATGGTGATCATACCCAATATCATCTTTTCCTTTGCCCTTTCCAACCAATCGAATGGAAGCAGGGGCCTAGGGGCGTTCCCACCGCTGCCAGGGCGGGCAGTGTCTGTCTTACGTCTGCTGTGCGTCATCAGTCTGCGCTGAGCGCACGTTTGGCCGTTGCGCTCAGGGCAGCGGTTACCTTGTCACAGCAATGAGCTGCGCGGGGGCGGCGGCGGTTCGCTCCCTGTGGCGGCTGCGCACGGGCGCCCTGCGGCCTCTCCCAGGTAAAGAACCAGCGCGGCCGCATAAGCGCGCTAAACCGCCGAACCAGGGAATTTTCGCCTGTGACTTGGGCCGGAGAGGTCACGGGGCAGACGTCGTAGACGTCATAGGACTGCGACGGCGCGCCACTGCGAAATGGGAAACTCGGACTGCTGACAGGAGGGGCGGGGTTTGTGGTGGTCTGGGGGAATGTGGGGCGGGAGGGCGTGGTTTTCGGCTGGGGCGCGCTGGAGTGTCCGTTCGCAGTTGGCACGCGGGAGAATGACATAATTGTACACCTCTGACGGGACGTCACTGCCGGTGTCGTCGGCATTCCAGGCTGAGGACAGGTGGAGGGAGACCTTGCAAGTTCAGTGTCGATGGGCGTCATCATAGCCTTCTTTTGGAGCCCTGCTAGGCAAAGTAGTCGCGCGATCTGCCGCGTGGGCTTGTTAGAAGTGCAGGTCCCACTCCTGACTTAAAAGGTCGCATTGTCTGTAGTTTAGCTAGACCTTCGAATGTCTTGCATGTACTAGAAAGTTTGAGAAGCACCTGGGTAGTGGAAGGGGCATAGAGTTTGGAGTAGGGAGATGAGTTAG
Organism: Panthera onca; assembly: GCF_046562875.1. NCBI lineage: Eukaryota > Metazoa > Chordata > Mammalia > Carnivora > Felidae > Panthera > Panthera onca. The sequence continues at coordinate 26,947,694 of NC_138354.1, forward strand.
GATCCTGGGTCCTTCTCTTATCCTCTTTTCATCAGAGCTGCCTCAGAAAATTGTGAAGTCGTTTTCTGAAAGTTAAGTCGTTCGTATACCACCTGAAGATTTTTACCTTTTAGCAATATCACTTGTACTTTTGATTACCAAATGTGTTTTTTCTATAACCGTGTTCCATCTTTTAAAAATATTTATTTTTATGGGGGGAGGAGAGCACAATCGGGGGAGGGACAGAGAGAAGAGGACAGAGGATCCGTAGCGGGCTCTGAGCTGACAGTCTCACAGCAGTGAGCCGGATGTGGTGGGGCTCCAACTCACCAAACCTAGAGGTCGTAACTTGAGCCGGAGTCAGGATGCTCAACCGACTGAGCACGTCAGTGTGTTCCATTTTTAAATTAAATAATTTCACGGAAGCTAAGTTCTTATGGTGAAGACGGAAAACCAAGTATTGCCTGGCCCAAATAGACTAATCAAAAAATGAATGGGTTAAAAACAAAAAGTACGTTGTATTAGATACTATTGCCTACCAAGACTTGAACCCCGAACAGTCTTTCTGGGTGGAGGAAAAAAAAGATTAGCAAGTATTAGGAAGGTATTTGTAAACTGAGACATTCTCCTTGATGAAATCAAAGGGATTGCAAAAGAATTTAAAAGAGTAACTCTTAACTACGTGGGTGTTATTAAATGCATGTTCATAAGCCACTTAAGATCTTCCTGTATACTACTTTAAATCTCCTAGGTACCATCATTATTAGATTTTTCACACTGTGGGAAAGCACTAACTTAAAATGATACATTTGAGAGCTTCTAGCACAGGGCCTCAACTTATTTTTTCACAATTTTAAAGTGTGTGACAATGCAGGCAAAACTCAATGCAGGATTTTTAAACATGACTTTTAATGCTCTTTTGTTGAGCCAATGAGCATAACAATAAAAATCATTCTTTATCACTTATAAAGTTACTTTGCTTCCTTTATCTCATTTTATCTTCATGATAATTCAGTAAGAAAAGTGTTACTATTGTAGGTTTCCTTAAAAAGGAAAAAACCTGATTATTGCCAATTTTATATGTAAGAAATGGCAATTCTGATTTGTCCAAGGTTAGTGTTAGAGAATAGAACATGTATACGGTGCCTTGGTGGCTCAGTCGGTTAAGCGTCCAACTATTGGTTTCAGTTCAGGTCATGATCTCACATGGTTCGTGGGTTCGAGCCCCATGTCAGGCTCAGCTCTGCTGGTGTGGAGCCTGCTTGCAATTCTGTCTGTGCCCCTCCCCTACTCGCTTCTCCCTCAAAATAAATAAGTAAACTTAAATAAAACAAACAGGACACAGTTTCTGGCTCTAGCTCTGTGCTCCTTCTGTGGTTCATCCCATACTTTTTAAAGATACCTTACAGAGATTGTGAAAAGATAAAAATGGCAAATAATACAACCCAATCCTCCACACACCCCACAAAAAATCATTTATTAGGTGCCTGAGCCTGGAAAAGTGCAGTGCTGGGGAACTGTGTGGTATGTTTTTAGTACAAATACAGTCCTGCCCATCAGAAGTCAGCTGTGTGTTTACACTCATCCTGTGTACTCAGCCCCTTGCTATTTCTCGTGAAATGTGTTTTTAGAAAACGAGTCCTGGGCTGTAAGTTCTTTCCTATTAACATGTTTTGGGATGGGAGTAACAAATGAAAGAACAAGCAAACAAGATTATCTTGAGAAGTAGAGCCAGCTCATTGTTTTCAATTCCAATTCCTAGGAGTCCTATTTCTGTAAGGAGGTAAGATTCATGGGAGCATCAGTCCTTGGACCTGGAGGAGAAAACTTTGGACAGGCAACCCTGACTTTGTCAAATGTGTCAAATTGTTCTCCATACGAGAACATGGTCATGGGGGCACCTGGGTGTCTCAGTTAAGTATCTGATTCCTGATTTCAGCTCAGGTCATGATCTCACGGTTTGTGAGTTTGAGCCGCATGTCGGGCTCTGTAATGACAGTGCAGAGCTTGCTTGGGATTCGCTCTCTGCCCCTCCCCTGCTCTCTCTCTCTCTCTCTCTCTCTCAAAATAAAATTTTAAAAATAATGATAATAAAATAATAAGAAATCACAAAAACTGGACCACAGTGACCCACTGTCTGATGGCACAGATCTGAGTGGTACATTACACTCAGCAGAACTTGCACTCCATCTAGTTTTTGGTGTCCAGTTCCTGGACTCCATCCAGTTTCTTGAGTCAGGCAGGCACAGTGAGATGGAGCAGGTCCTGCAGAAGAGTGGATTAGAGCTGGGTCACAAGGCCTCAGACCCCCATATCCTTGCTCCTTTGTTTAGTGAAGCATTTAAAACCCCAGAATACAGAATCACTCAGATTTCAGCAGACCTACCCCATCACCTGTGTCCAAAGCACTCAAACCTTTTTTAATAAAAAAAGTGAAGTTTTGCACACATTTTCAGGGTGTTGAAGTTAGCCTAAATGAATAGAAGTATGTGTTAAAGATATGGTAGTCATGCATAAGAGCCTTAAGATACATCTCAAGATGACACCAGTACAAGTCAAAGTTCACATGACAGCTGCGTCCATGGGGTCCACATTTTCATATCTACAAAAAGAGCTGATAACATCTTATACACATAACAACACATTGGAAGGCTCTTAGGGGAAAAAACTTTGGGGATGCCTTAATGCAAGGCTCAGAGAATACAATCAAGGCGTTAACGATTAGGAGATCTTTTTTAAGTTTATTTCATTTATTTTGAGAGAGAAAAAGAGAATGTGAGCAGCGGAGGGGCAGGGAGGGAGAGAAAGAATCCCAAAAATTCCAATGCGTGAGATCCCACAAACCACGAGATCATGACCTGAGCCGAAACCAAGAGTCAGATGGTTAACTGACTGAGCCACCCAGGCACCCCTCTTAGGAGATTTTTTTAAAGACAAAATTTAATCTATCTTGAAGAATTTACATTTTGAAGACAAGAGTTCAATTGAACTGATGATGTACCATAAGGAGATGAAACTCAAGGTGTAAGGCTCTGCTCTCAAAATCCAACGCCCATGTGTGTTTTGAGAGAACTTAAATCAATTTTCTCAACCTTGGCTGCACAGAACTTTTTAAAAACATGGCTGCTTCCTCTCCCCACCTCGGGGATTGACTGGGGAGGAGCATCCATGGTTTTGACAGCTCCCTAGGAGTTCTTATGTAGCCAGCATTGGGAACGAAGAGGCCTGAGGGGAGGTGAACTGGAGAAGCATGCTCATCTAGAGGTCACTGCCACGTTAAATACTGAGCCTGTCTTTTTCACTGCCTGATGAAAAGACAGGCTCAGTATTTCCAGATCTTTATATGTTTAACATGAAGCCAGAAGAATCAGATCTTTAGGTAAACTCTATGTTTTAAGTGTTGGTAATTAATTCACTTTTAAAAGGGGATGGGGGCTGGCTGGCTCAGTCAGTAGAGCATGCAACTCTTGATCTCAGGTCATGAGTTCAAGCCCCATGTTGGGCATAGAGCCTACTTTAAAAAGTAACAAAACTATGGGGTGCCTGGGTGGCTCAGTTGGCTAAGCATCTAACTTCGGCTCAGGTCATGATCTCACAGTTTGTGAGTTCGAGCCCTGTGTCGGGCTCTGTGCTGACAGATCGGAGCCTGGAGCCTGCTTCAGATTCTGTGTCTCTCCATTCTCGGCCCCTCCCCTGTTCATGCTCTGTGTCTGTCTCTCAATGATGAATGAACGTTAAAAAAAAGAATTAAAAAAATTTTTTTAAAGTAACAAAACTGCAGGTTTAACAGGATACATTTATGGGGATATCCTTCCTATGAGGAAGTCATCTGTGACCTTAGTTCCAAGGTACCCCTTTCTTCTGTCTGTAAAAGGAAACATCTGTTTTACCCGAAAGTAATGAAGAATAAACATTTGCATTGCAGCTTATGGAAGAAGAATCAGTGTCAGATTTTACAGTTCAGGAATGACTTTAGACAATATCAATTGGGCAGCTGTGGATCGAATAATCCGGGTGGATCATGCAGGTGAATATGGAGCGAACCGAATCTACGCAGGGCAGATGGCCGTCCTGGGTCGGACAAGTGTCGGGCCAGTCATTCAGGTGGGTGCTCTGTTACCCCTCTCAGGCTGGCCTCACTGTATAGCGTGGGGATCCAAAGGCCTTCAAGTCATGAATCACATTACGTCATGCACTGTCAAGGGAGGTACTGTCCCCAAGAGAACAAAAATTGGTTACTAAGGTGGGGTCAAGGGAGGGAAAAGTATATTATTATTTGTATGTATCAAGTAGAGACATATAGTACATAAACAGATATATGGTATATCTGAAGTATTAACATTTCACTGTGGGGTGGGCAATTAAAAACGTTTGAGAATCATCACATGAGGTGAAAGCACCAGTTGCTGAGAGGTTGTGATCCTGTTCCCAGTGGAGATATTTTATATTTTATACTGAGAGGCAGAGGGAGGGGCCTGGGCTCTGTAGTCACAAAGACCCAGATTCACATTCCAGCTTTCTTCCACCTCCTACTTCTGTGACCTTGGGGAAGTTACATGACCTCTCTGGGTCTCTATTTCCACATTTGCAAAATGAACTGATAATACCTACCTCATTGGGTTTTCGTGAGGAATAAATGAGCTGGCATAGAGCAGCTAACACCACATCTGGTATGTAATAGACACTCAGCACAAGTTAAATTGCCTGCTGTGAGCCCTTGGGCAAGTTACTTAACCTCTCTGTGCCTCACTTTATCTGTGTAATGGGGATAATGACAATTAGTGCAAATTAAATGAATTGCCTTCATAAATCTATTTGATAGCACCTGGCGCTTAGGATGTGCCAGCTAAGTGTTAGCTCTTTTGTCTTTCCCACTTAATCCTTTGATGTAAATGGTACTTCTAGCATTCTAGAAGGAAATTACACAATCGGTGATTCTCTGCTCTCCTAATTGCGGAGTGGGCTGAGCATCTCATTTCTCTTTAGTGTGGACCTTGTCTTTAAAGAGGCATGTGTTTGGGCACCTGGGTGGCTCAGTCAGTTAAGCATCCGACTTCGGCTCAGGTCATGATCTCGCAGTTTGTGCATTCGAGTCCTGCATGGAGCTCTGTGCTGACAGCTCAGAGCCTGGAGCCTGCTTTAGATTCTGTGTCTCCCTCTCTCTCTGCCCCTCCCCTGCTCGCATTCTGTCTGTCTGTCTTTCTCAAAAATAAGTAAACATTAAAACACAAAAGGCACTTGCAGGTCTCAGAACTTCTGGATCCATGGTTCATGGCCCGCTAACCTGGAATGGAGATAATGGCTCTTCTCCTGGTTTGCTGGCACTCTCTTCTCCATATCCAAGATGCTTTTTAGTCCGATGCTTCGCTTTTTCCTTGGGTGGTTGAAGGGGAAGGGGAGAAATAGCGGTTCTCATTCTTCCTCCATCTCCCTTGTGCTTCCTGTCTCCCACAAGGACAGGGCATGGAGCTTCCTTGGCATGTAGCAGGTGGTCTCTGAGTAATGCTTGCATTTATTTTTATGTTTTTCTTACAGAAAATGTGGGATCAAGAAAAGGACCACTTGAAAAAGTTCAACGAGTTGATGGTTGCATTTAGGGTGCGGCCCACCATTCTGATGCCCTTCTGGAACGTGGTGGGGTTTGCACTGGGTATGTGTCCAGAAGAGCTTGCTTGAGCTTAGGGATCTGGGGCGATTACATCATTAAAGTACTGAATCCACAGTTCTTTCTGTGTCCTCTTACAACCTTTTTGTTGACTTAATATTTCTTAAAGTTAAATTGACTTTTTTTTTTTTTTGGCTTAAATTTATTTAAATATTTATGGATTTAAATCAGTGGTTTTATAAATAGAAAGTACAGTAAAAACAAACACATCGGAGGAAGAAAAAAACTAGAGCAATTCAGTTGTAGCCCGATGATGTTCCCTGACAAAGGTTCTAAGACCTGCTCACTCTTAAAAAGGGAGAAGAGTAAATGTTGGGAAAGAAATAAAGATGTACTCACCCCAGATGAGGACTTTCTTCTTGCCATAATCAGAGGGCTAAAAAGAACATTGAAAAGAGAATAGCATTCTTACTCTGTGATTCCGGATTTGACAGTGTGACCTGGTACCACCTAAAACAGCGATTTTCACTGGGGGCGGGTTGCTCCTAAGAATGCTTGGCAGTGTCTAGAGACATTTTTGGTTGTCACAACCAGGGGTGTTTCTGGCCTCTAGTGGGTAGAGGCCAGGGACACTGCTAAAGTATCCTCCAGTGCACAGGATGGCCCCCACAAAAAGGAATTACTGAGCCCTAGAGCCTGTAGTGCTCCGGTTGATGAACCCTGACCTGACATGATCTCCTGCACCGGTGTAGTGTCTGTCCCATCCTTTTCTGTGCTGGATTTGACAATTCCAGGTGCGGGAACCGCCCTGCTTGGGAAGGAGGGAGCAATGGCCTGCACTGTGGCTGTGGAAGAGTCTATAGCACATCACTACAACAACCAAATCAGGACGTTGATGGAGGAGGATCCTGAAAAATATGAGGAACTTCTTCAGGTATTTGAATATACTCTGGAAATAGCCCAATAAGGGCGAAAAGGGTAGGTAAGCAACTTGGTGGGAAGGAAAAAAATAGCAAGTTGGGGAATGACATGGCCTTAGAAACCTAGGTGAGTGCCTCATTCTATAGGCAAAAGACACAGAAAGCTCAAGTCATGTGCCCTGGTCACATGCTCGGGCAGAACTGGGACCAGAAGCCATGTCGTGTCTCCTGAGCCCACAACTGTATTCTCTCCACTTCTGGATCATTGATAGATTCTGAGCCAATGCTGTGAGCACAAATACTTCAGCTTAAATAAATTAACCAATAGATATCTTCATGTAATTTTCTATTACAAATAAGGGAACTGTTTAATTTTTTTTCAAGTGTAAATTGGGGGTTGGTAAACCCTGGCCTGGGGCCAACCACCTGTTTCTGTAAATTAAGTTTTGTTGCAACACAGTCACGCCCATTCTTTAATGTGTCTGTGGCTGCTGTCCCCCAAACATTGGCGGAGTTGAGTAGTTGTGGAGAGGCCCATACAGCCAGCGGAGCTTGAAGAACTGACTTTTTCGCCCTTTATAGGAAAAACTTTGCCTACCCCTATCTTAGACCGTAGAATGAAGCTTTAGCCTCTAGAAGAAGATAGGACAACAGATTTCTTTTGATTTTCTTTGATTTCTTTTTATTTAACCAGGTGATAAGGAAATTTCGGGATGAAGAGCTCGAGCACCATGACATAGGCCTTGAACATGACGCACAGCTGGTAGGGGACCTCTCTTTACTATTTGCTTGTGCTGCCCGGGGCACCTTATTTGGAAGAGTAAAGGGTGGGAAAATTTTTGTTTCCAGAAAAATAGATTTCATAGTGACCACCAAAGATAGCAAACCAATACTTTGCTTTGATAAAAAATCAGGCAAAAGCATTGCTCCCAATGGGAAGTCTTATTTCTTGCTTCCTTTCTCATCATTTCCCCCTAGCAGCTTCTTTCCTCTTCCCGATGAGAAACCAGATGATTCAGATTTTCTGGCAATAGTGGAAGCTTCCCAACCTTTTGAATTAAAAGAAATGTTTAGATCTTATGTCTTATCCAGAGAGCTGCAGCCCTGCCATTTCAGGCCATATCTTACTGCTACAAGTGAACGTAGAACATGTTTCTTTTGTTTGCTTATTGTCGTTTTCAACAGGCTCCAGCATACGCTGTTTTGAAGAGCGTTATCCAGGCCGGATGCCGCGTGGCAATATATTTATCAGAAAGGTTTTAAAGTATGTCCACTTTTCTGTCTATAAAAAAGGATAGTAATTAAACAAGGGGCATTGGCGGAAAAGGAAATGTGCAATTGTCATTATATGAATTTTGTTAATAAACTGCAAGAGGTTTTTTTTTTTTTATTTCATTAATAAAAGTCTCTAGTGATGATTTTTTTTTTTCTCCTGTGCCACCTTACGCCAGAAGGCTGACTGTTGGCCAGGTCTGTTGCAGTTAATAACAGACGAAGCTGCTGCTTGTTTGGGGCATAGTTAATTTTTTTTTTTTAAACATCAAGAATGAATCATTAAGAAAATAACAGAAATCTTTAAGGGGAAAAAAATTTGAATTTACTTCTAACCAAAGGTAATTTAAAACATGAGGGTGTTGAAGATTGACAAAGCAAGACTGTCAAATCCATCGTTAAATGGAAGACTGTCATTGTCTCCATTGTTTCCAGTGGCCTCCTTAACTATTGTTCCTCTTCTCTGGATTTTTCAGTGCCAGAGGGTCCCAGGCTGTGGTTCTTGGCCCTGTTCTGTCTGTCATCTTTTTCTTGGTATCTCATCCTGCCTTGTGGTTGATTCCTTCACATTCCTGTTTCAGCCCAGCTTTCTCATCTTCAAATATCCACCTGCCAGCCGGTCCCCTCCATTTGGAAGTCAGAGAGAATCTCAAGTTCCACGTGCCCCAAGCAGAACTCCTCGACCCCCACCCCACCATCCTGACACCCCAGTGGCCTTCCTTATCACAGTTAATAGCCACTCCATCCTTCTGGTCCTCAGGCCAAAAATCTCTGGAGTCACCTTTGACACCTGCTTTTATCACACCCCCATCCAATCAGGACATCCTGCAGACTCTACCAAATCCTTTTTGCGGCCTCAGCTGCTGCCACTCAGGGCCCAACCACCCTCATCTCAGCTAGGTTATTTCAGAAGCCTCCCAACTATTCTTCCTGCCCTGCCTGGCCTCCCACAATCCATTCTCAACCCAGCAGCCAGAGTGATCCTTTGAACCAGAAGCCAGACCTTGTTACTGTTGCTCAGCTCGGAACCCCCCCCCCCCCCCAGTGGTTTATCCCACTTTCCTCAGCACAAAAGTCAAAGTCCCTAAAATGGTCTCTAAGAACCCGCATGATCTGGTCCTCTGACCACTTCCTCCTTCCTCATTCTGCTCCAGCCACACTGGCCTCCTTGCCATTTCTCAAAATACCAGGCACCGTCTTGTCCTAGGGCATTTGCAGTGGCTTCTCTTTCTGCCTGCAGTGCTCCTTCCTGTATATCTGCATGGCCAGATCCCTCACCAGCTCTTGGATTTTTGCTTGATGTCACCTTTTAACCAGCTGAGCCACCCAGGTGCCCTATTGATGTCACCTTTTAAAGGAGGCTCTCCCTGACCACCTTTTCCAGAACTGCAAACCCCGCCCTACTGCTTGCCTCATCCCACTTGCTCAGCTCTTGCAGTTTTTCCCCACAACACTTACCGCCTTCTGACATATTACATGATGTATTTATTTATTTATTTTTGTCTGTTTCTCCCTGCAAGAGTGTAAGCTCTCTGTAGGGCAGGAATCTTTGTTTTAATCACTGACCCATAATAGGTGATCACTAGATAGTCTTCAGTGGGATTGAATGAAGAAATAGCTCTCCTTTGTTAGAAGTCATTTTCACATAACCAGTAATGTAAGAATTCAAGACTATGTGCTTCGCAGCAAAATTCAGTACAGATTGATTGAAAAGATGCTACTGGGCCAGGCTGGGCTCCTGGGTTCTGGGTCCATACCATATGATTTGCTATAAAACTCCAAATCTTCCAGCCAAAAGGAAAAAAAAAAAAAAAAAAAAAAAGACGCTACCAAGAAACTCAAGGCCATTCTCTTTTTAAAATTTTTTTAATGTTTATTTTTGAGAGAGAGCACAAGTGGGGGAGGGGCAGAGAGAGAAGGAGACAGAGAATCCAAAACAGGCTCTGAGCTATCAGTGCAAAGCCCAGCATGGTGCTTGAGCTCATGAACTGTGAGATCATGACCTGAGCTGAAGTCGGATGCTCAACTGACTGAGCCACCCAGGCACCCCTTTTATCTATTTATTTATTTTAATGTTTAAAAGGCCATTCTCTATGCTTCTTGCTGATGATTAAACTAAAAAACATGCAAAAGAATGAGTTTGGACCCCTGCTTCACAGTATATATATAAAAATGAACTCAAATGGATTAAAAATCTAAATGGTAATGCTAAAACACATAGAAGAAGACATAAGAGTAAATCTGTGTGACTGGATTAGATTAGTTTTCTGCATAGGATGCCAAAAGCATAAAGCAACAAAAGAAAAAAACAGATAGATTGGACTTAATCAAAATAAAAACTTTGGTGCTTTCAAAGAATACTATCAAGAAGGTAAAAGACAACCCAAAGAATGAGCAAGAATGTTTGCAAATCATAGATCAGATAAGGGATTTGTATTTAGACTATATAAAGAACGCTTTAACAACTCAACGATAAGAGCCCAATTAAAAATAGGCAAAGGATTTGAATAGATGCATCTTTAAAGAAGACACAGGCCACTAGCATTTGAAAAGCTGTGTAAAATCATTAGTCATAGGGAAAAACACAATGAGATACCACTAGTGTGGCCGGTGGGTAGTGTGGCGCTGCTCAAATAGTGGAAAATAACGTGTTGGCAAAGGGTGTAGAGGACTTGGATCTGCACACACTGCAACGGACACGTAAAGTGGTGCAGCCCCCTTTGGAAAACAGTCTGGCAGTTCCTCAGACAGTTAAATACGGAGTTACCATGTGACACGGTGACTCCTCTCCTAGGTATAAACCCCAAAGAAATGACAGCATATGTTCAAACAAATACATATTCACGAATGATTGTAGCAACGTTACATAGCCAAAAAGTGGAAACAATCCAAATGTTCACCAGCCGATGAGTAGATAAGCAACATGTAGCCTATCCATACAATAGAATATGTATTTTATGACCAGTTTTGGTCATAAAAACCCTTCAAAACATGATGTTTGGGTACAAAGTTTCAGAATGGAAAGAGGAAAATAGTGAAGGCAGATGGTGGTGTGAATGTACTTACGGACACTGACCTCTGCACATAAAAATGGTTAAATGATAGGGATGCCTGGGTGGTTCAGTCACTTAAGTGTCCGACTCATGACTTTGGCTCAGGTCATGATCTCACAGTTGATGAGTTCAAGCCCCACATCGTGCTCTGTGCTGACACTGTGGATCCTGCTTGGGATTTCTCTCTCTCTCTCTCTCTCTCTCTCTCTCTCTCTCTGTCTCCCTCTCTCTGTGCCCCTCCCATTTGCACTCTCTCAAAATAAATAAAAACTTAAAATGTTTAAATGATGTTATGTATACTTACCACAATTAAAAAAAAAAAAAAATGCTAAGTGAAGGAAGCCAGACACAAAAGGCTAAGATTGTAGGATTCTGTGTATATGAAAATGTTCAGCAGAGGCAAATCCATAGTGACAGAAAATAACCTAGTGGTTGCCTAGGGTTGTAAAGAATGGCGGGACACGAGGACCAATTGCTTTTGGATACAGTTTCTTTTTGGGGTGATGAATGTTCTAGAATTAGCTGGTGGTGGTGGCTGTACAACCTTGTGAACAGATTTTTAAAAACTGCTGAATTGTACACTTTAAAATGGTGAATTTTATGGAATGTGAATCATAGCAATAAAAAATAGACGATTTATAGTTATTTATAGTTTTATGCAGTATTTGAAAGCCAATTTCAATCCAGTCTGTTGAATGGGGGAACGATTTCCTTAATGTGCCACCCTTCAAGTCAGCAGAGCCTGTAGAAGCCTCAATCTTCTGAGATGCTCTTGCTGTTTCTTGCCCTCCCATATCAAAGCTAATTCTGTAAGTATTGCAGTCAGGAGTCTTAGTCCTATAAAGACATTTTGTACAATACTTATTAAAAGCCCAGATTTGCTGCCGTTTGTTTAGCACCTGCTTCAGAACTGATGGCTGATGTTTTATGCTTCTGAGAGCTTCCAGAACAAGACCAGAGAGATTTTCTGAATCCTCCTGGGATTGTTTATAATTCCATTACAGATTGTCCTCGTGTATTAACAAGGTAATCTTGTCTTTCCCTTACTTTACTGCTCTGACCTTTCAGGGAAAATGTGATTTCAAAATTGGACACCATCCAAAGATGATGCCAGGAGGACAAAGGATGTTATTCTTGCAAGCAGGATAGTTCCAAAGAGACAACCTGAGCTATAGTTCTTTGCATGTCTTGGATTCCCTTGCTGTTCAAAGTGTGGTCCACAGACCAACAGCTAGTGGCATCACCTGGCAACACTTTAGCAATGCAGAATTTAGGGCTCCTCCCCAGACTTTCTGAATTAGAATCTGCATTTTGACAAGATGTGGTGGTTTTCTACTCTGGCCAGAAATTCCTGGATAGTCCTCTGTTCAGTGGAGCCTTGTTCCCCTTGCCTTGAATGTGGGCTGTACTTAGTGACTTGTTTCTAACAAGTGGTGGAAATGATTGAGTGTGACTGCCAAGGCTGCCGGCTCATAAAAGACATTGCAGCTTTCACCTTTCTCTCTGAGATCACTCAATTTAGGAAAACATACATGCCAGTAGTCACGTATGTGTGCCATCTTGGGAGTGAATCCTGCAGCCCCAGTCGTGCCTTCAGATGATGCAGCCCCTGCTGACATCCTGACTGCAACATCATGAGGGACCCGGATTCCGAATCAGCCAGCTAAGCCACTCCTCAGTTTCTGACTCTCAGCAACTATGTTAGATAATGTTTGTTGTTTTCAGCTGCTGAGTTTTGGGGTAACTGGTTAAGTACAGCAATAATTAACCAATACATGACACTTAAGCACATTAGATTTGAGAAGCTGAACTAGACGGTGAACTCCTGGATGGCAGAGACCACGTTAGTCGTTTCCATGCCTTCACAGCTTAGCACAGTGCCTGACACTCAGTAAATTTTTGCTGGACTAAATGCAATTTTCAGTTGCCATTTTTAAAAAATGAAAACTACCGACTTCGGCTCAGGTCACGATCTCGCGGTCCGTGAGTTCGAGCCCCGTGTCGGGCTCTGTGCCGACAGCTCAGAGCCTGGAGCCTGTTTCAGATTCTGTGACTCCCTCTCTCTGTGACCCTCCCCCGTTCATGCTCTGTCTCTCTCTGTCTCAAAAATAAATAAACGTTAAAAAAAAAAAAATTAAAAAAAAAAAAGAAAACTTTTTGTAAAAACAAAAAAAAAATGCACACATCCACATGGTGAAATATTCCAACAGTGCTAAAGGTATTTACAGTGACAAGTAAATCTCTCTGCAGACCACTGTTGCTTTTCAGGAAACTGACCACTTGCCTTACTCTGTGATTAGTTGTTAGCAATCTGTCACATAAGACAGTACATTTTTTTTCTTTCTCCCCCCCCCCCCCACTTCCCAAAGAAATCGCTGCTTTGAAATGAAACAATATAAACTGCATATAGGTTAAAAAACACACACAAAAAACACTGTTTCCAAATCTATCTCTAGAAGTAACCACTATTAAGAATTCATTGTGTACCTTTCCAGACTCGTTTTAAAACATCTCTTATTCAGGGGCACCTGGGTGGCTCAGTCAGTTAAGCATCCGACTTTGGGTCAGGTCATGGTCTTCTGTTCATGAGTTCAAGCCCTGCGTCTGGCTGACATCTCAGAGCCTGGAGCCTGCTTCAGATTCTGTGTCTCCCTCTCTGCCCCTTCCCTGCTCACGCTCTCTCAAAAATAAATAAATGTTAAAAAATAATAAGTCTTTTATTCATACATGTACACCTTTGGGTTTGTAGTGTTCCCTGTGCAGAGTGATACTGTGTGTCTTGATCTGCAGTTTGTGCTTTCCTTTTAGAGACCTATGCTGGCCATCCTTCTAAGACAGCATGCATAGATCCACCTCATCCCTCTGACCCGCTAAGCCACCACCACTGTCGCGACACTGGCCTCCTGCCACCCTGCAGAACTGCTCTAACTGCTTCACCCACCGCATTCCCACCACCGCCCTTCAGAACAGGTACTTTCCTCACCCCTTTTATGGAGGAGGAGGTGGAAACAGAGTCTGCAGGGGCTGGAGAGCCTCGAACTTAACCACCAGGTCCCTTGGTTTCTAATTTCCTCTCTTCCTCTGTCAGGTGGACATTTGGGCTATTAATAGCACCAAATTGGGGGACCTCTGATGCTTTAGGCGACCACCTTTGAACATAGTTCTATGGAATTTCAGGAGGAGAGACCTCTCAGGGTTCTTCCCCCTTTTTGGAGGTTCCAAACTTTTCGAGAATGTGATAAAAAGTCTGAATCCTCACCCCAGGGCCTCCTTAAGGCCCTCCTTAAAACTTCTTGACCCGGTGATTTGAGGAGAAGAAAACTTGACCTTTCCCAACAGAGAGGAACAAAAGAAACCTTTCCACAAAACTGCTCTTTTCTGGCTCTGCCAGAGCACAAGGCGCTTTCCTGCTGAATGTATTTTCAAAGGTTTAAAAGGCTTCTCTTGCCTTCGGGGACGTGCTTCCTCCCACTCCTGTCTCCTGAAATGGCAGCCCTGCAGGGCTGTGACAGAACACGACAGGTCCTTTGATCTGGGATCGTGTAGGAAGATCAGCTCCCTGGTGCGCCAAGGGCAATGGAAGGTCCTGGGCCTCATTGCGCCCGCCTGCGGCCACCAGAGGGCGCCCTCGCCCCGAATTCTGAGTCCGGGCGCGCAGCCTGCCCTGCTCGTCAGTCCAGAATGTCCCAGGGACAACGCCTGGTGAGCAAGGCGAGGTCATTGCTACGTGTGGTGATAATGGGGCCCCAGTAGTCCCACCTCCTGATCGCTGTTGAACGGGAATGGATTGTCACATTTGCACACTGCAGGAGACGGAGGGCTGTTCCAGTCTGCTCTGGCCCACTGACTTGAGAGCATCCCTTATCAGGGAGGATGATTCATTTTCTTCTTTAGGAAAGAGAGAGAGGAAAACAGGGCAGGACGATTAGTCTCTGTCTAGAAGTAAAACACGGAGAGACCAGCTTCAAGCATCAAGCAGTATCCAAGGGGCAGCGTTGAATATTTATTCTTCAGTTCACGCTGCTCCCTGGACACACCTTGGTCACACACACCTTCCTCCCATTTGTACGATCCGCCCTTTTTCCGATGACCCTTTTTCCGATGAAGGCGATGAAGGCCATTTGCCCTTCTAAACCGCTTATCTCTTAAGTGACGTCACCCCACACCCTCTCTTATCTCTCCATACTTGAGCTTCTTGCCCTGGTACTTTATTCTACCATCGTGTGGTCACTACCTGCCTTCCTGACAACTCTCCAACATGTTGTGGCCTTATTAAAGTCAAGGGCTGTTCGCACACCTCATTGGCCCTCCGCCAATGTGTGATAGATGAATCTTAGCTAAAAGAAAAAAAAGCCCATGTGAACGCATGAGGTGGAAGAAAGTGAATTGACAGGAGTAATTACGAGTAATGACAAACAATCTTCCTGATCTCAGTATGAACAACCTAGACACTGTGGTGGGACCCGATGAGGTGGAGGCCTGAGGTGCAGGCGGTGAAAGAATTCTGCTCAAGGCAGAACAAAGGAGATACAAGAGCTAGAAGTTTGTTGAATACATTGCAAGGGAGCGAAGAGCAGACTGTCAGTCCAGAGGCAGTGGTGAGGGGTGGGGGGGAGGTTGGAGTTAAGGAGGAGAGGTGAGGAGGTATGGAATGTATGGAATTCTCCTTTTTTGGTACCTGTGCCTAGTTGGAAGTAGCCCATTGGTCAGCTAGGGCTCGTGCATGTTTTGAGGCGGTCGCCTCCTGAGCCTGTTAGCATTCAGCCCAGTGGTCACTGGGGGCACTTTTACCTTACTTAGGTTTCCATTGCTCAAGCCTCTTGCCTAAAAGAGGCTTCTACAGAAACTTCTGGATGAAAGGATGAAGTCAGGCAGGAGGGTCAACCTTTGAGTGTCCTCTTGTGCATCTGCATCCCAAACCCGGGATGAGCCTGGCCAACATTTAACCCGCGGCCGTGTCTCAAGTCTTCTTCCTCAAAATGCTTTTATTTTTTGCTGCTGTGTTTTGTTTCTTTAGAATTTCTCTTCATGTGACTTTCTTCCTTAAAAAAAAAAATTATTCATTTATTTTTGAGAGAGAGAGTCCATGTGCGTACATACGCTCCCGTGAGCAGGGGAGGGACAGAGAGAGAGAGAGAGAGAGGGAGAGAGAGAATCCCCAGCAGGCTGGCTCTGTGCTGTCAGCACAGAGCCCAACTCAGGAACAGTGAGATCGTGACCTGAGCTGAAATCAAGAGTTAGACGCTTAACCGACTTTCTTCCTTTTTTAAAATGTCAATTACATTTCTAGGGCTATACAGAATTTTCTAACTCTTAATCCTGGAACACTTAACTGGGCATGCTCCATCAGAGTCAACCCTGAGATTAAAAACAAATGTGCATCTGTTCTACCCAGCCTTCCCGAAGCAGGAGCTCCACAGCTGGCCTGGGGGATAAATGTCTTTTAAAAACTCACATAGGGGCTCTGATGTGCAGGCCTAGTTAAGAATTAGTGGTTTCATTCCAAGGGCTTTATTTTAAATCTGCCCCCGAATAGACGCTTTTCCCCTGCTTTACATTTTATTTTTCCGGGCTGATTCGGGATTTCCATTCTGTTCCATTTCTTTCCTGCGCTGTTTTCTGCTGAGACGTGACCTGTAGTTCCAGTATTCTCCGGCCCATTCAGTGCCATGACAGCTGGAAACACGTTCTTCATCAGGTGGAAACAATGGTGAAGAGCGATGCTCCCCTTTCTGCAGGCGGTGGGGGTGGGGAGCAGCCTTTGTGTGATGTTTTCCATGCCTAGCTTCCAACTGGCCTTATTGAAACAATGAAACACTGTGTGGAGATGCCACCTGTTGCACTTGCTTGCTGATGCTCTGTGTACGTATACGTGCTTAAATAAGACGTGGCCACTAAATGAATAATTATCTCAATTATTTGGTTTTAAGGGAGCATATTATTGTAAGTACTGTGGAGCAAACAAAAACAAAACCTTTAGAACATGAACTTCAGTCCTTTTTTATAACATTTAGAAGAGACCCAAAACATCTCATCTCTGCTGTAAAAGGAACTATTAGTTCTGCTAAATGAAAAACCCAGAGGTTGTTCTCTTCAGCTGTGGTTTGATCCAGGAGCGCAAACCAAATACTTGGCTTCTCTCTCTTCTCTCTGCTTTCCACAGTGTCGATATCAGGCTCACAATGACCGCCAGGGGCATGCATCACCTCCTAACACTGCTCCAGCCACTAGAAAGATGAAGATCTCTTCCTCTAGCTTCTGCAGAAGAGAGAAAACTTTGCTTTCCCAGAGTCCCCAGCACATACCCGTCCCTCACCTCTAGGCTCATTTTTCTCCCATCAGGTCACACTCCTCACCATCAGCCAATCACTGTGGTCCAGGAGATTGTGGCGCTCTCATTGGCCATCCTTAGTCACATGGTTGCTTTTTTAAAAAATGTTTATTTATTTTTGAGAGACCAGACAGAGCACGAGTGGGGGAGGGGCAGAGAGAGAGGGAGACACAGAATCTGAAGCAGCTCCAGGCTCCGAGCTGTCAGCACAGAGCCCAATGTGGGGCTTGAACTCGTGAACCATGAGATCATGACCGAGGCCAAAGTCGGATGTTTCACGGACTGAGCCGCCCAGGTCCCCCTCCAGTCACGTGGTTGCTCTTGAAACAAATGGAGTGGGGACACCTCCACCCAACCCACATGGGCCAAGAGTAGGGGCAGGGTGGTTTCCACAAAGGAAGCCAGAATTCCCTCACCAGGAGGAGGGAGAACGGATGTCGGGGAAGGAAAAGTCCTGTTGTTCCCTGAGCCCTGGGGGTCATGACGGAGACAAAACTTGAGTGAAGGTAAATGGGGCAGCGGGTTTAGGATGGACTACATACAGCAGGGAGGACTGACACCAGTGGGGGGACATTAGGATAGTGCTCCCGTTTAGCATGGTGAGGACCTGGGTGAGAGCTCTGTGGTTGCAGGCAGAGTAGCATAACGGTTCACAACACCTGGGTGTGAATTCTTGCTCTGCTACTTAGTGGGTGTTACCTAACCTCTCTGTGCCTTAATTTCCCCACTTGTAAAATGACTGCACCTGGGTTGTCACGGATGACCCTGAAAACAACATGCGAAGTGGAAGAAGTCAATCACAAAGGACCACAATTATGGTTCCATTGACACGAAACATCCAAAGTAGGCAAATCAATAGATACAGAAAGTAGATTAATATTGCCTCCGTTTGGGGCAACAGAGATGTTGGGAGGTGATGGCTACGGGGTTCAGGGTTCTTTTGGGGGTAAGAAGTATGTTCTAAGACCGTGGGGATGGTTGCACAACTGTGTGAATGGACTAGAAGACACTGAATTGCGACTTAAGTTGGTGAATTGTAGGATATGTGAATTATATCTCAATAAATCTGTGGATTTTTAAAATTATTTATTTATTTTGAGAGAGACAGAAAGCACGGGCAGGGGAGGGGCAGAGAGAGAGGAGAGAGAGAGAGAATCCCAAGCAGGACACAGGGCTCAGTCCCACGAACCACAACCCAAGCCTAAATCAAGAGTTGGACACCCAACTGAGTGAGCCACCCAGGTGCCCCCAAATTGTGGGTTTTTTAAAAGTCATAAGTGTCAAGTGCTTTTAATCGCACCTGGCACATCCTCTCTGCCTGCTCCATCGGGCCCAGAGGTCACGGTTGCTTCTGACTGATGTAGGCCCTAGGGGACTGTAGACCAGCCCTCAAGTCTAAGTTTCCTTTATCCCGCCCTTGCCTTTCTGAATAGTCCCATCATAAACTCCCTGTATTAGCCTCTTTTGAGTGTGCCTCTCTTTGCTGCCAGGACCCTGACCGCACAGAGACTACCTCTCCAGAAGAAGAGCGGGAATTGTTGGCTAATCAGAAAGGACTTGTCAATTTTTGTGTTCAGTTGACTGGGCCACAGGGTGCCCAGACATTTGGCTAAAGATGATTCTAGGTGTCTCTGTGAGGGTGTTTTTTTTGTTGAGATTAACATTTGAATTGATAGACTGAGTAGAGCAGAATGCTCTCCTTGACGTGGGTGGGCCTCATCTAATCAGTCGAAGGCCTAGATAGAACATAAAGCCTGTCTCTCCTAAAAGTAGGAGGGAACCCCTTCTCCCTGACTGCTGGATGGGGACATTGGTCTTCTCCTGACTCAGGACTTGCGTTGGAACATCAGCTCTTTGGTCTTTTGCAGATTCGAGCTAAACCACTGGCCCTCCCAGGTCTCCAGCTTGCAGACAGCAGATCTTGGGACTTAACAGCGTCCCGAATCACATGAGTCTCTTTTTTCTGTATATGTAGATCCTTTTGGTTCTGTTTCTCTGGAGAACCCTGACTAACACAGGACCTAAAGAAAAGATGAGTCAGTGATGAGTTTCAGGCGAAATGACTGGGAAAACAGTCAAAATATAGGACAGAAATAAGGAAATCAAATCAAGGGAAGTGGTTGCTTTGGGGAAAATTTTTTTGGTAAACATTTATTTAACATCTGCCCTGTACCAGATAGAGTGCCAGCCGCTGGGGATTGAAAGAGCCACCCAACTGGCTAAACTAGACTCCAAATCCATCCTTGACTATATCTCCAGCCTCACTCTCAATAACTGAATTAATCTCAAGATCTGTAATTTTACCTCCTTGAATTGCTTTCAAACTCATTTCTTTGGCAGGTAGAGAGGACTTCCGTTGGAATTACCATCCCCCAACCCTTTTATTTTTTTATTAATTAG
Source organism: Panthera onca (assembly GCF_046562875.1). Taxonomy (NCBI): domain Eukaryota; kingdom Metazoa; phylum Chordata; class Mammalia; order Carnivora; family Felidae; genus Panthera; species Panthera onca. The sequence continues at coordinate 26,967,254 of NC_138354.1, forward strand.
TTAATAAATTAATTAATTAATTAATTTTAGGTAGGCTCCATGCCTAGCATGGAGCCCAGTTTGGGGCTTGCACTCACGACCCTGAGATCAAGACCTGAGCTGAGATCAAGGGTCTGACACTTAACCGACTGAGCCACCCAGGATCTCCCCTCCCCCAATCCTTTTAGACCCATAACATTTTGTAATGACTTCACTCAGGGTTCAGCAGGAACGTGGCATATTTGAGGTATTTGGAGAGCTTTTGTACGTAGAATTAGAAAATAGAAAGTCACAGGTATCGATCAAAGTACATGGAAATAAGGTTTATTTTGCAATTCCATATTAAGGTGATAAGGAAGGGTGTGGCTAACAATGTGAAGTGTTTGTTAGGGGATGAGATGGTGTCTAAAGAAAAATTATCTGCAATTTTTCTGCAAAATGCCATTAGTCAAAACAGGGCCCAGAGTAAGGGAAAGATGGGTGGAGGACAGGGGATACCTCCAGAGAGAGAGGAAAAAGGTGCCCTGGGTGTCCTGGGTGACAGCCAAGACTGAGAGTCCCCTCACACTTCATACTTTTTTTTTTTAAGTTTATTTATATTTATTTATTGTTGAGAGAGAGAGAGAGAGAGACAGATTATGAGCAGGGGAGGGGCAGAGAGAGACGAAGACACAGAATTGGAAGCAGGCTCCAGGCTGAGCTGTCAGCACAGAGCCCAACGTGGGGCCTGAACCCACAAACTGCGAGATCATGACCCTAAGCCAAAGTTGGACGCTCAACCAAGTGAGCCACCCAGGTGCCCCTTTAAGTTTATTTTTATTTATTTTGAGAGAGAGAGAGAGAGAGAGAGAGAGAGCAAGTGGGGGAGGGGCAGAGAGAAGGGGAGACAGAATCCCAAGGCTCTGGCAGTGCAGAGCCTGAAGTGTGGCTTAAACTCATGAACTGCAAGATCGTGACCTGAGCCAAAGTCACCGAATGAGCCACCCAGGTGCCCCTACACTTCATACTTTGTCCCCCTCTGAGGGAAGGGTATCTTAAGAAGCCACAGCAAGGAGGGACAGCTTGGACCACCCCTGCCTCCTTGGAGTCCTGTAGGGTATCATGTTGTCCACCGATTTCCAAGGGAGCCCAGGGGAGGGGAGGTGCTCAGACTGAGATCATCTCAGGTGAGGGTGGTGGGAGGTTGTCCATTCTCTGCTGAGTGAATCCAACAGCAGGAAGCCTTTTCTCCCTCCGCCCCCTTTCCTTCTTTTTGTTCTAGATGACCGGAGATGAGAGAAAGAATAAATCACTTTACAAAAGAGACGCTGCTTTTGGTATTGATTTCTAGGCAGTGAAGCTAGAGAGTATTTGGAAGTTGTTATCATATTAAAAAAAATTCAAACCCCTGCCATTTTCTCTGCATTCCTATCACCTCTTCAGAAGTATTGGCCGCTGTCATCTCTTACCTGATGCCTCAGTCTCCACGTTGGGCTCTGTGCAGCCCGCATTCTCTCCCTCCACATTGCAATGGGATGTGCCCACGTGACTATATTCGGGCCAGAAAAATACAAGCAGAAGTTCTTAGGTGGGGTTTTGGGAAAGCTTCTTAAGGAATGGGGCAAAGAGCTAAAACTGGCTTTTGTTTTTCCCCTTCCCCCCAATCGTGCTTCCACCAGGGATGTGGATATGATGGCTGGAACTCCAGCATCTGTTCTGAAGACACAGTTCCGCACGTGCAAAATGACACGTGTACAGGGATGTTTGCTGCAGCGCTATTCACAACAGCAAAAGATTGTAACCCATCTCAGTACCTGTTAGGAGGGGACCAGCCAAACAACTTAAGACTCAGCCATATCGGGGATGACCCTGCAACCATTAAAAAGAATTAGGTGGCTCTATTTGTAATATGGAAAAACCTCTAAGACTTACTATACTGGGGTTACGCAAAGATGCAGAACAGTGAATTACAAGTATATATAAGTATAGTTCAAATCCCAGATGAACCACTTCACTAGCCTGATGAGGTTGTAGGTCAGGGGTCAGGGAACTACAGTCAGGGAGCTAAATCTAGCTGTTATTGTACATCAGTTTTTATTGAAACACAGCCCTGTCCTTCATTTACAGGTCTATGGCTGCTTTCCTGCCAGAAAGACAGACTTTGACACCTGCAACAGAATCCGTATGGCCCACCAAACATTAGTTTTTTATCTACTGGCCCTTTACGAAAAGCATTTGTAACCTCTGATCTAGACCTTGCTCTCGTTATCTCTAAAATGGGTTGATAGAAACATGCCTTGGTTCACAGGGATTGTAAGGATTATGGAACACTTAGTTCCATAATCTACTTAGTATTTATAGTAACTAAAACTACTTAGTATTTATAGTAAATCCTCAATAAACATAGGTAATTATTAAGATTTTTCTCATTGATCTTATTCTCTTTTCTTCCAATAGAAATTTCCCTGTAGCTATTTAATGAATATAAGTTGTCTGTTTGTTTTTGCAGATCTAAGTAAATTGCTTAGCTATTAAAGAATAGTTTTCAAATCTAGGAAGTGTGTGTGTGTGTGTGTGTGTGTGTGTGTGTGTGTGTGTATGTGTCAGGGGAGCTGGCCCTGAGTTAAGGGTAGGAAACCAATATTTGTTAAGCCCCTACTATGTGCCAGGTGTGGGATGAATGCTTCCCATGTGTTACGTCACTGAAGTTTTATTACCCAGGAAAGGACACATGACGCTCAGAAAGAAGGGATAAGTAGTCAATGACGCCGTTACCAAGTCCCTGAGCTGGGACTCAAATCCAATGCTGCTTCCCTCCAAAGCACATGCTCTCTCCATTATAGAAGCACCTAACTGTTGAGCTGTGTCCACTTCAAGGCAAGACCTTGAACCACTGCACGCCTCGCTGACAGCCCTGGCCAATGCCTCTTGTCCACCTTATTTATCCATGGTAACCGTTTTCCCTCTCAAGAGCGAGTTCGGACAATAAATTCTGTGGTCCCCACTGTAATGTACAAGGCTGAAAACATCAGCTCAGTGAGGGCTGAGGTCTTTGTCTGTTTCCTGAGTGTACTTGGAACACCTAGGTGTTCTCAGCATCTAGGACAGAGGGTGGCACATAGTGAGTAGGTGGTCAGTAGGTGTGTGTTGAATTGATGGATGTTGAATGGATGATCAGTAACCCACACAGGTAGCTGCCACGTAAACAAAAGCCGCACAGTGGGAAGAGGGTTGTTCTGTTAAAATAACTCCGAACATGCCTGGGTACCTGGCTCTTGGTCCCTCTACGGGGTTACAGCAAACTGTGCCTAGTTTGGGTTTGGGGTTTTCAGTGATACATATTGAACACCCACTTCGTATGGGATATGGACCAGTTGGGCATCCCGGATAAACGAGGTGAGTATTGTTCAAGGCCTCGTAAAGAACGGGGATGTTGGGGAAGGGGCCTCTCATGCAGGGTCAGAAATTAAACACACGAAAGTGAGCCCCGGGTGGCCTTGCCAAAGAAAAGGGAGGTAGGTTATGTGCTCAGCGCAGCCATGACATGAAGGCAAGGCTGATAACCCGTCCCTTTTATGCACACAGTGTGTCATGGGCCACTTCCAGCTGCAGAAGAAAGCCTGACCTTTGCAGAGGGGCTATAAAAAGACAGCCGAGCTCGCTCCTTCTCTCCCCACAATGTACCTTTAACAAAGGAAGAGAAGTGAAGGATCTCTTGTGTTCAAGTGAAATGTATGTGAAGGCGACTTGGCGTTTTGTCAAGCTAATGGCCAGAGCACAGAGCGACAAACAAGATGCTGCTTTGGCTGGGATGGCCTCATGTGGCCTGGCGAGAGTTGGACAGTGGGGCTGCCAGCCGAGAGGGGCATCTTTTAGGCCAGCTTTCCAGCACCATCAGACTGGGGCGGGGGACGGTTCTAGAAGATGCTCGAGAACTCCAGAGCCAGGAGTCCGAGATCACTGACAAAGCTAACTCTCAGACTTAGAAATCACATCTACATCTGCGAGGGGCTCAAACGGATAGGTTGAAGGGCGTCGTACCCTCCAGTGAGAGCATTCCAAGCGGCCAAGGACTAAAACATCCCAGAGGATGACAGTTGCTGAAGGTTCAGAGAAAGTGAGCAACCTGTTCGTTCTCCCCATCCCTTGCAGCCTAGGGATGGGATGCGGGAGGCTCGAGTCCGCAAGGATGACGAAAAGGCACGTGTTGTCAGACACCCTTGAAATAATTTCTTAAATTCCTAGAATATGCAACATTGTACTATCTCCATACACCTGGTTTATTTTTTTCCAGGGCTGGAACAGGGTTGCTGCATTTCTGTGGTCGAGCTCAATACGTTGTTTCCTGGGACCATACTGAAGGAAATAGCAGTCTTTGAATATTAGTCACACCCAGGAGGTGGAAATTAGATAGAGGGAGGTGACAAGCAGATTGTCAGCTTCCATCTCACATTTAATCATGAGCCATGTGCCCGATGGAGTCAAGGGCAGATTGATGGCTTTCCTGCAATAAATGTTAATATGTAATTCTCCTATCCCCCCTTTTCCTCCCCCCTCCCCATCCCCTGCTCCCCTATCTTTCTGCCAAGCCATAGCACAGGCACCTCTGTCTAGCATTCCGTGGGGTCAGAAGAGTTCTCGCATCCTGGTGCAGGCCCTTGTTTTCTCCAAGCCTTTAGATTTCACAGGCTGGTAAAATAGATTCAACAAATATTTATTTATTGAGCGATTCTTGTGCCAGGCGCTGAGGAGATAACAGAGCACAACACAGATAAAAACCCTGCCCACATTCCAGTGCCAGACGGAAGTGATTTGGGACTCTGACCTAGGATTGCCCACTTTTCACCTTGCTAAGTTAGGACTTAAGGAGAGAGACAGACCTCCTGTGATCATCATTATTATCAATTTCTCCTTAGGAGAAGATGGTTTTTTTAACCTCCATCAGAGTGAAAGGGCATACTCTTACTATTTTTTTAAAAAGCTTTTGTTAAAAAAATTTTTTTTTAATGTCCGTTTATTTTTGAGAGACAGAGATACAGAGTGTGAGTGGGGGGAGGGGCAGAGAGAGAGGGAAAGAGAATCCCAAGCAGGCTTTGCACTGTCAGCACAGAGCCCAGTGTGAGGCTCGATCTCACGAACTGTGAGATCATGACCTGAGTGGAAACCAAGAGTCGGACTCTTAACTGACTAAGCCACCCAGGTACCCCTAAAAGCCCTTAAGTAATCTCTACACCCAATGTGGGGTTCGAACTTACAACCCTGAGATCAAGAGTCGCATACTCCACTAAATGAGCCAGCCAGGCTCCCCAGGCATACTCTTAAAGGACACATTTTTTTTTCAATGATTTTATTAGAACCTTATTATATGCAAGTATAAGTTGTTGGGATTCAGCTACACAAACAAAACCGCTTTGGGTGTGGGAGAGAGCACTTTAAATAGTGTGGACAATTTTGTTCACTTCTTTACTTAAAGAGCTGACTTTCCCTGGTCTCCCATTTTCCATGTCTTAACAATGGCTCCTTCACCATGCTGAATGCTTAAAGATATGTATTATTTATACAACTTGGTCGATAACTCAAACCAACTCCTTCATCAGGTGCTCAACCGATGGTTTCAAAGTTGGAGAAACATCAGACTGTGAGGGTCAGCGAGAGACAGAATATCAGTTTCCAAGACAGCAACTTTCTACTAGATTTTGAAATGTATTTTCTTCTTTCAACATTATATTGAAAACAGTTTTCAAGCATACAGAGGAACCAAATGAATTGTGCAGAGGATGCCCACTACTGCCACTTAGATTCTACCGTGAATGTTTAACTCGACTTGCTTTCTCATGTCTGTTCGTTTATCCAGCCCCCTCTCCACCCATCATCCCAGCTCGTCTTCTTGGTACATTTCAAAGGCAGTGGCTGAAATCAGTACACATCACCCCTAAACACTTCACCATGTATTTCACTCCCTAGAATCCAATTTGTGTTTATGATTTTTTTTTTTTTTTTGAGGTAAAACTGAGATACAGTGAAATGCACGAGTCTGAAGTGGACTATTCAATGAGTTTTGACAAATGTGTAATCCAAATCCCTGTGCTGATCTATCAAGGGTAATTTAAACGAAATGCAATTTTTCTTCTGCTATGTGATGACTTTGAAATGCCCCTACCCAGTGAGACAAGACTCCACTGTAAATTGAACCTTATGAAAAATTCTCTTTACATGTCTTATTTTGCTCTTTTGCCCCAGACCCTGGAAAACATCCTCAGATGTCCATTTGGAAGCAATTGAGGCAGTTTGTGGGGTGGTTCAAGTTATCAGCATAAGAAGCATGGGTTTGAATCCCAGCTTTTCCAGTTTCTGGCTCTATGAACTAGGGCAAAGTATGTAGTGTGCCTATATGCCTCAGTTGCCCCATCTACAAAATAGAGGTAAAGATAGAACCTCCCTCATAAGGTTGTTCTGTGTGAATGAGTTAAATGATATAATGGCCTTAATTAGAACATTGCCCACCACGCAGCAGACATTCAGGACAGGCTGACCTGTATCACCACATTGGTAGCAGGAGACAGGGAAGGAGCTCTCGTATCTGACTCATTGACTTTGTAGACAGTGGCTTTTGGAACTCAGTGATTTTATGGTCCTCTCCGTTCTGAGTCTCTCTGGCTGAGTTGGCCTTCCAGCCAGAAATTTAATGACTGTCAAAATTCTCACCATGACATCACCAGACAATGTCAGTGGGAAGTCTGTGTCCATAAAATGACTCAAACTAGAAGAACTGGAGCAGGTGGGGGATCGGGTTCTTACTCTTTAATTGTGTTGGGTTTTAGTGTAAATCTCATGGCCTTGAATTTAATATTGCGCCATTTTATTGGCATCAAATTGCATTACAGACTCATTAGCTCTCTCTTGGCCCTTCATCTCTGCCGGACCAAAGCTTTCCTTTGACTGATGTTGGTTTCATTATTGAGGACTCTGAAACAAACAGTGTCTTTGAAAATGGAGATCAGGGAAGGACACTTTCTGGTGGACAAGCTCTGTATCGATGTAGGGATACTTTGCTAGACTTCTGAAGGAAGACTCATTCATTGTTTCTTTCATTCAGTCAGCCATTCAACAATTAGTAATTGAGTATGTGCAAGACAGTTATGGTCCCGTTTGCAAAAACTCTCACAATATATTTAAAAATACAAGCACTTATTTAGTAATCACACAAATAATGAATCACAATCAGGATAGAACTCATCTCACAGCAGCCCTTGGAGCAGATCCTATTGGTTGCCTGCTATGGCAAAGGCTGATAATTGTCCCCTAATATTTATTTCCTTTCTTTTCTGTAGTCACAAAACACTTATTTTTAGCAGGATACATGCTATCTAGGGTAATGACTACATTTCCCAGCCTCCTTTGCTGTTCTATGTGAGAAGTAAGGGAGATGATTCATTTTCAGAAATACCAAATAAAAGCTGTGCTGTCTAGTTAACAATAGGTTTACCACCTATCGGAAATATATATGAGTCCTCTACCCACCCACAATGGAGTCCCAAACCCTTACACACTTCACTTCCTGGTTCTTTTTCCCCCTTTCCATTTCGCGGGCTTATTTTCATGGGCTTTGCGATGAGCTTGAGCCAAAGAACAAAGGAGGGACTGAAAGTCTCTGTGTGTTGTCAGGAAATATACATTTGTTCCAATCAGACTACTTTTTGCCTTACATGGGCATAGGCGACATTTGGGGTAAGGCTGTAACCTCTGTGGTACTCAGCCAATGAGGAATCAGGGGAGGGACTTGCACCCTAAGAGATAAATTGTCTGCTGTAACTGCCCTGAGTGCACCTGTCCATCTGACACCCGCTCTTGCAAGACCATTGATTAAAGCCTCACTTCACTGTGCTCCAAGGCCCCACGTCCCTCCTTTGATTGGGTCAGTGGCCTTATTTCTCACATTCTATAAGGCCGTGTATGATTCTAGGACCAATTCCGATGTATGGAAGGGGGTTCTCTCATATCACCAAGCAATTGTCCAAAACTAGCTCGGTGTCCAACAACTCAACTCAATTCTGACATTATGTACCTGGAGACAGTCAGATTCCAGTCCCAAAAGAGGTCCCCTTACCACCTCACTTTGGGTGCCATTTGCAAGACTAGGTTGTCACCTGTGCTTCTGCTATGAACTGAAATGCCTCCCCACCTCATGCCATGACCAGCCCTGCATCAGGGTTATGAGGACGAGGCACACTCACGTGATCTGAGAACCCAGTGGGGATTATTATTATAAGGATCCAAAGAAATGAGGACACAGCCTCTCACTCAAATAGGAATGAGGTCTGGAATGTCATCCAGGCACACGGTGGCTGTAGTGTCCCAACATCAATCATTCTTGGACACCCACCATTCTTGGATCAACTTCTTATTCTCCCTGCTTCTTCCTACCCTCCCCTGACCTGCCATGGTATCTATTTTCTCAAGGTCTTTGCATATTTTTTTTCTTTAAGTTTATTTATTTATTGAGAGACAACAAGAGGGGAAAGGGTGGAGGGGTGAGGACAGAGGATCTGAAGCAGGTTCCGTGCCAACATCAGAGAGTTTGATGTGGGGCTCAAACTCACAAAACCATGAGATCATGAGATCATGACCTGAGCCGAAGTTGGACACTCAGCTGACTGAGGCACCCAGGTGCCACAAGTTTTTTGCATATTCTGTGACTTCTGCTTAATTCTGAATCCCGGTTCATCATGACTTATGCGTCTCATTCAGAATCCCTATGGGAAAAGATAGGTTTGGGGCATTTGGTCACCACCTAGTAGTGGGTGGCATTGTTGCAAAGCTGTGGGGCAGACTCCCTTGTTCCTGGCTGCCCTCGTCCAGTCACTTGAGAGTGAATATTTAGAAACATATGCATCAACTTGACATTGCTGTGACATCCAAAGAAGTGTGATTGATGAATTTGTCTCTCTGAAGAGGATAGACCAGCATGGGTGTTCTGAGCTGTATGTGACACGAGCTGTGTGATAGTTGTGCATACGAGAACCAATAGGAAATTTTTAAAGAAATGGTAATAGATCATTTATCATATATGGTTTGAGAGGCCCTGAGAAAGCTGCAGGAAAGGACTGTGACCCCAACTTCCAGAAGATTCCTCAGCCACACAGCAGAACTGGGCCAACATGGGAGCTGCTGCCTCAGCCTCCACCGGAGAGCTGCCTATGAAATCAAGGCCCAGCTGTGGGTCGCAGAACCACCCCACCTTTGCCACCAGCCATATTACCAAAGCAGGTGTCTTGGGTGGATTCTGTCCCTCGGCCGGAGAATCCAAGAATGTGTCTGGGTTTCCAGTCCGAGATGCAGAAGAAGGGCTGCTGGAGAAGGCTGGAATGGATGGCCAATGAATGCCACCGTGTCCATTCACAAATTCCAGGCTCTTTTTTTTTTTTTTTTTTAACATTTATTCATTTTTTGAGAGACAGAGAGACAGAGCATGACTGGGGCAGGGGCAGAGAGAGAGGGAGACACAGAATCCGAAGCAGGCTCCAGGGTCTGAGCTGCCAGCACAGAGCCTGATACAGGGCTTGAACTCATGGGGACTGTGAGATCTTGACCTGAGCCAAAGTCAGACGCCTAACTGACTGAGCCACCCAGGTGCCCCCACAAACTCCAGACTCTCGTGACAACAAGCCTGATGTCCTGCTCCCCGCTGTCACATGCCCCTCAACCTCCGTGCATTTGCACATTCTGTTGCCATTACCTGAAATGGACTCCCCGCATTCCTGCTACCCAAAATCTTATTCATTCATTCAACCCTTGCTGGGGACACCAAGTTGAATATGGCCAAGTCCCTGCTTCCAAAAACCTCATCACCTGGTTAGGGAGATAGAAATGTAAATTAACCTGCCTTTCCAGAATGCTCCCTTTCTGTGCTATAAAACACTTTACACTGTGAAAGGGAGTCAAGGACCAGGTTTAAGCACTCAGCTCTGGGGTCAGATTTGCCAGCTGTGTGACTTGGTAGAAGTTGCTTACCCTCTCTTAGCCTCACTTTCCCCATGTGTGGAATGGCCTTAATAACAGAGCCTGCCTCACTGGGCTCGTTCTGACTATTTCAGGAGATGTTGCATGGGCAGGACTCCGTCCAGGAGGCACATGACATCTATCAAACGCAATGTCCTTTCCCATCCTTCAAAGCCTGATCATATGTCTTATCCCAGTCCTCATGAGCCTTCCCCAAGCCTTCGGTGAGAAATGAGTCACCTCAACCCTCTCTCTTCCTCTTACTAGCATTTTCCTCCACGGGATACACCTCTGGGATATCAGAAATGCTGGGAGGACTGTGTGTATATATTTGCTGACCTTTTAAAAAAAAAAAAAAAAACAGGAGTGGCCTTAGTCAAATATTAAACAATAAAGGCTATTTTTTTATTTAATTGAATTAAAAAAAATTTTTAACATTTATTTATTTTTGAGAGAGAGTGCAAGTGGAGGAGGGGCAGAGAGAGAGGGAGACACAGAATCCGAAGCAGGCTCCAGGCTCCGAGCCGTCAGCACAGAGCCCCACATGGGGCTCAAACTCGGGAACGGTGAGATCATGAGCTGAGCCCAAGTTGGACGCCTAACTGACCGAGCCACCCAGGCGTGCCCCCCCTTTTTCTTCCTAATTTTTAAATGTTTATTTATTTTTGAGAGAGAGAGACAAAGAAGACTGTTTTTAATGAAATAAGAATCAAAAGTCAGTGAAAAGTGGCAGTTTTCTGAACCCTCCCATGCAGTGCGTCTGGCGTTTCAGTCCCTGAGCTTGGAGCCCCGGGATGTTTTCCTTCACCTTCCCCTCTGCCTGGCACAAGGTGAGAACCCATGGAGGTGTGTAATAAATTAATAATAAATGAATTTGTGTTTGTTCTGACACATACAGCAGATTTTCCAAGGCCGAAGTTCTGAGGCTTGTACCTTGTACTCTTTGGAGGAAATGAGCTATGGAAACCGATTATCGGCTGGAAAAACAGTAAGAGCGAAGCATCATTTACTCAGTGTAGTGGGGTGAATCGTGGCCCACTGTGAGAGCATCGAAGACAGGTATATATTGGTCTCTGAGCCTGGTTCTTGGCACAGAGCTCCTTAAACCCTCGAAATTTCCTAGGTGATAAGAGCTCTAAGAGTATCTTTTGCTCTAATGAGATGACTGGAGCGGGGGCTCCTGGATGGCTCCAGGATTGGGGGTGGTCACCAGAGAGATCAAGCCATGATTAGAAGTTTGGAATTTTCAGCACCCCTGCCACTTCTTTTCTTTTTTAATTTTTTTTTTTTTTTTTTTTTTAAATTTTTTTAACGTTTATTTATTTTTGAGACAGAGAGAGACAGAGCATGAACGGGGGAGGGGCAGAGAGAGAGGGAGACACAGAATCGGAAGCAGGCTCCAGGCTCTGAGCCATCAGCCCAGAGCCCGACGCGGGGCTCGAACTCACAGACCGTGAGATCATGACCTGAGTTGAAGTCGGACGTTTAACCGACTGAGCCACCCAGGCGCCCCCTTTTTTAATTTTTTTTATGTTTATTTATTTTTGAGAGAGAGACAAGGTATGGGTGGGGAGGGGCAGAGAGAGGGGGATACACAGAATCTGAAGCAGGCTCCAGGCAACACAGAGCCTGATGCGGGGCTTGAACTGACAAACCGTGAGATCATGACCTGAGCTGAAGTCGGCCGCTTAACCGACTGAGCCACACAAACGTCACTCTGTTAATATTCCTCCCATTTCATAGATTAGAGGGGAGACTGAAGCAAAGCGAGATAAAGAGGTTTATACCAAAACGGCGGCCACTTTGCTGTCTCTGCATGCCTGAGCCTCCCCCTTCTTCCCGAGAAGTGCTGGGACTTTCCTTGAGGGATACCCCTCCTACAGTCCCCGTGGGTTGGGCAGGGCTTACCCCACCTCCAACTGTAGTAGTCAGCGGGGGCCACATGTACCATAGACTGGATGGTTCAACCAACAGAAATGTATTTTCCCATAGTTCTGGAGGCTAGAGGGTCCAAGATCAAGGCACTCAGGGTTCGGTTTCTGGTGCAAGCTCTTCTCCTGGCCTGGCCTACAGATGGCCACCATCTTGCTGTGTCCTCACAAGGCCTTTCTTTGGTGTGCATGTGCATGGAGAGAGACCCCTATGTTTTCTTATCATGACACCAGTCCTATTGGATTAGGGCTCACCCTTATAACCTCATTTCATCTTAATTACCACTGAAAAGCCATTTCCAAATACACTCACATTAGGGGTTAGGGCTTCAGTATATGAATTTTGAGGGGACACAACTTAGTCTATAGAACCAGCCCAGACCAGGTGTATCAGTGCATTCTCTAACTTAGTCACTTTTATTTATTTTTTTAAAATTGTTTTTGGGGAGGTGTCTGGGTGGCTCAGTCGGTTAAGCGTCCGACTCTTGATTTCAGCTCAGGTCATGATCTCACGGTTTGGGAGTTCGAGCCCTGCATCTGGCTCTGAGCTGATGGTGTGGAGTCCGCTTGGGATTCTCTGTCTCCCTCTCTCTCTGCCCCTCCCCTGCTCACTCTCTCTCTCTCTCAAAATAAAGAAATAAACATTTAAAAATAAATAGGCACCTGGGTGGCTCATTTGGTTAAGCATCAGACTTCAGCTCAGGTCATGATCTCACGGTTCCTGAGTTTGAGGCCCATATCCGGCTCTCTGCTGTCAGTGTGGAACCAGCTTTGAAAACTCTGTCCCCCTCTCTCTGCCTCTCCTCTGCATGTGCGCATTTGTGCTCTCTTCATAAGCATTAAAAATTCTTTTTAAATAAGAATAAAAATAAATAAAATTTTAAATGTTTTTTAAATTTATTTTTGAGAGAGAGAGAGAGCACACGAGTTGGGGAGGGGCATAGAGAGAGAAGGAGACATGGAATCCAAAGCAGGCACCAGGCTCCCAGCTGTCAGCACAGAGCCCAATGCGGGGGCCCGAACTGAACCATGAGATCATGACCTGATCCGAAGCCAGACACTTAATCGACTGAGCCACCCAGGCGTTCCATACATACATACATATATATATATATATATATATATATATATATATATATATATATATTTATTTATTTATTTTTATTTTATTTTTTTTAAATAAATTCAACCCTCAATGTGGGGCTTGAACTCGGGATTCCAAGATCAAGAATCGCATGGTCTACCAACTGAGCCAGCCAGGCACTCCTAACATGGCCACTTTTAGCATACATCTCAAGTCTATCTCTAGGCATGGCCTTTGCTACAATTTCCAGGCAAGCACAGTTCTCTCTTCCTCTATGACGAGTTTAATGTGAAGAGAACGTGAGGGGAGAGCCACTGCAGGAGATGGAGGAGGCCTGGCAGAGAGTGCCCCAGCTTAGAAAAAAGCAGAGTCAAGAATAGGACGGAGAGTGTCTGGATCGAACTGTACTGAAGCAGGATCTCCTGGGTATCTCACTTAACATGACACAATAAGTTATTTTTTAAATTTTATTTTTTTACTTTACATCCAAGTTAGTTAGCATATAGTGCAACAACGATTTCAGTAGATTCCTTAGTGCCCCTTACCCATTTAGCCCATCCCCTCCCACAACCCCTCCAGTAACCCTCTGTTTGTTCTCCATATTTAAGAGTCTCTTCTGTTTTGTCCCCCTCCCTGTTTTTATATTACTTTTGTTTCCCTTCCCTTATGTTCATCTGTTTTGTCTCTCAAAGTCCTCATATGACTAAAATCATATATTTGTCTTTGACTGACTAATTTCGTTTAGCATAATACCCTCCAGTTCCATCCACATAGTTGCAAATGGCAAGATTTCATTCTTTTTTTGATTGCTGAGTAATACTCCATTGTATATATATACCACATCTTCTTTATCCATTCATCCATCGATGGACATTTGGTCTCTTTCCATGCTTTGGCTATTGTGGATAGTGCTGCTATAAACACACAAGAAGTTATTTTTTAGCTATGTTTCTGTCACTCGCAGCCCAAAGAACCCAGACTAATAGACGATGGTCCAGTGGCTAAGAGTAGTAGAGATGGGATCTGAAAGCAGGTCTCCTCAGCTCTAAGAGGCTCAATCCAGGATTTCCTGAGAAGCATCTTGGTGCTTAACTCAGGAGCCATCCTCTTTGTGCTGAGTCCCAGATGGCAGCTGAGTTCTGACATTTTTAAAGCATTCCACCTTTGCTCTCTTTAAATGGTGTTGGGAGCAGGGAAGGTGCAACTGACATAAGTAAATAAAGATAATGATTTAAATAAATCCAGGTTAGCTAAAGAAATCCCGATTATTTCAGAGAGTGCTCCCCGTTATGAAACAAAACAAAGCTTCTCAGGGACCGAGGCCCCAGTGTATGTCCCGACAACACAGACAACTCCCAGTAAGTAGGTGGAGAAGGGGCTTCTTGGTCAACCTCCTGGAGTCTTGCCCCCTGGCTTCTCTGGAGCCGGATGCTGGAGCTCTGCTAAAGCTGTGTGACCCTGGGCAAGGGGCTGAACCTGCCTGTGTCTCAATTTCCTCCTCTGAACAATGGGGAAAATCATAGCGGACGTTTCATAGCATTGACAGGAGGCGGGAGCGTGTGTAAAAGGATTAGCCCAATACCGGCCCACAGTAAGTCTTCTGTAAAAGCTGCTATTGTGATTCCCAAGGCTGGCTCCTCCTCGTTCAGATCTCAGACCAAATGTCAGCCGACCGCGAGAGCTTCCATCTTCTAGAGGGCAACCCCCCGCCCCCGCCCTTCTCACTCCGTCGCGCAGTGTTATTTCCTTCAGAGCATTTTCTGCTATGGAATCCTTTCTCTTTTGGTTTCCTTTTTTAAGAAAGGCTGTATGTAGGCTTTACGGAGGGCAGGGACCTTGTCGATTGCTATTGCCCCAGCTCCTGGCCTACTGCCTGGCACGTAGTAGGTACTCAGTAAATATTGGTTGAATAAGGGACTGCAGCACAGTGGCAGCGGCCGCTTCCGTGCCCAAGCCTGCCACGCCACCAGCGCCACGACTTGCTTGGCTGGGGGGTGGGGAGGCACACCCTGGGTGTGAGTCCTTTTCTCCTCCTTTTCAACTTCCCAGTGTAACTTTATGTGAGCACAACTCCAGAAGCTCCCAGGACAAGGCCACCGCCCCGGAATCAGGGCCTTCCCAGTTCTGCCTTCGGGGAGGGGAACGGGGGTGGCCCGCGGGAAGCCAGTTACGAGCGCCTCCTGAAGTCCCTCCCGCCGCCCCGCGTCGCTCTAAGGCGGAGGCCGGGGAGGGGGCCGCGCCGCCCGCCCGCTCTGCGCTCGGCTCCAGACTTCGGCACTTCCTCCCCGCTAGCTGGCGCGGATTCGCCTCCCCTCGGAAGAGGAAACTCCTGGGGCCGAGTAACGGGAACAAGAGCGGAGGAGAGCGGACACGAGCGCGGAGGGGGAGCCCGGGAGTGCCGCCCAGGGTAGGAGGCAAGCCGGGCCGGGTCGGAAGCTGGCCGCGGGCGGCGCGCCGGGCGGGGCGGGGAGGGCCGCCGGGCGGGACGGAGCTCGCAGCCCGCGCAGGGCGCGGCCCGGGGCCCGGGAGCGCAGGGCGGGCCGCAGCTGGAAGGAAAACTTGAGCTGGGAGAGGAGGCCGAGCTGGAGGGCGCCTTACCCGGACCCTGCGAGGGGGGAGCCGCCGCGGAGGCGAAGGAGACCGGGACCGCGGGGCTGCCGGGGCGCTGCCCGCATGCTGGGCCGGGGGCGCCGCCGGGGCTCGCGCCCTGGGCTGCAGGGCCGCCGCTGTCCCGGGCGCCCGGTATGTCGGTGCACTACACCCTCAATCTGCGCGTCTTTTGGCCCCTGGTGACCGGCCTGTGCACTGCCCTTGTGTGCCTCTACCATGTCCTCCGGGGAAGCGGGGACGACCGGGCTGAGCCCCCCGACGGTGCGGACAGCGGCTTCCCGCTGCTCAAGGTGGCCGTCCTGCTCCTCCTTGGCTACATCCTCCTGCGCTGTCGCCACGCCGTCCGGCAGCGCTTCCTGCCAGGGTCTCCCCGCCTGGGGAGACACTCCACCTTCTCTCCTAAACACTTCCGAGAGCCGAGCCTTGGCATCTTGCTGGAGAGTTACTACGAGCACGAGGTGCGCCTCTCTCCGCACGTGCTGGGCCACAGCAAGGCGCACGTGAGCCGGATCGTGGGCGAGCTGGTGCGGGCTGGCCGCGCCCGGGGGTCCCCGGGACCCATCCCCGGCGGGGCGCTGGCGTTGGCCTTCCGCGGAGACTTCATCCAGGTGGGCAGCGCCTACGAGCAGCATAAAATCCGGCGGCCCGACGGCTTCGACGTGCTGGTGCCACTGCGCCTCCCGCCGCTGGTGGCGCTGGAGCCTCGGAGCCTGGGCGCCGAGCCCGCGCTGGCCCCAGCCTTCCACGGCTGTTTCGTGTGCGCGCTCAAGGCGCCGCCGGGGGCCTCCGGGGGTCACTGGCTCCGGGACTGCAAACCCTTTGCCGACGGCTTCTGCGTGGACGTGCTCGGGCGGCGTCACCTCTCCGCCACTATGGTGCTTCGCTGGTTCCAGTCGCACCTGCAGCGTTCCCTGGCCACCGTGCGCTACAGCCTGGAGGGGCGTTGTCGGGTCAGCCTGACCCCCGGCGGCCTGGAGCAGCCTCCTACCCTGCACATCCTGCCGTGCCGCACGGATTACGGCTGCTGCCGCCTTTCCATGGCAGTGCGTCTCATCCCCGCTGTGCATTTGGGCGATGGCGTTTTCCTCGTGGCACCACCGCCGCCACCCTCACCTGTCGGGCCCCTGTCGGAGCTCCCGGGAGGCCTGCGCACTGATGCACTGTGGGGTGTGAATACAGCGCGTCAGGAGCAGAAGCTGCTGAGCTGGCTGCAGGAACGGGCCCCTCCAGGTGCCTGCTACCTCAAGTGCCTGCAGCTGCTTAAAGCTCTGCGAGACCTGGGCGCCCGCGGGCTGGACCCGGCGGCCGCCACCCAGTGGGGACGCATTCTGTCCTCGTACATGCTCAAGACAGTGCTGCTGGCGGTGCTGCTGCGTGAGGGGGCTCCGGTTCAAGGCTGGGACGAGGCACACCTGGGTGAGCGGTTGGAAGAATTAGTGCAGTTCCTTAGAGACTGCCTGCTGCGACGCCATACGCTCTTCCACTGCGTCCTGGGCCCTGGTGGGGCCGCTGCCGAGGTGGGCCCACTGCCCAAGGTTCTGCGTGAAGCTGCCCCGGTTGACCTCCTGGCCGCGTTCGACAGACATGCCCGGGAACTCGCGGCTGCGAGGTTGCTGTCCACGTGGCGAAGGCTGCCCCAGCTTCTCCGGGTCTATGGGGGTCCTCGCTACCTTGCCAGGTGCCCCCCACCCCGGAGTCAGCGCACCCAGGGCTTCCCTGAAGATGAACCATAAACCTTGACAGCGCCTCCACCTGGCCAAAAGCTCCTAAAGCCACCCCCCCCCCCCGCGGGGGGTGGGGATGGCAAGAAGCCAGTTTATCGCAAGGAAATGAGCTGCCACAGGTGTTGGAAAATTCGGAAGGTGACATCTGGTGACTTATTATGTCACCCCTGGCTCCAAAGCCAGTATAGTTATGGCATCTTTTTCACACCCACCAGCGTGTCCGGAGCAAGCCACAGAAAGACATCCAACCCCAGCAGCTAAGAGTTGGTCCAAATGTTGATTTGTGTGAAATGATTCTGTAGAAGGATCCAGCTTTTAGGGAAGTCCAGTAAAGGAAGCAAGAAATAGCTGCAGAGAAAGTTTCCGCTGTCGGTTTTTGAGACACAGATCTCTGGCCCCCAGATTTAAAGAAGCTAATGTTTTTTTGATATAACTACTTGCTAGGTCCTGGGTTCCTGATGGTCTTCCTAAAAATCGGAATCTTTACAACTGGAATTGAAGTTCTATTCTAGGGGCTAATGTTCTGAGGAACACAGGTTCCACCGTTCAAATTAATATTCATGTATTTTTTAAATGGTGCAATCACGGGTGTCTGACAGGATTGCAAAGAATGAAGTCACATATGTTGAGAGAGAGGTCGTCTAGAGTTGGTTAGAGAAACTCCCAGAGCAAACAGCACTGTATTTTGATCAGACCTTTCATTTTGTGCTAATGGCCAGTGCCAAGTTGTTGCATCTGAAAGGGAGACTAGTTCCATTTGTCATTAAGAAATGTGCAGTCTTAAAAAGCAGGCTTGCTTAACATCCCTGCAGGCATACGATGGGGTGAGTACCAGTCAGCACCCATTCATGGAGAGCCTACCGCCAGCCAGGCACAGTGCAGAGTAGCAAAGAATCCATGTTTAGCACGACGCTGGTGAGGACGTAGAAACGTGTTGGGTTTTGAGGAAGATGTAGTTCGATCTTCGTCTATGAAGATGACTCACCATAGCTTGCTGCTGGCTAGAGACAGAAACATGTTGGTTGGTTTGTTTGTTTTCAGCCTTTTTAACACAACCCTCTGCCCGGTGATTTCTTTCCGAGTGTCATGAGATGACGAAGAGGCAATGCGGGCTGTAGTGCCTAGGATGTGGTCAGCTCTCTCAGTCAGTGCTCGGCGATGGTTAAAAGTTCCTCTCCCATCGCCCCCCCTCCCCCCCCCCCGCCGCCCCGCAGCCTTTAAGTAAGTGGTCCTAAGGCCAACTTGAGGAGTAGTTGATTCAGCCCAGGTCTTGCAGGGCCTTTCGCAAAGAATTCAGTATCCTGGGTTCTGGGCTCCCTGACTGATCAGCCGAGGAGAGTAAGTGAGGGGGAGGTGAGGGGAGTCCTTGTCAGGAGTCTGCTGTTGTTTCTCTTTGGACATAAATGTCCCCAACTCGGCTGAGGTGTCAATAAGTCCACCATCCGCTTGCTTGCCAAATAGAAAATGTAACCAGTCCCACCCAGTGCTAGACTTGGGGACTTTTATTTATTATTATTTTTTTTTTACAAAGACATGTACTTCCTTAGATGCTTAAAGGTAAAACTTGGAAGACAGAAGGAGCCATCTAAATGGGGCCATTGTTCAACTTCTGAGTTGTTTTGAGGGAATTCTTTAAACTTGCTTGAGGGGACCTACTTGGCCACTGCAGGAAGTCATTGTGAATAAATGGTTGGCAGGGTATCCTCGTGGGAGCTGAGGAGACGACTTCTGTCCTTTGTCACTTTGGACTGTAAGAGAAATAGTTGCAAATGTTGCGCCTTCTCTTTGAGGTTGTTCTGGGGACAGTTCCTCTTGATGACACAAAGGTCATTCCCAGCTTTGGAGGTCAGTGTTAGGTCATAAGGTACTGCATTTAGTAAAGGAATCCGTCTACCAACTTCCTGCGAAGATATAAACTGCACAGTGTTTCTTAAACTTACTTTTTAAAATAGATGCCAAGAGTACGTAGATCTTTATAAATATATATATATTTATAATGTTTCCATATCAGCCCCAATTCCCCCCGTAGTCATTAAGTCTACTGAAGTGGGGAACAGCAAGGCTATTGGAGGGATTATAAAGCTTTAAAAACTGAATTTTTCAGATGTTTCTAGCAGAGTCAATAGGTTCCTTTTTTTATTTTTATTTTTTAAATCATACTAGTCTTTTGAAGTGTAAATCTGGTAACATTCTGTTCTTGTAGTGTTTTTGTTATTTTTTTTCTTCAGGTTAATTACCCAAAGCCTCATCCATCCTCAAGATTTTTAAATTTTATTCTTATTTTTTAATTAATGGGGCATTGTGTTTGTGAATTTTTAAAATATTAATGTTTTATTTAAGTGCCATGCTGAGCAGTTGTTCTCTGCACATGGTAACCAAAAGTTAGAGATGTCGATCAATTTTGATCAATGTTTAGTGATCCCAAACATGTACTGTGTACAAATGAAATAATATGGAATATTAGCCAGGTGTGATGGTTGTCTGAGGCACTTAAATTAAGCTCAATTCTGTATTTTATCAGGGCTCTGTCATGTCCTTGATCTGAAATGTACATACACATTTTTGGTGTATACTTGGTACTAGAGATTCATTTATGCAAATATTCTTATTCGAGAAGCCTCACAATTGCTCATGTTAAAGAAAAAAGATGAATTGTCCAGCCAGTGCCCAAAGAAAAAGTTTTAGGGAAGATGACTCAGCTGTTTTGCCCAAAGACACCCTTCAGTAACTCCCACTGACCAGTCTTGGGAGCCGTCCCGGAAGGCTCATGCGCTGAGAGAAGGAGATGTTTTTTGCAAAAAGGAAATGGAAGCTGAAAGAAGAGAGAATGGAAGCATGGAGGGGAGGGAGAAATCTGAAGAATTCAGGAAGGAGGCCTTAAGAGAGAAGTGAAGGAAGAGACGGGAGAAGGGCAGATGGTGTGGAAATCACATGGGGGTGCAAGAGGTTTGGGTAGGAAACACATTTTTAGGTATGTGCTATTTCAAACCAGGGGTCGCAAACTCAGCAGCCTGCAGAAGTAAGGCAGGGAGATGAATATGGGAAGGGGTGGGTGGGTGGTGGGGACTGTGCCCATCTTAAGTGGGGCAGCCAACGTTCAGCTCTGCTGGGAAAAGGGTAGGGAGAGGCCGGAAATCAGGATTTTCTTTCAAGTGGAACTTTCTCATTTTTAAACAAAATAATTTTAAAATCTTCCAAACACCACGTGGGCCGAACAGAACATTTGCTGGAGCCTGGGGGCCACCAGTTTGCGGCCCCTGCCTTACACAGTATGTATAAGGTTATATTTATTGTTATGGAGATAATGTTGTTATACATTGTTGGGGTTGTGATACTTCAAGTTCTTTTTATCTCTCAGAGCTAAGCTTTATTGTAGAAACAAACCAAAAAAAAAAAAAAAATTAACATGGCCACAGATAACACTTAACTCATAATTCCCAGGAGGACCCTCGATCCTGGAGTTGTTCATTCCCAGTCACATCCTCCAATCAAACCGCTGGGGGCCAGTTCTTGGCATTTCCTTCCTGGTGAGTTGGGGCTAAACTCCTTGGCTCAGTTGGAGTTCGCAGATGAGTAATCAGGAAGGATTGCAGAAGAACTTGTTTCCTTTTTATTTGTATTTTGTTCTTATTTTTAAGTGAGTTTTTAGTAGGATCCCATACCGTGCCTTAGCAAGGATGGTTGGTGGCCATGGACAACAGAAATCCAGTGCTGGGTTTTCAAGCTCCTACTGCCAAAGAATACCGTTCTGATCAGATGTTTCTACCCCTTTCTGACTTGGGATGGGATGTCCCACCAAAACGGACATCCTAGGATTTGGAAGGAATTAACCTAACATGCTTCCAAAGTATCTTTTTTAACCTCACGGAGTAAGTCACTCTTTCTGTAAAATGTGGCTTTTGACCTTGGTGAAGACTTAACTTATCCCTACCTACAGGGAGGAAGGCTATGACTTCCTTCCCCAGTAGTGGGGAAGATGAACCTCATTAACATTTCCAGTGACCCTAGAGAGGGGGGGAAAAATGTTCAGTGTTATCATCTTGGTGTTCGTTAATTTTTTTTTTTTTAATCGTACATCTGTTACTTAGACACTACTGTTTGTTTCCATTTATACCTACATAGCACATGATTTGGTGGAAATTTGGCAAGTATAAGTTGGGAGAGGGTGAAGATAATATGCAATCATCTATACAGAGAGAATAGACTGAAAAAATTATATATAATCTGGTTTTTGAAGTATCAAAGATATTCAGGAATATTTTTAGCACCTTTTGCTTTAAAAAAAAAATGTGCCTTGATTCAGTGACTTGACTTTAAAACATTCCTCTTATTTTATTGTTATTTTAAATGTGTATTCTGACCCCCAGCTATATATTATGATGTAGCCCATTGGCTGCAGTCATGGTGTATGGTTTGTTCCAGTAACAGAGACCAAAGAGTTAATCAAATATGATTCCGCTGCTACAGTTGTGTGATTCAAAGGAGTTTTCAATCACACCAAATTTCCATGGCCCAGGCAGTTGAGGCCAGCCATTTGTCTTCTATTTCAGGTTGGAGTAAATTTGCACTTTTAATCTTTTGGGTCATCTGGGGGGCCTTGTTCTTTTATACTTGGCTTTGTTAATAAAGGAACTTGTAGAAAACCCTGGACTGAGTGTCTGATTTGGGGAGGGCTCTCCTCTTCCCTTGGGGAGGGCATCCCATGGATGTACTGGCTTATGATTCCTTACACAAAGCTCACTTGACTTCCACCTCTGGGTGTCTGGGAGTCTTTTCCCACTCAGCAAAGCTAGAACAATTGTTCATCTAGAACTGGCACCATACACAGGTGGGAAAAGATGTTAGTTCATAGCTCTGAAGGTGTGCAGCCTGGGGTCCTGCCTTCAAGTCTTCTTCCTCGCCTAGAACCTTCTGCCTGGCTCCCCCACACACTCCCTAACACAGTTCAAGTCTTGGCCTGTAGCTAATTTATCGCTCAAGAATTTTGCTCAGAAATCTCTTAGGCCCCTGGGCCCTCTCCAAGTAGTAAACGTTTGCTAATAATGAAAAACCACCGGGCTTAGTGAAAGATGGAATCTTGGGGACGATGTAAGACTCCACAAAGCCTCGGAGCCAAGTGAAAGCTTAGAGAAACCTGCAGCCACAGGCTGATTAAACAGTAGTTGTGTAGGATACTTGCCCAGGGCAGAGGCGGTGGGTGTGTTTCATTCAGTTTTCAACAAGTAGTTATTGAGTCTTTACTGTCCCCAGTGTTGAGGACACGTGTAGAAATGACCGAGGCAGACGGGGTCTCCCTCTCAGGAACTCGCACACTAATTGTGAGAGGTTGGCAATTCAGTCGTTTCCATGCAGTGTGGTGGTTGGTGATGAGGAAGGGCTATGGAAACACAGAAGAGGGGCACCTTGTGCAGTTCAGGAGGTTCGGGAGAGCTGCTCGGAAGAAGTGGAGTCTAATGTGAGATCTAGAGGTAGGCAGGAATTCGCTAAGTGGAGGCAATTGGGTAGCAGAGGAATGTATCAAGAACAGAGATGAGTGGCTGGAAAGTGGGGGTGGGAGGGAAGAGGCTCCAGTAGCAAAGGATGGGGGCGGGGGGAGACAGGCAGGCGCCAGGAGACGGGGGTCCTGAAGACAGGGCTTCCCAAACCGGAGTGTGCAAATCACCAGGGAGACTGGTTAAATGCAGATTCTAACTCAGCAAGTCCAGGGTGGGACCTGAGACTTGCTTTCCCAACAAGCTCCCACATGATGGTGATGCCGCTGGCCCAGGGGCCACACTTTGATCACAAGGTCATACATACCGCGATAAAGGTTTGGACTGATCCTGGAGATATTGGTGAAACACTTCAGGTAAGGAATGACAGGGTCACATTTGAGTCTGGCCCACTCTGGCTGCAAGGTGGAGAATGGATTAAGCAGGGGGTGGCCATTTAATTTATTTTTGCCAATGAAGTTTTATAGACGGTGTATATACTGTCTATACTGGTAGAACTGAATAATTGCAACACAACCCTGAAAATACTTACTCAGTGGACCTTTACAGAAAAAAATCGGTTGGAAGTAATCAGGCTGGAAGTCTTCAGATCCTGCAACAGTCCAGGCCTGGGCAGGGGGCCTGAGGTGGGGACAGAGAAACAAGTTGGCCTAAAGATAGAACAATGTCCTGATTAGGGCCAGTGCTTTGACACCAAGAGATGTGACACCAAGAGACTTGAAGAAGTCTTGTGTCCTGCATTACTCATCCTGTGTGTCTTTCTGCAAATTACCTAATCCTCTCTGAACCTTGATTCCCTCAGCTATAAAATGGGATTAATAATGGAACCTCCCTCACAGGAGTGATTGAGGATTCAGTGAGATGGTATTTAACATAATAAGCACCTGGGAAGGGGCGGTGAGCGTAGAAGTAATTATTGGAATGGAATTTTGATTTAATCTGTGTCTCCATCCTCTTCCTGTTTCCTTTGCTGCTCATTCTTTCTCCACTACAGGGCATGTTTCCCTTTTGTCCATGCAACCATCTCTCTATCTACTGTGATTTGGTTTATCTCTTTCCTTGACGTCCATGGCCATCCACTCGATGGAAAGCCCTCACTCTGGGTACGACAGTGGACTGATGACAAAAATGGCCCCTGTCCTCTTTCTCTTCCTGTGCCAATGCCTCCACAGCCTGTCTCATCAAGAAGGCGAGCCTTTTTACCTACCCCTGAAACTGGAAGGACTTTGGGACTCTCTTTAGTCAATAGCATGTGGCAGAAGGGATGCTGTGCTAGTTCCTGGCCTGAGACTCAAGAGGCCTCGTCTGCCTCTGATTGTTCTCTTGGAAACCTGCAGCCACTGTGTGAATAGCCTGCTGGAGGATGAGGGACTCTGTGGCCCAATCAACCCTGTCCCTGAAGCTGACAGCGAGCTTCCTGTGAGACTCGTGAATGAGGCCGTCCCAGACTGATGTGACCACGAACTGACCCAAGCACTTGAGCGAGCCTAGCTAGCCAAGACCAGTCACAGATTGGCCCAGATCAGCAGAAGCATTCAGCTGGCTCATAGCCTCTCAGGAATAATAGGTATTGTTTTAAGCCACTGAGTTAGTGGTCATTTGTAGCTCAGCAATAGAGAATTGATTTGGAATCTTAAAAAAACAATCTGGCAGGGATGCCTGGATGGCTCAGTTGGTTGAGCATCTGACTCTTGGCTTCTGCTCAGGTCATGATCTCATGGTTTCATGGGTTCGAGCCCTGCAACAGGCTCCATGCTGACGATGTGGAGCCTGTTTGGGATTCTCTGTCTCTCCTCTCTTTGCCCCTCCCCCACTTGCACTGTCTCTGCCCCTGTCAAAATAAATAAAGTTAAAAAATTAAAAAAAAAAAAACCACAATCTGGCATACTGGGCTGCCACTGGAGTGTGTACAGGCAGTCCTTAACTTTTGTACGTTTGACTTTCAAACAGCCTGACTTTGATACACGTGCTTGACTGACGCCCCAAAGCACCTTGCCCACAGTAATCCGGGTTTCCCTCATCAGCTGTGGCAGGAGGGTGTTGGCCTCCCCTTCAGTGGATGAGTTGGGCCAGTGTAGCCATCTTTGTGCAGATTGTTTACACAGTTGTTTGACTGTGTTCCTACATTCGCCCTTATCTTGTAAAAACAAATGGAATCTGGGAAAACGAAAGTGCTGATTCGGGTGACAAAAATGCCACAGGTCTCAAAGGTAATACAATTAGGACACTGATTCAATGTGCCCCAAGTGGCTAAGCTTCAGCTGCAGTCAGATGCTGCCTGCTGTTGAGCTGGTGGGTGGGGTGCTCAACTGTAAAGGAAAAGACCCACCATAGTGATGAAGGGCATGCAGGAGACTGTGTCACTTAGACATAGATTAGGTCACAATTTATAAAAACCTAACCTACGGTGACTTAAACAGAGGCTTGTTTTTCCTCAACAGCCAGAGCCTGGAGGTGCACAGCCAGCAGTTCAGGGATGAATCACGGACCCAGGCATCTTTCTGCTCTGTCATTCTGGGTATTTTCACAGCCCCCCCAACATTTTTTAAAATGTGTATTTATTTATTTAAAAATATTTTTTTTGGGGCGCCTGGGTGGCGCAGTCGGTTAAGCGTCCGACTTCAGCCAGGTCACGATCTCGCGGTCCGTGAGTTCGAGCCCCGCGTCAGGCTCTGGGCTGATGGCTCGGAGCCTGGAGCCTGTTTCCGATTCTGTGTCTCCCTCTCTCTCTGCCCCTCCCCCGTTCATGCTCTGTCTCTCTCTGTCCCAAAAATAAATTAAAAAAAAAAAAAAAAAAAATTTTTTTTTAAATTCTTTAAATTTATTTTTGAGGCATAGAGACAGCGAGACAGAATCTGAAGCAGACTCCAGGCTCTGAGCTGTCCGCACAGAGCCCGTAGCAGGGACTGGAACTCACAAACCATGAGGTCATGACCTGAGCGAAGTCTGACGCTTGAACAACTGAGTCACCCAGGTGCCCCTGGGTATTTTCATTTTTATCATCATACTTGTCATCTCCAGATCCCACAGTTGCTACTACAGTTCCAGGCATTGTTTAAGGCAAGGAGAAGAGAGAATGGATTAGGGAACGTAGTAGCCGTCTTCTTACATCTCATTGGTCAGGATGGTGTCACGTGACCACACCTAGCTGTGAGGAAAGCTGGAGGAGAAAGCCTGCCCCATGGCATACAGCTGCCCAAGCCAAATATAATGGAAGAATGGATATTAGTGGGTAAATAAGATTCTGCCACAGAAATGCTAAGAACAAATAGCCGAAGGTGGTGTCAAAGATGTAATCAGGGAATATATAATTTCATAGTTATATCATTTATACTTGTCTAAGTCTTTGCATATAGTAAATGCGCAGTAAATGTTAGAACTAAAGTCCCAGCTCCACCATTCAGTGGCTGTAATCTCTTGGGCAAGTCAGTTAACTTATCTGGACATTAATTTCCTCGTTTGCAAAATCGCCGGGAGGGCGGGGGGCGGCGATGAAGGAGGAGAATCCTGCCTTTTAGAGGTTGGTTGGGAGCATCAAAGAGCGATGCATGCGAACTTGAGAAGTGCCCTCCAAGTGTTAGCTGCTGTCTCAGGAGCAGCGCCCCAGCATCTGTGGAACAGGAAGAAGGTAAATCCATTTCTTAGGGGATGGTCACCATCTGGCTCTCTGCCCGGCACCTCCCCCCACCGCCAACCTTTTTCTTCAGGCCTGTGAGTGAGCTGCAGCTGTGAGTACTTGTTATACGTGTTCCCAGGAGGGAGGACGCCCAGAGAGAGGATCCAGCACCCCCGTGTCTCTTTCCTCTGAACTATGTCATTTTCTTACAAGCTTTCTCTGTTTCATTTCTCAAACGAAATTTCATTTTCGTGGCTTGAGTCCGAGGCAGAAAGCTTAGTGAAAGCTCGTAGTTCTCAGTCCTGGCTCTCTAACATCCTATGAGGGGCTTTGTGAAATTATCCACGCTCGGGACTCCACCCTGGCCCGATGAGGTCAGAAGCGCGGGGAGTGCGGCCCAGGTGTGGGTACTTTTTGCCGCTCCCTTGATGATTCTAGAAGGCCGCCAGGGTGGTGAACCACTTCCTTTAGTGAGATGGCCCTTAGGTCCGAGAACCTGGAACCTCCAGCTGGTATGTGTGAGGTTTGCTTTGCGGTAGAGACAGCGAAAAGAGGTGATTGGCCGTAGTGGTGGTGGCGGGACAGAAATAGAAGCCCAGGATAGAATTCTTCAGCTGGGAGATACGGGGCAAAATAATATCAAGCAGGCATAGGATTTAATTCCTTTGGCACTCCCCCTTTTCTCCAACCCCAGGGAGATAGAAACAGTTAAAAAAAAAAATTAATTTAGGGGCGCCTGGGTGGCTCAGTCGGTTAAGCGTCCGACTTCGGCTCAGGTCACGATCTCGCGGTCCGCGGGTTCGAGCCCCGCGTCAGGCTCTGGGCTGATGGCTCAGAGCCTGGAGCCTGCTTCAGATTCTGTGTTTCCCTCTCTCTCTGCCCCTCCCCCATTCATGCTGTGTCTCTCTCTGTCTGAAAAATAAATAAACGTTAAAAAAAATTTTTTTTTAAATTAATTTATAAAAGGCATCAGAGTCATCCTGAAACTTCTCAGCAGAAAAAACAAAACAAAACAAAAAAAAACACCCAGCGTCTCTATTCAGAGGCACACTGCCCTTCTGATTTTGTCTTCTAGCCTGGTGAGAACACACATCATATACAGCCTGTCTTTACAAACTGCTGGCTCTTTTCATGAATATTCAATGGTTTTGCCCACACTTTGTCTCAGTCTCTCTCCTCCCCTTCCCCCCATTACCATCTTAGATGCAGTGACTTTGAGCTACCACTTAAAAAAAAAAAAAAAAAGTAAAGTCCATCAAGGCGCCTTCCAGTGAAGCCCGATGTCGTAGGGGGGTGGTGGTGGAAACTAGGAGTCCTACTGTGTACCAGACTCAAACTAAAAGGTTGTAATGACCTTATCTCGGCAAAAGATTTTTATCTTCACGGTTTATTTAATCACTGGTCCCCTCGAATTAGGAGCTAAGCCTCTGATGGGCGACTGTTGATCCTTATCAAAACTACTAAGACATATTTCAACCGTGGAGGAAAATGGTGTGGCATCTGGAGATGGGGGGCCCTCAGGGTCTTGCATGGCAAGAAACTGCAGACTGGAAACACTGCTCCTCGTACCTTAAGTAAAGGCTTTGCGATGATTGATTATTTTTCCTCTGATAAATACCTGGTTTTCAAAAGCAGTCTAATTAGTAGGGATCTCCATTTTCCAAGTATTCGAAATGCATTTGGCTGTCCTATCATTAAACCCAGACCCAGGAGACCAGCCGAGACGTCTGAGCCCTTCCCACGTTCGCGGCAGAGACATTCCTGCTCACTGAATATCCTTGAGTAACCCTGTACTTCCCACCCTGCTGCCATTTGCCAGGGCCAGCCGACTGGTTCTGAGCAATGGGCAGGGAGCACAAGGGACTTGTACATGATTCTGCAGAAGCCCTAAAGGTCACGCGTGAAAGCCATCACAAGATGGAACTGAGTCACCACAAAGAGCACAGCTGCCCTTGACGGTCACCTGATTCATCGTGGCCTTTGTATGAGTGAAAAACAAACCTCTGTGGTGTTAGCCTTCTGAAATGAAACACTGGGATTTTTTGTGACTGCAGAAAAGCCCAGCTTAACCTATCAATACAACAGGACGCTGAAGAGGGCTCCTATCATCACCCCATTTTGGAAGACCCCACTGCAAGCCTCTTATCTTGATGTGTTTGAAGTAGATGGAGAGAAGATGCTCTCTCCTCGGACCCCAAGGACTCCCCAGTCATGAAATGCTCCATCGGCATTCACACGTGCAGTAAATAATCATTGAGTGCCAACCACGTGCCAGGGCCCTTATTGGCACTGGGGATTGCGTGGTTAGCAAAACGGACTCCATCTCGTCTTTGCCTACAGCTTTCAGTCCGTCAGAGGAGACTGCTGCTCGACAAATAAGCATGCCGATGAGCGCAGAATAACTAGCAGCGGTGAGTGCTTTGAAGGAAAGAGGTTTCTAAATCAGAAGGGACTTTATGGCAGCCCAGGGGGTTAGAGAAGGCTTCCCCGAAATTCTGAAGCCCGGCGGGCACGCTAACCATGAGGGTCTGCCTCTGGACGTCACCCTGCAGAGCACCTGCTATGTGCAAAGCTCTCTGCCAAAATGCTAGACACACACCACCCTCACTTGACCGTTGCAACAGTCCTGGGAGGTAGTAGTAATATCATCCCCATGTTACAGGTGAGGAAACTGAGGCTCAGCAAAAGGAGGCCACATGCCCTGTGTAAGTAAGTGCAAACAGGAATTTGAATCCACATCTGGCTACAACGCTAACACTCATTTCTGGCCCTTGCAAACCGAGCCAGGGAGGTTAGTCATGCAGGAAGTCACCCCTCGTGAGGCCCACAGTGGGAGATCAGAATGAAACCAGCAAGCAGATGTTGACAAGTTGCCTGGAAAAGCCACCCACTGTAGGGGGGTGGGGGGGGGGGTGGGGATAGCTTTCTCTCCAGTTCCCAAGCTCCTCCTTAAAAGTTCCAGTGTTCCTTTTTCATTTTTACAGCATCCCCTCCCCCTCTCCCCAGAGGACTGACTTCTCCTTTCAGCGGACGGGAAGGCGTGGGCTGCCTGCCCTACAGTAGCCCAGCCACTGACAGATGATGGCTTCCCTCCAAACTTAACCCAGATGAAAACGATAGGGACATACCAGCTCTTTCTTCCCTTGGCTTTGTACCATGCTTCCCTTTCTCCCCAGAATAGAAGCAGGAAGGCCTGAGGTAGCTGCGTTGAAATGTTAGCTGAGGGGTGCCTGGGTGGCTCAGTCGGTTAAGCATCTGACTTCGGCTCAGGTCATAATCTCACTGTTTGTGGGTTCAAGGCCTGAGCTAGGCTCTGTGCTGACAGCTCAGAGCCTGGAGCCTGCTTCGGATTCTGTGTCTCCCTCTGTCTCTGCCCCTCCCCTGCTCATGCTCTCACTCTCTCTCAAAAATAAATAAAACATTACCAAAAAGTTAAAAAAAAAAGTTAGCTGATATGAACCTATTGCTTTGTCTTACAGAAGGACTAAACGGATTCTGCATATAGACACATTTACACTCATTCTGGCACATGCTTCACATGCAGACATGCCCGTATGCACGTGGGTGCATAGACATACACTCTGTTTAACACATACACTCATAGCTAACACATTATAGTTATTTATTTTTATTTTTGAGAGAGAGAGAGCATGAGAGAGGGAGGGGCAGGGAGAGGGGGACAGAGGATCCAAAGCGGGTTCCTCGCTGGCAGCAGAAAGCCTGATGGCAGGGCTCAAACTCACGAACCATGAGATCATGACCTGAGCCGAAGTCAGACGCTTAGCCGACTGAGCCACCCAGGCGCCTCGTAGCCAACACTTTAAAGCACTCACCAGATCCCAGGCAACTTTCAAGCTCTGGGCAAACATTTGACTGCCAGGGGGCCAGATCCAGCCTGCCACCTGTTTGTGTAAATAAAGTTTTATTGGAACACAGCCATGCTTATTCATTAACGCATTACCTCTGGCTGCTTTTGCACTACACTTCAGAGTTGAGTAGTTGTGAGAATGACTGCATCACCTGCAAA
The DNA here is from genome assembly GCF_046562875.1 of Panthera onca. Taxonomy (NCBI): domain Eukaryota; kingdom Metazoa; phylum Chordata; class Mammalia; order Carnivora; family Felidae; genus Panthera; species Panthera onca. Next base: position 26,997,695 of record NC_138354.1, read on the forward strand.
ACCCGAGATATTTACTACCTGGCCCTTTGCAGGAAAAGTTTGCCAACTTCAGTTATAAGTGCTTAAAAATTTTACAAGGCATGCCTGCTGCGTAGCTAACCATCCTGAAACCTAATGGCTTAAAAACGGCCACTGCTATTATTGTCTCTTATGATTTCTATGTGTTAACTGAGTTCTGCTGGCAGTTCTGCTCCTCGTGATGTCAGCTAGGACCACGGTCCTCTACAGCAAAGGGCAGTTGGTGCTACTGTGCGCTGTGAACTCAGCTGGCACTGACAACCCACACGCGCTGGTTTCCCTCCTCATGGCCTTACTTTTCAGTTCTAGCATCTCACAGCTCAGCCACTGGGTTCCAAGAGGCAGTGTCATGTTTGCAAATGCAGAAGAACGGCAGATCTCCTAAGGTCCGGATTCCATTGGTCAGAACAGATCACAAGTCCAGCCCAGGTTCAAGAGGAAGTGACTCCACCTCCTGGAGGCAGGACTAGCAAAGGATTTGCAGCCACCTTCAATCCACCAGAGTAAGTACTTATCCTCACTTTAGACATAGGGACACAGAGGCACAGAATAGTTGAATAACTTGCTCACGACAGCCGGGGAGTGACACACAACCTCATACACACTCATTCACACAAATATGTGGGTGCATACATATTCACACATTATACATACATTCATCACACACACGTCCACAATTCACATACAGGCATACAGTGACAGTCACATGTTTACATCCTCATATTGACACCAAGTCCTCATGCACGTTCACATATACGTGCATACATATTTGCACATAAGCACTCACATATACACATGTACACACATGCACATACTCCAGACATACACACCCTCACACACACCCCCTCCACTTCCATGTGTAGAATCACACGTATCCACATGCGTGGGCACACATATACACACATTGTTTGATCCCTCTCCACTGAACATGGTAATTTCCTCCAATGACTCAGAGACCTTTTCCTCCTCTCTTTTGAACAAGGTGTTCCGATGCCAGAAAACCCTCCTGTCTTCCTTCCGTTGTGCAAAGTCTCTCTCCACATGAAGAGGCCCAGAGGCTCGGGACCCTGGATCCCTAGCCTTACTCGGAATGGCCATGGGGCTAGAGACCTACACATCTTTGTTGATGTTAGACGTGAGGGACAGGGAAGTTAAGTGCGTTGCCCAGTGTCACACAACAGAAGCCACTAGGCTGGTGGTGATCACTGACAGCTGGGCTAGGTGCTGGGGCTCAGCGGTGCTTGATGAATGAATGAATTGGAAGTCCTTGTTCTGTACGGATTGTTTTTAAGAGAGTTTATTCTTTTAGAAGCAGTTTTAGGTTCACAACAAAATTGACCGAAAGGCACAGAGATTCCATTTATACCCCCTGTCCCCACATGTGGATAGCCTTCCCCATATCCACATTCCCCACCAGAGTGGTACATTTGTTATAATTGACGAACCTATATTAATGCATCGTTATTACCCAAAGTTCATGGTTTTAACCTCAGGGTTCATTCTTGGGTTGTGCATTCTATGAATTTGGACGAATGTACAATGACATATATCCACCATTAGAGTATCATACAGAGTATTTTCAGTGCCCTGAAAACCCTCTGTGTCTAGTCTATTCATCCCTTCTTTTTCCATAACATCTGGTAACTACTGATTTTTTTTAATGCTTATTAATTTTTTTAAAGAGAGAATGAGTGGGGGAGGGGCAGAGAGGGAGAGAGAGAATCCCAAGCAGGCTCCACACTGTCAGTGCACAGCCATACGCAATCTGTGAGATCATGACCTGAGCTGAAATCAAGAGTTGGACACTTAACTGACTGAGCCACCCAGGTAACCCGACCACTGATCTTTTCAATGTCTCCATAGTTTTGGCTTTTCCAAAAGGTCATATAGTTGGAATCATACAGTCCTTTTCAGACTGGCTTCTTTCACTTAGTAATATGCATTTAAGATTCCTCCATGTTTTTGCATGGCTTGAGAGTGCATTTCTTTTTAGCGCTGAATAATATTCTCTCATCTGGATGTAACCATAGTTCATTTATCCATTCACCTACTGAAGGACATCTTGGTTGCTTCAGCATTCATTTTTGCTTGTTACGGTAGAAAGCAGGTAGAACAGAAATGCTCCCCAAACCTTATGAGTCAGACATCAAGGACATCAGAGAGACACTGAAGATGTAGAGAAGCCCATTTTTCCTCCTTCATTTGGTCATCATTTATCCCAGCCATCTTCAGCCCTAGCCAGACATTATAGTGACCTGGGGAGGGGGATTTTTTTAAAATATTGATGCTTGGGTCCCACCCGTAGGGACTGTGATTCAATTGGTCTGGGCTGGAGCTGAGCATCATGGTTTTTTTTTTTTTTTTTTTTTGGAAGTTACCCAGGTGACCCCACCAGGGGCTTGAAAACCATTGGTCCACCAAGACCCCACTGTAGGTGGAAGATTCTCCTGGTGGCTCTAGAGTAGAAGGTGAAGTTCATCTGTTGGGTTTAAAACAAATGGGTCTGGCTCGCCGGTAGGCCCTGTTTGGTACGTTGATTTCACTGAAATGTAAAGGTTCTAGCAGGACACGCTCTCTTTGTCCGCTCTCAGATACCATCCTCTATCACCTTCCACCAGCTACTTCACACATGTAGTTACTGGCCTGGCACCTGGAGCCACTGGGTCTTGCTGACTGTGGGACCTGGCTTTGGCCAAGGTGACCAACATGTCTCAGTCTGCCCAGGGCTTTCTAAGTTTCAGCACTGAAAATCCTGTGTCCCAGGACACTTCGTCAGTCCGGAGCAAACTGGACATTAGTCACCCTATTTTTTGACCCTTCTTATAAGAAAGGGAAGACAGACCTGCCAATCACTCTAAAACACCTGTTCTCAATGTTAGCTGCACATTAGAATCACGTGGGTAGCATTAATAACTCAGGTCCCAGTATCACTCCCCATCATGCTCCTAAGTGACTGTCACAACCCCAGAGATTCTGATGTCGTTGATCAGTGTGCAGCTCAAGAAAAAGATTTTTAAAAGCCTCCCAGATGATTCCCATGTGAAGGTAGGGACAAAGAGCTCTGAGCAAGGTAAGAGAGAATTAGCCACCAGGGGGACAGTGCTGGGAAGGAGCAGGGGAAGCAAGCCGCCCAAAGGAAGTGACATCGCAGACGACACAATGTAGTTTGACTTCAGAACTTTGAGTAAAGTCCCTTTATCTCTCTGAGCCTCAGTTTCCTTATCTGTAAAATGGGAACCCCCTTTGAGGTCCTTGTGAGGATTATATAAAATCAAGCATGGAAGGTTTTGGGCACAGAACATGATTGACATTCATGAATAATAATAAAGGTGCCATTTATTCAGTGCTCATTATGTGCCAAATACTTTTAAGTCTATGACTCGTTTGGGCCTAGGAGGTAGCTAGTGGTCTTATTTCCACTTTAGAGTCAGAGTGGTCTTCAGTGAAGGAACCCCTGAAGTATCCTGGTTCTGTTAAATTATTTTTGCAGAGAGCCAGGCCAAGGAGCAAGTGACCCAGATAAATCAGAACTGACCCTGGGAATCTAGAAGGGTCAAACTGGCCTTGGATTCATTTTTCAAAATGAAAATAGCTTTGGTGGGAGGAGGGGAAAAATGAAAATAGCTTTCTTGTTTGTGATCATAGATATAATAAAAATAAATAAAATAAAAAGTTCATATAATGCAGAATCCTACGAGACAGAAGTGAAGATCTTCAGGGCCAAGCTTCCCCCCGCTGAGACCAGGAGTGGGAGAGAAGGGCTGCCTTAGCAAGGCCCCTCCCCACCCACCCTTGCCCATCCCTTTAGGAAAAAACCCATCAGTTCCCATGACATCATCTCCCGCCTTGGAGCTGGAGTGTTGGGGACAATGGCAGGATATGGAGTTTAAGGAATTCTGACATCAGCCTCATTGGAAAGGGCTTGGCCTGGAGCTGGGACTTGCCCCTGATGAAGGCCTCTCTGAGGGACCATTTCAGCTAGTGTCCAGAGCTGTCCCCAGAGTAACTAATAATAATGATATTGATCAAACACTCACAGTGTACCAGACATCACTCAGAAGGTGAATTAACTCACTGAATCCTCTTGACCACCCGAGCAGTTAGGTACCATTATGCCCTTCTTATAGAAGAGGAAGCAGGCTCAGAGAGGCAAATAACTTGCTAAAGGCCACACAGCTGGTAAGCAGCAGAGTCAGGATTGGCCCTGGTCCCCAAGCCACATGCTGTGCCTCGTGCCTCAAGAGGCTGATGTGATGCTCCGAACAGCCACCTGGAACAGGTCTGTTTGGCATCCTCATTAGATAAATGAGTAAACCAGGGCTATGAACAGGCTGAGCGGCCTGCCCAGGGTCTTACAGCTAATGAGCACCAGTGCCAGGGAAGAAGCTCAGGGTCACCAGCCTGCAGAACTGGCTCTCTTAGTATCAGGTTTCCTCAACTCTGGCCCTTGAGCCGCCACCTTGACTGTCTTTGCTACATCAGTGTGCCTTATTCATTTCATCTGTTTTTTCTTAATGTTGACTTTTGTCTGTAGCCTTATTCCAAACAACCATCTGTAAAACCGTTGGTTCAGTTCTAGTTACAACATATTTTTCTAATACATTGAACACCTACTCCAATAAACCATATATGTCACATTCAACCAATTATACATGCACTCATCTATAAAAAACACAAGAGTTTCTGCGATGAAACCTGAATTCCACCTTTATTTAAGGAGCAGGTGAGTGGGGAGACGGGCAGTATTATGGACTGAATTGTGTCCCTCCCCCCCCCCCCCTGCCAAAATTCATATGTTGAAGCCCTAACTCCCAGTATTCAGAATGTAACTATATTTGAAGATAGTCTTAAAGAGGTGATTAGGCTATCAGGGTAGGTCTCTAATCCAATAGGACTGGTGTCTTTCTAAGAAGAGAGAGAGAGACACCAGCCATGCGTATGAACAGAGAAAAGACCATGCGAGGACACAGTGAGAAGGTGGTCACCTCAAGCCAAGGAGAAACCAGCCATGCTGGCGCCCGATGTTGGACCTCCAGCCTCCAGAACTATTAGAAAATAAACTTCTGTTGTTTAAGCCACCCAGTCTATCTGGTGGCATTTTGTTATGGCAACTCTATAAGACTAATACAGATAGGGGGGCACCTGGGTGGCTTGGTTAAGTGTGTGACTTTGGCTCAGGTCATGATCTTGCGGTTCGTGGGTTCGAGCCCCACGTCGGGCTCTGTGCTGGCAGCTCGGAGCCTGCTTCGGGTTCTGTGTCTCCCTCACTCTCTGCCCCTTCCCTGCTCACACTCTGTCTCTATCTCTCTCACAGTAAGTAAATATTACAAAATTAAAAAAAAAAAAACCTGATACAGATAGGTTCTCAAATCAACAAATCATCTGAGATGATCAGAAAAGAGGGCCATGGTGGGAGGTGGGAGCTGGGAAGGGACCAGGTTCAAGTATCCAAACTGGCATCAAGAGGGATGGTGGAAGAGATGTCTTACTCTAGGGGTGGAGTCAATGCTATAGACCCTGGTAAGGATCTGGAACAGGAAGGTAGACAGAGATGAAGAATGTATCCGCTAGATACTGCTGCTTAATAAAGCATCCCAAATTGTAGTAGTGGCTTCACAGAGTGACCATTTATTATTTTTCACAATTCCTATGGGTTGACCAGGCAGTTCTTTTCTTTTTTTGATGTGTATTTATTTTTGAGATAGAGACAGAATGCAAGCAGAGGAGGGGCAGAGAGAGAGAGGGAGACACAGAATGCCAAGCAGGCTCCAGGCTCTGAGCTGTCAGCATAGAGCCCGACACAGGGCTCGAACTCATGAGCCGTGAGATCATGACCTGAGCTGAAGTCGGACGCTTAACTGACTGAACCACCCAGGCACCCCGACCAGGCGGTTCTTTTGATGGTCTTATCAGGGCTCACTCAGGCAGCCGCATTCAGCTGGCAGATCCACTGGGGTCTGGGCTTGTCCGGGGCCACCAGATGGCCAGGCCTCTCTTCATGTCGCCTTCCATCCCAGGCTCCTTCACAGCATGGCAGTCTCCGGGTTCTAAGAGAGCAAAAGTGGAAGCTGTAGGGCCCAGGCCCAAGAACTCACACACCACCTCTGCTACATTCCACTGGTCAAAGGAAATATTGGGTTCAGCACAGGGGCAGGAGATAGAGAAGTAGACTCCATCTCTTGATTAGAGATGCTGCAAAATACTGTGGCAAAGTTTTTCAATTGATGGCAAGGAGTTTGATCTTACATGCAATCCCAGACTTTTAGCTAATGGGAGATTCATCCCAGGTTCTTGGATAATAATCAGATTAGTCCCTATCAACCTTCTGTGAGTGAGATGGAGCCCCATTAAGAGAGGCTAACATGGGGGCACCTGGGTGGCTCGTCGGTTGGGCGTCCGCCTTCGGCTCAGGTCATGATCACACAGTCTGTGGGTTTGAGCCCCGCATCAGGCTCTGTGCTGACAGCTCAGCGCCTGGAGCCTGCTTCCGATTCTTGTCTCCCTCTCTCTCTCTGGCCCTCTCCTGCTCATGTTCTGTCTCTCTCTGTCGCAAAAATAAATAAAAACATTAAAAAAAAAAATAAAAGAGAGGCTACTAACATGGAATTTGGTTTTGTTTTCCACCCTAGATTTACCAAGGCATAGAGATTCAAATGCCTACTAAGGCCAAGTGTAGCGTTTGAAGGGGGGGGGGGGGGGGGTGGAATCAAGTGATCTGCTCGGCGATTGCTCATTTGCCCTCTCTTGAGAGATGACCAGAGCACCAGCAGCCATTTTGGTCCATGAGGTGACCATGATGATGAAAGTCGTGAGCTGAGGATGCTGAGCAGGAATATAGTGTCTGGGTCCCTGCTGACGCTTGGAGTCTCCATCCCAGCTCTGAGCTGTTGATTCTCCAGATACTTTCTGATACTTTTATCTTAGCCTTCTTGTTTTGAGGTTTTGTCATAAGGAGGAAATCCTAATCCTAAGTGATTTAGCTGCTAACAAAACTGGGAAGATGTCATATTCACATTCAAATACAAATTTATATTTTCACTTGAAAAATGAGATCTGGCTACACTGGGGCCACATTCCCAAGTGGCAGTCCTAAGGATGGGACTGAGGAGGGGCTGTCGCCTTTATTCTCAGTTCATACAGTCCTCACTAATCCAGACTGATATCTTATATCCTCCCATTGCCCCCATTTATATTGCCTGCGTGCTCCTGGAGGCATTTGAGTTTGTGACCCCTGACCTGCATTCTTTCTCTGCACCTCAGTTTCCCCATTAGCAAAACTGGGCTAACAATAGAACCTCCTTCTCAGGCTTTTTGGGAAGTGGGAAGATGAGACACGTCACTAGATGTAAAGCACTTACCTGAGTAATGCCCACCAGTCTCAATAGCGAGAGCCCTGTTATTATTGTTACTATTATCATTATTTTCAATATGAGAAGGAATTTGAGTTTTTGGGTGGGTGATCCCAAACCGAAAGAAGAGAAAGCAGGGCACAGCTCAGGCTCCAGCAAGAGGTTCTCAGGTGTGATCATGCCCGTGGGTGACTTTTCTTGTCAATCCGGGGACAGTTGCCATGTTAATTTCATCTATCCCTTTTAAGGTGTGAGTAGCTCACCGCTTGCACAGAGGATGGAGCTGTCTTTGATCTTCTTCAGGCAACTCACATCTTCTCCCTTCCCAAAGGCAAGAAACACTCTTGGCTTCCCCCCCGCACAAGGCCTTGGGATCTGTCCTGCCCGGGCTGTCTGCCATCGTCGCTTCTCCGTTAGGCCAGGCTGTGGGCAGGGCGGCCAGCCCACTGAAGAGGGGGGATTCTGGGTGAGCCCACAGCAGAGGGGAGAGTGGGTTTTTTTCCTTTGCCTGAGGCTGGTACCTCCCAAGGATAAGGCAATATAAAAGGGGGGATTTTGTGGAATAACTCAAGGCTGGGAAGGAGACAGACACATTGTGCATACTGGGGTCTGGGCAGGGGAGGGTGTATGCTGGCAGAGGTCACCCTCAGCCTATGTGGTGGATCTCTGCAGTGACTCCTGCTCTGAAGGCTGCCTCCTGCAGCTCAGGTGGGAGGGTGCTTAGCCAGCCAGGGTGGGATTTTCCACCCACGTACAGGGCCAGGAGAAAGCGCTAGAGCATTAGAGCCCTCAGAGCAGCTCTCGGGCACCTGGGAGCAGATCCTGGCTTTCTTTTTTCTTTAAAAAAAAAAAAAAAATTTTTTTTTTTAATATTTATTTTTTGAGAGACAGAGCACAAGCCTGGGAGGGGCAGAGAGAGAAGGAGACACAGAGTCTGAAGCAGGCTCCAGGCTCTGAGCTGTCAGCACAGAGCCTGATGTGGGGCTCGCGCTCATGAGCCGTGAGATCATGACCTGAGCCGAAGTCGGACTCTCAACTGACTGAGCTACCCAGGCGCCCCAAGATCCTGGCTTTCTGATTCACAGGCTGTGTGATCTTCAGCAAGTCACTTAACCCCTCTGAGCTTCTGTTTACTATCTCAGAATCCCTGTGGTGAGTATTCCAGTGTCTCTCTGGGCAGTGGGCAGGAGCCTCTCTGGAACATGCCCTCGGGGTCCAGATGTTATGGGGTGTGGGTAACTCCAGTGTGATTAATGAGGGCCACTGCTCTGCAGTGATTCACGGTCGACACTTCCAAGGGGAGCGTGTGGGCTCTCCCCATGTTGTTGGGATCCTTTACAAACAGAATCACGACATGTTCATTCTTCATCTTGCTTTGTTTCCACTTGCCATGTATGTTAGAGATCTTTCCATATCAACCCATCTAGATATGCCTCATGAAAAAAATTTTTTTTTATTGGGGCAGCTCAGTCAGTTGAGCGGCCGACTTTGGCTCAGGTCTCGATCTTGTGGTTCGTGAGTTCAAGCCCCACATCGGGAGCTCGCTGCTGTCAGCCGGTCAGCACAGGGCCCGCTTCAGATCCTCTGTCCCCCTTTGTCTGCCCCTCCCCCACTTGTGCTTTCCCCAAAATAAATAAATATTCTTGAATAAATAAAATAAACATTTTATTGAATTACATTGTAATTACAGGAAAGTGCACACACAGCACAGTGACTTTCAAAGTGAAAAACACCTAAGTAATCACTACTTAAATCCAGAAACAGAACGTTCCTCTCATCCTAGATGTCCTCTCCCAAACCAAATGGGTTTATAAATAATATGTACTCTTTTCTTGTGTTTGTTTAGCTTTTTTAGCCAAACATTATGTTTGTGAGATACAGTCATGTTGTTGCAGGTAGCAGCACTCAGCAATGACTAGAGACCCTCTTGTCACACCTTGCAGAGGGGAGTCCGGTCGTCGGCATCTGGTGGGTGGGGTCCAGACATGCCCTCTGCATCCTACAATTCACAAGACAGCCCCCTCCCCCACCGTCAGAGACTATCTGGCCCCAATTGTCAGTAGTGCCGATGTTGAGGAAGCCTGATGTGGACCAGGCTAAGAACTTTCGATTTTATCCCGAGGGTAGCAGAGGATGAGAATCCCGGGTCAGGTGTATGTTGAGAGTAACTAGATACCGCCGAATATTTTTCATAGTTAATTGTGTCCTCATTCTTTAGTAACGCCTGCATCCTTTTCCATCATATTTTGCCAGTTCCCATCAATTATATTGTTTCCAATCTTTGGCCATTACACCAACTCCAAATGAGGACACCTCTCACAGCCTCTTTACAGAGAATATCGTATTTGGATGTAAACACATACACACTCTCTCACAGAAACCCACAGTTTCTCTTTCTGGAGATTCCAGACAATGGGAACTTGATCGAAGTTTCATTTAAATGTAAATTTTCTTCACTCCAGCATGGTTAACATCGAACTGACTTACAGAAATAGCTCCTGTCATCCTGGCCTCTGCTGCTGATTCACATCTTGTGCGAATGGACACAAGATCCGGAAAGATAAACAGGAAGTCCCTTGAGGCATGGGAACATAGGGGCAGGCCTCTGCTCCTCTGAGAGCTGGGACTCAAATAGCTAAGTGCCAGCCAGGGTGGAGCCCAGAGGGACCAAAGCTGACCTTCCTCTGCCTGCAAACAGGACTGACGAGGTCTGGGGTGATTTACAATTTTTCTCCCTAAATGCTTCTTCTGAACTAATTCCACTTTGAAATTCATCTCTGATTTCTCAGTGTCTTTTATCTTTGTCTAAAATTCAAGTAACGGGTAGTGCTTTGATTTCAAATGCACTGTTTTAAACTATAACTACATAATATGTCTTGTTCATTTTTATCTCACCCATTGTTCAAGCAGTTGCATTAACAATTGTTTTACATTAATTCTAAATGTTACAGGAACAATAAAGTCAATAGAACAGAAAATTTTAAATGCGCATGACAGAAAGGAAGACAGCCCAGATTCATTCAGTTACTCTTAATAAGATTTAAAAGTTAAATTTCGCTTTGAGCCTTCTGGCGGCCAAAGCAAAAAGGGAAACACAGTGCTACACACAATTTCTTGTTTTCTAATCAAAGGAAAACAACACATCTTTAGTTGAGATAATTATTTTCTTGATCCTAAGTTCTGAAAGGGGCTGAATGTGAAAAAATTTTAATTTATTCTTCTAATCTCTGGTTCTATCTCTGCTTTTCTTCCTTACCCTGGATGGGGTGTAGGTATAATATTGTAAAATAATAATGTTTGAAATGATAGCTGCCCAATGCTGGGCTATGTGCTTTATACACTGGATATGGGCTGTTACTATTCCCATTTTACAGCGGAGGGAACTGAGGGAACTGAGTTTAGGTAACAATCCCCAACTCCCGCTTGGGTGGTAGTGGAGTTGATAGATGGTCAGGATGGTCCTCTGAGAAGGTAAGTAACTTGTCCAAGGTCCCACAGCTGGGCAATGTCAGAGCTGGGATTCAAACAGGAGACTTTAGACATCTTAGATATCTTTAGCGCCTAAATGCCAGGTACACCTTAGGGCGTTTTGTATAATTGTGAGGGTGAGAGTAAGTTGAAGTTAAAAGAAGAGCTGATTTAGGCCCAATTCTGCCTCCTAAGAGCCATATGACTCTGAGCAGTTTGATTCCTTTGAGCCTCAGTTTCTTTATCAGAAAAATGGGTAGATAATGGCTCCAACCTCAGAGGGTACTGCGAGGATTTAGCATATTGATGCCTGGAGGGGGTTTAGCATAGAATCTGGCAAGGACAGTACCCATCAAACAGCTCTTAATGCCAAGAATCCTTGATGATAAAGAAAATGTGTTATGTGTGTGTTATGTGTGTGTGTGTGTGTGTGTGTGTGTGTGTATGATGGAATATTATTTGGCCCTAAAAAGAAGGAAATCCTGTCATTTGCAGCAACATGAATGGACATGGAAGGCATTATGCTAAGTGAAATAAGCCAGACACACAAAGTCAAATACTGCATGATCTCACTTATATGTGAAACTGACACACTCAAACTCACAGAAGCAGAGAGTAAAAAGGTGGTTGTCAGGGGCTAGGAGGGAAGGAGAAGTGGGGAGATGTTTGTCAAAGGGTACAGAGTTTCAGTTATGCACAATAAGTAAGTTCTGGAGAGCTATTGTACAGCACAAGGCCTATGCTAAACAATATTGTATTATATACTTAACTATTGGCTAAGAGGGTAGATCTTATATCATGTGTTTTTTTTTTTTTGTTTTTTGTTTTTTTTTTTATGTTATGTGTTCTTACCATAAGAGGGAAAAAACAAAAGGAACCGGAGGAAGCTTTTGGAGGCAATGGGTAAGTTTATGGCCCTGACAGTGTTGATCGTTTCACGGGTATACACTTATCTCCAAACACATCAAGTTGCATACATTAAACAGCTACAGCTTTTTGTATATATCTATATCTGTGTATCTATGTTATAAGGAATCCTTTTTTTAAAGGTTTATTTTTTTTGAGAGAGAGAGAAAGCACAAGCAGGGGAGGGGCAGAGAAAGAGGGAGAAAGACAGAATCCCAGGTAGGCTCTGTGCTGTCAGCCAGAGCCCAATGTGGGGCTCAAACCCTGAACTGTGAGATAATGACCTGAGCTGAAATCAAGAGTCGGACGCTTAGCCAACTCAACTACCCAGGGGCCCCTCTGTTATAAAGAATCCTTGATGAGGCAGGAATGGCCAGCTCTCCACCTCGGGTAGGATCACCCTCCCTGTCCCTTTTTATAAGCCTTTCTTGTTCCCAGCCTTGTACTCTCTGATTGCCCTGGGGGGGGGGGGGGGGGGGGAGGTGGGTTGAGGGGAGAAACAACCAGGAAGGAGCTGGAATTTAATAACGAAGCACCCTTTGAAATGGCCGGAAGGTCCCAACTCTGAGCTGTCTGCAGTGGTTTTCACTGCAAGCTTCACAGTAATACCGTCTGTTTTTATTTATACTACATTTCCTGTTTACGAAGCCCTGTTGCCACATGCTCTCATCTGTTCGCTGCTTGCCTCGCTTCACTTCTCTGGGCAGTTATCTGAAAGGGCAGGATTCTCATCTCCATTTTATAGATGAAGCAAATAAGGTGCAGAGTGGGGAGGTGACTTCCTTAAGGTCAACCAGCAGAGAGGCTGATAGAACCCAGCTCTTCTGAGTCCACGTTCAGGGCTTTCCTCTAGCACATGCTGCTGCAGGCCAGCAGTTAATAGAATTGTTTCCAGAAGTAGTTAAGAGAGCCAGAAAAAAACACATCTTGAATTGGCCAAGAGGGATTTGAAAAACCAACACACAGGGGGCACCTGGGTGGCTCAGTCGGTTAAGTGTTAGACTTTAGGTTTCGGCTCAGGTCATGATCTCACCGCCCGTGGGATGGAACTCCTCATGTGGCTCCCGCTGACAGTGTGGAAACTGCTTGGGATTCTCTCTCTCCCTCTCTGTCTCTGCCCCTCCCCTGCTCACTCTCCCTGTCTCTCTCAAAATAAATAAATAACCTTAAAAAAAAAACAAACTAACACACGTCAAGTCCTGGCTTTTCTCCTAATGTGGCTGCTTGTCCTTTGTCCTCTGTTCCTTCAGTCTTCGTGTTTCTCTGACCGTCCTCACTCTCCTGTTCAGAAACCAAGCAGAGGACTGGCTCGTTCATTCATTCATTCATTCATTCACTCGCTGTTAGGTACTGAATTGCCTTCACCTCCTCAAATTCGTATATTGAAGTCCTACCCCCAGTATGTCAGAATGTGACTGTATGTATGTATATATTTAGTGTTTATTTATTTATTTTGAGAGAGACCGAGCAAGCATGAGTGGGGGAAGGGCAGAGAGAGAGAGAGAGAGAGAGAGAGAGAGGGAGAGAGAGAGAGAGAGAGAGAGAGAGAATCCCAAGCAGTCTCTACTTTGTCAGCACAGAGTCTGATGTAAGACTTAATCCCACAGACTGTGAGATCATGACCTGAACCAAAATCGAGAGTCGGATGTTTAACTGACTGAGCCACCCAGGAGACCCAGAATGTGACTGTGTTTTAGAGATAAGTCTTTTAAAGAGATAATTAAGGGGCACCTGGGTGGCTCAGTCGGTTGAGCGTCCGACTTCAGCTCAGGTCACGATCGATCTCACGGTCCGTGAGTTCAAGCCCCGTGTCGGACTCTGGGCTGATGGCTCAGAGCCTGGAGCCTGCTTCCGATTCTGTGTCTCCCTCTCTCTCTCTGCCCCTCCCCCATTCATGCTCTGTCTCTCTCTGTCTCAAAAATAAATAAATGTTAAAAAAGAAAGAAAAAAAAAGAGATAATTAAGGTAAAATGAAATCTCATGGGTGGGCCCCAGTCCTAAGCGACTGGTGTCCTTACTGGAAGAGATTAGGACACAGACGACACAGGCAGAGTGGCAACCTTGTAAGGATGCGGTGAGAAGGAGGCCGTCTGCAAGCCAAGGAGAGAGTCCTCAGGAGAAATCAACCCTGCCAGCACCTTGGTGTTGGACTTCCAGAACTCTGAGAAAGAAATTTCTGTTGTGTAAGCCCCGCGGTCTGGTATTTTGTTGCAGTGGCCCCAGTAGAAGAAAACACTCGCTCCTTTATTCACACTTCCCTGTACATCCCCTCGTGTAGGTCATGCCTCACTGTTGCTGAGCAAGGCTTCCTGGTTACTCTCTGTAAAACTGCAACCCATTTCCACTATCTGGGAATCCATATATTTGCTTGTTAAGTGTGTATTGCCACCCACTCCCCACACCAAGATATGCATGCAACAGGGGCCAGGGTTTTGGTTTTTTTTTGTTCATTGCTGCATCCACAGTGTCTACGTCACATTAAGTGCTCAGTAAGTATGTGTGTGTGTGTGTGTGTGTGTGTGTATAATATATATATATATATTTTTTTTTTCTTTTTTTTTTTTTTTTTTGAGAGAGAGAGAGAGAGAGAGACAGAGTACAAGCAGGGGAGGGGGAGAGGAAGAGGAAGACATAGAATCCAAAGCAGGCTCCAGGCTCCAAGTTGTCAGCACAGAGCCTGATGAGGGGCTTGAACTCATGGACTATGAGATCATGCTTGAGCCAAAGTCAGACTGAAGCACCCGGGCACCCTCAGTAAGCGTATCTTGAATGAATGAGGTCATGCCTGTACTCAACCCATCAGCAGTTTCTGAGCTATGACTTAGCACCAGGCCCTGTGCCAGGAGCTGAGATATACCTGGGGACCCAAGTAGTCTGTCCCCATACTGGCCTGAGCATCCCTACCAGATGCTCGGGATCATTTCAGAATCACTCCTGCACCCTCCACGTTCATCCCAGGCTTGCTCTGGAATTGATGCTGGATCAATGCTTGTCGAATGGCTCAGTGTTGGGAGCAAGGGCCTGACATATCCTTACATGCTGGATACGAAGGTGAATGGTCTCACTGTGGGGCCATGATGTGGCAGGTAGTGTATTACGTATTTGTAACAAAGTCCCAAAGTCTGTAAACACAGGGATAGAGGAGGTAATTGCCCTCTCCATTACTTGATTCAAGTGTATCCTCCTGAGTATGAGAAAAAGGATGGATGGCAGGATGCTTTCAAAGCGGAGATTTGCACAGAACCCCCCGAACTTCTGGGACCCATGGTGATCCACACCCCACACCCTCCTGGCTTGCCATCCACAGCTTGGGGGACTATGAGTTGTTATTTTAGAATTACATGCATTTGTCTTTGATTTTACCCATGGAGATATTTTTACTAAGGTAGAAGATCAGGAGAGGTGAGCACAGTATAAGCATGGGTACTTTCTGGGGTGCTGGTGATGTTCTGTATCTTGAGAGGGGTTTGAGTTGTGTGTTCCTTTGTCAAAACCCACTGAACAGTGTACTTAAAATCTGTGCAAACTACTGCATGTAATTTCACCTATAAACAAATATTGAACTCTAGGGAATAATAATCTTGCTGAAGTATTTAGGAGGAAGAGAAATGAGATCTGCAACTTTGTTTGAAATGCGTCAGACTGCAGATCAACAGGTGGAAATGGGATGGATAGACTGATGATAAAGCAGGTACAGTAAAATATTAACCGTAGAGCCTGTGTGATCACTGCAACATTCTTTAGACTTCTTGGTATGTTTGGAAATTTTCATATTAAATTTTGGAGGTAAAAACTTGAGCAGTTTCCATAGTGCTCCTGGGTTTCTTTACCCCCTCCTGCCTCCCTTCTCCCCTCCCTGATCCCTTCTCCTCTCCTCTCCTCTCCTCTCCTCTCCTCTCCTCTCCTCTCCTCTCCTCTCCTCTCCTCCCCTCCCCTCCCCTCCCCTCCCCTCCCCTCTCCTCTCCTCCTCTCCCACCTCCTATCCTCCGCCTTCTTGCCTTCCCCCTCCTCCCCTCTCCTCCACCTCCTCCCCCCTCCTCCCCTCTCCTCCTTCTTCTAGTTTATTTATGTATTGTTTTTAGTAATCTCTATACCCAACATGAGGCTCAGACTCAACCCTGAGATCAAGAGTCACATGCTTTACCTCCTGAGCCAACTGGGTACCCCTTTTTTCCTTCTTTTTTTAAATTATTTAAAAAAAATTTTTTTTAATGTCTATTTTTGAAAGAGAGACAGAGTATGAGCAGGGGAGGAGCAGAAAGAGAAAGGGAGACACAGACTCCAAAGCAGGCTCTAGGCTCTGAGCTGTCAGCACAGAGCCCAACACGGGGCTCGAACCCTCAAACCGAGAGATCATGACCTGAGCCGAAGTTGGATGCTTAACCGTCTGAGCCACCCAGGCACCCCCCTCTTTTCCTTCTTGATTAAAGAGCTGCAACATTGATGCCATTGCTAACAGACACAACTGTGACTCCCAGTTTATCCCAGTCTGTCTCAATTTATAAAGTGGATTATAGGTATTTTAGAGAGCCCTATCATATTTCTAATATTTATACATTTTTCTCTCTTGGATTTGGGGACATTTACCACTCATTTATTATTCACTCACTCATTTATTTTTTATCCACTCATTCTTTCCTTCCTTCCTATTTTTTTCATTAACTCCTTTATCACACATTCATATAGAATGCTTCCCCATTATAATTAATTAATATCAAATAAGTGAAATGCGCACTAATGCTTTCACTTTAGTAATTACATGTTAAAACCTATACAGTCTATGTGGTGTCATTTTATATTGTGAAATAAGACTTATTATTTATTTATGTATTTAATTAGAGAAAGTGCACAGGGAGCTGGGGAGAGGGAGAGAGGGAGAGAATCTTTTTTTTTTTTTAACTTTTTTTTTTAAAGTGTATTTATTTGTTTTGAGAGAGACAGAGACAGCGCAAGTTGGGGGTGGGGGGAGAGAGAGAGAGAGAGAGAGAGAATCCCAAGCGGTCTCCATACTGCCAGTACAGAGCCCAATGCGGGATTCAAACCCACCAAGCTGCCAGATCATGACCTGAGCTTAAACCAAGAGTTAGATGCTCAACTGACTGAGCCACCCAGGTGTCGGTAAGATAAGACATATTTATGTTTCTTTATCAATAGTACATCTGGAGAAGCTTGCCAGATTTAGTGAATAAAAATGCAAAACACCTAGGTAATTTCAAATTTCAGATGAACAATAAATTTTTTCAGTATAAACATATCCCATGTAATATTTGGGATATATTTACACTAAAAATAAGTTGTTTTTCTGAAACTCAACTTTAACTGGGCTTCTTGTATTTTATATGGTAACCGTGCACACAGACTTACCCTGCAGACTAGAAACCTGGAAAACATTAATACTGATTATTAACAATCTTTTTATTTTGGAATATTTTATATTCACAGAAAAGTTGCAAATATAGCATCGAGAGTTCCAGTATACCCTTCACCCAGTTCCCCCAATGTTAACATTTTACAAAACCGTGGTGCATTCATCAAAACTTAAATATTCAGTTGGGTACAGTAATAGTCACTAACCTCCAGATGTTATTTGAATTTCACCAAGTTTTCCACCCATGCCCCTTTTCTGCTCCAGGACCAATTAAACATACTGCACTGCATCTAGTAACTCTGATTTTCTTCTAACTTTTCGTATTTTTGGAGGTGAGGCTGGGTGTGTCTATTTGCCTTTTCTTATGAAAGGGGAACTTTCTGAGATTCTGCGAATGACTATTTTAAGTTTTCACAGGCTGGCAAACTGTTCGGAGGAGAACCACAGCACAAAAGAAGAACACATCCTGAGACACTGGTTGGTGCCTAACAAGTTTTGGCTTGGTCACAAGCTGGGCGTGCCGAGAGGAGTGCGTCGCACGTGTGTGCAGCTCTGAATCTGAGCTGCGATGATAGCGGTGGTATTTACTGAGCAATTGCTACTTGCCAGGTATTGTGATGTTATTATTGCTATCAGATCGTGGGCCCCATGAGGGCAGAGACGATCTTTTACTCGTTTTTGTAACCCTGGCACAGTACTTGGAATACAGCAGGTGGTCTGCAAATAATTACTAAAGAAATGAAGTACATATGTGTTCTCCCCAAATCCACCACAACCAGTTTAAATGGTTTAAAAGTCTAGATTTCAAACTAGTTAGATGAAGCTAAATTATGCTGTGGCAATAAATGAGTCCTTGAATCTCAGTGGCTTAAGAAAACTAAGGTATATTTCTTATCCCTGCTACCTAAGTTAGGTCAGTAGGGACTGGGCTGGGGCTCTGTTCCACACCGTCACTCAGAGACTCAGGCTGACAGATGTTCATACATCTCAACCTTGATCGTTCTTGGTCCCCAAAACAGGGTAAGAGAGAACTGAAGCTTGTACCCTGCTTCTTAAAGACATCGATCATTTCTTGGGGCACCTGGGTGTCTCAGTCGGTTGAGGATCTGACTCTTGGTCTCAGCTCAGGTCATGATCTCACGGCTCATGAGTTCGAGCCCCTTATCAAGCTCTGCACTGACAGTGTGGATGGAGCCTGCTTGGGATTCTGTCTCCTTCTCTCTCGGCCCCTCTCCCGTTTGCTCACTGTGTCTTTCTCAAAATAAATAAAAATAAACTTAAAAAAAAGACACTGGTCACTTGTGCTACCACCCTTTGGTTAGATTTGGTTACATGGCCTCACCTAGCTGCAGAGGGGCTGTGGAGTATAATCTTCTTTGATCCAAGAAAAGAGGGAAATGGAAGGGGACTTGGTGGACACATGTGTCATGTGTTTAATTACTTTCCTTTAAATACAGCATACATGTGGGGGCACCTGGCTGGCTCAGTCGGTTGAGTATCTGACTCTTGGTTTGGGCTCAGGTCATGATCCCATGGTCATGGGATCAAGCCCCATGTAGGGCTCTGCACTGACAGCATGGAGCCTACTTGGGGTTCTCTCTGTCCCCTCTCTCTCTGCCCCTCCCCGACTTGGGTGCATGCTCTCTTTCTCTTTCTCCTTCTCAAAATAAATAAATAAACATTTTTTAAAAAGGTGCACTGTCAGGCTTATAAGGTTTGTGGGCTGAATAATGTATGAATAAATCAGATGAATGATCATCTCACTTTCGCCTGGCTTTAGGAAGCACACACTCTGAGTCATATTTAATTCCCGCACTCTGAGGCTGAATCCTTTAAAAGATCCTAATTAGATTCTTGGAAGAAATAATACCCATCAGACAAACAAATGACAGGAGGTTGCCTGCGGAGCTAAACTCCAGGCTGGGAAAATGTAATAAGAGGGCCTATCCCTCTGGAGACTAAACAGGCAGAAAAAAGGTCATGCCAATTCCTAGCGGGCATAATACCCGTAAATAGTGTCCTTCAAGGATCAGGGCCCTGTTCTCTGTTAGCTGTTAGTCTGAGGAGGAGGAAGGGATACTTTCATGTGATTCTAGTACATACTTTGTTTCTGATAAATTAAGCTCCAGAGAGTTCTGGATTGTTAACAAGGGTGTTTTACATTCATAAAGGCTGTATTATGGGCAATATGGGGATAAAGCAACAGCGAGGCTTCCTGGGAAGGCAAAAGACACCATTGTGTTCTTGCCTATTTATTATTCTCCTGTGTGAATACACATGGTCTGTTACCGTATCACAGGGTCTCACAAGGGACCTCCAAATCAGTCTAGAACAACCAGCTCAATTTACCAGTGATGAAACTGGAGACCATGCAGGTTAAATTTAGCACAGCTTGATATCTGTGGTGGGGCAGGTTGTGCACTGCACAACTTAGAGGGTGCTGTTAACACAGGCTCTGTATGAATGGTGTCTGCTGGGGTCGTGCAGTTCGATCGTCCTGTATGATTTTCTTGTGAAGAGAAAATGATCTCTTGCTGCTTTGATTGAAGAATGTATATAAATTTCAAGTATCTTTCAACTGAGAGTATTTAAAGAACATTAGCATAGCTTTGCAAAGCATGATTCTCAAATTTTTGAAGAGTCTCATATTTTTGTTTTCTTTCTGGAAGTCAGTATTCCATTGCAGCTAAGAGCTTGGACTCAGGAATCAAGGAAGAAATGTGATTTGATTGTTAATTAGCTGTGACCGTAGGCAAATCACTTCTGCGTTCTAATATCGGGCTCTTTATTTCTAATATGAACATAATATTACCACTGACTTGTACAATGTTACCTACAAACCCCACTTCTTTGCATACTGTGAATTCGTTGCAGGTAGGAGTGGACTTAGACTATGGATCATGGTTGGTCACTATGCCAATCAATCGGCAATCCCATTCCCTGCTTTCCCTTTTCCTTTGCACCTAGGGATAGCCATGTGATCCTATTCTGGCCAGTGGGAGTGTTGCTTTCATTTGTACAATACTTGGTTACACTTGAGTCCCTTTCATTCTTTCATAGAGTTCATAGTTCTTGAAGGCTGTGTCCAGCTGGAAAGAGCATCCACCTAAACTCTGAATTAGAAATCACAAACCCATTTTCCCCTCCAGCTGCACCAGTGGTCTAGTTGCATGACTGTAGGCTAGCCACTTCCCCCTTAGGGATGGAGTTTTGTCATGTAAAGTGGATGGGGTGCGGTTGATGGGGCCCAAGAGGTTATTTATTCATTCATTTACATAGGCAAAGAGGATTCTTCAGACCTCATGCCTACCCACCCATTGCCCAGCACCCTTCTAGCTAGTTGGTGCTAGTTGGCTCCTTCAGAGTCCCGGACATTCTCTGGGCCATGCGTCACTTGTGGGAGGGGTCACTGCGTGGCAATGGCTGTTCTTTTGCTTTGCCTCCTCTCCCACTTCAGGGGGCTCAGCAGGACCCTGATCTAGGAGTGCCTGCCTGAACTCTTGTACTTTCCCATTGGGAAATTGGTGGCCATTGGGTTGTGCTCCATATTAAGTTTGGTAAGACCTCAAGATTTATATCCATGGACTGGAGGTTAGGAGTTAGGAAGCCTGTTGTAGTCTAGCACTCAAACTAAGTTCTCTGATCTAACTTTTTTTAGGGAGTTCCACACTGGTGATTATTAAGTCCAAGTTCAACTATTAATACAGAAATGTCTTGGGGTGCCTGGGTGGCTCAGTCGGTTAAGTGTCCAACTCTTGATTCCAGATTTCAGCGCAGGTCGTGATCCTAGGGTCATGTCAGGCTCTGCAATGAGTGTCCTTAAGATTCTCTTTCTGTCTCCCTCTGCCCCTCTCCCTGTTCCCATCCACTCTCTAAAAGAAAGAAAAGAGAGAGAGGGAGGGAGGGAGGAAGGAAGGAAGGAACGAGGGAGGGAGTGATGGAAAAGAAAAAAAAAAAAAGAAATGTCTTGATTCCAGTCTAGTTTCTATTCCCTGTATATGGGTCCCTAAGGAAATTTGAGAGTTGGATGGAGTGGGAGGGAAGGAGGTATAAGGAGATTGACAGTGTGAAGTTTCAGGTGTCTCTGGATCTCCCGCTTCAATGGCATCAAAAAGATGAGCAAAATCCCAACCCAAGATAATTCTTACTAAACTTTTAACAACTACTTCTGAAACACTCATTTTGTGCCATGTCACAGCCAGCTCTGGTGTTCTAAAAATTCTACTACGTTGGTTGAGATCGACACTGAACCCCAAATTCCCATCCTCCCTGTGGCTTGTGCTTTCCTCTCCTGAGACCTGAACACCAGTGGGAATAGCATTGTGGAGCTTCAGCCTTTCCCATCCGGTTTTCATCAGCCCACTCTTTAATATGGGCTACTAACATTTTCTTAATTTCATGTGGTATTAAACATCTTCGTCTTCAAGTCCTCATTTCTTCCAGAGACCCAAACCATTCCTTGTATAAAAATTCTGGGGCTACTCCTGCTGATGAGACCCCAAAGATTTACACTTTCTTTTTGTTTTAATTTTTTTTAAGGTGTATTTATTTTTGAGAGAGAGAGAGAGACAGACTGTGAGCGGGGAGAGGCAGAGAGAGAGACACACACAGAGTCCGAAGCAGCCTCCAGGCTCCGAGCTGTCAGCACAGAGCCCAATGCGAGGCTTGAACTCACGAACTGTGAGATCATGACCTGAGCCAAAGTCAGATGCTTAACCGACTGAGCCACCCAGGCACCCCAAGATTTACACTTTCTAAAACAGAGTGGGTTCCATTTGTAGAGAATACTTTCTTGAACAGCAACCATCAGAAAGGCACACTGAGTCCTGGCCCGGCGGGTTTGGGGCGTTAGCTCCGTTACATGGTGCCATTTATCTTAGGCACCAGGAGCTCCAGGACATTGCCGTCCTCGCTCTTTGAAAATGGAACAGGCTATCGTGGAGGACGTGGACAGATGTTTTTAAATTGGCCATGCTCAGTGTATTCTTGCTCTTTTCCCCAGGCAGGATGTAAAGCAAATTTTTAAAAATTAAAAGCGAACAAACAAACAAGAACACTCCAATGGGTAGGATCAGAAGAACTTGATTCAATAGCTGTTTCAGGCAGTTTTCTATAGCAGGTGTTCAGGAAACAGGAGTGGAAAGGTACAGTCCTCGCCCTCAGGGGGCTGGTGGCCTGGGGGTGAAACAGACGCATAACATGTAACTAAGATAAAGGCTAGTCTCGGCCAGTGCCAGCCAGAGTTTAATATGCCCACGAACCACCCGAGCTTCTTAAAATGCAGATTCTGTGCAGATTTGGGATACAGCTTCTTAAAATGCAGATTCTGTGCAGATTTGGGATACAGCCTGAGAGTCCGTGTTTCTCACAAGCTCAAGGTGCTGCTGCTTTAAGGACCACATTTTGATTAGCAAGGGAACAGGCTTTGAAAGCATAGGCTCTGGAGCCTGACCTCTCTAGGTTCAAATCCTGGCTCATCCACTTACTAGCTGAGCGAGCTTAGAGAAGCTTCTTCACCTCTCTGAACTTCAGTTTTTTCGTCTTTATAATGAGGATAATAATTCCTACCTCACGGTGTTGTGTCAGCATCATATGGTATAATTCAGGTTAAGCACTCACCCCATGGTAAATGCCCAACAAATGGTAGCTGTTGTCAGGATAGGCTATGAAGAGCTATTTTAGAATTCTGAAGTTAGTGCTGTGGGCATTCCAGGAAGACTCCATGGAGGTGGTGACATTTGAGCCAAGTCAGGCAGAATGGGAAGACATACAGGGCAGGGGGACAGCGTGAGCAAATGTCTTACTACTGGCAGCATGCTGGGCGTAATTGTTCTTGAGTCAAGACTCGGTATGACTTGGGGTTGGCAGAGGCTCAGCTCTTCCGGATCCTTCTGTTCCTTCCTCACTCCTGCTGTCATCCCTGCTCTGGAAGGGACAGGTGCAGTGATCTGCATGGAGTTTCTCCATCCAACATGGTCACCACTAGCCACATGCAGCTCGTCAACACCTGCAATGTGCCTAGTACATGTTGAAATGACAATATTTTGGAGATACTGGGTTAAAGAAAATATGCAAAATCTATAAAGGAAATATTTAATAACACATCTAAGAAGACACAGTATAGTGTTAAAATTAATTTCACTGTTTCTTCTTACCTTTTGAAAAATGTGGCCAGCTGAAAATTTTATAATTTTTTAAAAATGTTTTATTTATTTTTTTGAGACAGAGAGAGAGCATGAATGGGGGAGGGGCAGAGAGCAAGGGAGACGCAGAATCTGAATCAGGCTCCAGGCTCTGAGCTGTCAGCACAGAGCCCGATGCGGGGCTCGAACCCATGAACCATGATATCATGCACCAAAGTTGGACGCTTAACCAACTGAGCCACCCAGGTGCCCAGCCAGCTGAAAATTTTAAATTAAATATGTGGCTCACATTGTATTTCTGTTGGCCGGAACTTGTTTAGAGGCTCCATCTGCTCCTGGCGGGTCCGCTTGCTGAGGCTCGGGCAGAGACATAGGGGTATACCTATGCCAGGGTATGCTTGTGGTGTCTGGAAATGGGGAGAGCAGGCATAGAACAGAACTGAGGGCTGGGAATGAGGAAAGTAAGGTTATCAGTCACTGCCTTATCAGATGTTCTTACTGTGCTGTGTATCAGTTAGCTACTGCTGGATAATAAACCACCCCGAAACCTCATTGCCTAAAATGGCAATCATGCTTACGTGTCTGTGGGTCACCTGGGGAGGTTGCTGATCTAGAGGAGGCTGGGTAGATTTTGACTGTATCTCCTTTTTTTTTTTTAAGTTTATTTGTTTTGAGAAAGAGAAAGCATGCACTCTTGGGCGTGAGTGGAGGAGGGGCAGAGAGAGAGAGAGAGAGAGAGAGAGAGAGAGAGAGAGAGAATCCCAGGCAGGCTCTGCACTGGCAGTATGGAGTCCAATGTGGGGCTTGAACCCATGAACTGTGAGATCATGACCTGAGCCAAAACCAGGAGTTGGACGCTTAACCAACTGAACCGCCCAGGTGTCCCTTTGTGTATCTCTTCATGGGCCTCAAAGTTAATGGGTCTGTGATGGAGCTTAGCAATCAAGAAATTTTAAAAGCTCCCAGGTGATGCAGCTAGGGTGGCAAAACTATTGATTCAGACCCTAAAGCAGAGGCTCTCAAATTTGAACGTGTATCAGAACCCTCTGCAGAGCTCATCAAAATAGAAATTGCTGGGCCTCACCCCCACACTTTCCAATTCAGAAGGCTTGAGTTAGGTCCTAAGATTTTGCAGTTTTTACAAGTTCCTGGGTGACGCTGATGTGCTGGTCTGGGGACCACTCTTTGGTAACTACTGAGCAGGAAGAAAACAGTCATGAGGTAATGCTGGAAGGGGATTCCTACCATATGTAATGGGGAAGTAGAACCACCATCTGGGCTGGGAGGGGGAGGGGAGAGAGAGGAAGTGAGGTAAGAGATTAGGTTTAAGAGTCCTCATTCTTACTTCCTGGAGGAAGTAGCTAACGCCAGTGAGCTGTAGGGGCCTCCACCAAGGTTCTGGGGACTCAGAGAGCTGGTATTCAGTTTACCATAACACAGCCTGGAGGGATTGCATGTCTCGTGGAGAAACCCACGTTGGCACCCAGTGCATCAGTATGGCATGGCAGTGGTAGATTAACCAAGACTGAGGGAAGGTCTGGGGTGAGGGTGGCCTCAGGGGCAGCTTCCCAGAGTCCAGACTGCTGCAGAAAAGTCCCCTGGCGTTTACAACAATCCACCCACCCCTACCCCCATCCCGGGGACTGTTAGAAGTCTGGGGCTGGGAAGAAACACAAGCAATCAGAGGGACACAGGCAGGACCCACAGCCACTGGGAATGGGTTCCAGCGTGAGATCCAGGAGCCAGTACAGTCCAGACCAGCATAGACCTGCCACTCCTCAGCGAAAAGCAGCAAGAACAGAAGGCCACATGCAGAGCAGGGCCAGGACTAGGGTCAGGCAAAGGAGGCACCTGGGACACAAAATTTAAGGGTAGTGCAAATACAGGGTCAGCCCTCACCCTAGCCCCCATCCCCGTGCAAAGACAAGAGGGATGAGGACCCCCCCCCCCAAACGGAGGTCCCACAGACTCAATGGTCTCCCTACAATGCTGTTGGGATTCTGACATGTTCTCTGCATCTGTCATGGAAAAGGCTCAGAGCTGGGGACACCCCTGGAGCTGGTGGAAAGTGTTCTATTCACTCCATCTCCTGGAAGAAGGCTGTTTTCAATCAGAAGAGACTGGGTTATCATTAACAGGTAAGTGTACTGAACCAGAAAGGGAGTGTCAGGTCCAGAAAGAAGAATGGAAGGAAACAAAGACACTTGGGTGTTTTGCACAGCTGGACGATAGAGTCAAGTTTGCTAGCGGGTGTTTCACAGTTGACATAAGTGGCATCAAAAAGTTTTTAACAAAGGAAGATTTGTCTGACACAAGAAAGGATTTGAGCCTTATAAGAACTTGGGTGAGGAGCTTGGTAGGAGGCTCAGATGTGTTACGGATGAGATCCGTCAGGAGTTGATAAGGCCGGGGGGTACCTAGGTGGCTCAGTTGGTTAAGCATCGACTTCCACTCAGGTCACAATCTCACAGTTCCAGCCCCGCATCAGGCTCTGTGTTGACAGCTCAGAGCCTGGAGCCTGCTTTGGATTCTGTGTTTCCTTTTCTCTCTCTCCACCCTTCCCCTGCTCATGCTCTCTCTCTCTCTCTCTCAAGAATAAATAAACATTAAAAAAAAAAAAGATTTGATGAGGCTGGGCAATGGATGGGTAAATGCACCTCTCTCTGAGAAACTGGCTGAACCGACAGTGTGAGGGCAGGTCTGGAAGGGAGCCCCACCCTGTAATTACACTGTTATTAACTCAGCGTTTACTTTGGAGAGGGAGGGAGCCTGATGGGCAGGAATACTCTCTGGGTCATGACAGATCCAGGGAAAAGCCTAGGCTTGTCAGCTGAACTTATCCCCAAACAAGAGGCACAATTCTGGGTGTCAGATGCCATTCGTTCTGAGACCATGGGGGGGCACCTGATCCTCTCCTCAGGGAGTTCTGTGGCTCTGGTGGTCAGGGAGGCACATGTGGTCCCCCAAAGAGTGAAGTCAGCCCAGACCCATTGTTAACCTGGGTGTGACCCTCGGGAGATACTTCCCTTCCTAATGTCTGACCTCACTTTTTAAATTGAGCTTTCCCTGTAGGAGCCCTTCCCCTTCTCCAGTTTTCCATGCACGGTAGGTCTTCCCTCTACAAGACAGGATGAAGGCAGCTTAGGGAAGGCCTGCCATGCCAGGCAAGGGTGGGTAGTTATCCTGCAGGCAGTGGGAGCCGTGGAAGACTTTTGAGCTGAGCGTTGGCATGCCTCGAACTTCTCGTACCCTCACCCGGACAATGCTTGGCTTATAGAAATTTGCGCTCAATATACTTGATAGAATAAATGATCTATGCAGTGTTTTTGGAAGAACTGAGTAAGTTTCCACTTTTTTAGCTTAGCCTCTTCTCCACTGCTGTGAAGCAATCTCCCACCCACCCTTTCTCTGCAGAATGATTTACGCTTATTTCTACTGATCCCCCATTTGCTTTATTCAGGAAGATAGCAGCTCAGGCTTCCCAGATCTTATCTCTGAACCTACAAATACCTAAAACAATGGATAGTCTAGTGGGGTTTGACATTGGTCTTCACCCAAAGCTCTGTGGTTGGCCTTTGACTTTTTTTCCATGAAAACCTTCAAAGTTGATCAATTTTCATGGAATTAGAGCACTATAAAAGGCATTGATAGCACAAGATACTAATACCTTCATCTGTCCTATGTTCAGTCTCCTGAACTCTATGGGGTGAGAAATGGAATGATCAGGCGTCAGGCGTCGTTTGGTGTAACAGAAAGAGCGGGAATTTTGCTCGCTGTCAGACATCATTCAGATCCCAGCTCTGCCAATTATTAGCTATCTGGCCTGGGACGGTTTGCTGAATATCTCTTGGCCTCAGTTTTTTTTCTTGAAAAGTGGGAGCTGCCTCTGTGTCTGGCTCACAGAGTTGTGAGGATGGTAAGGAAGACAAGTATTCAAGTGTTTAGGGCAGTGCTTGGCCACATAGTAAAGGCTCAAAAAACAGAATAGTAATTGAATACCATCGAGCATCAAAAACCCTAGTGATTGGGATTCCGCTCAGAAAGCTACTTGGCTTTTTTGACCCGAGACCCATGAAAGATACTGGGGCTGTTTCTGGGCAAGGATGAGAATAAATACTGTGGGACATGCTTGAATAATGTACATATTTTTTATGAATAAAACTCTTATTTTTATTATTTTTTAATGTTGATTTGTTTGTGAGAGAGAGAAAGACAGAGCGTGAGCAGGGGAGGGGCAGAGAGAGAGGGAGACACAGAATCCAAAGCAGTCTCCAGGCTCTGAGCTCTCAGCCCAGAGCCTGACGTGGGGCTTGAACTCATGAACCGTGAGATCATGACCTGAGCTGAAGTTGGATGCTTAACTGACTGAGCCACCCAGGCGCCCCAGAATAAAAATCTTACAGTAAGAATCCCTTTCTCCTCACAGAACTCTCCAGCCCCAGAGATATTTGGATTTGAGCTTGCCAGGGAAGGTGTTTTTGTATGTGTTAGTTTTCAATACTGGGTAAGAGTGGGGGTGTGGGCAAAGGGGGAGAGGATGCAGGAGTGATTCAGAGAGGAGAGGAGTTACGAGAGTCCTTCAGGCAGGACAAGAAAAAAGAGATTTGTATAACGAAGACAGGGCTGGCTTTAGTGACAGTGGTACGGCTCCTATGCTCAAGAAGATCCTAAGCTTGGCTTGATGCCCTGTTGTCCTTGTCGTCTCGAGAGTTTTAATAATTTTGAACAAGGGGCCACGCATTTTCATTTTGCACAGAGCCCCGAAAATGATGCACAGCCAGTCCTGTATAAGCAGAAGAGTGAGGAGCGGAGGGGGCTTGGCAGACCCTGAGTGCCCACCCCCGTGGGCCAGCCAGCGACCATCACCTTGGGATCCCGTGCTTTCCCAGAATCATTCAACACTTGTAATTCCTCTTGAATGAAGAGAGAGGACACGGATGTGTATGGCGCTGTCTTTAAGAAGCGAAAATCGGGGCGCCTGGGTGACTCAGTCATTAAGCATCTGACTTCGGCTCAGGGCACAATCTCACAGTTTGTGAGTTCGAGTCCTACATCGGATGAGCTCAAGCCCCACTTCAGGTGAGTCCTGCTTCTCTCTCTCCCTCTCATTCTGTGCCCCTTGTGGGATTCTCTCTATTTCTCTCTGCCCCTCGCTCACTTGTGGCCCTCTCTCTCTCTCAAAAAAAAAAAAAAAAAAAAAAAAGAAAATCTTGCTGCCCCTGGATATATTCAGGGTGGATCTGAATATAACCAGGAGGGCATATCCCTATGAGCACCTGTTAAACCATCACCTACCTACTGTGAAGTCCACTTTGGCTGTCCTTGGCCATGGGACATCTTGGCCTGTTACGATTTTTCTGCACACGAGAGTAATGTAATGGTCATGCGGTGTTTGTCTTTTTACCCTCCCTATTTTCTTTGTGGGCTCTGCCCTTCTGTTTTCCACGTGTTGCTTGTGGTGCTGCCAATCACAGTGTGTCGTCTCCCCCCTTAGACACGGGGACGTGAGCCAGGCTGGGCGGGTCAGAGTGCCCCGTCCCCCTTCACGTCTGCGACTGACTCACAGTGGCAGTTTAGGGGCTACCAAAGCTGAAGTTGCATTGTGACGGACCTTACAGTCACCCAGAAACAGACTAATCAAGAGTACTTCGTGCTTCTAACAACCCCTGTAATGACAACGTAAGATGTTACTCCTACTGCTCCCACTCCCTGCGTGAATGTGGGAGCTCTGATGCGCACAGATCCCTAGAGCTGGTGCAGTTCACTCAGTGGTGAAGTCAGACAACCAAGGGTCTGCAAACACTTCAAAAATGTCAGAATGTGGGGCTCCCGGGTGGCTCAGTCGGTTGAGTGTCTAACATTGGCTCAGGTCACAATCTCACAGTTCGTGGTTGGAGCCCTGCGTCAGGCTCTGTGCTGACAGCTCGGAGCCTGGAGCCTGTTTCAGATTCTGTGTCTCCCTCTCTTTTTGCCCCTCCCCCACTCATGCTCCGTCTGTCTCTCTCTCTCTCTCTCTCTCTCTCTCTCTCAAAAATAAATAAGCATTAAAAAAACTTTTTTTAAGTGTCAGAATGTTATGACCCCTTTTACTGTCTTACTCAGGGCAGAAATAAGGCCTGTTTATAACCTTGATTTGTATTAATGGGAACACCAGTGGGGGCTATGCATTGATCTTTCATAGAAAAATGTATCTAAAAAGTGAGGAAGCGTAATTCTCAAAGCGAATTTGAGAGAAGAGCCTGTAGACATAGAACAATAAGAAAAAACCAAAAGGTTTTTTGAAAGCAAGAGCTTTCATTTTAATTTCTTTTTAAAAATAGCTTTGTTGACATGTAATTTACATACCATAAAACTCACCCATTTTGAGTGTACAATTCAATGATTTCCAGCAATTCACAGAGTCATGCCTCCATCATCGCAAAAACAGTTTTCGAATATTTCCGTCACCCCCCAAAACTCTCTGCATCCATTCCCCGCTCCCAGCCCCAGGCCCCCAGCCCCAGGCAACCACAAATCTCCTTTCTGTCTCTACAGATTTGCCTTTTCTGGACATCTCATCCGAATGGAG
This sequence comes from Panthera onca, assembly GCF_046562875.1. NCBI lineage: Eukaryota > Metazoa > Chordata > Mammalia > Carnivora > Felidae > Panthera > Panthera onca. The sequence goes on from NC_138354.1 coordinate 27,027,515, forward strand.
TCATACCACACGTGGTCTTTCTTGTCTGGCTCCTTTCACTGAGTAAAATGTTTTTGAGGTTACCCACGTTGTGGCATGTTCCTTTCTTTTTATTGCTGTAAAGTATTCCATTGTGTGGCTATACCACATTTTGTTTATCCATTCACCCATCGATGGGCACTTGGATGGTTTCCACTTTGAGGCAATTATGGATAGTGCTGCTGTGAATGTTCACATACAAGCTGCCATTCAGGGCGATGGCTCTTTAGATGATGCTGAATGCCTCTTCACCTCGAACAAGCTCTTTCTTGGAAGAGTACTAGGCCTCCAAGAGCCTTGCTTTGAAACATGGATAAAGAGTTAAACCTCACATGCTCCCCTGAGAAGGCAAAATTGCTCCCAGGGGGTGTCAGCAGGTCTCAGTTTCTATACAGGACATGTCCCCGTGTCTCTCTTAACGAGATGGGCAAGACCCAGGTGCGGCCATTAGTTCCTCCCTGGCTTGATACATATGGATGTCTGGAAAAATCTCATTGGTCAGTGGGGTGGCTAGGCTGAGAAAATGTAAAGTTGTCTCCTCTCCGTGGAAGGCAGATATTGTTGGCAAAATCCATTCATTCATTCAGCAATACTACTGAGTGCCTTCTACATGCTAGGTACTGTTCTAGGTATAAACGATACAGGTGTGGGAGAAACACACCAAAAAAAAAAAAAAAAAAAAAAAACCCACAAAAAGCCCCCCTCAGCTCATACAGCTCACTTCTAGTTGGGGAGACAGACCATAAAAAATAGGAAAGATGTAAGGTATGTTGCATGGTGATATGTGTTATAGAGAAAATTAAGCAGGGAAGGTGAACAGAGTTCCTGGGAGAGGCAAGAGGTTGCTCTTTTGAAGAGGAAAGTTGAGGAAGAGCAGATTGAAAAGGTGACATTTGAGCAAAACCTAAAGGATGTTGTATTGTCTGAAGCTATCTAACAAATTACCACAGACTTAGCTGCTTAAAATAACCCATATTTATTATCTCACAGTTTCGATGGGCCAGGAGTCTGGGTATGACTGAGCTGGGTCCTCTGCTTCAGGGTCTCCCACAAGTCTGTAGTCAAGAGGTCAGCTGGGCTGGGGTCTCACCTGAAGGTTCAACCAGGGAAGTATCCATTTTATTTTATTTTTTATGTTTATTTGTTTTGAGAGAGAGTGAGTACATGTGAGCAGGGGAGGGGCAGAGGGAGAGGGGGAGAGAGAATCCCAAGTAGGCTCTGTGCTGTCAGTGAAGAGCCCTGTGTAGGGCTTGAACTCACAAACTGTGAGATCATGACCTGAGCCGAAATCAAGAGTCGGGCAATTAACCAACGGAGCCACCCATGTGCCCCTGTTGTCAGAATTTTAGCTCCTCTAGGACTATTGGACTGGAGTGGGGCGGGGGAGGGGGTGTCTCAGTTTCTAGCTGGGCATCCTTATCTCCTGGCCATGTGGGTCTCTCCAACATGGAAGCTTGTGTCATGCAGAAAGAGCCGGCTACCAAGACAGAAATTACTGCCTTATGTAACCTAATCACAGAAGTGACATCTCATCACCTGTGATAAGTTCTGCCCATATTGAATGGGAGGATTTTATGCATGGATGTCAATAGCAGGGGCAGAATCATTATGGGCCATCTCATAGGCTCCCTGCATAGAGGTGAACGAGTGAGCAAGCAAGGGGGAGCTCAGAGGGAGGAGTGTAACAGGAGGAAGAAACAAGTGCAAAGGCCCTGGGGCAGGAACTTGTCTGGGGTGTTCAAGAAACAGTGAGGAGGTCATTGTGTCTGGAGTGGAATGTGCAAGGGGTAGGGAAGCAGAGGTGAGGACAGCGGGGGAGGTAATGAGGGGCCAGGTTATTATGTGGGACCTTTTTAACTTTTACCTTAGATGAGAGTTGCTGGAGGGTTTCAGGTGGAGGAATGACATGAGCTGGCATTTGTTCTGGATCCTCGATCCTCCAAGTGTGGTCTGTGGACCACTCTTAAAGGCTGTTAGAAATGCAGAATCTTGGGATCTACTGCCCCAGACCTGATAAGTCAGAGACTGCATTTAACAAGATCCCCAGGTGATGGGGCACCTAGGTGGCTCAGTCGGTTGAGCATCCAACTTTGGCTCAGGTCATGATCTTGGGTTCTTGAGTTCCTGAGCTTGAACCCCATGTGGGGATCTCTGCTGCCAGTGCAGAGCCCGCTTTGGATTCTCTGACCCCCTCTCTCTGCCCCTCCCCAACTTGCACTCTCTCAAAAATAAAAACTAAAACATTAAAAAACAAAACAAGAACATAAGATCCCCAGGTGAGTGGAATGCACAGTGAAGTTGGAAACTTAGTGGTTCTCACCCTTCAGCCAGCTTCAGAATTACCTGGATGGAGTGTTTGTTGAAACACAGCTTGCTGGTCCCCCTCCCCGAACCTGCAGAGTTTCTGATTCACTAGGTGCAGGGTGGGGACTGAGAGTCTGCATTTCTAGCAAGGTCCCAGAGCTGCTGATGCTGCTGGACCAGGGACCATGCTTTGAGAACCACTGGTCTACAGTGTGCCTGGCACCAGGGCGCAGGGCTGAGGAAGGACAGAATCTGTCCTTTGAAGCTGTCCAGAGCATCAGACCCTGCTGCTGGCCTCTGGGGGAAGATGACACATCAGACTCAAAGCTCTTTCCTTGTCATATGTCCTACGAAGGTAGATTTTATATGCTGCCCCTTAAAACCACATCTGTGCCATCACACTCGTGTCTCCCCTGGCTCTCTGTTCTGTTTGTGCAGTTAAATCCCATCTCTGTTTCTCCTGTATGTGGTGCAGAGAGGGAACAGGTGGTCACCAGTGCCCTGCTAATAGCTCTTCAGATGTTTGCAGCCCATTATTAAATCGCCCTCAGAGTTTCCTTCTTGAAGACTAAATAATTAGCTACCCTTTTCTGAATCATGGGGTGGAGAGGTGAATGTAGTCACCAGCCTCAGACGGGGGCATATGTGGTAGAAATTCTTGAACCAGTGTGGGGGCTGGAGGTAAGATGGGGTGAGCGTTGCAAAAGCTAGGCCATCAGACTCCTTCATTTCAGCAAGATCCTTGGAAGTGATGCCAGCAGGCAGCATACAAGATGACAGGTCTAGTGCCATGCAGAGATCAGCTGGAGGTGAAGTGTCACCAGTGAGCCAGACATCTTCAGGGGTTATGGGCACCGTCAGGTGCACCCCTGCCCCGGTGCAGCCCCCCACCCTGACTCATTCCAGCCAACGGATTGGCACCAGCAGTGATCGTCCTCCTAGGCGGGAGGCATGCGAGCATCACAAAGATGATGTCCTGGCATGCCAAGGTCAAGGTCAAACTGTGGACCACCTGCATCAGCATCTCCTGGGAGCTTGTTAGGAAATGCAGAACTGCAGACCGCGTCCTCCACCCGCTGCATCAGAACGTCTGGGTGAGGAGTCTGAGAACAGGGATGTTAACCAAACACCATCCCCCGCCCCCCACGTCCACGCACAGTCAAGTTTGAGAATGACTGCTAGTGTGTGATGTGGCTTTCTCTCCTCCGAGTGTTGGCCACCAACAAGAAAGAGAAAACCGTCTAGGGTAAGTAAAGCACCTAGTACAGTTATTAGTAATAAGAGCAACTTTGTGTGGTTGTTTCTATTTTGAAAACCAAAAATAGTGATAGCTAGAATTTCTGGAGCAGATCCTCAGTGGTGGGCACCGTGCCAAGGGATGGATATAGACTGGCCTGTAGAGTCCTCACCTCCATGAAATAGTGGCTGCTAGTGTCCCATGCAGTGAAGAGGGAGCTGAGATGCAGAATTGTCTCAAGTCCCATGGCTGCTAAGTGGCAGGTGGCATGATTTAGTCCCAGTCCTGGCTGATCCTAGAGGCCAGGATTTTAACCTCCACTTTGTCCCTTCCTCCTCCCTAACCCACATTTCCATCCAACTCTAAAATAGACTAAGAGGCACCACAGCCACAGATTCAATGTTATGGGAGAAAGAAACAGAGAACCACTCACTGTGAACCCACACTAGTGTTTCACATACATTTTTCTCATTTGCTTGACTCCACACCAGCCCTCAGAGGGAAGTATTATACCCATTCTGCTGGGAAGGAAAACTGAGGCTCCCAGGGATTAAGGGGCTTGCCTAAGGCCACACAGCTATTATGTAGACAAGGCTGGACTGGACTCCAGATTCTTGTGATCATCAAACCACACTGCCCTTTGGTAAAGATGGAGAAGAAAGGGGTCCAACTCCTTACGTGGGATTACTTGGTCATGTCAGCCCTGGAGCTCATACTTAACAGGTGGCTGCCCTTCCTATTGCCAGACCAGCGATTTAATTAGCCCAGAGCCTTCTTACTTCCCCAGAGTTCAGAAACACTGCCCAGGGTTACAGGCACAGCTAAAACAGAATCTGAATGGCATGTTCGGGAAGCCGTATAATTAAAACTGACTTAGGAGACAAGTACCGTCAGCCTGTTTGGCAGAAATAGAAAGTCACCTAACCAGAATGCGTATTGCCTATATGGTTGCCAGAGACTGCTTTTTGCTGTTCTGGCACTTTTTAATTACAATAGATACCCTGAGGTCTGTGGTTTGCACTGCCTTTTCTAACTACCTTCTGAAGGACCCTGAAGAGCAAACCATTATTATGCGTCTGCCATCTGGGGTTGGGTCTTGATGAGGCGCCAGGTTCCTCTAAGAGGCTGTAGACTGAGGTGAGCCCACAAGCGCCCCCAGGAGGTGGCTGAAGCCTTAACTCTTCTGCTAATCTGAGCCCCGTTCTCTGTTAGGAGGGTCTGAACTGTTTTAGGGAACCTGATCCTCTCCCTCTTTACGTGGTCTTTGTGAGATGGTGGCTCACGACCTCTGTGCACCTGGTCCAGGTGGACGCAAGCAGCGTGCTGGCTCCTTTGGACACAGTGCTTCGTCCAGAGGTAGGCACTTAACCCAAGCAGGACCACTTAGAGTTTTTCCTTAAGATTTCATTAAAAGTCCCCCTTACTTTTGGAGCATAAGCTATTAAAATCTAAACTCAAGTGCACTAATGGCCATCTTCCTGCCATGTGAAGCAAACCCATCCCAGGGAAAAAAAAAAAAGCCCAATGGTCAGAGAAAAGCTGCGAAGAGGTGCGATATGGAGAGAGTGAGTCCTTATGACTTCTTTTGCATCTCTAATCCAGCCCTGACACTAGGATTTGCCCTTGGACTTCCCACTTAATGAGCCCATACGTTCTTTCTTGTTGGATGGAATTGAGTTTCTTCCAGGAACCCTACATAATACATATCTGAGATCAACATACCCAAATATAAAACCCCAACTACTCCCCCAGCAAACCTGCCTTCCTCCAGCCTCCCCTGCCTTCCAGAACCTCATCACTGCTTATTCAGTTACAGCCATCGGTTCATTGCCATAACCATTGTTCAGTCTCGAATCACCTCATACCTGGATTGCTACAACATCCTCCCTGCCTCCAGGCTTGTGTACCCCATGTCCACAGACACACACACACACACACACACACACCTGCCAAAATCTTTCTGGGCCTGACCCTTCCTGCTCTCCTACGGGGTAACTTACCAGGTTGCCAGGCATCTGGCCTCTCCTACATGTAAACCCCACCTGGCAACACTCTCCCTTTGCTCCAGCCAGACAACTACGTGGCAGTTTTGACTCTCACCCCTAAGCTAATGAACCTGCCACTTGCGGGGGTTCCTAATCCCTTCTGTGCCATGGACCCCCTGCTAGTCTTTTGAAGTCTGTAGACCCCATCTCAGAATAATGTCTTTAAATCATAGAGTGGAATACATAGGATTATAGGGAAATGATATAATTCTTTTTTTAATGTTTATTTGTTTATATATGTATTTATTTTCATTTACTTCATTTTGAGAGAGCACGACAGTGGGGAAGGGGCAGAAAGAAAGGGAGAGAGAGAATCCCAAGCAGGCTCCGCGCAGAGCCCGATGTGGATCTCAATCGCACAAACCATGAGACCATGACCTGAGCCCAAATCAAGGGTCGGACACTTAACTGACTGAGCTACCCAGGTGCCCCTGAAATGATTCTAATGAAACACACTTATCAAAAATTTAAAACCAATTTAAATATGGTAATGTATGTGATTCTTCATTAATGCATTCAATAGAAAGATCTACTGGTTGTGATTTTCAAGCAGTAAAGAATGTAAATAAAATTTCAAGTTATTCACAACAACTGTAATGTGAGGTGAATATATCTGATTTCTATTGACTTCTATTTCTATCGGTGACAAACCCAGGTAAAAGTTAAGATTGTCGTGGTTTGCTGCCTGCTCCATAATGAAAGGAGATAATGGATTGCACGCAGAGGTTAGTGACAAGGGAGATGTAACTCTTTTCTTTCCTAAGTTCAGGGACCCTGCAGAATTCCGAACTGGGGGTTTTCCCACCGAGACCCGGGTGGGTGCCAGCTGCCTTGTCCTAACAGGCACAGCCTTGGTCTGAGTCCAGATTATACCTCAAAGCCCAGACTACAGGTCCCTGTGAAGAGCAGGGAGAGGCTCACAGAGCTGGGGACCCGGAAAGCCAGTCTTGGAGTGACATCTGACGAATGACTTCGAGCTGACTTCTTGTTCATGCTTTCTTTGGAGGCAGAATGGCACAGCTGTGAGGAGCTGGGCCTTGAGAGTTAAATTAAAATAACTGGCTGCATTGGAGGAGGGGTGCTTGGTTTTCTCAGACAGTTTTAAGTCTTTAGGGATTAAGGGATCAAACCAACCCCAAGGGTTTCCTCCCCCTTCCCCCAATACCCAGCACTGTGAGGCAGTATGGTGTGGCGGCTAGGGGAAGGATTCTGGTGGAGGCTGTCAGGGTTTGAGTCTCAGCTCCTCAATGCCAGTACCCCCGGGGCAAGTTGCCTCACCGCTTTCAACCTCCTCTAATCTCATCTAGAGAGAGTAATCTCATCTAGAGATAGTAACAGAGCTCACCTCATGGTTATCAGAATTGAAAGTTGTACTTGTGTAAAAGGTCTAAAGCAGAGCCTGGCACACGGTCTCAGAAAGGTTAGCTATTCTTCCTGGGAACACCTGGCAAACGCTGTCACCTCTCTCAAGTCCCCCAACCCCCCGCTCCCCCGCCCAAACGCCCACCCCGGTAGACAGCTCTTCTCTGTGAAGCCCTCTCCCCCCAAGCACCATTTCCATCCATCGCTGAAGAAACATTATAGATAAATACCATTAAGTGGTCAGGAGCGCACACTGTGCGGATTCAAAGGCCAGTGCGTGTAGCTACCAGCTGTAGCTGGAGGGGATCTACCTCACTGCACCCCGGTTTCCTCATCTGGGAACCGGGGGCAACTGCAGCACCCCCCTCAAACGGTTAAGAGGAGTCAACAGCAACAGCAGAAACTACCGAGCGCCTACGCTGGCCAGGCGCTGTGCTTGACGCATAGCGAGCAAGGCAGAGGACGATGAAATGCAATCATGCCTGTGAAGTGTTGAGCACAGTGCCTGCCGGATTACAAACGCTGGGCACTTTGCATGCCACGTGCTTCGAATGAAATATTACATACTAAAAAATGTAAACCTGTTAGATTTTTACAAAGAATATATACACATGTGCACATTACACCTTTTGTTTATGACTTGCACGTTCATTCCCTCAGTTGGCCCTGGAGAAAAGGCAGGGCAGAGATTTTAAGTCATTTTTAGTGATGAAAAGACAGAGGAGTTGATAAACGGGAGACGGCTGGGGATTTTAAAAAGAGAACCGGCGGAGGGCAATGTTCCACTTCAAATCCCTCTGTGCAGAGTGGGCCCCAATTCTGTGGCCTCGGGGTGGGAGAACCGGCTCCGGGGAGGAATCCAGGCCCTGGGCGCCCCGGAGACGCGAGCAAGCGGGACAGGATGGACACGCCCGAGGGCGCACGCTCGCTGGCGCGGAGCTTCGAGCCGGCAGAGGCGCGCACGTCGCGGGCGCGACGCTGGGTGGCGCTGCCGGGCCGCCCCGCGCCAGACCTGTTGAGCCGAGGGCGCAACTCGGGCAGGTTTAGGGCAAAGGGGCGCTCCGCTTTCCTCGCACGCCCCTGCGACCCCGGCCGCAGCACCTCCCTCGGGGTGCCCCACGCCCCACCTTATCTTAAGGCTCCGGTTCATTTGGCCCCTGCGTTCCTCGCCGCAACAGTTCTAGGCTCGTCGGGTGGGGCGGGAATAAAGTTTGTCCGAGCTGGACTGGGAGAGGGGTGGTGGGGAGGACCCTCCCCGCTCCAGACTCCATGGCGGGCAGGACTGTGCCCCCTCGGCTTCAAGGCTGTCCCGGGGGCTCTGCTCTCGGTAGGTGCCAGCCCGCGTGCCGACCGGATGGGCTGACCCGCGCACCGCCCCCTCCCACCCGCTTCCCCATCCCCTCCCCCGCCTCTGGCGCGCACCGGCCCCGGCGTCTCCAGCCCCGCCTGCGCCGGGGTCGCTGCAGTCCCCGCGGCCGCCCCGGGCTCCCTCCCCAGGCGCCCCGGCCTCATTCCAGCCAGGGGAGCGCCTCGGGGGGAACGCCGGACAGCGAGGGTGGCCGAGGCGGGGGCTCCAGGCGCCCTTGCTCTCCCAACCTGGGAGGCGGCCCCGACTCCGAGAGCCTGAACGCAGGGAAAGGCAAGGACGGGGCGGCCGGCGGAGGGGCGGGCGCCGCTCATCAGCCACGCCAGTCACGTCTGGGGCCACCCGGCTGCCTTTTTCTTCCTTTCCCCCTTCGCTTTCTCCCCCCACTCCCCTGTTGGCGAGGGCAAAGTGGCCGTGGCGGCGCCATGCCCGGGCCGGAGTGAGCGCGAGGGCGAAAATGGCGTACATCCAGGTAGGGCTGAGGCTGGGGGGCAAGGTCCGCGGTGCGGGTGGGGGGTGCTGCGCCCCCTCCGGCTGTGAGCCCGCCAAGGGAGGGCACACGGCTGGGCTCCCACAAACTTGCCTCGAGAAAAAGGGTGCCCGAGGGCACGCAACCTGTGCAGCGGTGGGGTACGCCCCAGGAGAAGGGGCTGGGGACCCCCACACCCGGGGATGAACGGCCCCTGCGGACTCTGCACGGGCGCCCTCTCCTCCTAGGGAGGGAATGGGGTTGGGGCGGACTTTTCAGCCCCCCCTACCCCACCCCCTCCCCTTGCACCCCACCCCTGGGGAGGGGCCGCCGGGAGGGCGGCCCGGGACGCGCCAGCCGCCCGGCCCGCCAGCTGCCGTTGCCGTGGCGACGGCTCTGGCTAATTGGCCGGCGGAGCGAGCCTGAGGCGGCTGTTCCGGCCAGGAGGGACAAGGACGTCGTCTCTCCCGGACCCTGGGTGCTGAGGGGTGGGGGACACACCATAGGCGTGCTGTTGGTGGGGGGCGGGAGCAACCGATCACTTTCGGCCATTGCATTGTGGTCTGGGAGTTGTGGATCCCCATCACCTTGAGGAAACTCTCACAAGAATCCTTGAACTGAAATGATTTCCAAGCATCCTTCTTGAGGGGAGGCTGCTTGACTACCAGACCTTTCTCTTCTATACGAGGTGTGTGTGTGTGGGGTGGGGGGGGCGGGGTGGGGGAGGCAGTGGTGACAGGTCAGCGCCAAGGTCATGCAGTCAGACCTGCAGTCAGACCCGTGGAGCCGCTTGCTTTTTGGGGTTGGCTCCTCAGAGCCCAGCAGAGAAGCCTACAGGTTCCCTCATTTAGGGTGCATCTGGGCTCACTTCTTCTACCCTCGGCTACAGCTGGGGGGGTGGGGGTGGCTGCTGGTTTCCCAGTTCCCCACTGGTCACATCTCTCTCGTCCTGAGACTTTTCAGCCTGCCAGGAACTCTGTGCTCTGTCACCTGCCTTGGTCTCCCCATCCCTCTCCTGGCTTAGATTTGCTCCATTGGCTTCCATGCAATCTTTAGGTCCTCTTTTCAAGTTCACTGAAGGTCACATTTACTGTGCACATACTGTGTGCTGTATGTTGTTGTGGGTTTTTCAGCAGTCACCCAACAACCACCCGAGTGACCACCTACTGTGTGTGGGCACTGGGGATACAGCTGTGAAAACAGCAGTCTCTGCCCTTCAGAATCCAGTGAGAAATAAACAATATTAGAACATGCTTCTGTGGTTTTTAATAACCACTTTCAGGACAGAGATTAGTGATTTGCCCAAGGTCACACAGCTGCTTAGGGGTCATGGTGGGATCTAGAAGGGAGGATGGGGAATCTGAGGAATTTGTTAAACAGCTAATATGAGAATGGCTTGGTGATACTGTCTTTGCTTCTGGAACAAGGTGTGAAACTTTTTCTATAAAGATCCAGAGAGTAAACTTTTTTCTTGGAGACCTACGTGGCCTGTCACAAATATTCAACTCTGACCGTGGTGCTGGACAGCCACACATACATAGATAATAGTAAATGCATGGGCGTGGCTGAGTTCCAATAAAACTATTTGCACTAGTCAAGAAGTAGTACTTTTGATTTTTTGCAACCATTTAAAAATGTACAAACCATCCTTAACTGGAGGACCGTGCAAAAACAGGTTGAGGGCTGGATTTAGCCTTGCAAGTCATAGCTTGCCAACCTTTGTTCTAGAATGTCTGGGTTCTCCTTCTTCCTGTTTCTTTCTGGCTTGAATCAGTGCTCCTCCATCCAGTCAAATACATGAACCCAGTGGACCCAATGCATGGCAAGCGTGTCTTAGCTTCTTCCCTCTCCTCTTCCTTTTCCTTGGTTTCTCTCATCTTGCCGAACCTGGGGTTTGAGAAAGCTGGATGATTGGGCCCCTGTAGTGGCCTGGTCTCTACTCACATGGTTTTATAAATGGTGTCTTTTGATTGCCACACACCCAGGAAATGCTTTCCTCTATGAAAAGAATGGGCATGGACTGTTGGAAAAAAGCACTTTATCCTTGCACTTGATTTGAAACATTTTCAAGCACTTTCATTTGTAAGCGCATGAGGGCATACCTTTTTCCTGCTTTTACCTGCGTGGGCCGGCCTGGACAGCCTGTGGTGCCTAGTAGGTTCCAACTGGTCTTGACAAACCACCTTGTTCTCATAAAGCCACAGAAAGGGTGCAGATATTTTGTAGTGGGGCATTTGCACAGTCCGAGTCCTAGCTTAGCCATTCCATGAAAGAGAGGTAACTAAGGTTCAGAGTGGCCCCCTGACTTAACCCAAGTCACGTGATTGGCCGGTGGTGATGGCAGCACTAACACTTAACCACTCAACTCTGTGTGGCCCCCAAGCGTCTTCAGGCCTTGCCATGTAGGGTTCCCAGTTTTGCTTTGGGAAGAGTTTGTGATTAGTGCCTGAGACTTCGTTTCCCAAGCCGTAATCATTCCCTTATCACTTCAAGGATTTTTGAATTTTTTGTGAGCTATCCCTTGTACCAGATTTATTTAATACTTTTTCCTATAAATGGGCTCGCTTATTATTATTTTTTTTTTACTTAAAATCATTTGAAAAGGAAACTTTATGTCACTAGCATAATGGAAGACCAGAATCACTTGATATGAGCAGAAGGCAACCGGAAGAATAAACAGGATGATAGTAATGCCACGTGATTAGTTAGGTCCCAGGCTCTGAGCTGAGGTTTGCTCTCTATTTAAAAAAGAAAGAGGGGGTGGGGGGGATTTGCAAATGTGAGAAACCCGTTAACACATGATGATACCAAAGGGAGACCTCCTAGAAAGGGAAATGAAAAAGAGGGTAACTTTCTCCCTCTTGATTTAAAGTTCTGAGTTTGAGTTCCTCTCTGGGATATATCCCAGGCTGGGATGTGGAGTTCCTAATCTACCTGGTTTACTTGGCCCATTCACTTGGAAGCCACTGTGACTCTTCCCTTGAAGAGGGGGAGGGAATCTGTGCCTTGGAAACCTGTGAGAAGAAGTGGGGGTGGGAGGTGGGGCTGAAAAGGGAGGTAGCCCCACCCCCTCCGCCCTCCCCAGGACCAGATTATGGCTTCCTTTTGGGCTCCCTGTGTTTGTGGGTGGTCATAGGAACTCCCCACCATCACCATTGGAGCAGAATTGTAAGGTAGGGCCTCTGGGAGGGTGCGGGAGCCAAGTGACATCCACTGTGTGCCTGCCTGCATGTTAGCTAGTCATGTCCTTTTGGGTTGGCTTTATGGCTATTTCTGTATAGGAAGGTTTGCTCTTCCCAAGCGTGGCTGCATTGGATAGCATGACTATCTATCCACCCGCTCTGATTCATAACAGCATACGGTGCAAATCAAATCGAAATGCTAAAGTTTCCCATTTATTCGGTGTTGGTTAGCCAGGAGGCTACCAGCAGCCCCGCAGATAGCAGCACCTTGTTAGGGAGTCAGCTCCCTTCCCAGGATGGTAAGTGGAAAGATGCAGGGCTTTTTTTTTTTTTTTTTCCCCTCTTTCTTTCTTTTTTCTTTTGTGAGTTGCTGGAATATTGCTAAACTGGTCTTGTCTCTCTTTTTGTAATCCTCTCACCCCCGACGCCCCTTGGCTTCTTCGTGGATCTCTAAAAGGGCAGTTGGAACCTTTAAACGAGGTGGGTTAATTCGATGATTCGTGTGGTCTGGTTTCTGATCACGAAGTGCTTGCCTTTCATTTTGGAGTCTTATGTGGGGCTGTGGGGACGTTGAATATTAAAGCAATAACTGGAGGTTAAGAGCGGCACAGTTTCGCTGCGTTTCTGTGGAAGGGAGATCCCGATGAAAACACACTAAGGGAGAAGAGGTGGATATCCCTCCCCACCCCCTCCTTACTCCGTTTGATTACCTCTGTTTACTTTCATGTCACGGAGATTATTTAAAAAAAAAAAAATCTTTTTGCTTTGCTTTCAAGAAGACAGTAATATTCATTGTGTTTTCGAGAACATATTGTATAGCCCTCATGATGTTGTATAAACCACCCACATGTCAAGAATGACATTCACATAAACTACAAAAGGGAATACCTGTGAATGTTTTGCTCGCTATTAATGGCTTCAGCGAGTTGGTGTTTGCCATCTTTGTGCCTGCAGTTGGTAAATAGAAACGGAAAACATTTTGTTCTAAGTGTTCAGCAGCAGAGACAGACCTCCTGAATGTCATTATTTCTCATCAGGGATCAGCTGCTTGTAATTTCGGGTGTTTTTCCTTTTCCTCCTCTCCACCCCTCCCACACCCCTCCCCCCACTCCCCCCTCCCCCTCTCCACTGCCCACCTCCCCCAATGGCCTCAGGGTTTTCTTTCTAGAATCTCCGATCTGCTGCTGTGCAGATGGACTTTCAGGCATTGCTGTCAGAAGTGTTATGAGTCCAGCTGTTGCCAGTCGAGTGAGGACGAAGTTGAAATTCTGGGACCTTTCCCTGCCCAGACTCCTCCCTGGCTGTAAGTAAAACCGCTCTGAACTTCCTTGAAGGCAACCTCAAGACCTTTCTTTTCTCGGTTTGCGAGAGAGGGCGCGGGCAGGAGGTTAGGGGTAGGAAACAGGGAAAGGCTGGGTGTCCGTTGACGTCTTTGCTGCCGATGGGGACATACTCTCTGCCTCTCCTCTTGTTGGGCAGGCCAAGGGGCGGGGGGCAGCTGGTGGTGAGGCTGTCGTTGAACTGGTTTCCCGTTGGTCCTCCTGAGATATGAACCGTGCGGTGCCGAGCGTGTGGGCACTTTTGATCACGTTGAGTGTCACTCCAAGTGGAGGAAGAGCTCTGTGAGCATCTGTATGCTTCAAGGGATGTCCAAGTTCTAAAGATTCCCATCCAAGTCAGTATGACAAACTGTCCCACCGCCTGACCCGGTGCTTGGCACATAGTCGATGCTCAGTAAAAACTGCTACATGGGTGGTAGATGGAATGAACAAACAAATGCCTTTTTGCTGGTCTGAACAAGAACTTCAGAAACAGGGAAGCAGAAGAGCACCCCCAGGCCCCATCCTGTCCTCCAACGCTGTTTATGTTCTCTCTGGCATCTCTCATTTTATTTCTAATTCGTGCTCCTCCCGCGCCTGCACACAACATCTCCATCTGCCAGTCGCTCAGATATTTTGGGAACACAGTTTTGAAGCTTCTCAGCCACGTGTCTGGTCCACCTCTCTGTGGCTGAGAGAGGAACGTGGCCAGAGAGTCTGGGTTGAGTTTGCCGGTCCAGCGCCGAGAAGGGGCCTGGCCGTCCTCGAGGACAGGTTCTCACGACACGGACGGGGAGGTCCAGAGAGGGCAAGAGACAGTGCAAGGGCCCACAGCCAGAGCCTCAGTGGGAACCCGGTGCTGTTTCAGCTGCATTTCTGGAAGTCCATGATGCCCCCTCTTTCCCTTCACGTTGGCGGGTCATGGCTCACCCCTCTCACCTGCCTTAGAAGCAGGCATCAAATATTTCCATAGCAAAATGGCTCTGTGTCAGGCTCCATGCATTCATATCCAGTTTCTCCTACTTTTTTTTCTAGTTCTGTGACTTTGGGCAAGTCATTAGATCTCTTTGCCTTGATTTCCCATCTGTAAAATGGGGGTGATAAAAACAATAGTGTTTATCTCCTATGGTTGTTGTGGCGACTGCATGGATTAGTACACAGAAGAGCACTTAAGAATGATTGTTACCTGGTCAGCAGTCATAAATGTAGGTGACCCATCTCACCCTGTTTTGTCTCGGTTTTCTCATCTGTAAAGTGAGAACAGTAATAGAACTTATTTTCTAGGGTTGTGATTAAGCATAACCTGCTTTGCAGAGCAGTTAGTAATCACCTTTTATTATTATTATTATTATTATTATTATTATTGCTGTTTTATTGTTTATTTTTGAGAGAGGGAGAGAGTGTGTGTGAGCAGGGGAGGGACAGAGAGGTGGGGGGACAGAGGATCTGACAGCAGAGCCTGATGTGGGATGTGGGGCTCAAACCCATGACCGTGAGATCATGACCTTGGCCGAAGTTGATGCTTAGCCACCTGAGACACCCAGGGGCCCCAGGAATCATTTCTGTTATTTGTAGATTCTTTTTTTTTTTTTCTTTTAGGGACAGAAAGAGTGAGTTGGGGAGAGAGGGAGAGAGAGAATCTCAAGCAGGCTCCACACCCAATGCAGAGCCCGATGCAGGGCTCAGTCTCACAACCCTGAGATCATGACCTGAGCCAAAATTAAGAGTCAGATGCTCTTTTTAAATTTTTTTAGGGGCGCCTGGGTGGCTCAGTCAGTTAAGCGTCTGGCTCTTGGTTTCAACCCAGGTCATGATCTCACTGTTCATGAGTTTGAGCCCCACATCAGGCTCCGTGCTGACAGTGCTGGGCCTGCTTGGGATTCTCTATCCCTCTCTCTCTCTGGCCCTCCCCTGCTTGTTCTCTCTCTCTCTCTCTCTCTCTCTCTCTCTCAAAATAAATAAATAATTTTTTTTTTTGATGTTTATTTTTGAGAGAGAGACAGAGTGCAAGTGGGAGAGGGGCAGAGAGAGACACACGCAGAATTCGAAGCAGGCTCCAGGTTCTGAGCTGTCAGCACAGAGCCCGACACGGGGCTTGAACTCACGGACTGTGAAATCATGACCTGAGCCGAAGTCGGACACTTAGCCAACTGAGCCACCCAGGCGCCCCAAGAGTTGGATGCTCTTGACTGAGCCACCCAAGAGCCCCACTAGAGATTCTTTAAACTGGTGTAAAGATAGTGTTAAGAAATTATTTCATCAGTCATGGATTGTAGCCTGAATCCTGCAGGTGTGCATAGGGTTGAGGTGTTTGGTGGAACCAGTTCATTAATCAAGAGGTCATTCCCATTTTCTAGTGCCCTAGGTACAGAGGTTGGCTCAGCCCATTTGGTATCTTGAAAGCCGTACTCAGGCAGTGCCAGCTCTGTGAGGGCAGGGTTTTTATCCGTGTTGTTCACACCAAAAAATAGTTACTAACTGACTAACCTACCGGCAAAAATTGAATCCTGGAAGTGCCAGTCATCTGGTTGAAACCTTAGTTTCTTTGGTAATTATTTCTCGAGTATGCACTGTGTGCCAGGCACTGTGGGATGCAGAGGCTAGATAGAGTCCCATCCCTGTGCTCAGGAGATTTAAAATCTAGTACAGGAGATAAGGCAGGTACATAGGTCCAGCTACCCCCTGGAGTTGTGCATTCACACCCTGCACACCAATATGACAGTTTTTCATAGAGTCTCACTGTGGAAAAAGTCCAGGGATAATGGCTTCGGGCATCGGTGGATCCAGGGGTACAGATGTTGTCATGGGCATGCATTTGTGCCCTCTCCGCCTCCCTGTCTCTTTCTGTTTCTTCTGTATTGCCTGATTCTTGAGCTTGTTTTCTTCTTTGCTTCATTCTCAATAGCAGCAAACAAACCAGGAGAGGCTCTTATTGTCCTGGTTTGGGTCATGTGCCAAACACTTGAGCCAATCACTTTTGCTTGGAGGAAATGGTGCTAGGATCATGCCTGGATTGTCTGACCACCTGGAACCAGGGAAAGGATCATTCCCACCTGACACACATGAACTCAGCTCGTGGACCAGGGGTTGGCAAACTTGTCCTGTTAAGGGGCCAGACAGTAAATATTTTAGCCTCGTGGGCTTAGTCTCTGTCTCAGCCACTCACTTCTGTCATTGTAATGTGAAAGCATCCATAGGTGAGGCATTAATGATTGGGCGTGCTATGTTCCAGTCTTACTTCATTTACAAAATCAGGCAGCAAAATCTGGCCCCATAGTTTGCTGATCTCTGTAATAGACAATTTGAGCGCTGTAACCAGAGAGGAGAGAATGGACCCAGGGTAGGCAAATACCACAAATGGTCACAATATCTAGAAAGAGTAGGGGAATCATGGAAAATGAGCCTGCAAGCTCAGAGCATGTAGGGCTTTGAACGTCAGATTGCGGAGTTAGAATTTGAATTTGCTTCTGAACCACTGGAGAATCCTTTAAGTTTATTTATTTACTCAGAGAGAGAGAGAATGAGCTGAGAAGGGGCAGAGAGAGGGGAGAGGGAGAGAGAGAATCCCAAGCAGGCTCCACACTGCCAGCTTGGAGGCTGCTGTGGGGCTCAAACTCCTGAACCGTGAGATTATGACTTGAGCCAAAATCTAGAGGGATGCTTACCAACTGAGCCACCCAGCCGCCCGTTAGTGGAGAATCCTGATGGACATTGAAAATCAGTCAGGTACCTTTTTTCCCCAGATACCCAGATGTTAAGTATTACAGATGCATGGCCTGGGTTCTACCACTGAGCTGGTGAACAGTTGCACTTTACCTGGGCTGCTGACCCTTTGTGCAAGCGGGGGACTCTTTCAGGGGGTAAGGAGTTGGGACCCTCTGGGATGACACTTTGGTTTTGCCACAAGCAGAGAAGAGCACTGGAACCTTCCCAGCAGGGCCGACACATGACACAACTCCAGAAGGCCCCTTTCATATGGCCGTCATTATGAATGATAACACCTAGAACTCTGCAGTCTAGAGCCTGAACAGCGGTACATGACCTTCCATGCTTCCCAGGATGAATATCTTGCATCCTGGGTAGCAACTTAGTACCTTTGTGGCACGCAACATAATGCAAAATGTTAAGAGAAATCTGTAAAGGGGAGGCGGGTTAAATCATTCAGAAAGTGAATTTACAGCTTGTGCTTTCCCCAGATTTATTTACCAAGTGGGCAGTTGCATGTTATCAAACAGGCAGGGAGTAGAAATGTCAAGTGTACAGGCTTTGCAGTGCTGTTCCTACTGTGACATTTGAGCTCAGAACCACAGGACATGCCTCTCTGTGGGGTGGCAGGTACCAGATGAGCCGGTCCTTTGTGTGTGTGATTTGGGGGGACACACCATTAATTGCCACAAATGCTCCTGTCATTTGGATCCCCCATTCTTTCCTTGGCTGGGCTGGGCTGGGGAAGGTCAGGAAAACTGTACAATCCCACTGGCTCCTTTTGGAGCAATGCCAGAAAGACCATCATTGAAGAGTGGACTACTCAGGTTATTTCCGTGTCCATCAAGCATGTATTGAATACCTACTATATGCATAGCTCTTACAGGCCTCACAAGGGATGCCCAGTTCAGTAGTTTGGGGTGTGCAGTTTAGAGGCTGGTATTGCTGGACTTCATTGGGAGTTTAACAGTGGTGCAAAATAAATATCCATCCCAACCCCCACCCCACCAGGCTTCCATTCCCCGGTCTGTAAAGAGGATGAGGGTTGTTAGTAACAGAAGTAAACTCCAGATTGTTTTAAGGGTGAAATGAGATGGTTCAGACAGAGCATTTAGCACAGTGCCTGGCACATAGTTGGTGCTCAGCTCCTGGTACCTTTGATCAAGATAAGTACACATCTCCCTCTCCCCCCCCCCTCCCCCCCATTTAAGAAGTGTACCCTGCTGTGGGAGGCGGGACAAGATAAGCACTCAGATCATCTTGAGACCAGATAAATCAGATAAGAATCCCAAGAAGGGTGTGTTCATTCATTAATTTACTGAGAAAATGAATGTGGAAGGCTCCGCACGTGCCAGACTCTGTGCCGGGGCAGGGTGGGCAGTGGTGAATGAGACACCACCCTCGTGGGGCAAGGATCTGGTGTCAGACGCAGAAGACAAGCCACAACTAGAGAGGAGTTACGTGCGTTGTTAAAGGGGGGAAAGAAGGTGCAGGGCCAAGGGCTGATGGAGTAGGAGGAGGTGACAGCGACAGGGTGGGGGTTCTCTGAGGAGGTGCTTTTGAAGCCAAGACCTGACTGATGAGAAGGAGCCGCACAGGAGATGGAGACGGGAAGAGCATCCCAAGCAGAGAGAACAGTGTGGCCCGGCTCGCTGTGTTGGAGGAAGGGCCGGGAAGCATGGTGGGTGCAGAGAGGGCAGGGGCTGCTCAGACAAGGGCTGAGAGGACTCGACCGGAGCTCCAGGGGGCGATCGCGCCCAAGCTGGGTGGGGCCTCACAGGTGCAGGTGGAGGTGCTGAGGTGGTTCTGCCTTCTTTGGAAGGTGCTGCTGCTTGCATGTAAGGGAGAGAGAGAAGAATGCGTGATACAATATGATTGCATTTCTTTGCCTTCTCCTCCTCCCACCCCCCACATTTCATCTGCTATATTCACCTTTTACAGACCAGGAGGAGGAGGCAAGCAAGGACTGAGCATCCTCCCCTCCCCCTGCAACATGCCTGGTCTTGTCCTGGCTGTGACCCTGATCTTGCTTTGGAAGAACATGAGATCAGTCTCATTTCATGCACAGGATGCATCTGAAGACCTCCTAGAATTGGAAACTTGCATTTTTCAAGACCAGCTCCACGCAGGCTTAAATGTCAAGTTGGGGGTGGGAGGTGCAGTCTCGGAAAGTATCAGTCTACAGCCACAATAGCTTAGGGGCATGTTATTAGCGGCATCCATCTCACAGGCCACACCGCCAGCTTTGCCCCCTCACTTCCCCTTCCCCAAGCACCCTTACCTAGCTTTATGGGGATTGGGGGATCTTACAGGTTGTAATAATACCAGCTGAAATGTATTGAGCACATACCTACTACATACCCAGAACTGTTCTAAGTATATTATATGCGTTGACTCCTTCAGTGTTCACTGGAACCATACAAGGTGAGTATTATTATTCCCACTTTACAGATGGGTAGATGGAGGCACAGAGGAAGGGCCTTGCCCAAGGTCACCCAGGCGGGGTTCAAACCTAGAGGTTGTGCTCTTAATTACCACCCTGTATCCCCCTACCCCCCGACACGGTGTTTTTTATTCTTTCAGTATTTTTCATCCTCATTGGAAGCACATGGAATCAGAGCTGCTGCTCATTTTTTAGCTGTTTCTTCACATTGAACTATTGTTCTCAAGTCATTCATTCTCAGCACCATTTTGTAGCTCTTGCCCTGCCGCTCCAAGAACTCTCGAGTGACACTGTTATAGGGTATTTTTTAGATATTTATTTATTTTGAGAGAGAGCGCGCACACACTTGCGTGTGAGTGGGGGAAGAGGGGCAGGGAGAAAGGAAGAGAGAATCCCAAGCAGGCTCCATGCTATCAGGGCAGAGCCCTAAGCGGGGCTCAAACTCACGAACCGTAAGATTATGAGCTGAACCAAAATCAAGAGTTGGATGCTTAACCGTCTGAGCCACCCAGGCGCCCCTGTTATAGGATATTTTTTAAAGATATCAAAGTAGAGACACAGTGAAGGTTGAAATACCAGGGCATTCCTCACCAAAAGCCATCTGCAGAAGATCAGATGGGTAGAAACAACCTTCTGGTGTCTTCCAGACTGAAGACCAACAGGCCTGGTCTTGACTTAGCCAAAGTGGTGCCCCCATGTGGCAATATCATGAGTAAGTTCCCTCCCCATGGTCTGTGAATGTGAAATTATGCACATTCTTGACAGATTGTTCTAAATTGGAAGGTATTTATTCAATATCATTTCATATTTTGTGCAAAACGTAAGATGTTATTGGGGCACCTGGGTGGCTCAGTGGGTTAAAGCGTCTGACTTCAGCTCAGGTCATGATCTCATGGTTCATGAGTTCAGGCCCCTTATCTGGTTCTCTTTTGTCAGCTCGGAGCCCACTTTGGATCCTCTGTACCACCCCCCCCCCCCCCCCCGCCTCTCTCTGCTCCTCCCCCACTCATGTACACGCTCTCATGCTCCCACGCACACTCTCTCTCTCAAAAATAAATAAACTTAAAAAAAAAAGTGAGGTGTTTTTGAGAGCTTAGGGCTACCACACTGATTCGAGTTTCTATTATTGCAAGTAGTATAAATTGGATCCGCGACAGTTTCATCATGGGTCTGTCCTCTAAGGGAGAGAGAGATGCCAGCTCCTGGAGATTTTTTGACAAGCACTGAAACCTCTTCTTTTCCTGTAGGATGGCCAGCCGGAGCAGCGACAAGGATGGGGATTCCGTCCATACAGCCAGTGAAGTCCCTCTGACCCCACGGACCAACTCCCCAGATCGAAGATGCTCGTCCTCAGACACATCTAAGTCTACCTACAGCCTGACCCGGAGGATTTCAAGTAAGCATCTTTGCTGTGACTGTCTAGGGCTCGTGGCTCAGCAATCCTGTGCTGCTCAGCCTCTGATCAGAGCCCGTGATTCAAATCCAGTTAGCTGGGTCCCCAGGGCAAAAGAAGAGAGCTGACGGCATCCCCGCATGGATCCACGTGAGGGAAGGGGTTGTCTCAGCCTCCGGAGTTACCAGGGCAGGGTGGGGACTGTGGCCATGAGAGCTGATGCCCCACTGGAAGGGGGCAGCTGCTACTCGGCCCTCACTGAAGGAGATGGTGGGCTCCGTATTACCTGACTTTTCCAAAGAGAAACTGGCAATCTATGTTTCTATATGAAGCTTCCTTTGTTTTAAACTCCAACAAAATGTATCTGTGGGTCAAATTTGGTCTCAAGGCCCCCCAGTTTGTCCACTCTGATGTGCAGAGTATGTGTTTGACCAAATGGCATGATTTGGATGGGGAGGAGAAAGGAGGATAAAGCCCAAAGACTCCCAGCCTCCTCTCACCTCCTCAAAGTGTCTCTGCTGTCTCATTCAGCTGCCTGCAATTCACTTAACGGAGGGAAAAAGCTTAAAATTCATGAAATAAATCCACTCAGGTGGAAATATTGGTGTCTGATCTTTCCTGGGAGTAAATAGGGAAGAAAAAGGAAGCAGAGAAAAGTTCGAGGGCTTGAAAGAGTGGAAAAGAGGGGATGTGAGGCTTCTCTAGGCCTCAGTCTTTCCATCTGTAAAATGGGAGGGCTCTTCTTGACCTATGCAGTCCAATGCATGTTGCTGGTGACCATTTAAATGGGGGGTTAAGCCCAACTGAGACATGATGTATGCGTTGTGTACCCATGATGTTGAAGCCAGTACATAAAAGAGACTTTAAACTGTCTCACTAAAATGTTTTTATTTTGGTTATATGTCAAACAAATTAAAGTTAATTTCACCTGTTTCTTTTTTTTATATAATCTTTTTTTCAATGTTCATTTATTTTTTGAGAGAGAGAGAGAGAGAGAGAGAGACAGAGTGCGAGAGGGGGAGGGGAAGAGAGAGAGAGAGAGGGGGAGACACAGAATCCAAAGTAGGCTCCAGGTTCTGAGCTGCCAGCTCACAGCCCAACACGGGGCTCTAACTCACGGACTGTGAGATCATGACCTGAACCAAAGTAGGACACTTAACCAACTGAGCCACCCAGGTGCCCTTTCACCCAATTCTTTGTACTTTTAAGAGAATTGTGGCTACTGGAAAATTTTATGTTCCCTGTGTGGTTTGTATTTCTGGTCCCCATTGTATTTCTCTTGAATAGCACTGGTCTAGATAGTTCCTAGGTCTCATGCCCAGCTCTATACACGGATGATTTCCATTTAGCACACAGCTGTCAGAATACCAACCATGCATGAGACACAAGTCTCACAATTTTCACAGGCAAGACAGGTGTTCAAGCAATTAACAAGAATGTCATGAAAGAACAAATACATGACTCCATGTAGATGGGGAATCTAATGGTCAAACTCCTAGGAGCAGAGAGTGAAATGGGGGAGGGACTCCTGGGGAGGGGGTGGTTTTAGTTATGCAAGACAAATAAGTTCTTGAGATCTGTACAGCACAGTGCATATTATTAACAATATCGTATCGTATCCTTAAAATTTTACCAAGAGACTAGATGTTACATTAAAGGTCCTTATCACCAGGAAAATTAAATAAATGAAGAAGGCAGGAGAAAACTTTGGGAGGTGATGGTATATGTTTATGGCATAGATTGTGGTGATGGTTTCAGGATGCCTGCCTACCTCCCAACTCATCAAATTGTGTACATTAAATATGCACAGCTTTTTGTATGTCACTTGTGCCTCAATTAAATAGTTTTTAAAAAAAATTCCATGCGCTTATTGCTAGAATAGAGGGATGAGCAAAGATTCAAATGATGAACTTGGGAGCAATGAACTCTGCTGGTTGATAGGCAGGGAGGAGGCGCCCCACAAGCGGTGAAGTCCAAACATGGTTCTTGCAGAAGTGCATCAGTTACCCTTGAGTGAGCTCGTACCCTGTGCACATTCTATGCCGAGCCCTTTCCATGCATTGGCTCTGTGAATCACCACAATCTTTGAAGTAGGTGCTATTATTGACTCCGTTTTACAAATGGGGAAACTGAGTCCCAGAAGCTCTGGCTCCAGAGTCCACTCTCTGAAAGTGGAGACAGTGTAGGGTACCAGCTGGAGTCAAGACTCTGGGGCGGGACAGCCTGGGCTTGACTCCTGGCTTCTCCTCTTAGTACTTGTGTCCCTTTTGGAGAGTTACTATCTGTCAGATTAGTCATTCCCTAATCCCTTGTGGCCATCAGGTGACTTGATATATCAAGGCGTTTAGAACAGTGCCTGGCAGTGATGGAGGTGATAATGCCGTCTTGTTGCCTCTCATAGAATAAATAAGAGGATCTCAAGGTGTGGAGAGCAGTTGGGGAAGAGCATTGTGAAACAGAGTGAACAGTATAGGAATCTGGGAAATGTTGCCAATCTCAAGAAGCAGCCCAGGCTTGGCCCCATATGTGGTGGTGCTAATTGTTCTTTTTTGGTGGCTGTTTAGGTCTTGAATCCAGACGACCCAGCTCCCCACTCATTGATATTAAACCCATCGAGTTTGGCGTTCTCAGCGCCAAAAAGGAGCCCATCCAGCCCTCGGTGCTCAGACGGACCTATACCCCAGATGACTACTTCAGAAAGTTCGAGCCCCAGCTCTACTCCCTCGACTCCGACAGTGACGATGTGGACTTTCTGACAGACGAAGAGATCTTGTCCAAGTACCAGCTGGGCATGCTGCACTTCAGCACCCAGTACGACCTGCTGCACAACCATCTGACGGTGAGGGTGATCGAGGCCAGGGACCTGCCGCCCCCCATCTCCCACGACGGCTCGCGGCAGGACATGGCACACTCCAACCCCTATGTCAAGATCTGTCTCCTGCCAGACCAGAAGAACTCTAAGCAGACGGGGGTCAAACGCAAGACCCAGAAGCCCGTGTTTGAGGAGCGTTACACCTTCGAGATCCCCTTCCTGGAAGCGCAGAGGAGGACCCTGCTGCTAACTGTGGTGGATTTTGATAAGTTCTCCCGCCACTGTGTCATTGGGAAGGTCTCCGTGCCTTTGTGCGAGGTTGACCTGGTGAAAGGCGGGCACTGGTGGAAGGCGCTGATCCCCAGTTCTCAGGTAAGGGGGTGACTTTGTGCTGTTTCTTGGCTGGGGACTTTAAAAAAGAAAAAAAAAAAAAGATGTTTTGTTTTTTGTTTTTTTTTTTTATTTAAATTGTCTTTGAGTTTTGAAACCTTTTTATTTGGACGTAGTTTTGGACTTACAAGAAGGTGCAAATGCAACACAGATTCCTTGTGTTCTCTTTATCCAGCAACCCCAGTGATAAATCTTACACAACCAGAGTGCGTTAGCGATACCAGGAAATTGACGTTGTCAACTAAACTACGGACCTTATTCAATTTTCACGCATTTTTACATGCACCACTGCGTGTGTGTGTGTGTGTGTGTGTGTGTGTGTGTGTGTGTGTATGTGTGTGTGTGTGTGTATGTGTGTGTGTGTGCTTGTTCTATTAAATTTTATCACATGTATAGGTTCGTGTAACCACTACCACCCTGGGAGCTTTTTTGTCATCAATGCTGGGGTATTTAATAAGGACAATGATTATCCAGGGTATGAAGCAATCAGTCATTTTGACTTTCAGAAATTGATTTGGGAAAAATAAAATGAAGGCTGAAGAACGGGTGATATATGGATATTTTTCAGGCAAATTGTGAGATTGGCTTCTTTCCTCCACCAGCCCACAGACATGTAATTGGCTGCTTGGGAAACCACCCACGGACCAGGCTCTGTCCCCAGTGGGCTGATAGAGTCTCTCCCTTGGGCATTCTGTGGACTGGAGGACGACAGCGCATGTACTGTGGGTGGAAGGATGAGGTAGAAGTCCGAGGGAAGGAAAAGACCCAGCCGTTTGGAGGCCAGTCTGGTCCATTCATGCTGAGGGTGACAATTTTGTGTAATGCAGGTGGAATTATTTTGTGTCAGACACACCAAGGTGTTTTTCAGAGCTGAACCGTACTGGCCAGGGATTTGATGATCCAGCCTCACATTTGGGGTATGGGTTTTAAACTTGGGGACTGGAGGGGTTGCTCTACTGTGTGTGTGCGTGTGTGTGTGTGTGTGTGTGTGTGTGTCCATCCATCGGTCCATACAAAGAGAGATTTATCCTTCTCTTAGTTTGTATTTCCCCAGAAGAAGAAAATCCCAAGGAAAAGGAAGTCATTTTTTAGGGAGGTGACACCAGAGGAAATACCAGGAGGCAGTGGGAAGGTCACATAAAGTCTGCATTATCAGGCCCCCACCCCTGTGTGTGACTGGAGCTGTAAAACTGGAAGCCAGCGTTAGACACATCCTAAGAGTCTTTCCACCTGAGGGGTGGTGCAGCCGGGGGGTTTATACACTGACTCCTATCAGCCATTGAATGAGGGCAGTTGGGGGATGGGAACTTTCTTCCCCTGGCATTCTTGGCCTATTACACTGGGCAATAAAGAGACCTTTGACATCCACAGGTGCAAAAAAAAAAAAAAAAAAAAACCAACCCAAAAAACAAAACTCTAGAGCTGGCAGCTGGATGCAAGTGTGTGTGCACTGAGGTGATCAGGACCAGGAGGTGGTGGTCAAGGTGTTAGCAGTGCTTGCTCTGATCCCGTATCCTCCTCCCATCACATGATCAGGATATATTGGATGCTTTCCGTGTATCCTCCTCAATATGTGATATCATTGGGTTTTCAACCATTGAGAAATTAGGGAAACCACTGAAAGAGGGAGACCCGCTGGACAAAATAAACTCTGTGGCCAGCCTGATTCTTCACATCTATGGAACACCCTGGACATACAGAGAATGTGGACATCCACACACCTTGCCTCCGAATCTCCTGAAATCTGAGGCCAAGGCCAGGACGCGGGTGCAGGCAGTTAATTTAGGAGGTGATCCCAGGAAGCAGGAGTGAGGACTGAGGAGACCCAGGGAAGGAGGGCACCTCCGGAGTGAGTGGTGACTCTTCAGGCTGCCGTTCTGGCCCCTGCACACTGGTCAGGTGGGCTCCCATAGCCTCACACAGGGGCGGGGACAGAAAAGAGAAAGAGACCACGTGTGCTGCTGATACTGTGCCCAAGTGGCGCTTTGAGACCGTCTGTAGCTGGCACCGGAGGCGGTGTCTGCTGCATCCCTCTGCTGCCATGGCAGCCCCCTCCCCCTCCCCCGAGGTACTCCTTCTCCCCCTCCCCTGCTTTTACTTTTCCCCACGACACTTACCATCATCTTGCAGGCCATATATTTTATGGTCTACCTCCCATACTAGTATGTAAACCCCATGAGAACAGATTTTTGTCTCTTTCGTTCACTTCTCTGTGCCCTGCACCTACAACAATGCCTGGCATTTGTTGAATGAATGAAGGATGGAAGGAAGGAAGGTTTCCCCCAAGTGAATTTCTTTCTCCCACCTGCCACCCTCCCCTCCTCTCCTTCGCCACCTTCCTTCTCCCTCAAAGAAAGTCTCGTGGAAACTGACAGAGAGAAGAGCAGACTCCCATCCCCCATCTCAAGGCAGCTCTGGACTTCACACTCTGGGGGTCTCTGGCTGGCTCAGTTGCCCTTTACACTCCGTGAGTAGACAGGCCAGTTGTCTGAGGTTGGGTTCCCTGGAAGCAGAGCTTGAGATAAGGATTTGGCTGTGGATTAGTTTGTAGGGCTGCTGTGACGATACATCACAAATTAGAGGCTTAAAATGACAGAAATTTACTGTCTCACACTCTGGATGTAAGAAGTCCGTGATCAAGGCCACGCTCCCTCTGAAACCTGTGGGGGAGAATCCTTCCTTGTCTCTTTCTGGCTTCTGGTGGTCACTCTAGTCTCTGCCTCCGTCATCACATGACCTTCTCTCTGTGTGTGTCTGTGTCTTCTCTTTTCATATAAGGACACCGGGGGCCCACCCTACTCCATTATGTTCCCATTTTAAATAATTACATCTGCAACAACCCTGTTTCCAAATAAGGTCACATTCTGAGGTAGTGGGGGGTTTAGATGATAACATATCTTCTGGAGAGGGGGAGTGTCATTTAGCCCAAACCCGAATGTAGGAGAAAACCCTGCAGGGGAGG